>NC_092709.1:194572162-195173769 GCF_047496885.1 Scyliorhinus torazame
ATATCCCATCCCAGATTAACATTTGACAGAGGTGGGAAAGCCGCAGGTTGCTAGCTCACCACCCTCCCATTGATTAAATGCTCTCTCTGCCACAGATGCTCTCTAAACACCAGAAGGGCGGACCATCAAATTCCCCCAGTGTCTCTGGATCTGCACTGTGGCAGGAAGATAATAATAATAATCTTTATTGTCACAAGTTGGCTTACATTAACGCTGCAATGAAGTTACTGTGAAAAGCCCCTCGTCGCCACATTCCAGCGCCTGTCCGGGTACACAGAGGGAGAATTCAAAATATCCAAATTACCTAAAATGGTGAAAAGCTGAGCAAAGGGGAAGCTCTGCGTTATGTTTTCTGCCATTTTGGAAATGACTCTTCCTGTATGTCGCCCCAGCTGAGTGCCCTGCAACAGAATTAATCTGTAAGTGGGACTGTAGCCCACTGGTGCCCAGTGTCTCATCATATGCAGATCCTGACTCTTCATTAGTCTCTCGGGCAAGTGCAATTCCAATATCTGGTGGTTACAATTGCCGGATTAAGGGACATGGCCTCTTCATCAATGCTGTACTTTTGTTCTGTCTCTTCCTCCGAGGTGTGCTGTAACTGGTCAGATGGCAGTTCTTTGGTGTCTGAAAGCAGGGTGGCAGAAAGAGATTGGGACAAGGGAAGGGGACTGAGTTGTAAAGCAAGAAGTCTGTGTTCACACCATCAGCCAGTTACTCCAATAGAGAGTAAAATCAGTTAGTGTAAAAATAATACAGCTAACACCATCCGCTCTCCAATAGGCTGGTGTAGAGGGTGCCGTCTTCGCTACTCCACTACTGGGCCGATATCTGGGGTTTGAATATCTGTGTGTGTCTCTCTTCAGCTGGCACTGAAACTTCAGAGGCCAGGGGATGTCGCACTGGGACACTTCCACTGAAGAGAGCACTGATTCAAGCCTGCTGTTTATTCCTAACCGACAGCCTGAGACTTATATCACACAGATCTCCAGACCCCTACCAATACCCAGGTGATTCTCTCTCTTGCCGGTGGTACAACCCCCACCCGGTTCCTACTCCACTAGAGTAGCCTTCCCAAGAGAGAGAATAGGACACTGCTGTTTATTTCCTAACCAGCAGTCTGTCCTGAGTGAACCGCTCAAGATGACCCTCGATTCTTGAACCCGGAATTAAGGTGAGGAGTATTTTTAACAATGACTTGGTCAGAGATCGCTGGTGAAGGATTGAAGAATTTAAACGACTCCAATTAGCATCAAATCAAGATTTATTGTAAAACCCAGGTCAAAATCATCAACAGAAGAAACACAATAAAATCTTATGCTCTAATACAACTAAGTCTATTCAAAAGTAATATAGCGGACACAACGAAAATTCTTACGGTTACACAGGTTTTAGCAAAATCACAAGGCACAAAACAAGTTTCCTTCCCCAAAGCCTCAACCACTATTAAAATCAAGGGAGCTTCGCAAGCTGCTGCGGGTTACTTACGGTCACAGGCTGCAGAGGTCAAGTCAGGGGTGCAGAGGTCGAGCCAGGAACGAAGAGACCCCCAATTGAAAACACAGCCCCTTTTATATTGCTTTACCTGGCTTTGTTCTGTGATCGGCCAGCCCCTTTTGCATTGAAAAGGTAAGTTTTAAAGTTCCCGCTGGTCCCGCCCCCTTTGAGCCGGTCAGAGCTGTCGAGATGGGAGTACCTCCCCTAGGTCCGCCTCCAGTCTGTTTTTTGAGATAACGAGGTTGAGCTCCCTTGAAGATTTTCAAAGACTTCCATCTGCTCCGGAGATGCTGCTATGTTGATGGGGTGTTGATTGGATTCTGCTCTGGTGGAGGCCAGGTCATTTACATTTGCATGGGGCTATGACCATCCCATTGTCCTGCTTGCATGCAAGCCTCCTGTGTATTCCCGTGCCCCTTTGTCTGTGTCTTGATGTTATCTTGTTGTCTGGCTCCTTCTTCCTTGTAGCTCCTAGGGGGGTGTTTGTAAATATTTATGTGCTTATGTCCCCACTCAGCTCAGCGGGCCAAGCCTGCTGGGAAAACTGGTTCTGTTCCCTTGGCTGGAAAGTCAGTTTACAGTCTCTGAGTTTCTCCAAAAGGGCCGAATTGCCCGAAAACCTTACAGATGCCCCTTCGATACGTCCCTACCTGCTTGGACCGTATCGACACAGGTGAAGGGCAATTATTTCCTTTTGTGTGGACCGTAGGTCCCCCCCCCAACAACATGCGAAACTACAAGTCCCAAGACAGTTCCCTTAATCTAGGCTACCCCTGATTTCAATGAAAGGGAAAGACAAGACCATACTTAATTCAAGCAGACAGTAACATATACACATTGCACCGGAACCCCAAACGTAAGGGTCCCTGTACATATATCCCACTCAAGTACACATTTCACCGGAACCCCAAACGTAAGGGTCCCTGTACATATATCCCAGTCAAGTAACTGGGACCCGCGAATCCATACAACTATTTACAATTGCATTTGTTTATTTCATCAAGGATCCTCCTTTCTTGGCTGCACTTCGCTTCTTCCCGTTGAGGGCTCTTCATTTATCCTCCATCGTCGATACCTGCAGCTGAAAGGTTTAGTCCAACTGAGGCGGCAGCATAATGTACCCCCTGTACAACATTTCCTTTGTGGGGGCAAACACTAAACCATTCTCAGGCTCCCCCCTGGTGGTGATCGGACAGTTGTGAGGGTCGATCGGTTGGGCTGTGGGCAGGGGTCGCTTTACCTGAACCAGCAGTTCGGTAGCTTCTACAGTCATCCCTTCCCTGGGCGTTACACATCCCTCCCCACTGCGGTCAATTTATCCCGTTCCCTGGGTTCTGCCACCACCTTACAAAAGTGATTAATGCCCCTTGTGGACATGCCTTGGTAGATCCCCATGAACACAAATAAATGCCCTGGTCAGAAGCCCACCCCTTATCCCCGCAAACGGTGATCCTACCCGGTGACCCCGTGATGGTCCGTTAGGTGTTGTCCAGTCCGTTCCCAGTCCGAGGACCGATCCCTCATGTCCAGCCTCAGCTTCCTGGGCCACCACCGTCTCCCCAAAGGAACGTCCCCCTCACAGGTTGAACACACCCGCCTGCCCTCAGTCACCCTAACCCGGTCAGTCGAAGGACTCTTCTGTCTCGCCTCTGCGGAGTTCTCCCGGTCCCACCATCGCCAAGATCAGCAAACTCCACATCGTCGGGTGCCCCATCTGTAAAACCAAAACACATTCTTGCCTCTACAGCCCTACCTACCTTGAAGTGCATGGGTGCTATCCGGTGGCGGCAGCAGCTTCTGCTTTGAAGTTGCCGCAGCCTGTCTGGGGTTCTGTGTTTACAGCCCGGCTCCCCAGGGTCCTAGTGCCTGCCGCTATCCGGTGGCAGCAGCAGCTCCTGCTTTGAAGTTGCCGCAGCCTGTCTGGGGTTCTGTGTTTTACAGCCCGGCTGCACCAGGGTCCTAGTGCCTGGTGCTTCATCATTTTACCCTTGCACCAGGCGCTTCTGTGTTCCCACGATCCTAAATACTTCACACACAACTACACACTAATTAGAACTAGCAGGGGGAAAGAAAAAGGAATATGATATATACAATGCCACCCGTCTCCGGGTGGCCAAATTAAAACTGTGCCCCGCTAAACTGGGGCAGTCCACCTGTTTGGTCCAACGGCTCGGGCCAGACCGTCCCCTCCCGGGGGTTCGGGCTGCCCCTTGCCTCTCCTTTCCCAACAGGGTTCGGTGATCCCTCATCGCTCCCTTCTACTCGGGCCCCCTTACTGCGGGACCGGGTGACAGGGAGGTGTGATGGGGACCATCTTACCGGGGGCTTGGAGACCCGATTGCTCCTTCGTCCCCTGACTGGTTCCCAAACCCAAGGTGATACCTCCACTTCCTCCGCCTCCTTAGCCTCTATACTAAGGCAGGCTACCTGACCCACAGGTAAGGGCTTGGGAATCGTTCCTGTCCCTGGGCTGGGTGCTTGCAGCACGGTCGGTCTCTTTGGGACTGCCCCTTCGGGACAGCACCTTGTCACCGGTTGTGTGACCGTGGAGTCAGGGACCTCCCCCACCGTCGTTAATTCTACGGGGGGTTTCTCCACTACCACCCCCCGTCTTCCCCCCACCTTGCTCTTTTTTGTCCTTATGGGGTGGAACAATTTAAATTGACTGATGTGGCGTTCGCATGGGTCCCACCTTAAGGGATTTAAACTGCAAATAGCCGCTGGGGCAGCCTCCAGAATGGGACCCTGCACCTGGACCGGACCAGGGTCTGGGGCTAGAACTACCCCTGCGCTCCCTTTTTCCTGAGGCTGCTCCCTGGGTAGTCATACGGGTTCTTGTGGTGTGGGTGCGGGCAGGCCCTGGCCCGTTGCCATTGCCACCTGTCCCGACCCAGCTGCTAGGCTCTGCAAAAAGGCTAAAAGTTTCTTTACCTCGAAGGTTTCCGGGGCAGCTGCTCCTGCCGCCGGGGTCTGACTCTCTACTGCGGGAGCCCTCTCCTCCTTGCTAGGGTTTTTACATTCCCTCTTGAAATGCCCGGCCTTCCCACACCCGTAGCATAAGTATTTCTCATGCTTCCACTCTCTCTTAGGGGCTGCTGGCGCGATTTCATGCACCCTACCCTTAAGGGGCTTGTCCTCACCCCTCTCCCCATTACGATATGCAAGGGTGAGTTTCCTAAGGACCTCTGCCTCATTAAGGTCCGGACTCTGCGGGTCGAACCAGTGTTCGGCCTTTGCCCTAACGTGAGGGAGACAGTTAGCTACGAGGGTCTTCAGCCAGTGGGCTGTTCTCTCATCTAAATTCTTCCTATCCGCGGGAGCCCCACACGCCTCCACATAGACAGTCCACAGTCTGTCTGCGAACATGGTGGGAGATTCCCCTGGTTGCTGTTTGGTTTCCCCCACCCTCATGAAAGGGCTCCCCAGATTCAAACCCATTGCCTCCAGAACAGCAGTCTGTGCTGCCGCCCAGGTGTCAGGTCTTCCCCCATTCCCAGAGGTCACTGTCCTGCATAGCTGGGCATCTAGGGTTATCAGGAGCATCTTTATTTGCTCCCCTTCGTCGCAGTCATTGATGTTGGCAGCCTGTTCCACCTCCATAAAATGCAGCGACGGATCCCCCTTTGGAGTTAGTCTGGGAACGTGGGCCACCATCCCCCTGAGCGCGGATGCCCCATGAGGAACGATAATGTCGCCCTCAACCGGTCCCCTGTTTGCCATCCCCGCCGGGGGACCATACCTTCTTTGCCTGACAGGGCACATCTGCCCTACCTGGGGTTCCTGCTCCTCCTCCCCACTGTCCAGCTCTCCTGCCTCGTTGGGTAGCCCCCCTGTCCCCGGGCTAACTACCCATATAGGAGACGCCGCTATCTGGGGATACACCACTGACCCCCCTTGGACCTGCCCCTGACCGGGCGGTCTAAACCCTACCTGCTGACCCGGCCCCATCACCGGCATCCCAGGCAGCGGTCTGTCCCCATCCCATGGTGACCCACATACGAAACCAGGCGGACACGCCGCCAGCTGGGGGTACCCTGCCGACCCCCCTTGGACTTGCCCCTGAACGTGCAGTCCGATCCCCCCCTGCCGGCCCGGACACAATCCCGGTGCCTCAGGAGGCGGTCTATTCCCCTTGGCCTTTGGGGAATCATCCGCTGCGAGGAGCACCTTGCCCCTAGGGAACCCCCCTGGACCTACCAGGTGTATCTGTCCCCTGAACCTGGACAAGGCCTCCTCCAACTCCGTTATTCGTGCCTGGCACGGCCCATGGGCACAGTCCCCTACTTCCTCGCGAGCCACTCGGTACGCTGCCTGGATGTCCCGGAACTTCCCCTCCAGCTTCCTACACTGCTCTGTACTCCGAGCATAGAGTTCCTGGAGCCTCCGTTCCTTTTCTTTACCCTCCACTATCTGGCAGTGGAGATAGTCCTTCTCACACCGGTTAGACTCGCTTTCCTGTTTCATTTCTGCCATTTCTTCCCGCAGTCGTTCCGCTGCGCTAGCGCTGTCCCCTGCGCTGGCCCTCACTTCTCTCAACTCCTGCTCTAACTCTTCGACCCTATCCTCTGTCTTGACTACCTGCTCGGACAGGCAAACCAGCCAAACTGCCTTCTCCAAGTGCCTTTTGTGCGCCTTGCTTTCTGTCCATGCAGCCGCTGCCATTACCGGTTGCTCCGCATTGATCAATTCTGAGACCCAAGGTTTGGTGAGGTTGACCTTTTGCCACAAATATGAGGATATTCTCTCCTCCATTTTGCTTCGTTCCCTCACCCCCTCTGCCAAGTCACATACTCCAAACCACCGGGCTCCTGCCGCGGTCGCCATTGTAGAGGGTGCCATCTCCGCTACTCCACTACTGGGCCGATATCTGGGGTTTGAATATCTGTGTGTGTCTCTCTTCAGCTGGCACTGAAACTTCAGAGGCCAGGGGATGTCGCACTGGGACACTTCCACTGAAGAGAGCACTGATTCAAGCCTGCTGTTTATTCCTAACCGACAGCCTGAGACTTATATCACACAGATCTCCAGACCCCTACCAATACCCAGGTGATTCTCTCTCTTGCCGGTGGTACAACCCCCACCCGGTTCCTACTCCACTAGAGTAGCCTTCCCAAGAGAGAGAATAGGACACTGCTGTTTATTTCCTAACCAGCAGTCTGTCCTGAGTGAACCGCTCAAGATGACCCTCGATTCCTGAACCCGGAATTAAGGTGAGGAGTATTTTTAACAATGACTTGGTCAGAGATCGCTGGTGAAGGATTGAAGAATTTAAACGACTCCAATTAGCATCAAATCAAGATTTATTGTAAAACCCAGGTCAAAATCATCAACAGAAGAAACACAATAAAATCTTATGCTCTAATACAACTAAGTCTATTCAAAAGTAATATAGCGGACACAACGAAAATTCTTACGGTTACACAGGTTTTAGCAAAATCACAAGGCACAAAACAAGTTTCCTTCCCCAAAGCCTCAACCACTATTAAAATCAAGGGAGCTTCGCAAGCTGCTGCGGGTTACTTACGGTCACAGGCTGCAGAGGTCAAGTCAGGGGTGCAGAGGTCGAGCCAGGAACGAAGAGACCCCCAATTGAAAACACAGCCCCTTTTATATTGCTTTACCTGGCTTTGTTCTGTGATCGGCCAGCCCCTTTTGCATTGAAAAGGTAAGTTTTAAAGTTCCCGCTGGTCCCGCCCCCTTTGAGCCGGTCAGAGCTGTCGAGATGGGAGTACCTCCCCTAGGTCCGCCTCCAGTCTGTTTTTTGAGATAACGAGGTTGAGCTCCCTTGAAGATTTTCAAAGACTTCCATCTGCTCCGGAGATGCTGCTATGTTGATGGGGTGTTGATTGGATTCTGCTCTGGTGGAGGCCAGGTCATTTACATTTGCATGGGGCTATGACCATCCCATTGTCCTGCTTGCATGCAAGCCTCCTGTGTATTCCCGTGCCCCTTTGTCTGTGTCTTGATGTTATCTTGTTGTCTGGCTCCTTCTTCCTTGTAGCTCCTAGGGGGGTGTTTGTAAATATTTATGTGCTTATGTCCCCACTCAGCTCAGCGGGCCAAGCCTGCTGGGAAAACTGGTTCTGTTCCCTTGGCTGGAAAGTCAGTTTACAGTCTCTGAGTTTCTCCAAAAGGGCCGAATTGCCCGAAAACCTTACACTGGTTAGATTAAAATTGCCTGCATTGTAACAGTCAGGCAAGGGAAGGCAAAGTGAAATATCTTACTAATGCACTTGAATAAATCTTATCCATAGCAGTCAATGTTCACGATAATACAGTGCACCATTAGAGGATAACAATGATTCTATCTGTTACTTATCTATTATCATCCAAAAATCACCTTAGCTAACAGATGGACTTTGAAGCCATTTATTGAAAAGTAATTTTGTTTTCATTGTAGCCAAGAAAACCCTATTGCAGCATAGCTAACCATTTTGCATGAATATCAATTGATCTACCCAAGAATTACCCAGAATGAAAGTCCACAGCAATAATTTTCATTACTTTGGTATGATTCCAAGTATTTGTCTGTGATCCATATTGCTAAATAGCAGCATTTATTTGATGCTATTCTATCTTCTGTTAAATTTCCATGCAACTGTAAAATGGGGCAGAATTGTATGGTCCCCTGTGTTACTTGTAAATGTGCCAATCACATGATTAGAATTTGTAAAACTTTAATCTTGGTTCTTTACTTGAAGATAAAATGATATACAAATTCTTACCCTCGTTCTGTCCATAATTTTACATGGAGCGAGGCCTAAGGTAGCTCCTCTGCCTTTGCCCAAATTGAGACCAATTGTTGGTCACCTTTTTTAAATTCATTTTTACGGGATATGGGCGTCGCTGGTTAGGCCAGCTTTTATTGCCCAGCCTGAATTGCCCTTCAGAGGGTTATGGGGAGCTGCCTTCTTGAACCGCTACAATCCCTGAGATGTAGTTACACCTACATTGAGTTTGGAATGTGCTGCCTAAGGAACCTTGGTGAGTTCATGCAGTGCATCTTGTAGATGGTACACACGGCTGCCACTGTTTGTCGGTGATGGAGGGATTGAATGTTTGTGGAAGGGCCAGCAATCAAGCTGGCTGCATTGTCCTGGATGGCTACAAGCCTCTTGAGTGTTGTTGGAGCTGCACTCATCCAGGCAAGTGGAGAGCATTCCTTTACACTCCTGACTTGTCCGTTGGAGATGGTGGACAGGTCTTGGGGATCAGGAGGTGAGTTACCCACTGCTTCCTGAATGGCCTCAATTTTGAGGCTGGCTGGCCGAATTCAAGAATAAAGCCTTGTAGGATACCCTGTTTGGGTTTCGGCTCCCTCAAGGATCCCTTTCCATATCAGATGACGCCCTAAAGGTCTGTCCCTCACAGATGCTCCCTCCTTGTCTGGCCTCTCCATCAAGAACGCCACCCAACTCTACCCATTCCTTTCAGTATCTAAAAGTCCTGCCCATGGAATTTTATCCACTCCCTGGTTTTAGAGGGCAGGATTTTTTGGCTGCTTCTGCTCATGGGATATTCCAGTCCCGCGGTCGGCAATCCCCCACAGTGGGTTCCCTTACAGCGGATGGTGTGAAAAGCTGGAAATCCCAATGGCATTCACCTCCACCACGGCATTGCACGCTGCAGGGGGGGGCGGGGGGGTGGGGGTGGGGGGGGGGGTGGGGGTGGGGGGGGGGGAGACCCGGGAGACCCGGCCCTGAGTAGTTGAAACAAAAGTTAACTGACAGTTGGTCTGTGGTCACTCTTTCAGCTGGATTTGTCCAGCTAAAGAAGTGTTTTTTGCAAGCCAAGCTACATTTACAGGCAGTTCATACTTTTAGCGTACCCATGCCTATCGGTGTCACAGCACACCAACATTTCCTAAATTAATCATCTACAGTCACTTCAAAACATTAAATGCTTGATAATTAAGTATTGAATGAACTAAGTAGATTGATATGCCAGCATACCTACAGTCTTACGATGTACTTACAGCTAAAAGACAAAAACAGTCAGGCAGTTCACATGAATATGGTATTACTCAGTAGTTCAACAATGTTATCGATTTTTATGTGTGAAATATTGAATCGGAATATTGAAAATAGTGAAAATATTCAAAATGTCTACAATAATCATATGCTTGAATGGTTTGTATGGCCTGTCTTAACCTTATTACAAAACTGGAAGCTGTATTGTTACAAGATTTTGATTGATAATTATATAAAGAATGAGGCGGTTGTGATTTCCAAGTATTTGTCTCAATCTCTTGTTTAAAACCATGACAGATCTGCGAAACCACTGGGGAAATTGTGTAAATGGCAAAAATTCTCTAACAAGTTGCACAAATATTAACATAGCTTTCTTTCTTTAAAATGATTCAGTCTTTGACTTTTTTTAATGAGTTTGGGGACAGAGGAAGAACCAGGTGTATGATGATCCATGGTAGGTTACTTTCTGTGGTTTATCTCACTCATCTCCTCCTCTTCCTTTCCACTTTCTTATTTAACTCATTTTGCTTTACGTCTGGATGTTTCTGGGGGAACAATTCATTAAAAAATATAGTGAGGCAATATGTGGACTTGCCTTTTCTCACATAGGAAGGTAAATGAAGTTAAGATGCACATCAGTCATGATTTAATTGAATGATTGAACAGAGTTGAGGCGGTATATAGACTACAATTGTTCCTCTGTTCCTATTTTCTCAGTCTCTGTCTGTCTTGTTGTGGATTATATTGATGGATGGACCTCGGGTAGGCCTACTATTACTGATAACAGAACCCAATCTTCTATCTATTATTGATTGCTGCAGGATCATTCATCCAAACAATGTTATTTCAGCCATGTATGTATCAGATGCAGTCCACTTGATTTTAAACTTTATCTCCAATTCACTTAACCTCCTGAAGAATGTGTCAGCAAGGAACAACTTTCCAGAGTCGAGTTTAAGTTGAGGAAGCCTATTTTAGCAAGGACACAGGGAGTCCACATCGAGTATGACAAGAACAAAGTTTTATTTAAAAACGATATATGCACAGTTCCCGGAAGACCCCTACCGGGCTCCTGCTTGGTCGGTGTCTTACAGGCACACCTTATATACGCTGGGTAATTGAGATACCCCACCCCTAGCAGGCGAGCTTATACTCCGCAAGGAACATGGGGAAGACAAGCATCCCCACCCCGTAGATCCCGTTCAGAATATTAAACCTATCGAATATCTGATTAATCATAAATTCTACATTATTGGTACTTCACTTATTGTCTTCTTTTGCCAGGGAGCAAGCAGCTTAGGAACCATTCTGCTCATTCAATGCATGTAGCCCACAACTCCATTTCTGAATCATATATTTCCCCAGCTCTTTCTGAAAGCTGTTAATCAGGATACATCAGCTGTTCATCTCAAAAGTTTGTTCACATAGACACAACTTTTGCTTAAAGAAACGATAATCACAAATACTTATTTTTAAACCCATGTCCTCCAATCCTGAGCTCACAGTCAAACATAACTAACCTACTTAAATCGATGCATTAAAAAAATTCTTTTACACAAAAACATTGCGACCAAATTGGAGAGTCGTAAAGAAAATAAACAAACACTCTAATGTTTGCAGCGAGCCAACAATGAAAAAATGTGCTTTAATTGCTTACTCAAATGATGCATAATTACATCGCCAGTTTGATTAACGATTGAAGGATATATCCTCCCAACAAAACTGAAATTTGATTTCCATATTGAAAAAATATTTTCAGTACTTTCCAATGAGCTAGATTTGTATTTCCTGGAACAAAACCAGAAAATACTGGGAAATCTCAGCAGGTCTGACAGCATCTGTGGAGAGAGAAGGGAGATAACGTTGCAAGCCTGGATGGTTCTTTATCAAAAGCTGACTATTTCCTGGATTTTATTTACAATTGCTTTAAGGCTCCTTGATAGTTATTATCAAAAAAAGGCACTTAATAATGAATATGTTTGAGCAAGTCATAAAAAATAATGGCCCATAACTTCCTGGAGGATTCGCCACTCTAAATCGCTGGGGCGCTGCACATGCGCTGTGTGATGACCCGTAAGTGCATGCGCGCTAAAAGCCTGTGGCATTTAAATGCCCAGCAGTTTTTGTTATGACAGCTTGAAGCCCTGCGCTGCTGGATGAAAATTCCAGCTGCAGCGCTAACTTGGGCCACAAACCTGGATTTTTTGGTGAGTTTTTACATCTTTTTATTTACACTGAAATTTTTCAGTCTAGCAGAGGCAGGGGACATCGGGAGACATATTTGTGGTTGGTGAAAGTTCTATATTGTTAGTGCTTAGCATTTGTAAATATGTTGAAACTGCAAATAAAATGAAAGGAAGATGTATTTTTATTCTTTTAAACTTTGGTTTTTCATGAGGCAATTAATTCCATTAAAAGAGTGCTTTACTGTATAAAGTGACTTTGAGTCACAGAAGGTGAAAGAATGATTTTTTAAAAACTTTGGTTATCATGAGGACGTTAATTTAATTAAAGGAACTATAATGAATAGAATGCAGTCGTCACTCACTAACGAGTAAGATTGTCTACCTAAGATACTCAGTGTTACTGGTCATGGGTTCTGTGGGTCATTGAGTGGCTGATGGACCCAATCAGAGAGCCGCATCTTCAATCATTCACTTGGCAGGAGTTTCCAAAAGGTGGGATCGGTCCTTGAACGTTAAATCGCGGATATTCCTTTCTCAGGCTCCTTTTCCGGTCCTCCTCTTGCCGCCGGGTGTTCTCAAAGAATTGTGACCCTTCAATCAGGAGGTTCCTCTCAGTAGGTCTCTTCTCAGCAAAGGTCTCCCAGGCATTGACGTCTATGTTCCAGTTCTTGAGGTAAGCCTACAAGGTGTCTTTGAAGAGCTTCCTTTGGCCTCCTCTTGTTCGGGATCCTTTCTTGAGCTGGGTGAAGAAAATTTGGCCGTCGGAACTCTGACATCCTAGCATATGGGCGGCCCTGTGGAGTTTGTTTTGGATGATCATGGCCTTGATACTGGTGTTATTGATTCCTTCAAGGACACTAATGTTAGCACGCCTGCCCTCCCAACTGATTCAGAGCTAAAGTACATTTGGATTTTGCAAAGCATTTTAAGATGAGTTGTTTATAAGTCTCCTTGATTTAATGTTCATTCTTAGATGGCTCAGTGATTAAATAATAAAGTTGAATGCTCAGTTAATTTATGCAAGCCTCCTGTAAGCTAATGTGTATTACTTGTCTGACAGGTATTGCAGCGAATCAATCATCCACCCTTAAGAGTGTACTACGAAAGGACATCCTGAAATGATGTCAGAGTAGATGTGTGCCAGGATACTGTGCTTCAGCAGCTGCTGCTTTCACACGTTGAGCTTGTCAATTAACAATTGTCAAAACTCGCCTCTTCCCCCACCATCCCTCCCCTCCCCCTCTCCCCTCCCTCCCCTTTACAAATAGAGGGGACCATGTGTTTAAATAAGAAAATATATTTTATTGCAAGAAATTTGTAAACATTGAGGTGGTTGTACGTCATTGTTCAGCTGATAAAGTTAAACATTGAGTTAAATTTTAACTGGTTTCAAAGTTTTGTATTTATAAAATTATTCTTGTTAATAAATGTTTTACATTAAACTTTACAAGAGTCACAAATGTCTCACTGAAACATCAGAACACAACATTTAATTGAGATAATTATACATGAATAAAATAATTAAAGTAAACAAGGTAGAAGCCCATTTAACACAGGTTACAAGATGGCACACTAATTTAGCACTGCTGCCTTACAACATGTGGTGAACCACTGTATTTTATTGTACATACTGTTCTTACTTATGGTACTTACTGTTCTTACTGTTTGTTACATGTCTGGGTTTGTCCCTGCTGGCTCCGCCCCTCGGGCTCGAGTATAAAGCTAGCTAACCTCCAGCCCTGCCCTCATTCTGGGACCGGCTGGCAGCAGGTGTCTTTTAGCTGATTAAAGCCACAGTTTACTCTTCCGACTCTCGTCTGCCGTCATTGATGGTACATCAATTTAATCAGCTAAAATCTTAAGATGGATCCATCACTCAAGCCTGATCGCCTGGAGCTGCACTCCCAAGCAGCCGACGCCACTGCCATGTTTGAACACTGGCTAAGCTGCTTCGAATCTTACATTGATTCCTCCGCTGCCGTCGCTGAGACCCATAAGCTGTGAGTCCTCAACTCCCGGGTGAGCCCGCAAGTTTTCCTTTTTATCAGAGACGCTAGCTCGTTTGAGGATGCGATAGCGCTGTTGAAGGGGCAGTATGTTAAGGAAGTCAACGAGGTGTATGCTAGGCATCTCCTTGCCATGAGGTGACAGCGCCCCGGAGAATCGCAAGCTGAATTTCTGTGCGCCTTGCGGGTACTCGGCCGGAACTGCAGTTGTAAGGCGGTATCGGCTGTCAAGCACACCGAATTGCTGATCCAAGGTGCCTATGTCGCAGGCATAAAATCCAAATACCTCCGACAGCGCCTACTAGAAAGGGGTTCACTCGACCTCCAAGACACAGTCCAACTCTCGGACTCATTGGAAGTGGCCTTCCATAACATGGATGCCTACACCTCCGACCACGCGGCACCCTCGTGGACGTCGTGGGCGCCGCCATCACCCGACCCAGGGGCGCCGCAAGTCTGTGCCGCGCCGTGACCCACCAACTCCGGAGGCCCGAAATGTTGCCCAGTGAGGAGCGCGATCTGCAACGGGTGCGGAAAGAAGGGCCACTTCTCTAAAGTCTGCCAGGCCCAACCTGTTTCTAAACCCAGCAGCGCTGCGTGTAGCCCGCGGGGACCGCCCCCGCCTTCCACGTCACCCGCCACGTGCGAGTCGTGGGGGCCGCCATGTTGGCCACCATCTTCGACGCCACCCGATACGTGCGAACCGTGGGGGCCACCATCTTGGAATCACCTCGCCACCTCCCGGAACCCCTGCTCACCAGATCATACGCTGGCCTCTGCTACCCTCAATCAGCCCACCCACCTCCCAAAGCTTGCCTCCATCACCCTCGACCAATCTCAACTTCATCACCTCACTAAATCCATGATGGCCGACCGGATCAACGACCACGAGATGACCTGCCTTTTCGACTCCGGGAGCAAGGAGAATTTCATTCACCCAGGTGCGGTACGGCGCTGCTCCCTCCCACTTTTACCCGCGACCTAGAAAATCTCCCTGGCTTCCGAATCACATTCCGTGGAAGTCCGTGTGTACTGTGTCGCAACCCTTACAGTACGGGGCGTCGAGTACAAATGTTTCACGCTCTACGTCCTCCCCCAGCTCTGCACTGCCCTACTACAAGGTCTAGATTTCCAATGCTACCTCAAAAGTCTTACCTTGGAGTTCGATGGACCCCTGCCCCCTCTCACCGTCTGTAGCCTCTCGACCCTTAAGGTCGCCCCACCACCACTCTTTGCTAACCTCACCCTGGACTGTAAGCCCGTCACCACTAGGAGCAGATGATACAGTGCTCGGAGCAAGGCCTTTATCAGGTCGGAGGTCCAGCAACCCCTGCGGGAAGGGATCATAGAGGCCAGTACTAGGCCCTGGAGAGCCCAAATGGTGGTCGTCAAAACTGGGGAGAAGCACCGGATGGTCATCAACTACAGTCAGACCATCAACCGGTACACGCAGCTCGATGCGTACCCTCTCACCCGCATATCTGACATGGTCAATCAAATTTCTCAGTACCGAGTCTTCTCCACTATTGACTTGATGTCCGGGTACCACCAGCTCCCTATCCGCCCGGAGGACCGCCAAAACACTGCCTTCGAAGCAGATGGCCGCCTCTACCACTTCCTCAGTGTCCCCTTCGGCGTCACCAATGGAGTCTCGGTCTTCCAACGGGAGATGGACTGAATGGTTGACCAGTACGGGCTGCGGGCCACGTTCCTGTATCTGGATAATGTCACCATCTGCGGCCATGACCAGAAAGACCCTGACGCAAACCTCCAACATTTCCTCCACACCGCCAAGCTCCTTAACCTAACATACAATAAGGAGAAATGCGTTTTCCGCACAACCCGCCTAGCCATCCTTGGCTACATTGTGGAAAATGGAGTCCTAGGGCCCGATCCCGACCGCATGTACCCTCCCCTGGAACTGCCACTGCCCCACTGCCCCAAGGCCCTGAAGAGATGCCTGGGGTTCTTTTCCTATTATGCCCAGTGGGTCCCCAATTATGCAGACAAGGCCCGGCCACTCATTAAATCCACCATTTTTCCCCTGACGGCTGAGGCCCGCATGGCCTTCAACCGCATCAAGGCAGATATTGCCAAAGCCGCGATGCACGCTGTGGACGAGTCCATCCCGTTCCAAATGGAGAGCGATGCGTCTGACTTTGCTCTGGCCGCTAGCCTCAACCAGGCGGGCAGGCCCGTGGCTTTCTTCTCCCATATCCTGCAGGGCTCCGAAATTCAACACTCCTCCGTGGAAAAGGAAGCCGATGCCATTGTGGAAGCTGTGCGACATTGGAGGCTTTACCTGGCCGACAGGAGATTCACTCTCCTCACTGACCAACGGTCGGTTGCCTTCATGGTTAACAATACGCAGCGGGGCAAGATCAAGAATAACAAAATCCTAAGGTGGAGGATCGAACTCTCCACTATAATTATGATATCTTGTATCGACCTGGGAAGCTCAATCAGCCCCCAGATGCCCTATCCATGTGCCAGGATATATTTTTTATAGATCTAAGGTTACTCTAGAATGTTTTCACTTTTGAATTCTAATTTATAATTAGCATTTTGCGTAAATTAACCTGACTATCAAAATTGCTGGGGGGGGGTGGGGGGCGTATTTTCTCTGCATACTGTTGCATTTATATTTCCAATGCTGCAGTTGCAAAATTAGCTATTTATAAATGTGTAACTTATGTTCATAAATTAATCTATTGACTCAGTCTGTCAATGGATGAACACCTCATATAATTTTCCCACAAGTTCAATAGCTTGTCCATGCTTAACCAGCCGATCCCAAGAAGACAGTTGTGGGGAGATGTTACAATTAGCACCAGTGCTTACTCGAGTTTCTCTCCAATCTTCCCACCTGCCGCCTCCAAGCTCATCTTGTCCATGCCTGACACACACCTCCTGCTTCCCACTAAAGAACAGGCGTGATTTATTGGGGAATAAAAGAGGCCCATTTTGGGCACGTTCAGCAGGGTGTTTCATGGCACCTGCAGCGCTGTGAATGAACCCACTATTGAAAGGTATTCTGGATTTGTTGGGATCTCGGCGAGAAAGCCCAGTCAAGCCGCACTTACATTCACAGGAAGAGATCAGGCGCCATTTTTAAAAGGCATCCTGATCTCTCAACCTCCCACCGTGGCCTCCGGACCGCTCCAACTTACCGATTAGGGGGTCCTCGAGCCCAGCTCACACGACCTCATAAGGCAGGGCTCCTTCACACTCAAGCCTGGCACCCTAGATGTGCCCCTGCCAGCCTGACAGTGTCACCTGAACACCTTGGCAGTGCATGTATGGTACTGCCAGGGTGTCTGGGTGACACTGGTGTTAAGTAATGGGTTGAGAGACATTGCAATTAGTTGTCTCATTTATGTTAAGTATCAATTAATTGACACTGATATGTAAAGGGGCTTCAGGTGGCCACTGTCAGGTGGTGTGTTAAGAGTTTTGTGCAGAGGCTGTGGAAGTGAAATAAATGGTGTTTGGTGAAAAGGAACAAGAACTTTAGACTCTTCATTTCACAGCAACTAAAAGTCTAACAATGGTAGCAGAGGATGGTTGCTGTGCAAATGTGAAGGTATGAAAGATACAACTTTTCCTGGTCAAACCAAGGAGTGAGTGAGAAGGAAAAAAAAAAAGATACATGGCTAAACCCAGGACAAAGATGGCTGGATATGACTATACCCCCTTATTTTCTGAAAGGGAATCGTACGACCAATGGAGAAGTGCAGTAGTTATGTGGACTAAAGTAACTGCTTTGGGAAAGAGAAAACAAGGTATGGCACTGGCTCTTTCTCTACCATATGGCAGTAAAATCCGAAACAAAGTTCTTTCTGAGCTGGAATTGGAAGAGTTAGACTCAGAAGAAGGTCTGGAGACTTTATTACATTATATGGATAAGATTTATAAGAAAGATGACTTATTAAGTGCGTATGAAGCATGGTCGGATTTTGATAAGTTCCGGAAAATGGAGGATATCTCCATGGAAGACTATATAATGGAATTTGGCAGACTATATAAAAGGCTGCAGAAACACAATCTGGAATTTCCACAGTCTGTGTTGGCCTTTAAATTACTTGACTGTGCTAGAGTGAGCAACATGGATAGGCTCCTGGTTTTGACAGGAGTTCAGTTTACTGATAAGGATACCTTATTCGAACAGATGACAAAAGCTTTACAAACGTTTCTGGGGAAACATTCGATTCTGATGGCTCTGATGACCCAAATAGGTCAGCCTGCAATAAGGCAGAATATGGAAGATACACTAGTAACAGGATGGCGAAATCGTATGGCTACGAATAGGGCTCAAGACTATAGACGGAGACGGAGACAAGGAAATTATGAAGACAGTAACCCAGTTAGAACCTACAATAGGAAGATGAACCCCAGAAATGCATGGGGCATGATATATCAATGTTTTGATGTGACTCCATTATGCTTTCAACTGTCCCAACTCGTTATGATAGAGTGTTTGAAGCGACACATGACACGGAAGAGTCAGAAGAGGAAAAAGATAGTGACCAGAAAGAAGGCATTGTCCTATTGACAAGCAGTTTTACTCCGGTAATGAGGGTGTTGGTTGCAGAATCCTCCAACTGTGCTGTATTGGACAGTGGCTGCACATCTACTGTGTGTGGAATTGACTGGTTAAAATGTTACCTGGACACTTTGAATGCTGAAAATTGTAACAAGGTTAAGGAATTTGAAAGTTCCACAAGTTTCAGGTTTGGGGATAATAATACTCTGAAGTCGCTGAAAAGAGTGGTGATCCCTGCTGGTTTAGCACACTGGGCTAAATCGCCGGCTTTTAAAGCAGACCAAGCAGGCCAGCAGCACGGTGCAATTCCCGTACCAGCCTCCCCGAACAGGCGCCGGAATGTGGCGACTAGGGGCTTTTCACAGTAACTTCATTGAAGCCTACTTGCGACAATAAGCGATTTTCATTTCATTTTCATATTGCCGGAGTGAATCATTTCATTAGCACGGATGTTGTATCAAGTGAGATACCTTTGCTTCTGAGCAGACCGTCGATGAAGAAATCACACATGAAACTGGATATGGAACAGGATAAGGCAACAGTTTTTGGAAAGACTGTGGACTTACAATTTACACAGTTGGGACACTATTGTATTCCATTACTGACAAATACTTTTTCAAGTAGAGAGGTTAAGGATGTGTTAATGGCAGTTGGAAATGGGACTTTAGCTGATAAAAAGCTTGTGGTATTAAAACTGCATAGGCAATTTGCACATTCGTCTCCTCGGAGGCTGAAAAATGTATTAAAGGATGCAGGGGTAAGGGATGACAACTATACTAAACTGATAGAACAGGTTAATGACTGCTGTGAAGCTTGTAGGAAGTACAGAAGGACACCAGCATGACCGATAGTAACCCAACCTTTGGCCAGGGATTTTAATGACATTGTGGCCATGGACCTTAAGATCTGGGATAAAGCAAATAATATATTTACTTTGCATTTTGTAGATTTAGCAACCAGATATAGTCAATCAACGATTGTACGAAGTAAAGAAAAGAGAGTAATTCTGGATCAAATCGTGGAAAAATGGATAGGGACAGGAATGGGTCCACCGGCAAAATTCCTTACGGACAATGGGGGCGAATTTGCTAATGATGAGTTTAGGGATATGTGTGAAAATATGAATATCAGAGTTATGAATACGGCTGCAGAAAGCCCATTTAGTAATGGTGTCTGTGAAAGAAATCATGCTGTCATCGATGACATGCTTTGGAAAATTTTGGTAGATCGATCAAATTGCAGGCTAAATTCAGCTTTAGCATGGGCTGTACATGCAAAGAATTCATTGAAGATGGTTGGGGGCTATAGTCCTTATCAATTAGTGTTTGGTAGAAATAGTAAAGTTCCGTCCATTTTGGATGACCAGCCTCCAGCTTGGGAGGGGACTACAATTAGCTCTGGTTTTGCTGAACATTTAACTGCATTACCTAGCAGTAGAAAAGCTTTTCTGGAAGCAGAAGTCTCTGAAAGAGTTCGCAGAGCTTTAAGACATAACGCACGGCCATCAGATGCCGTCTTTTAGCAAGGAGACATGGTATACCATAAAAGAGACAATTCTAATGAATGGAAAGGCCCAGGGAAGATCATAGGCATAGATGGCAAAACAATTATTTTGCAACATGGTAATCAAACTGTTAGGGTCTATTCATCAAGGATAATGGGTACAGATTACAAATTTTCAAATTTAGACAGAGCAGACAGACATGACAAAGAACCAGAGTCATCTGGTATGCATGTGTTACATAACTATGAGGACCAATTAACTGATATAGACAGGGTTTCTGTGGAGGAACACAACACTTCTGGTGAATTAAAACAAGCCATTTTTCCGAAAGGGCAACTGCCAAAAGTTGGTACAAAAGTGACATTCTTGCCTGAAGGGTCTAGTCAATGGAAGGATGCAACTGTTATTAGTAGAGCAGGGAAGGCCACTGGAAAGTATAAACATTGGTTGAATGGAAGGAGTCAAGACAATGGATTGGGAAAACGAAGTTCAAAAATGGAGGTCACAGAAACACAGTGCCAGTTCAGATAGTACATCGGATAGTGAACAGGTCTGCAGGAAAAGGTCGAGAACTATTGAAAGGACATCCCACAGCAGAAGGGAAAGATCAAGCAGTAGCAGTACAGAATGAGATACCAGGCAGGAGAGGGGACGTAGTTTGTCAAGATCTCGGAACATGAGTAAGACTACGAATACTAATAGGAGTAGAAGCCCACATGCACGTGAGATTTTGGTGGCTTCAAATAAATTAGATGATTAAGTTATTAAAGAAGCTAAACAGCAAGAATTGCATAGTTGGAGTGAATTTGGGGTATACACGGAAGTACCGGATAGGGGACAAAGAGCTCTATCCCACAGATGGATTGCACGGAAAAGGTTCTTCCAGGTGGAACTTATAAGGCAAAGGCCAGGCTTGTAGCAAGGGGATTTGAAGAAAACTTAGAAGATCAGGATTTAAGGGTAGATTCACCTACAGCAGGAAGGTTATTTTAAAGATCTTCTTGGCTCTATTAGCTACAAAGGCATTGGAGTGCAAATCTATAGATATAAAAGCTGCCTTTTTGCAGGGGCATCAGCTCCAGAGAGACCTTTTTCTCCGTCCTCCTAAAGAAGCAGCTAACACAGAAGGGGTACTCTGGAAGTTGAACAAATGTGTATATGGATTAAATGATGCATCTAGAGTCTGGTATTTTTCGGTAAGGTCAGTTTTGTTAAAGTTAGGCTGTTGCCAGTTGAAAGTAGATCCTGCAATGTTTTACTGGCACTATAAAGGAAATCTTTCTGGCATTTTTATGATGCATGTCGATGATTTTTTGTGGGGTGGGTCTAGTGATTTTGAAGCTATTGTAATCTCTGGTTTGAGGAAAGAATTCAGGGTTGGAAGTCAGGCTTCCGGTGCATTTAAATGTATTGGACTGGAAATTGGACAGACTAAGTTAGGGGCAACTTTACATCATCAATCTTATTTGGAAAGCAAAAAGACGCAATGGTTTCAAAGATAGAAAAAGAGCAACTGCGAAGTTTAATTGGGCAACTGAACAGGTTAGGTAGACAGACTAGACCGGACGTGAGTTTTGATGTCTTAGAGTTGAGTACAAAAATGAATGATCCCAAAGTGGAAGACATAATAAGAGCAAATATAGCATTGGCCAAACTAAAAATGCAGGAGTGTGTTTTGAAGTTCCCGGTTTTAGGTGACCTTAAGCACTTGAAACTCATAGTTTATAGTGATGCATCCTACGCAAATTTATGTGATGGGGTTTCAAGCGCAGGAAGTTTTATAATTTTCCTTTTGTGGAACAATGGTAAATGTTGCCCACTTGTGTGGGAAATAAAGAAAATAAGGAGAGTGGTAAAAAGCACTTTGGCTGCTGAGACGTTAAGCTTTGTAGAGGCAGTGGATATGGCTTTTTATATATGTATGATATTGACAGAAATTTGGGGATTTGGGTATTATACCTATTGACTGTCACATTGACAATAAATCCCTGTGGGAAAATGTGCACTCTACAAAAAGTGTCAATGAAAAGAGGTTACGGATAGACATCGCAAGTTTGAAGCAGATGTTGGACAGAGGGGAAATAACAAAAATTAAATGGGTCGACAGGAGCTAACAACTGTCAGACTGTTTTACGAAAAGAGGGGTGAGTTCACAGAAACTTTTGGACATTGTTAATGAAGGGCGCTTGATTCTGTGACTGTTTTTTTTTCTTTCTCGTCCAAACAAAAAAACAAAATCGTGTGTGTGTTTTTGAGTTTCTTGAAATTTTGTTTTCACCTAATTATTATTTTTTCTCCATGGAAGGGGAGACTGTTAAGTAATGGGTTAAGAGACATTGCAATTAGTTGTCTCATTTATGTTAAATATCCATTAATTGACACTGATATGTAAAGGGGCTTCAGGTGGCCTCTGTCAGGTTGTGTGTTGTTAAGAGTTTTGTGCAGAGGCTGTGGAAGTGAAATAAATGGTGTTTGGTGAAAAGGAACAAGAACGTTAGACTCTTCATTTCACAGCAACTAAAACGTCTAACAACTGGAGGATGCCCAGGTGGCTTACCAAGCTGGCAAGGCCAACGTGTCAGGATGGCATTTTTCCTATTTTCCTATGCTGAGGATCGGGCCTAGGGGTGCCCTACCCATGTGAGGTGGGTTACCGGGTGGGGGGGGGGCTGGGTGGCGGTGGGGGGGGGGGGGGTGGTACAGGACCCTAGGAATACCCTTCGATGTGAATTGGGGAGTCTGGGGCTTGCATTGGGGGGGGGGGGCGTTGAGAGATAGGGACCCCATTTAAAAATGAGTCCTGATCTTCTCCTGCGCTGAGGAGCTCTGGTGAGCGGAGCTCCTCAGTGCAGGAAACAGAAGTAAGTGCGGCATTGCCGGGAGGTTCCTCGTTGAGGCCCCAGATTACAACAAAGGCCCATTCGGTCTTTCTCAGCGCTGCAAGCTCTGGAAAACACCCGACTATATGCGCTCGACATGGAACCCTGTTGCAATTTGGTTAGATCACGCCCTATGTTTCTATCCTGCCTCAAAAATCAAATGAATGACCCAATGGTCCTTGCAAACTATAATCCATCTCCAGCCTCCTGTTTCTCTTCAATCGTAGTGTCACACCCAGAATCCTTGCCAATGTTTCTTGGACCTGCATGTTTGAATCCCTTCAATCAGGTTTCTACCCTTGAAACTGTCTTATCAAAGTAATAAGTGACGTCCAATGTGACTAGAACATCCTCTTCACCCTTCTCGAACTGACTGCAACCTTTGACACAGTTGACCATATAATCCTCCTCCAACATCACCTGGGTGGGAGTGCTCTCACCTTCTCCCATTCCAATATATCTAATTGTAGCCAGAGTAACACTTGCAATGACTTCTCGTCCTGCTCCTGTAACAAACCTCTCGTGTCCGCCAGGATATACCCTTGACCCTTTCTCATTTCTTATCCACAAGCTGCCCCTCAACAGCATCATTAAAAACTGTAGGTTTCACATGCTTGCTGATCACACCCAGCTACATATCACCCTCGCCTCTCTCGACTTGGCCACTGTTTCAAAATGATCAGACTGTTTTTTCAACTTCCAGCACTGAGCAGAAATTTCCTCCAATTGGGAAGACTGAAACCATTGTCTTCCTCCTGCAAATTCAATCTCCTAACTATCGACTCCACACAACTTGCTGCTAACTATTTGAGACTAAACCAGACTGTCCGCAATTTCTGGGCACTATATGATCTCAGAATGTGCATCTGACCACATACCCACGTTCTCATTAAGACTGCCTATCTCTACCTCCGCAACTTCGCCCAATCGCCCTCTCCCTCTGCTTCGGCATGCCCCAGCTGCACAATTTTTACCCCTAGACTTGACTGTTGCAATCCCCTCCTGGCTGACCTCATAGAGAATCATAGAATTTACAGTGCAGAAAGAGGCCATTCAGCCCCCCTCTTGGAAAGAGCACCCTACCCAAGCCCACACCTCCACCCTATCCCCATAACCCAGTAACCCCACCCAACACTAAGGGCAATTTTGGACACTGAGGGTAATTTATCATGGCCAATCCACCTAACCCGCACATTTTTGGACTGTGGGAAGAAACCGGAGCACCCGGAGGAAACCCACGCACACACGGGGAGAACGTGTAGGCTCCGCACAGGCAGTGACCCAAGCCGGGAATCGAGCCTGGAGCTGTGAAGCAATTGTGCTAACCACTATGCTACCGTGCTGCCCCAAACCTGTCAAACAACATCCTGACCTGTCAAACAACATCCAAAACTTTGCTGCCTATACTTGCGTCCTCTATTTTTACTTGTGCCATGACCTGCTCAAACATGTGCATGTTGGAGAGCTCGCCGGATTCCATTGGAATTACAGCATTGGGCCGCCATTTTAAGAGAGGTCTGATGACAGGCCCCCCCTCTCCCCAGTTACGACACCTTGGGCTAGTGTACGGTCAATTCTTGCCCCACTTGACCCGGAGTCATAACACAATTGAATTAACTAATAATTCTTAGAAAATTACACAAAGTCTTTGGCCCTTAGCTGGTCAAGAATTACAGCCACCAGGTTTGTAAGTTTAAACACAATTACTGTTTATTTATAATAAGAACTATAATGAAATATACAGCAAAACAACTGGTGAACTGTCAAGTTCCTAATTCCTCACTTTAAATTGCTCCCTACCCTCTATATACACACACACACACGCATACATACACATACACACACAAGGCAGACAAACACAGAGGGAAAGAAAAGGGTAAATATATAAGTGAAAGGAAAAAAGATTTTTGTTTCAGATGGTGATCTCCAACATCTTACACGTCTGCAAAGTTTGCTTTCACGGTTTTTACTGTGGATTCATTCAGGCCTCTGTAGTTTCAAGATTATAGCACTCACAGCCTTCTGGGAGAGAGAGAAAGAAGGTCCTGGTCTTTCTGTGTCTAGGACTCAATTACTCCCTCAGGTCTCCTAAAACCATCCCAGTGGGATAGGATCCAATCACCACCTGTTACTGGGCAGAGTACAGCCTTTTAGCCAATTCATTGGCCAACAGCCAATCAATTAAACCAACACCAAACCCTTCTCTCTCTCTAGTGCCAAAAAATCTGAAGCTCCTGTTCAAACTAGCAGATAATAACAGAGTTTTCTCTCCTGTAACTTCTGAATTCCTCATTCTCGCTGCTGCTTGACATAAAAGATACATATCAATGAATCACCCATGGATCAAAAATGATAACAGCAAAATAAAAGAAAGGGTAAATAAGGGAATAAACAGGAAGGACCCTTACACCCCGACATTGCAAATCCTGCCTCCCCCTGCACTGACAAGTAGGGGCATCCTCCCCCCCCCCCCCCCACCACCACCACGGGAATAATGAGTCATCTCCCCACAGCATGCACACATGAGGGTGACCCAACTATTTCCCCACCAACCTTCCAACCCCCAATTAGTCACCCCATCAGACCCTCCATCTGATACCCCCATCAGAGATCCTTATCAGAGATCTTCATCAGAGACCCCTGTAGACCCACCATCAGAGACCCCCTTTAGAAACCCCCATCAGTCACTCCTGCCCGAAAGCTGAAGAGCACTCCAGCAGTACAGCGAAAGATCACTGCATTTTCACTTACCCTTCTCTGACATCTGCAGCCTCAGACAACTGTTTAATGAAGCTGCTGTTACAAATGTCAGAGCCTTCCTTGAAAGTCAAGTATACTTCAAGGGCTTCAAATTCATTGACAGCCTTTTAAATGCAATACTCCCATTCAATTTCACACAGAAACACATTGGAATAGCCAGTGATTGACAGTTTTATTAGTCCAAAGACAGTTGCTTGGTGGATTGTTTATCTCTCTTTTCCTTCATGCTTGAATGCATCTCAGTTACCCAGCTTTGATGCTAACCACAAGGTTTGTAAACCGTCTTGCAATGATTGAAAGCTCCTCATCACATCAAAAGGAACTAAGTGGTTTAACTCTCTCTTATTTACACCATAAAGTTCATCCCATTTTTTGGGGCAACCTGCCATTTTCCGCTCAATTGGGAATCCCTATACCAGTATTGGGCAATTGAGAATACACCCCTCTGTCTCAATGTCAAAGTTGACTTCATGACACTCTTGTGAAGTGCCTTGGGACTCATTATAACATGACAGGCACTGCACAGATGTAGTTGTTGTTGTGGTTGCCAGAGTGTGAGAAAGTCAAATTCCTGCTCCTAACTGCTATCCAGTAACTTCTGCTGACAAATGTAAGTTTGGTAATATCAGATCAGCATGAATGTAGCCAAATACTCATTACTGACAATTATCTTCCCATACACATGTAAATACTGTTCACTTGTATACGTTACCAGGCCATGAGGGCATGTAGCCAAACATTAGTAAGCATTTTTAGGTGAGGAGCGCAGGAAAGAATAACGGGTTAAAAATTATAGTACAATATAGATGATCCAACATGTCCAGAGTTCCAGTATGGCCTCTGCAAAGCTGTATTTCTCTGATTTCTGGACATATTGGAACATCAGCGTATCTAGAGTCAGGGTCACATGTCAGATGGTGGTAGATCTTCGCAGTCTACCAAGTGAGCCTGATGGCTACCCTTTACTAGTTGCTGTCAATGTCACTACCACCCTTAATGTCTTTGCCTCAGGCTCTTTCCAGGGTTCAGAGGTCAGCTACCCACAAATTCATCACACTGGTGACCAATGTAATGATTGCAAGGGCCGATAATTAAATACACTTTGCTACTGACAACACCAGTTTTGGTGAGCGGACACTTGGGTTTGTATCTCTGGTCATCCTCCCAAGGGTGGAGGGTGTCATTAACTGCACATTCATGCCAAACTCGGTACCCCTGGATCACTCGGGAGTGTTTGTAAACTACACGGGCTTTCACTCTATCAATGCGTAACTGGTGTACAACCATTGAAAGATGATAATGTTGGAGTGTGCAAGATCCCAAGAAGCTTTCCTCATTCCTGAGTTTTTCGCACATCACAGCAGATTTATTAACTGGCTCTTCACTAAATCTGGCCACTGCACACACACACACACACACACACATACACACACAGCCTCTCAATGAGGTGACTGAGGAAAATGATTGAATTGCACGGGCATGGCATTGACAGCAAAGGCTGCCAGACCTCTTCCCCAGGGTGCTTGATACTGGAGAAGGCCCACTAATGTCCAGGGAAGTGCTTGAGTGGCACTTAATAATAATAATAATAATAATAATCTTTATTGTCACCAGTAGGCCTACATTAACACTGCAATGAAGTTACTGTGAAAAGCCCCTGGTCGCCACGTTCCGGCGCCTGTTCGGATACACAGAGGGAGAATTGAGAATGTCCAAATTACCTAACAGCACGTCTTTCAGGACCTGTGGGTGGAAGCTCTTTCTCAAATGGAGGTGATGTAGGGCTTTCACTGGCTCTCAAGCTGACAGGCAAGACCACCATCACCTCCATTAATTACATGCAGAGGTCACTGCTGCCAAGGGGGATCGCCAATGACTGTCCAGGGGAGGTGGGGGGGAGCCCCCGATAATTGCCAGGGGGTAGAGGGCAGGAGTGACAATTCTGTTCTGAGCGGGTGCCCGTTAAAGATGGTGCTCTGGTCTCTGTGGAGTCTATTACCAGCTCGATCAGACCCCGTCCTGCCAGAGTGATGGCAAAAACCCCACCCACTCATTTTTTTCTCCAAAGAGGCTCAGAATCTGGAGAAAAGACTGGTTTGTGCAACTGGAGAGCCAGTTTGCAGTCTGAGTATAACACCTTGAAAAACTATGGTAAGATTCCAGCCAAAAACACAATGGACCAATTCGATGAAAGTGGGCTTAGAACATTCACTTAGAGTTTGGGATTAACTAAATTGTGCCAAATCATAGGAATGGATGTAAATGTTCAATTCATGTGTTTCAAATTGGTCAAACTGAATATTGTCAATTTTTGAAGCCTCACACAAAGAATACAAGGGTTTCATGACATTTTTGAATTACAGCCAAATTATGTCAATTTGTCCCAGTGAAGTTGCTGATATTGCTTCTCTCTAATGGATGCTGCTGGTCTTCCTCAGCCCAATCTTTAAAAGATGGATTTTTCAAAATATAATTTAGAGTTTCGACTTGCCTTTAAAATTCTGTCATTTTGATTTTAGCGAGCTCTACCTGTATTACATACTACAGCTATTTGCTGAGCCACTCTTGCATTGCGAGACTGGGATGTTTCACACATCACTGCTGCCAACTGCAGTTGCTTCATTAACTGCAATCTCAGCACTCTGCAATTGACTGAGCATTCTAATGGTAATTCTGCACTTAGAGCCACAACTACGTGGGGATATCTGAGGAGACCTACCATCACCACCTATGCTTTGTGGTGGAGGGAGTTGTAGCACCGTCAATATGACGCGAGGCAGGTCGAGGTAATGGCAATTGAAGGCTTTATTAAGCAGAACTTTATCCCCAGCAGCGTGGTTACAGAATGCAGCTGCTGAGGGAAATGGAGGGAAAAGCTGGGTTCTTACACCGGCATTTCTGGGTGGAGTCCAGTAGGTGGCAGATCCTATCAGGACCTGGCATCCCTCCACCAATAGCCTGTCGACACGTGGTGTACCGTATTACCCCTAATACATACCACCACATTCACCCCTTGTTGAAGAAGAACCTGGTGGGATGGTGGTTCGCATGGTGGTAGGGGTTTACAGAGTCGGTACTGTGCCGTAACTTTGAACAAAGCACAAAATTATCGCTTCAACTGGGCCAACGGGCCAAACAGGGTCGGCATGATGCCATAACTATAACAAGACACAATAACTGAAAACTGGGCCAACGGGTCAAACAGGGTCGGCATGATGCCATAACTATAACAAGACACAATAACTGAAAACTGGGCCAACGGGTCAAACAGGGTCGGCATGATGCCATAACTATAACAAGACACAATAACTGAAAACGTTGAGAGTTAAAGTGATTCGATGAGCCGGATGGGCGCCCTGGTCGTCCTTTCCGATCGTCTCGGGCGTGGTGGTGATGGCGCTGGCTCGAGTCCCGCTGACTCTGGGAGCGTAGCGCTGTCCCCTGTGTCCTTACTCCTAGGCAGGTCTGGGAGGAGAACCGAACCCCCCGGGAAGGGGGTGGCTGCGGAATGAACCGGCGGGAGTGAGGAGGTGGTGATTGGCGTTGGGGGTGTGTGGGTAGCTCCGGCGGGCGCCAGGTCTCGCAGGGAGACCGTGTCCTGTCGGCCATCGGGGTACTCCACATAGGCGCATTGCGGGTTGGCGTGAAGGAGATGCACCCATTCCACCAACGGATCTGACTTGTGCGCCCGCACATGTTTCTGGAGCAGAATGGGTCCCGGAGCTGCTAGCCAGGTCGGAAGTGGCGTTCCAGAGAAGGACTTCCTAGGAAAGAGGAGGAGGTGCTCGTGAGGCGTTTGATTCGTGGTGGTGCACAGCAGGGACCAGATAGAGTGAAGGGCATCCGGGAGGACTTCCTGCCAGCGGGAAATTGGGAGACTCCTAGACCGGAGGGCCAGCAGGACGGCCTTCCAGACCGTTCCATTCTCCCTTTCTACCTGCCCGTTCCCCTGGGGGTTGTAACTGGTCATCCTGCTCGAGGCTATGCCCTTGCTGAGCAGGAATTGACGCAGTTCGACACTCATAAAGGAGGGCCCCCTGTCGCTATGGATATAGTTGGGGAAACCGAACAGTGTAAAAATGGTACCGTGGGCTTTAATGACCGTCGACGCTGTCATGTCGGGGCAGTGGATGGCGAAAGGGAAACGGGAGTATTCGTCAACGACGTTCAGGAAGTACGCGTTGCGATCGGTGGAGGGGAGGGGGCCTTTGAAATCCAAACTGAGGCGTTCAAAGGGTCGAGAGACCTTAACCAGGTGCGCTTTATCTGGCCTGAAAAAGTGTGGTTTGCACTCAGCGCAGGTCTGGCAGTTTCTGGTGACTGTTCGGATGTCCTCGACGGAGTAAGGGAGGTTGCGGGCCTTAAGGAAGTGGTAGAAACGAGTGACCCCCGGGGTGGCAGAGGTCCTCTTGGAGGGCTTGTAGACGGTCCACTTGTACATTGGCACATGTGCCGCAAGATAGGGCATCGGATGGCTCGTTCAGCTTTCCGGGACGGTACAAGATCTCATAATTGAAGGTGGAGAGTTTGATCCTCCACCGCAAGATCTTGTCGTTCTTGATCTTGCCCCGCTGTGCATTATCGAACATGAAGGCAACCGACCGTTGGTCAGTGAGGAGAGTGAATCTCCTACCGGCCAGGTAATGCCTCCAGTGTCGCACAGCTTCCACTATTGCTTGTGCCTCCTTTTCCACTGAGGAGTGGCGGATTTCTGAAGCATGGAGGGTTCGGGAGAAGAAGGCCACGGGTCTGCCTGCTTGGTTGAGGGTGGCCGCCAGAGCTACATCCGATGCATCGCTCTCAACCTGGAAGGGGAGGGACTCGTCGATGGCGCGCATCGTGGCCTTTGCGATATCCGCTTTGATGCGGCTAAAGGCCTGGCATGCCTCTGTCGACAGGGGAAAAGTAGTGGACTGGATTAGCGCACGGGCCTTGTCGGCGTATTGTGGAACCCACTGGGTGTAATAAGAAAAGAAGCCCAGGCAACGTTTCAGGGCTTTGGCACAGTGGGGGAGAGGGAACTCCATGAGGGGGCGCATGCGTTCAGGGTCGGGGCCTATCACTCCATTACGCACTAGGTAGCCCAGGATGGCTAGACAATCGGTGCGGAACACGCATTTTTCTTTGTTGTAAGTGAGGTTCAGGGCGTGAGTGGTCTGGAGGAATTTTTGGAGGTTGGCGTCGTGGTCCTGCTGGTCGTGGCCGCAAATGGTGACGTTGTCGAGATACGGGAACGTGGCCCGTAAACCGTGCTGGTCAACCATTCGGTCCATCTCTCATTGGAAGACCGAGACTCCGTTCGTGACGCCGAACGAAATCCTTAAAAAGTGGTATAACCGCCCGTCTGCTTCGAAGGCAGTATAGTTGCGGTCACCGGGACAGATGGGGAGCCTGTGGTAGGCGGACTTGTTGTCCACTATGGAAAAGACCTTGTACTGTGCAATCCGATTGACCATGTTGGATATGCGGGGGAGAGGGTACGCATCTAGCTGAGTGTACCTGTTGATGGTCTGACTATAGTCAATGACCATTCTCTGTTTCTCCCCGGTCTTAACGACTACCACCTGGGCTCTCCAGGGACTGTTGCTAGCCTGGATGATGCCTTCCTTCAGCAGCCTCTGGACTTCGGACCGGATAAATGCTCGGTCCTGGGCGCTGTACCGTCTGCTCCTTGTGGCGACGGGTTTGCAATCCGGTGTGAGGTTCGCAAACAAGGAAGGCGGTTCAACCTTGAGGGTCGTGAGGCCGCAGACAGTCAGTGGGGGTATAGGGCCACCAAATTTAAATGTTAAACTCTGGAGGTTGCATTGGAAGTCCAACCCTAGGAGTGTGGGCGCACAGAAATGGGGAAGGACATACAGCCGATAATTTCGGAACTCCCTCCCCTGCACCGTTAGGTTAGTGATGCAGAACCCCGTGATCTGAACGGAGTGGGTTCCCGCCGCCAGGAAAATTTTCTGGGTGCTTGGCCGAATTACGAGGGAACAGCGCCTTACCGTGTCCGGATGAATGAAGCTCTCCGTGCACCCAGAGTCGTTAAGACACGGCGTCTCATAGCCATTCACTAGGACTGTAATGGTTGCAGTCTGGAGCGTCCGGGGTCCCGACTGGTTGAGGGTCGTCGAAGCCAGACGTGGTTGTTGAAGTTGAGCATCGTAATCAGGCAGTATGTGGCCGTCTTTGTCGGGGTCCTTCAGCCAAGATGGCGGCGTCCACAGATCGAGTGCGGTTAGGGGTGGACAAAATGGCGTCGCCCATCTCTTCCTCGTGGCGTCCGGGGTCCAAAATGGTGGCGTCCGTTGGTCGCACGTGGATCGCTGGGGGGGCTGGGTCTGTGGTCCCGTTTCGTCCCCGGAGATAGCGGCGACCCCGCGGGACTTGCACACCGTCGCGTAGTGGCCCTTCTTCCCGCAGCTTTTGCAGGTAGCCGCGCGGGCCGGGCAGCGCTGCCGAGGGTGTTTTGGCTGGCCGCAAAAATAGCAGCGGGGCCCCCCCGGTTGGTCTGGTGTTTTGGCCGCGCAAGTTTGTGGGGGTGGGGTGTGTGTCGGAGAGTCGACCGCAGCGGGGGTCCACGGAGCCCAAGGGGCTGTAGTGCGGTCGGGGGCATAGGCGCGGGCGTTACGCGAGGCCACACCGAGGGATGCCGCCAGGGCCCGATCTTCCATAAGTCCCAGAGATTCTTTCTCCAGAACCCTCTGGCGGATCTGGGAAGAGGCCAAACCTGCCACATACGCATCGCGGACCAGGAGCTCTGTGTGTTCACTCACTGTTACCGCCGGGCAGTTGCAGTTTCGACCCAGGATCTGCAGGGCGTTCTAAAACTCGTCCAGCGATTCCCCCGGAAATTGCCATCGTGTAGCATGCTGGTAGCGAGCAAAAACCTGGTTGGCGGGCCGGATGTAGATATCCTTCAGCCCGGCGATGGCACCGGTGAAACCGTCCTCGATAAGGGAGTAGACGTCAGGACTCACCCTGGAATAGAGGACCTGCATCTTTTGTTCGTCTCGCAGTGTGCCGGGGGCCGTTCGGAGGTAGCCCTCAAAGCATGCCATCCAGTGTTTGAAGATAGAGGCCGTGTTAGCTGCTTGGGGTGCGATGCGCAGGCACTCCGGGGTGATTCGGAGCTCCATGTTCCCACGTCGTTTTCTTCAATTTAAATTCTGCTTAATAAATTGTAGCACCGTCAATATGACGCGAGGCAGGTTGAGGTAATGGCAATTGAAGGTTTTCTTCAGCAGAACTTTATCCCCAGCAGCGTGGTTACAGAATGCAACTGCTGAGGGAAATGGAGGGAAAAACTGGGTTCTTATACCGGCATTTCTGGGTGGAGTCCAGTAGGTGGCAGATCCTATCAGGGCCTGGCATCCCTCCACCAATAGCCTGTCGACACGTGGTGTACCGTATTACCCCTAATACATACCACCACAGGAGTCTTGGGGATATGTTGTCACTTTCAGCTCAAGCTGCAGAAAATATCTGCCACAGGAACAGTGGTGATCATTGCAACGAATTTATTGCAACATGCATCTTTTATGCAGTTGGTTCCAGGCAAACTACCAATGGTGACATTTGTCACATTTAATCATTATTTCGCAAACCCCAGCAGCCCCCCCCCCCCCCCCCCCCCCTCCACCCCCCACCCTCTCAACTTGCTAATGCACAAAACAAGCCACAGAAGCCAAAAGGAAAAATGCTTCCATCATGGAAGGAAGGCAACAGGACAGGAGCTTTACTAGCTGCCAAAGTGTAGGATCACATTGATGTCACATATGTTGTCATTAGAGACCCTAATAATAACCACATGGAGTAAATGAAAATAATAACCCATGAATGAACAAACAGCGTAACATCACAAGAACAGGATAATGGAATCGTGCGGCATGCTGGCAGCTACCATAAGGGGTGGAATCTTCTGCTTTTGCTCCTGCCAAGTTTGGAGGCGGGAAAGTAATGTAATTAGGCAGGATGATGACATCTTTCCACATCCACCAGAATTAAGTCCTGGGCAGCAGGGCCCAAGGTCAACTTTCCAGTCCCGCGACCAATTGAAGCCCTTAAGTGTCAATTACTGAGCACCGAAGGCTGGTATTAACCCAACTGTCAGTGGGACTGTTGAAGTGAGACTTCCACGACATTGGGGGTGGTGGGGATCCATCGATCAATGACACTCAGTGCCTGATCAAGAGATTGGACATCAGGAAGCGGGGGCGGGGGGGGGGGGGGGGGGCGCACTGAGGGCCACCATGCTGGCCTTGTGAACATCCCCTCTCCTGCAACCCCCTATCCTGGAAAACTATGTCCCCTATCCCTTGACATTACTTACCTGCGGATTGGGTCATCTGCAATCATGGGACTCTGAAAGGATTTTGGGGGGAGTGTGATACCGATAACAAACTGAGAAGATACACATAGGCCAGGAACGGAAACTGTCTCATGAGATCCTGGCTGGAATCGATACTGGCCATCTGCAACAGCACCCACATCAACCTGTTATTGCTATATGGACTTTGTGATTACCCACTCCAAAGACTATGAATATGTAAAAACTTCCAGACACAGGTGATCAACTTTGCAGCAGGATGAAGAACAGACAAAAGAAGCCATCTTTAATGAGCTGATGGCTGGTCAGACAAAGTGAGTTTCAGGGAACAATGGGTCATGATGGAATCTCCATGGATAAACAGGAGTATCCTGTCTTTCACATTAACCAGTTGGGGTCTGGCTAGGACAATGGCCATTGGTGGGCATTTACCTATGACTCAATCCAAGCTTCCCAGTATAAAGAAAGGAACTTCGAACAGATCTTGAGCGATAACCTGGGGGTTCCCCAGGCACAACCATCGCAAGAAGAAAGGACCCTGTGTTTCACACCCAGAGAAGACATCCACATCGAGTGACCATAGCCTGCCAGCCTCCTTGACGAAGTGCTGATAAAACCCAAATCTCAGCTGTGAATCTAAGTCATATTTTCTTGGGTAATGGAATTGTGAATAAAATTGCGTTAAACTGTGAACCTGCTTTGTCCTTTGTTCATTTTGCAAATAAGGGCACCTGGGTAAAACTTTTGAGTAATAAACTGGTCAAACGTGTCGGAGGTTTTAAAGGTACAACAGGAGTTTTTCCAGCAGCATCCACGGCCTCCTCAGAGGTGCAGCCGAGAGAAAGTGCTGCCTGCTTCTGACTGACCGTCAACTCTCGGTCGGCAAGTCTTCCACTGCCTGGTCTTGATGCCAAAAAAAGCCCGTATCTGGCCTTGCCACAACCTCACTTTCATTTTCTTGCCCTAGTAGAGTAATGACGGAACTTCCACCCACCACTCTATTTTTCTGTGTTGGGAGGCCATGATGGATTGTTCCAGCAGGTTGGTGACAACACCAGGATGTGAAATTCCAGCAGCTAGAGGGCAGCACCTAAAGAGGTGAAGGCCGATGAAAAGAAAGCACTGGACCCCAAAGATCAGAGTTTGGGCTTCACTATCGCTCCTCTGATTGTTCCTGGGAAAGATTGGCGGCAGTGGCGTAACCAAATAAGTAGTATAAGGTAGGAAAATGGGACACCTTTCCAGGTTCCACGCCTCTCCAGAATTCATGTACAAAGGCCAGGTTGGAGCAATAGGTAGCCATCCTAACAAGGGTGGAGAAAGTGAAGAATCCATATTGGGACAACATTGTGGGTGTTACACCTCTTTTCTTTTTTTTCATATAAATTTAGAGTACCCAATTCATTTTTTTTCCAATTAAGGGGCAATTTAGCGTGGCCAATCCACCTACCCCGCACATCTTTTGGGTTGTGGGGGTGAAACCCACGCAAAGACGGGGAGAATGTGCAAACTCCACACGGACAGTAACCCACAGGATCGAACCTCGGACCTTGGCGTCGTGAGGCCGCAGTGCTAACCACTGCGCCGCCTTGCTGCCCTGACACCTCTTTTCTTACTACTCTTTTATCCTGTCCCCCACTCAGTTCTGAATAGGAGAGGAATATTCAGGGTTAAATTTCTATGCCTCATTCCAAAGAAGGCATACTCAGTTCATTTCCCCCTGCGGTTTTGTGTATGCCGACTTATATTTTGCTTTCCGGGTACTTGTCTTTGGTGGTATTGGGCGCGATGTTCCCAAAAGAGAACAAAGTCCCCCAGCGAGCGTGTTTAGACGCCTGTTTCCCGGCACTCGCAGTGTCGAGAAACAAATAGCTTTATGAACTAAATTCAAAACAACTTAATCTGTAACTGAATTGTCTGACTACAATTAAACGACTGAGCAGAATGTGGGAGTGTGCCTGATATTTGTGAGAGAAATAAGTTTAATAGCAACAGCACTCACCCCCCCCCCCCCACCCCCCACCCCCGACACACACAAGGTTGTGGCATTAAAATCAAACAGCCAAAGCAGTTTTGAGGAAATTCAGCCCAGAGGTTATACGCATTGGTCATGTTCATGGGTTGTGTAAAAGTTATATATAACCGCCAGCATTTGCACATTCTGCGCACGGGTTTTTAATCAATGATTGCAGAAGTCTGATCCATGTCCTAAAATTTCCACACTCTGGCTCACAGAATAAAGTCATGCTTCAAATTAGATTTGCTGCCTATCAATAAAAAAAATCTCCATTTGCATTTGTTAGGACTTCAAAGAATGGAATTAGTACGAGTCAGCCCACTATCCTTTTGCCCGAGACCTGGATTTGAATCCAGCACCAGCTGCTGGGATGAAAGTCTCCACTTTGGCAGTGAGTGGATCCTGTAGGAAACAAGAACACACTCTCTCATCTCAGTGCCTAATGAAACAGGCTCCCAGGACAAGCCAACCCACAACTGAGCATATTTGACAATCTCATTCAAGGGTGCCATCAGAAATTACAGGCATAGGAAATTGAAAATTTGATATTGAGGGTGACGGAAAGTTGCATATTTTCGTCCTTGCAAAGGGAATTATTATTTCCAATCAATAGTTCTCATGCCTGATGTTTTTCTTGAATATTCTAATGTTCTCCTGCCAGAGCTGAATGGCATTTGATTTGCGCTAATGCTGGGAGCACAAATCAGGAAGCGATTCACAATCCTTAGCCATGCAAATTTATGCATGGCGAGCGATTACTCGCAAATCCTGATATGGGGCTGCCCTTTTGAGCAGGCGGCCCGCTAGTGAGGTCAGGCTGCGCCCCACTTCCCCAATGCAATTCAGACCCCCCTCCCCACCCAGCGATTTTCTGGGTCACCCATCTGCCCATGAGGGTGACCAGACTCCCTCCCCATTGACCCCTCACCAGAGACCGCCCACCAGAGAGCCCTCAGTTAGAGAGACGAGGTGGACTACAACCTCCTTTCCTGTATTTCCTACCCAGCAGCTGGGCAGCCTGTCAATCTGCTCACGTGTTGGTGGAAAATGGATTAAAATAATGAAAATGAGGTCTTACCCTTCATTTTAGCAGGACGTTCCTGTTGTTCCTGGTACTTTTCCCATACTCCCTTCTTTTCTCCCCAGAAATCAAGGGGTCAACGAGTTTCACCAGCCTTTGATCATTTGGTTAGATTAAGGATTTGAGTGACCCCCCACCAGATTCCCCCCAATTAGAACGTCCCCACCGGATTCCCCCTAATTAGAACGTCCCCACCGGATTCCCCCCAATTAGAACGTCCCCCACCAGATTCCCCCCAATTATAACGTCCCCCACCAGATTCCCCCCAATTATAACGTCCCCACCGGATTCCCCCCAATTAGAACATCCCCCACCATATTCCCCCCAATTAGAACATCCCCCACCATATTCCCCCCAATTAGAATGACCCCCACCATATTCCCCCCAATTAGAACATCCCCCACCATATTCCCCCCAATTAGAACATCCCCCACCATATTCCCCCCAATTAGAACGTCCCCCACCAGATTCCCCCCAATTAGAACGTCCCCCACCAGATTCCCCCCAATTAGAACGTCCCCCACCAGATTCCCCCCAATTATAACGTCCCCACCGGATTCCCCTCAATTAGAACATCCCCCACCATATTCCCCCCAATTAGAACATCCCCCACCATATTCCCCCCAATTAGAATGACCCCCACCAGAGACCCCCCAATTAGAATGACCCCCACCAGAGACCCCCAATTAGAATAATCCTCACAAGAGACCCACCAATTAGAACATCTCCCACCAGATTCCCCCCAATTAGAATGCCCCCACCGGAGACCCCCAATTAGAATAACCCTCACAAGAGACCCACCAATTAGAACGACCCCCATGAGAGACCCCCCCATTTATAAGAACATAAGAACTAGGAGCTGGAGTAGGCCATCTGGCCCCTCGAGCCTGCTCTGCCAATCAATGATATCATGGCTCATCTTTTGTGGACCCAGCTCCACTTTCCGGCCCGAACACCATAACGCTTAATCCCTTTATTCTTCAAAAAACTATCTATCTTTATCTTAAAAACATTTAATGAAGGAGCCTCAACTGTTTCACTGGGCAAGGAATTCCATAGATTCACAACCCTTTGGGTGAAGAAGTTCCTCCTAAACTCAGTCCTAAATCTACTTCCCCTTATTTTGAGGCTATGCCCCCTGGTTCTGCTTTCACCCGCCAGTGGAAACAACCTGCCCGCATCTATCCTACCTATTCCCTTCATAATTTTATATGTTTCTATAAGATCCCCTCTCATCCTTCTAAATTCCACGAGAACAGTCTCAGTTTACTCAACCTCTCCTCGTAATCCAACCCCTTCAGCTCTGGGATTAACCTAGTGAATCTCCTCAATATTTTGTCATTTAAATAATAATCCCTTTTGCTGTTATTCCTACCAAAATGGATAACCTCACATTTGTCAACATTGTATTCCATCTGCCAGACCCTAGCCCATTCACTTAGCCTATCCAAATCCCTCTGCAGACTTCCAGTATCCTCTGCACTTTTTGCTTTACCACTCATCTTAGTGTCGTCTGCAAACTTGGACACATTGCCCTTGGTCCCCAACTCCAAATCATCTATGTAAATTGTGAACAATTGTGGGCCCAACACTGATCCCTGAGGGACACCACTAGCTACTGATGCCAACCAGAGAAACACCCATTAATCCCCACTCTTTGCTTTCTATTAATTAACCAATCCTCTATCCATGCTACTACTTTACCCTTTATGCCATGCATCTTTAACTTATGCAGCAACCTTTTGTGAGGCACCTTGTCAAAAGGCTTTCTGGAAATCCAGATATGCCACATCCATTGGCTCCCCGTTATCTACCGCACTTTATGTCCCCAAAAAATTCCACTAAATTAGTTAGGCACGACCTGCCCTTTATGAACCCAAGCTGCGTCTGCCCAATGAGACAATTTCCATCCAGATGCCTCGCTATTTCTTCCTTGATGATAGATTCCAGCATCTTCCCTACTACCGAAGTTAAGCTCACTGGCCTATAATTACCCGCTTTCTGCCTACCTCCTTTTTTAAACAATGGTGTCACGTTTGCTCATTTCCAATCCGCCGGGACCACCCCAGAGTCTAGTGAATTTTGGTAAATTATCACTAGTGCATTTGCAATTACCCGAGCCATCTCTTTTAGCACTCTGGGATGCATTCCATCAGGGCCATGAGACTTGTCTGCCTTTAGCCCCATTAGCTTGCCCATCACTATCTCCTGAGTGATAACAATCCTCTCAAGGTCCTCACTTGTCATAGCCTCAGTTCTATTGTAGCCAGTTAAAACGGCTAACTCCCGATTGAAAGTGGCGAATGGCAAAGGCTGATGGGAAAGCCAGTCAGCAGGACACAAACGAGCAGCTGCAGGTTGAGTGTGTATTTACCTCTGGAAAAGCCAGACAAGATCGATACCGGCAACCATCAGCATAACAAAACACCAGCCATCTGCATATTAATGAGCAATCCCCGGGAACAATGAGCAACATTTAGACACATAAAGCCAAACCAGACTCTTTGGCGCCAGCAGAAGCCTACACAAAGGGAGGTGAACGACCACCTCAGGACCGCCCATCGATCAGGGAACCGCTCCAGCATTGGAGAAAATCGAACCAAGTGATTGGGACAAAGTCCAATCACTTGGAACCAGGTACAGGGTCCGCCCCGAAAGGCGGGAAGCCCCTGGGGACTATAAGAATCAAGCCCAAATTCAAATCGTTCTTCTTGACCGGGTCACTCAGCAACGCGAACCAACCCTTGACAGTGACCGGTTCAGCCACCGCCGACATCCAGTAAGTCTTACTTCAACGCTCGCTACGAGATAGGCGCTCCGAGCTACCAATCTGTACCAACTTTGAATCCCGCTGGCTCAGAACACGAACGAAAGGCCATTCGTTTCCCTGACCTGGTGGGCCAGTTCCAAGTTAAGTATGGCCTCAACAAATGTAGGCAAAAGAAATCCGAGCACCCCACAGCGTTTGCTGGATGCCTGTGGATCTACTTTGCAGCAGACTTTGGAGACCTAGACCGTGCCCATTTGTCCCCAGACAACATGGCCAAATGGACCCGCACCCTTAGCTCCCATGCCACAGAAACAGGACAGAAAGCCTATGCGAGTTATGATCCCTCAGAGGAGGCCCATAACAAGAAGTGGGTAGTGAAAAGATTGTCCCGCGCTTGGGAGCAATCTAAACAAAGTGAACCCACAGTCAAGAATCCCGAGGAAAAGCAGGCCGGCGCAGATATGCAGGCAGTAAAAACACACCAGAACCCCGCATGGGTGAATGAGAGAAAGAACAGCCCCCCACCCAAGTCACAGGAGTGTTACAACTGCGGACAGTTGGGACACTTCGCAAGAGAGTGCAATGCCCCTAAAAAGCCACAGAGAGCCCAGCAGACGGGCACTCTGAGTAAGAAGTAGACAGAGCCCATTCATAATGTTAGCACCCGTTCAGATCAGACGGACTTGACCGGAACGGACTGACGGTGTACGGGCTCCCCCAGTTGGGTCTACGACACCCTTTGGGATAGGTCCGGACGACCGGTAGTTGCAGCAAAAATTCAGGGACAGCCCATCGAATTTCTCTGGGTCACAGGAGGGTCCCGCACCACAATAAATTCCTCCACCCTGTTTAAAAAAGACACGTGGCCCACTACAGCCACTATCACCCTCAGCGGCTTTACAGGCCACTCACAGCAGGGACACATCACAGCCCCTGTACCCATTCAAAACGGTACCATCACCACCAAGCACCCCATAGTTTTAGTTGACCTGCCCCACACAGCAGAACACATTCTGGGAATCAATTTCATGAATTCCCATAATCTTTCATTCGATCCAGTCAACCAGTGTGTCTGGAAGATGGCGAAATCCGCAAGAGCCCCTGCAATGTTCAACATAGGAGAGTACATGAACAAAATTAGCGCCGTAGGCGAATTTTGGTTCAACCCGACCACGCTTAGTACGGACAAGCAGGTTAGGGCAGTTTTGCAAAAGAACAGGGCAGCATTCACGACCCACAAGCACAACTGTGGACGGATGACTGGCTCCGTACAAATAGCAGGACCTGACCCTAGACCCCAAAAACAGAATGGATTTCCCCAAGAGGCAGAGGGAGAAATCTCAAAGGTAATAGAAAGCTTATTAGAGCAGGGCGTACTTAGATCAGTAGCCTCCACTAATAATGCCCCGATTTGGCCAGTGAGAAAGCCCGATGGATCATGGCGACTGATCACGGGAACTCAACAAAGTCACCCCCGCAGCAACCCCCACAGTAGCAACAAGTCCCGAGACCATGCTCAAGCAGGGACTCAATTCCCGATTCTTTACGGTTTTGGACGTCAGTAATGGTTCTGGTCCATTCCATTGGCAAAGGCGTGTCAGTACAAATTTGCCTTCACCTTTAAAGCACAGCAGTACACGTGGACATGCCTGCCACAAGGCTTCCACAACTCCCCCTCCATTTTCCACTGACAGCTGGCAAATGGTTTGCCCAAATTCTCTCGCCCCGAATGTCTGGTTCAGTATGTTGACGACCTACTACTGCAGACAGACACCAAGGAAGAGCACATTGAGCTTCTGTCCGAACTCCTGGAACTATTACACTCAATCGGTTGTAAAGTCAACCCCAAAAAGGCCCAGGTTTTGGAAGAAAAGGTGATATATTTGGGAACAATTATCACACATGGTAAATGCGAGATCGAGCATAAAAGGATTGACTCGATTTCTAAATTGCCCCTTCCCCAGAACGTTTCAGCCCTCCGGTCGTTTTTAGGACTGGTTGGCTACTGCTGAAACCACATTGACGGTTTCGCCAGCAAGGCAGCGCCCCTCTCAGACCTCCTAAAGAAAGGAGCCCCCTGGGAATGGCTTCCGCAGCATACGGATGCTGTGGACTCTTTAAAACAGGCACTCATAGCAGCCCCCGCACTACAAGTTCCAGACCCGCTTTCCCTGTACGCCATAGAGGTAGCGACCACAGACCGCACCCTTTCGGCCGTGCTCCTCCAGGAACAGCACGACCAGTTAAGGCCCGTAGCTTACGCCTCCAGAATTTTAGATGCTATGAAGCAGGGATTTTCAGCCTGAGAGAGGCACTTGCTCGCAGTGTTCTGGGCAGTCCAGTGTTTTTTCTATATTACCGGACTGAACTCCAACACAATTCTCACCGAACACACCCCCACCCACTTTTACTGGACGGATGACTCAAGGACGGCACAGTAAGCCAGATTAGAGCAGCGAGATGGACCCTTCTCTTGCAGGGACGGGACATCACTGTTAAAAGGGCAAAGACGCACACCTATTTAGCCGACAACTTACAGTACCCCAGAACCCCCCATGAATGCAAAATTATCTCTCCACACCACAACACAGGCCCCTTTATTGCGAAAACACCCCCCAGAAAGATAGGTAGTTCAACCCAGAGCCCCCAGCACATGGACACGTGTGAGCCCATAAAGATCTATGTGGATGGATCTTCCACAGTCTTGGATGGGAAGCGCATAACAGATTGCGGTATCTATGTCGAGGACGCACAGGGACGCGCCCTTGAGGAAATATCGTTGAAACTTCCAGGCCACCTAGGCACGCAGGCAGCAGAGCTGGCGGCCATCGCGTATATAGTGGAACACCCAGATTCCTTCCCCAGCCCAGCAGACATATACTCGGATAGCCTCTATGTCTGCAACAGCCTCACGGAATTCCTGCCCCTGTGGAAAGCAAGAGAATTTGTTTCCGCAGACGGAAAACCCTTCCCCTCAGCCCCATTGTTCCATCACATTTTAGAGAAGGCCCAGAACAGGACTTATGGGATAATCAAAGTCCGCAGTCACCATCGTTCCTCCCCCCCTGGAAATGTGAAAGCCGACGCACTGGCTAAAGCAGGTTCCAGGCATGGATATTTTTGGACACCCCCCGAAAGCGCACCAGTGAGTGCAGTTCATGTCTCACAGACAAAGATCAAGGATCTAGTAGAGGCCCAGAAGCAGGACAGCAATCTCCGGGAGATTGTAAAAGGAAACTATCCAGCTCCCTATGAGAGGCTTAGAAATGTACTGACCACACATGACGGTGTGATGTTAAAAGACACCCTTTATGTGGTTCCTGAACAGGACAGGAATCAACTGATTTGTTTGTTCCATGACGGTCATGGACATCGGGGAATCGATTCCATTACAGCCCATCTCAAGCAGCTTTGTTGGTGGCCGAATTTAAAGGAAGGTGTAAACCATTACATCGAGAATTGTCTTACCTGTGCCCAGAATAATCCGGACAGATATGCCAAAAAGGCTCAACTCAGCCACACGCGACTTGTTAATGGCCCCTGGACCATTGCCCCCTTGCAGGAATGGCTATAACTATGTACTTGTGGTAACTGACACATTTACGAAATGGGTGGAAGCATTCCCAGCCCACACAAACACTGCAAAAACCACAGCCAAGATTTTGATCCACCACATCTTTACAAGATGGGGACTGCCCCGCAGCATTGAATCCGACCAAGGTTCCCATTTTACAGGACGTGTCATGCAGAACGTCCTCACGATATTTGGCATCACCCAAAAATTCCACATAGCATACCACCCACAGTCGAGTGGTATTGTGGAGCGCATGAATCGCACCCTAAAATCCACCCGCAGAAAAATGGTCCAGCAGAACAACACCACTTGGGACTCAGTTCTCCCTTTTGCACTGATGTTTATACGTAACACAATTTCTACTTCCACAGGTTACACCCCACACACCCTCATGACCGGACGCCCCATGAAAGGCACAGGATTTTTATTAGGTTTGGACTTGACCAGCTCCGAAGTGACGGCCCTCACACATGAGAAAGCAGTGGAGCAATTAGTCGAAAATGTTAAAACGGCTCAGCTAGCAGCCGGAGTAAAATTGGGCACAAGGGAGAAACAGAGCAAGGCTTGTATCGACAAGACAGTGCATGCGACTGAGTACAGTATAGGACAGCAAGTCATGCTCTCTGTATATAACCCCAGCACATTCCTGTCACCAAAATACTCGGGTCCGTACTCCATTGCAGATAAAGTAAGCCCTTCCGTGTATAAAATAAAGTACCCCAACGGGAAGACTGCGTGGTTCCATATAAACCAGCTGAAGGTATATGGAACACATTCGAACCATGCACATCACGTCATGCTCGACGCAGCACACCACACCCCTCCCACAGCCAACGTAACCCTTCCATCCCCCAACATGTCCAGCCTAGCCACGGACACGACCTCGACTCCACCCCCGAAATATACACTCCGCCATGGAACGCCCACCGACTGCAGCAGCAGAGACAGCGACTGTGACTCGGACGATAGCCACAGCACGCCTACCACCATGCAACAGGCTCCACACCCAGCGAATCTTTCTAAATGTCAACGAGTACAGTCCCAGTTTACTCAACCTCTCCTCGTAATCCAACCCCTTCAGCTCTGGGATTAACCTAGTGAATCTCCTCAATATTTTATCATTTAAATAATAATCCCTTTTGCTGTTATTCCTACCAAAATGGATAACCTCACATTTGTCAACGTTGTATTCCATCTGCCAGACCCTACCACGTGGCGGTATCAAAAAGATACCTGGCAACTCAAGAGCAAAGGTGATAAAACAGAGCAATTAAACTAAGGCAAAAGTTAGCAACACTATCAGTCACTGTTGAAGTGGGAAATGGTTCAAAAGGGCACTTGGCACAGAAGATGGCTGCCTGACACACAAGATGGAGACACAGAGAATAAAGCAGACATAACTGATGCCTGGAGTCCAGCGGGGTGCCAGTAGGACAGATAGGAACAGATCCAGGACAAAGGAAGCCAGACAGAAAGATTAAGAAATACATAAATGCGGGACACCACTTGAATAAAGCTGACTTCAGCCAAGTTGTACACAATGATATGCTAATACGAATGTCTTGGGCCATTTCCTAAAACAAAGGGACAATCGATACTACCTTCCTGCTGCCTGTAACCTGTTAAACCTCTTTGACTGTGGCCATGTGTAAATGGCAAAATGCTTACAAATAGCGATGTACAATCTATAAAATGTTTAAAGATAACAAGGTGATAATTGTTTTGTATCTGGGCTCATTGTGATAGCAATGTACAATCTATAAAATGTTTAAAGGTAACAAGGTGATAATTGTTTTGTATCTGGGCTCATTGCAAACCCAAAGTATAAAAGGAATGGCTGCCATTCAAACCAGGAGAAAGGCTGGCTACTGTACCGCGGGGTACATACGCTTTCTCCCAAAGCTTTGTGTAACAATAAAACTGCATTTATCTGATCACAGCAAGTCTGACTCTTGAAGTGGTTGATTTTTCCCACAACATATTGGCGTAGTCGGCAGGATCTTACTTCTGGTGAGTTCCGATCGAAGGCCTCAATCGGAAAGCCGGGGTAAAGATCGTTTCGAATCTGCAGGAGTCAGATAAATCAAAAGGTGCAGTTTAAAATAAGGTACCTATAGTGATAAGCATAGTGGTATATGTCTTGACTGTATAGTGACATGATAATAGATCAGATTTGGTACTAACTGCTGATAGTATTAAGGATTTGTGGCTTGTGCTGATCAACAAACGGACAAGGTAGTGCTGCCCCAAACGCCCAGCCTTAGACTGGCTGTCAAGAGGAGGAATCTCCCACGCGAAGGTCAGGTTTTGAAGTGGGTATTGAGGCACCAAAGGCACTAAGGATTGTGAAGCACAAGTGGCAGAAATCGGCTAACCCCGATCTCTGTAGTGGCGAATAAACGCAGAGTTCTTGTATGAAAGTAGAGCATAAGTTGGGTTCTGGGCTGTCCAATGTCTTCTTAGCGGTACGGAAAAGGAGCTGATCAACTCTGACCTAGAGCCGAACTCCGGTGGAGAAGCACGTTGCCGAGGTGGTAATAGTGGACACAGTGAGTATGTCAAACCCTGAGCGACGGAAGCGATAGCGCGGCGCTGGAATAGTAATAGTGGCTGTGGGGGGGGGGGGGGGTAGTGAAGTCCCTTCAGTAGAGAGCACACTTTGATAGGCGGCAGCTGCGGCTGTACAGACGGTGCTAGGGTAGTAATAGTGGCGGGGGGGGGGGGGGGTAGTGAAGTCCCTCCAGTAGAGAGCACTCTTTACTCATAGTAACCGGGGGTATTGAAGTCTGCGAGATGGCAGACAATGATATAAAAAGGGGATCTGCAGGTTCTCTTATCGAGACATATATGACAGACAGACACGTGTTGATAAAAAAGATGAAGAAGGTCGGCTGGGACACTTCCCAGACCTTAGAACAACAGAGGGGTTGGATAGACAAAGAGAAGAGAAACAAGACTAAAAAGATAAGGATAATCTTAGTACATCAGTTAGCAGGACTAATTGAACAAGTAGGCACCTCTCTTGAAAAGTGGAAGGAAGGCAAAGAGATGATCAGGGAATTCGAATCTAGAGTAAGGGAACTGGAGAAACACAACCACGTGTTGAGAGAACAACAAGGGAGCGGGGAAACTGATCCCCTACCCCCTTACGAGCCCACACAGCAGGGGCCAACCGCCCCTCCGGCAGGGTGGGGCGCGTAGAATACAATTTAGCGCCATAACGTCGAGGGGGAACAGAGGCGCAGCCTAAAGCGAATTATAAACCCTTTACCCCAGGTGAGAGACAGCAGATAATGGCTTCCCTGGGCAAATTACAACCGAGAAGCGCAAACACCAAATTCTGGGAAGAATTAGACACAATCTGGGTAGGACACCAGTTACACCTGAGAGACGTACACCAGCTGGTCAGGGCAGCCTGTCCAGCAGATAAGTGGAGGCAGGTAGCTGGCGGACCCGCCTCTCCTGCAGCTCAGGATTATAACGGGGGACGGTGGACACATGCCATCGCTTTAACAGCAGAGATAGATGCACAGCAGGACCCCTTCGCCCAATTTAAAATGAAAATCCAGAGAGTGTTAGGGAACGCTCCCACTAACTGGAGCAAGATCACTACCACAAGACAGCAGAAAGAGGAAGGAGCTTCTGAATATGGGGAACGATTGTTCCACGTGTACCAAGAGTGCTCAGGGCAAGGGAACCCATGCCGTGGGGATCGGGCGTTCATCCAAGTTTTTAAAGATGGACTCTCTAGTGCCCACCAGGCTATCTTAAAAATGGGAGTGATTATGTCCCAGGATTACGACGAGTTGGTAGAGTGGGCTAGCGGTGTACAGGTAGAGGAGACGTCCCAGGTCAGAGCAAGACCAGAAAGAGTAGCAACCCCCAGTAACGGGAACTGGGCCAAGCCGAAACTGACCTGCCACAATTGTGGCTGGCAAGGGCACTATGCAAGGGATTGCGGGGCCCCACAGAAAGGAGACAGACCAGGAGACAGTGGGAAGCATTGCAGCCACGGTAATAAGTATGGACACTCAGAGGCAGTGTGTTGGGAGAAGCATGGGGGACCCCCGACCCGATCCAGGACCACCACAGAACCGGAGGAATCACGGAACTTCCGAGGTCAGCAGGCTGACTGTCTGCAGCCCCCACTCACAAGGGTAAAAAGGAGGGCCAAGTGGGAAGCTGTCCTCCTAACCCCAAGCAAGTCCGTAGTAATAGTAAGAGATATAGGGGAGAATCCAGCAGAAGGGATTTTAGATACAGGAGAGCCACACACCTGTGGAGATGTAGACAGAGATGAAGGAGAAGGTAGAATAAAAGACACACCATTAACAACAGCTGAGGAGACCCTCTTTGTAGATGGGTCACGAAAATATGTGGAAGGATCACCCCGGACAGGGTGGGCAGTAGTGAATGATAAGTTAGAAACCATAAGGTCAGGAAGGATTGACGGAGGTCAATCCCCGCAAGTAGCTGAACTAGTAGCGCTCACACAGGCACTAGAGGGATCTGAGGGAAAAACCGTGAACATATACACGGATAGCCGATATGCATTTGGAATTATACATGATTACATGACAACATGGGGAAGGAGAGGGTTCATAACCACTGGCGGAACCCCTATCAAACATCAGCAAAGAATTAAGGCGCTATTAAAAGCCAGTGAGAAACCCCGAGAAGCCGCAGTAATCAAAATTAAAGCGCACCAGAAGGAGCCAGGAAGAGACAACCTGGATTGGTTGAATTTCAAAGGAAACCAAGCAGCTGATGCAGCAGCACAACTGGCTCGAGAACAAAAATCGATTAGCGAGCTAACAATAGCAGCTACAGAGCCAGTAGGAGAAGATATAGATATTAGGGAATTACAGGAGAACACCCCAAGTGAGGAGAGAGAGATGGGAAGCGCAGGGTGAGCCAAAGGGGCTGATAATGTTTGGAGACGAGAGGATAAGGTGATAGCACCGGAATGCATACAGAACACCCTATTGGAATTACACCATGGGCTCTCGCATGTGGGTAGAGAGGCCATGATAACCAGCTTAGGAAGAGAATGGTGGTGGAAAGGGATGGGAAGAGACATAGCCCGACACTGCCACCGATGCGTGATGTGTGCACAACACAACCTTGGTAAACCCATCAAAATTAAAATGGGATACCAACCCAGACCGAAGGGACCCATGGAACACCTGCAAATGGATTTCACAGGGCCACTACCACAATCCCATGGGAAAACTTATTGTCTGGTCATCATAGACCAATTCACCCGGTGGGTAGAAGCATTCCCTACCAGAAATTGTACTGCTACCACGGTAGCCAGAATATTGGCAGAGGAAGTAATCCCTAGATGGGGAGTGCCCCTACAAATTGATTCGGACCAGGGGACACACTTCACTGGGAAAGTGATGAAAACAGTATGTAAGCTGATGGGGATAAAACAAAAATTCCATATCCCCTATCATCCACAGAGTTCTGGGATGGTGGAACATATGAACAGAACACTTAAGAATACATGAGCTAAAGCCATGCAAACATCGGGAAAAATGTGGACAGAGCTGTTGCCCACTATGCTAATGAGGCTAAGAGCTACTACAAACTGGACAACCAGATTAACCCCTTATGAGCTAATGACAGGACGGGCGATGCAATTACCAGAAAGCATCATAACAGGTGGGACCGATGTAGGTCCACTAAAAGACAGAATCAGGAGATATGTTTCGGAACTGAGCACCCAGCTAAAAGGGATGCGCAAATTCGTAAAAGACAATCAGGAACAAAAAGACACACAAAGGGAGCTTGAAATATTCCCTGATGTCCCAGCAGCGGGAAGTCGTGTCCTAATAAAAACACTACCTGTTAAGCCAGGATTTGCCCCAAAATGGAATGGGCCATATGATGTCAGAATTAGTGGAGACACCTGTGCCTGTATTGACATAAGAGGGAAGGGAACATGGGAACACTGGACCCAGCTAGAATTGTACAAACCTGAACATGAATGAACTGATCCGATTGCTTTCCCCCAAACACAGGAAGAGACCGCGAGCGAAGGATCAGTGTACTCGGCAAGTGTAGGACAGTTCTGCAACCAAGCATACAGACAGATTATAAACTATAGTGTTAGAATTGATATTTGCTCGTTGTAAAAATGTGTGTAACCACGGGTGTGGTTATGATACTTTGCGTTGTCGCGACTGTAAATTTGACTGGGCTAGAGGATAATCTATTTTACAAAGCCCACATAAACTTACACGGGAATCGAACTGTATGCTACCCATTAGCACAGTCGGTCGAAGCCCTATTTGTAGCCACCCCTGGGTGGATCCCGAGCAATTTATATATAGTTGATACATCAGGTGCACCCTGTAAGGGAGAAATTGGAAAGTATAAAAAGGGAATACAGGGGAGATGTGTGAAACTTGTAAATCCCACCGACTCTGGGGGCGGGGAGCTCCAAAAGGAGGGAGGGAAAGCTGGTCAAGATACAGCAAGCTATCCGCTTTGTTTCACAGGGCAGGGATGGGGCTGTGCCTATGCCCTGGTCACCACAAATAATTCCTGCATACAGACGCAGTGCATCCGCCAGCATTGTCGGGTTAATAAAGGGCAGTTTACTTACACCTGCAATGAACTAAAATGCCTGAACATAACCGCAGGAAGACAGCTCATGTGTGCGCAGTGCAATGGGACTCAAGTAAGCTCAGCCACACGGACATACCCGTTTGATACAATTGGGAATACAGGCAGACTCACAATCAGGATACTACATGCTACCGGGCAAAGGAGGGATACGTCTTCCTCTTCAATGGAACGTACGCGACAGAAACACTACATCTCCCAGGCCTTTTTTCAGTGGGAACCATAGGACCACTCACCGTACCATGCCCTCAGAAGGGACATATTCGGAGAAGAATAGTGACCCGGGCTATCAGCAAGGAATTCTGCGCTGATGGGGAAACCCCGGGCACATTAGGATCATCCCTGGGGTACGGGTTCCTTGGGACTCTATCTCTGGGTGGAGCAGCAGGAGTGATTAGTGCTAAGAACAGAAATGTAATTGTTTGTGGATTAACAATCTTGGGAAACAGTAACTCAAAAGCGCTAGAGGCTGTCAACCAAGAAATGGCTGAACTCAGATTATATGCACAACAGACACAGTATGCAGTAGACTACCAGTTAGCCCAACAAGAACAAGAACAAAGAACAAAGAAATGGACAGCACAGAACAGGCCCTTCGGCCCTCCAAGCCCGTGCCGACCATGCTGCCTGACTAAACTACAATCTTCTACACTTCCTGGGTCCGTATCCCTCTATTCCCATCCTATTCATGTATTTGTCAAGATGCCCCTTAAATGTCACTATCGTCCCTGCATCCACCACCTCCTCCGGTAGCGAGTTCCAGGCACCCACTACCCTCTGTGTAAAAAACTTGCCTCGTACATCTACTCTAAACCTTGCCCCTCTCACCTTAAACCGATGCCGCCTAGTAATTGACCCCTCTACCCCGGGGAAAAGCCTCTGACTATCCACTATGTCTATGCCCCTCATAATTTTGTAGACCTTTATCAGGTCGCCCCTCAACCTCCTTCGTTCCAGTGCGAACAAACTGAGTTTATTCAACCGCTCCTCATAGCTAATGCCCTCCATACCAGGCAACATTCTGGTAAATCTCTTCTGCACCCTCTCTAAAGCCTCCACATCCTTCTGGTAGCGTGGCGACCAGAATTGAACACTATACTCCAAGTGTGGCCTAACTAAGGTTCTATACAGCTGCAACATGACTTGCCAATTCTTATACTCAATGCCCCGGCCAATGAAGGCAACCATGCCGTATGCCTTCTTGACTACCTTCTCCACCTGTGTTGCCCCTTTCAGTGACCTGTGGACCTGTACTCCTAGATCTCTTTGACTTTCAATACTCTTGAGGGTGTTTGATTTTACCTTCTCACCCTCCATCTGTATTTTAAATTCCACCATATTGTGATCGCTCCTTCCGAGAGGATCCCTAACTGTAAGATCATGAATCAATCCTGTCTCATTACACAGGACCAGATCTCGGACCGCTTGTTCCCTCGTAGGTTCCATTACATACTGTTCTAGGAAACTATCGCGGATACATTCTATAAACTCCTCCTCAAGGCTGCCTTGACCGACCTGGTTAAACCAATCAACATGTAGATTAAAATCCCCCATGATAACTGCTGTACCATTTCTACATGCATCCGTTATTTCTTTGTTTATTGCCTGCCCCACCATAATGTTACTATTTGATGGCCTACAGACGACTCCTATTAGTGACTTTTTTGCCTTCCTATACCTGATTTCCACTCAAATGGATTCAACCTTATCCTCCATAGCACCGATGTCATCCCTTACTATTGCCCGGATGTCATCCTTAAATAACAGAGCTACACCACCTCCCTTACCATCCACTCTGTCCTTCCGAATAGTTTGATACCCTCGGATATTCAACTCCCAGTCGTGACCACCCTTTAACCATGTTTCAGTAATGGCCACTAAATCATAGTCATTCATGATGATTTGCGCCATCAACTCATTTACCTTATTCCGAATCCTACGAGCATTCAGGTAAAGTACACTTATGTTGGCTTTTTTACCTCTGTTTTGAATCTTAACACCTCGATCAGTAACCTCTCCTAAGTTATATTTCCTCTTAACCTTTCTCCTAATTTTCCTTGTCGTTGAACCCATATCTTCATGTAACAACCTGCCGCGTCACTTACCATTAATGTTTTTACTTCCCGTTTTATTCCTTTCCGTATTACTGGGCCTATTCACTGAGCTCCCCTCAGTCACTGTACCTTGTACTGTCGCCCTTTTTGATTTTTGACTATGGCTTCTCTGCCTTACACTTTCCCCCTTACTGCCTTTTGTTTCTGTCCCTGTTTTACTACCTTCCAACTTCCTGCATCGGTTCCTATTCCCCCTGCCACATTAGTTTAAACCCTCCCCAACAGCTCTAGCAAACATTAAAAGAATTTATAATGACTCCCACCAGAGACCCCCCAATTAGAAAGACCCGCACCAAAGACCTAACCACTACACCACCAGGGATGTTTTTGTGATGCCTTTGATATTCCAATCTGCACTGATAGAGGAAAATGTTTCCCACATACTGAAGCAATTAATCCTCAATCTAGCCAAATCATCAAAGGCTGGTGAAACTCATTGACCCCATGACTGGGAGCAAAGGCTTTATGGTGAAACAGTTGAGGAACAGTGGAGAACCTTCCAAGCGATTTTTCACAGTGCTCAGCAAAGGTTTGTACCAACAAAAAAGAAGGATGGTAGAAAGAGGGAAAATCGACCATGGATATAGAAGGAAATAAGGGAGAGTATCAAATTGAAGGAAAATGCATACAAAGTGGCAAAATTAGTGGGAGACTAGAGGACTGGGAAATCTTTAGGGGGCAACAGAAAGCAACTAAAAAAGCTATAAAGAAGAGGGGCAGCACGGTAGCATGGTGGTTAGCACAATTGCTTCACAGCTCCAGGGTCCCAGGTTCGATTCCGGCTTGGGTCACTGTCTGTGCGGAGTCTGCACATCCTCCCCGTGTGTGCGTGGGTTTCCTCCGGGTGCTCCGGTTTCCTCCCACTGTCCAAAGATGTGCAGGTTAGGTGGATTGGCTATGATAAATTGCCCTTAGTGTCCAAAATTGCCCTTAGTGTTGGGTGGGGTTATTGGGTTATGGGGATAGGGTGGAGGTGTTGACCTTGGGTAGGGTGCTCTTTCCAAGAGCCGGTGCAGTCTCGATGGGCTGAATGGCCTCCTTCAGCACTGTAAATTCTATGTAAGAGTAAGATGGATTATGAGAGTAAACTTGCTCAGAATATAAAAACAGATAGTAAAAGTTTCTACAAATATATAAAACAAAAAAGAGTGACTAAGATAAATATTGGTCCTTTAGAGGATGAGAAGGGAGATTTAATAATGGGAGATGAGGAAATGGCTGAGGAACTGAACAGGTTTTTTGGGTCGGTCTTCACAGTGGAAGACACAAATAACATGCCAGTGTTGTGGGAAAAATCAACCACTTCAAGAGTCAGACTGGCTGTGATCAGATAAATGCAGTTTTATTGTTACACGAAGCTTCGGGAGAAAGCATATGTACCCCACGGTACAGTAGCCAGCCTTTTTCCCGGTTTGAATGGCAGCCATTCATTTTATACTTTGGGTTCACAATGAGCCCAGATACAAAACAATTATCACCTTGTTATCTTTAAACATTTTAGAGATTGTACATTGCTATTTGTAAGCATTTTGCCATTTACACATGGCCACAGTCAAAGAGGTTTAACAGGTTACAGGCAGCAGCAAGAAGGTAGTATCGATTGTCCCTTTGTTTTAGGAAATGGCCCAAGACATTCGTATTAGCATATCATTGTGTACACCTTGGCTGAAGTCAGCTTTATTCAAGTGGTGTCCCGCATTTATGTATTTCTTAATCTTCCTGTCTGACTTCCTTTCCTGGATCTGTTCCTATCTGTCCGACTGGCACCCCGCTGGACTCCAGGCATCAGTTATGTCTGCTTTATTCTCTGTGTCTCCATCTTGTGTGTCAGGCAGCCATCTTCTGTGCCAAGTGCCCTTTTGAACCATTTCCCACTTCAACCCCTCCTTTTGGTCCGGGCTGTTGTCGCCCCAACAGCCCCGTAGACCAACACCACGGTACCTCTCACAGGTATAGGTCCACAACATCCCGTCTTTCTCCGTATCTCCTGGAGTCTTCGGGGAATATCGTGGTTTCGTGAAGGGTGACACTGGCTCCTGACACGACCTTTGTTATGGTACTACAGCAGATGTTTAGACACCCAAAGCTAAGGCAGCACACCAGTGTGACCGATATGAACATGACCAGTCCGTGTATTAAATAGGGTCCCCAGATATTTCCTACTAGCCACTCTAGCCAGCTACTTCCTTTTGTGGGTCCCTGTCTGAAGTTATCCAGTTGTTCCCTGATATTGTGAATGGCCTCTGTAATATTATAGGAGTCGTCTATGACATGGGTTATACATTTATCTCCTATGATTGTACACACTCCCCCTTGTTATATAAGAAGGACGGGTTGCATCTAAACTGGAGAGGCATAAATTTCCTGGCCGCGAGGTTTGCTAGTGTCACACGGGAGGGTTTAAATTAGTATGGCAGGGGGGTGGGCACGGGAGCAATAAGTCAGAAGGTGAGAGCATTGAGGGAGAACTAGGGAATAGGGACAGTGGGGCTCTGAGGCAGAGCAGACAGGGAGAAGTTGCTGAACACAGCGGGTCTGGTGGCCTGAAGTGCATATGTTTTAATGCAAGAAGTATTACGGGTAAGGCAGATGAACTTAGAGCTTGGATTAGTACTTGGAACTATGATGTTGTTGCCATTACAGAGACCTGGTTGAGGGAAGGGCAGGATTGGCAGCTAAATGTTCCAGGATTTAGATGTTTCAGGCGGGATAGAGGGGGATGTAAAAGGGGTGGCAGAGTTGAGCTACTGGTTAGGGAGAATATCACAGCTGTACTGCGGGAGGACATCTCAGAGGGCAGTGAGGCTATATGGGTAGAGATCAGGAATAAGAAGGGTGCAGTCACAATGTTGGGGGTTTACTATAGGCCTCCCAACAGCCAGTGGGAGATAGAGGAGCAGATAGGTAGACAGATTTTGGAAAAGAGTAAAAACAACAGGGTTGTGGTGATGGGAGACTTCAACTTCCCCAATATTGACTGGGACTCACTTAGTGCCAGGGGCTTAGACGGGGCGGAGTTTGTAAGGAGCATCCAGGAGGGCTTCTTAAAACAATATGTAGACAGTCCAACTAGGGAAGGGGTGCTACTGGACCTGGTATTGGGGAATGAGCCCGGCCAGGTGGTAGAAGTTTCAGTAGGGGAGCATTTCGGGAACAGTGACCACAATTCAGTAAGTTTTAAAGTGCTGGTGGACAAGGATAAGAGTGGTCCGAGGATGAATGTGCTAAATTGGGGGAAGGCTAATTATAATAATATTAGGCGGGAACTGAAGAACGTAGATTGGGGGCGGATGTTTGAGGGCAAATCAACATCTGACATGTGGGGGACTTTCAAGTGTCAGTTGAAAGGAATTCAGGACCGGCATGTTCCTGTGAGGAAGAAGGATAAATACGGCAATTTTCAGGAACATTGGATCGCGAGAGATATTGTAGGCATCGTCAAAAAGAAAAAGGAGGCATTTGTCAGGGCTTAAAGGCTGGGAACAGACGAAGCCTGTGTGGAATATAAGGAAAGTAGGAAGGAACTTAAGCAAGGAGTCAAGAGAGCTAGAAGGGGTCACGAAAAGTCATTGGCAAATAGGATTAAGGAAAATCCCAAGGCTTTTTACACGTACATAAAAAGCAAGAGGGTAGCCAGGGAAAGGGTTGGCCCACTGAAGGATAGGCAAGGGAATCTATGTATGGAGCCAGACGAAATGGGCGAGGTACTAAATGAATACTTTGCATCAGTATTCACCAAAGAGAATAAATTGGTAGATGTTGAGTCTGGAGAAGGGTATGTAGATAGCCTGGGTCACATTGAGATCCAAAAAGACGAGGTGTTGGGTGTCTTAAAAAATATTAGGGTAGATAAGTCCCCAGGGCCTGATGGGATCTACCCCAGAATACTGAAGGAGGCTGGAGAGGAAATTGCTGAGGCCTTGACAGAAATCTTTGGATCCTCACTGTCTTCAGGTGATGTCCCGGAGGACTGGAGAATAGCCAATGTTGTTCCTCTGTTTAAGAAGGGTAGCAAGGATAATCCAGGGAACTACAGGCCGGTGAGCCTTACTTCAGTGGTAGGGAAATTAGAACATAGAACATAGAACGATACAGCGCAGTACAGGCCCTTCGGCCCACAATGTTGCACCGGCATGGGAAGTCAAAAAACAAAAGCCATCTAACCTACACTATGCCATTATCATCCATATGCTTATCCAATAAACTTTTAAATGCCCTCAATGTTGGCGAGTTCACTACTGTTGCAGGTAGGGCATTCCACGGCCTCACCACTCTGCGTAAAGAACCTACCTCTGACCTCTGTCCTATATCTATTGCCCCTCAGTTTAAGGCTATGTCCCCTCATGCTAGCCATTTCCATCCGCGGGTGAAGGCTCTCACTGTCCACCCTATCTAACCCCCTGATCATTTTGTATGCCTCTATTAAGTCTCCTCTTAACCTTCTTCTCTCTAACGAAAACAACCTCAAGTCCATCAGCCTTTCCTCATAAGATTTTCCCTCCATACCAGGCAACATCCTGGTAAATCTCCTCTGCACCCGCTCCAAAGCTTCCACGTCCTTCCTATAATGCGGTAACCAGAACTGTACGCAATACTCCAAATTACTGGAGAGAATTCTTCAAGACAGGATCTACTCCCATTTGGAAGCAAATGGACGTATTGGTGAGAGGCAGCATGGTTTTGTGAAGAGGAGGTCGTGTCTCACTAACTTGATAGAGTTTTTCGAGGAGGTCACAAAGATGATTGATGCAGGTAGGGCAGTGGATGTTGTCCATATGGACTTCAGTAAGACCCTTGACAAGGTCCCTCATGGTAGACTAGTACAAAAGGTGAAGTCACACGGGATCAGGGGTGAGCTGGCAAGGTGGATACAGAAATGGCTAGGCCATAGAAGGCAGAGAGTAGCAATGGAAGGATGCTTTTCTAATTGGAGGGCTGTGACCAGTGGTGTTCCACAGGGATCAGTGCTGGGACCTTTGCTGTTTGTAGTATATATAAATGATTTGGAGGAAAATGTAACTGGTCTGATTAGTAAGTTTGCAGATGACACAAAGGTTGGTGGAATTGCGGATAGCGATGAGGACTGTCAGAGGATACAGCAGGATTTAGATTGTTTGAAGACTTGGGCGGAGAGATGTTGGGGGTCTCCCTGTTCATGGGGTCCCTGTGAGGGGTCTCCCTATTCAAGGGGTCCCTGTTGTGGATTTCCCAATTTGGGGGTCCCCCTATTTAGATCATTCCTGTGGGGTTCCGGGGGAGAAGATCTCGTCACCCCCATACTTGGGAGAAGGCGAGGTAACTCAGAAAATCCAGAGCGGTGGGGCTGCTTTGCAAAGCAGTGGGGAGGGGCTGATTTGTGGTGCAGGGGAGGTGGCAAGCAGTGGGACATTGCTAGCAATCCACCTGCTCAAAATGGTGGCCCTACAGCAGGTTTCTCTCGTGAGTCCCTCGTATTCCTCGCCGTGCGTACATTTGCATGGCGAGGCATACTGAATTGCTTCATAGCAATTCTCATCCGATGGGAGAACAAAAGGCGAGATTCTCCGCTGCCTGACGCTGATATCCTTTCGGCAACCGGGCGGAGAATGGCTCCGATGCCCAAATCGGGGCCGACGCCGGTCAGCCATGCTCTGCCCCCTCCGAAATGGCGTCATCGAGTCGTGCGGTGTGCACCGTTGCAATGGCATTGGCACATCACCAGCAGGCCCACCCGCGATGCTCTACCCCCGATGGGCCGAGTTCCCGACCGCGCAGGACAAGTGTGGTCTCAGTGGTCGGGAAACCGGCATGGCAGGCGCGGACTGTGTCCAGAGCCGCCACATTCAGCTGGGATCCGTGCCGCTGGCCTGGGGGGAGGCTTCCGCGCAGGCTGGGGGGACTGTTGGGGGGGTTGCCAGGGGGTTTCCTGTGGGGTCGCGGTTGGCGGGTAGGGTCCGCGCATTGCTGGCGACATGTTGTACGGCACGGCCACTGCAGGTCATCGCCAAGTGCATGTGCAGCCAGGGACCCGGCCATTCTCCAGCCGTTTTAGGAGTGGGAGCCGGACATTTCACCCGGTGCCACTGCAAGGCCCTCAAAGGTCCCGGAACGGGTGAGAGTTCAGCGTCGATTTTTGCATCGTAATTCTCCGTTTGAGCCGGCACTTAGCCGCTGCAACGGAGATTCCAGCCCATAGTCTCCCAAACAGAGAATCTCGCCCAACATGTTTGATGACTTAACCAGATGCCAGTGCACAGCCCGCATATTCATGGGCAGCATAAATGTAATGAGAATGCTATGCTGCCACACAATAAGTGATGGAGCAGATCTATGATGTATTTAAATCGCACTTCATTGTCTGGATTAGTCTGAGGAGCCCTGTGGTACTCAGTAGAGTAAGTGTGAAGATCTGTAATGGTCCGCTGCATGCTGCACAGCCTCTCGATCAGAAGAGACAAACCTTTGCCACAAGCTATACTGTGGGCAGCTGCAGAGCAGGAAGAGGCACTTGAGAAAGAGGAGGAAGAAGATGAGAAACAGAAGCAGGAGAAAGAGGATGAGGAGGAAGGAGGGAACCATCGCAGTCCCTTTCTCTCCCGGCTGTCCGTGATCGATTGCAATCCCCGGTGAATGCAAACCCAATTCCTTCTTCACCAACAGCCTCGCACATTACTTTAGTCACTGACCAGCTCAGCGTTCACTTACTTGGTTACATTACAAAATAAAAGGCAAACACAAAATAAATATTCCAAACCAACATTATCCCTTAAACCAACCAATATTCTTGCACAGTGTTACGCCAATAACTGCACCTTGCCCAGTAAGAGTGCTGCCATTCACCGGAGGAGACTGCAGATAGCCTTATAAAGACATCTTGCAGTAGGTTTGGTGTAGAATGCCAAGCTTGGGACTGCACCACCTTGACATGTGCAGCAGGGATTTGGGGTGACCAGTTCAAAAGCAACAGTATGTGCAGATGAATGCATTCATCTTGATGAAAGACAACAGGTTCTGTACTTCCTGGGACCACTGCAACTCCCCCAGGACAGGACAGACCTGGAGTGCTGTCCAAAGCTGAATGACCTTTGGAACCCTGCAATCCACAGTCATGGTGGCAGCACCTGGAAGCGGTTGATGAATAATAACCGTATAAAATCTTAAGAGGTTTATTGGGTATTATTGGAATCTCAGAGAGAAAACTTCTACCGCAGCTTTCTGGCTAACAAACCACAGGACAGGCATCTCTGGACATGTTTGTGGCACAAACATTCTGTATAACGTTGCACCTCATGACCCATACAAAATTAACTGTCTGAGAAAAGATTAGAAACGGGCCTTCAAGAGAAAAAAGATCACGACAGACTGTGGTGAATATATTATACCAATAATCCACCATTGTATCAGTACCATGCTTTGTCTTTGTATTTGCATCTATGCTATGCTGTTGCCCTTGTGGGCTCCACCTATGGGCCTGTGTATGGCATCATCCATAAGGGAACATGTTGGGACACGTATGGGCTCCGCCCATGGCTCCTCCCCTTGCGGGGGGGTATAAAGAGCAGTCGACCTGTAGGCGGCGCACAGTATTGTATCAGTCGAGGGCAGGCATTGTTCTAAGTTGATTAAAGCCACGGTTTACTTTTACTCTTGTCTCGAGTGAATTGATGGTCGCATCAATTTAATCAACTTAAATGCAACTATGGAATCGGCCCTCAAACCTGACCGACTGGAACTCGATCCGCAGGCCACGGAGGCGAAAGAAGTTTTTTCGCATTGGCTTCGATGCTTCAAGGCTTATCTCGCAGCCGCCTCCACGCCTTCCATCACTGATGAACAGAAGCTGAGCCTCCTCCATGCACGGGTGAGCCATCGGATCTCGGTTCAACTCGATGAGGCCTCCTCCTCTGCAGACGCCCTCGCGATGCTCGATGCCTCTATGTACGACCCGTGAACGAGGTCTACGCGCGACATCCTCACCACGCGCCTCCAGCAACCCGGGGAGTCACTAGATGACTACCTACTCGACCTCAAAGCCCTCGCACGCAACTGCAATTACAAGGCCGTTACGGCCACTCAGCATGTGGAACTTGCCAACCGAGACGTCTACGTGGCGGGAGTCCGGTCTAATTACGTGAGCCAGCGCCTACTCAAAAAGGGGGCCCTGGACCTGGATGAGACGGTAAAGTTAGCCTCCTCTCTGGAAGTAGCGTTCCAGAGCCTTACCGCGTTCCCGGCTGACCACGCGACCCCGTCGTGGCCCCCCGATCACAGACTACCCCAGGCCTGTGCCGCGCAGCCGCCCGCCCATCATGGGGGGGCTACCCTGCTATTTCTGCGGCCAGTCCCAACACCCCCGGCAACACTGCCCGGCCCGCAATGCGAACTGCAGAGCTGCGGGAGAAAAGGACATTTCGCCAAAGTCTGCCTGGCCAGGTCGAAGAACTCTAACTCACAGGCATTTTGCTGTTTTTTGTTCTCGGGGAGATTCTCCCCACTGAAAGTGAACGACTGTTCACAGATCAGGGTGCCATTTTGATCGGCAGCCCCAATCTTATTGTCCATTTCTGGCCCTTCGCAATTTATCGACCAGAGGGAGTGCCAGGGTACCACACTGTCCTGTCCCTGACCACCCGGGGGGTCTCCAATGGCCTGCAAGACCCCCCGAGGTGCTGTCAAGCCTGGTCCACGTCTGTGTAGACCAGTACTAAACAGCCCCCAGGCGAGGTCTCGCAGGCGTAGCCGTTGAGTCCCGGGTGCCGTCTGAATCTGGCATTTGGGCATTTAAATGAAACCAATTATACAGATCGCAACGGGTGGGGTGAATCAGGTGATTCACGCACGGCCCGGCACCTGGCATGAAGCCCGATCTGTGGCTCTTGCATGATTCACCCTTTTTGCTCGGATCTGGCCCGGGCACAAAGTGGTCGCTGAATCGCACCCCTTGGATTGGATTCTCCACACCCCAACGTCTAAACGCGTCCGGCACACGGGCGGAGAATCTATTTCTGTGCAACAAATCGGGACCGGCGCCGGTTCCAAGATTCTCCGGCCCCCGAAAAGCGGCGTACTCGGACAGTATGCTGTGCCGCGTATCCCCTACCTGCGCCTATTGCCAGAGGCCCGCCCCGCTATTCTCCGCCCCCGACTGGCCGAAGACCCGACGGCGTGGATCTAATGTGGTCCGGGCATTCGGGATACTCGCATGGCGACTGCAGACTCAGTACGCGGCCGCCATGGTTGGGGGCTGGCCGATTGGAGGGCAGGGGGTGCGCCATATGGGACAGGGCTTTTTTTGGGCGGGCGATCAGGGTCGGCAGATTGCGGCAGATCGGGGGCATTATTTAGGAGGTCCAGTTCCGCAGTCTGTGTCCACCATGAAACACGGCGCGGCCGCTGGAGGCCGCCGTCGTGCGCATGCGTGGCCTCTGAGCTGGAAGTGCGGGGGTTTGTATATGCAGCTAAAGCTGCTAGATTCATGATGGGTCCCTGCAAACCCCCTGCAGGGCTATCAATATGTGGCCTTTTCACGCCAGAAAAACAGGCGTGGAAGACCACCGTTTTTACAATGGTGTGGGGCATCGTCCCTGAAACGGAGAATCGAGCCCCTTATGTCTTTCCTCGATACAATTATTTTTATTGTGGCTTCTAGCCACATTATTTTTGCTGTGACTTCCAGGTCCAGCTAAAATGCACCTCCCCTTTGAGAACTGCTAGCTGGCTACAGTGATGCAGGCGAGCTTGAACTCATGCCAGCTTTTCCCTATTGTGTACCACCTCCTCAGATGTGCAGGCACTAAACAGCATACTAGTACTGGCTGCATGCCACAATCATTTAATTCAACAGGCAGCCTGAAGTTTAGACGTTACCTGCATTGAAATCAATGGGTGTGGATTAATCATGTATTGCAATCTTTGCGTCCCTTTTCAGGCATTTTCTAATTTGGCAGCTAAAGTCTCATACCCTTCCTGTGAGTCAGTCTATGTGTTGTAGTTGCACATACAGGTGAACAGATGCCTGGCACACTTTCACTGGCCAACTACATTCAATCATATGTTATCAGCATCATAGTTTACAAGCTTGTCTCTCCTCATTATCTAACAATCGAAGAGGATAGACAGCACTAATCCCAGTGTTATGGGCCAGGGTTTAGAGAACCCCAAAGTGTATCATGGAGTTCACCTGACCCACAACTTTTAATAGATTGTGGTATGGGGAGCGCACGGCCCACTCTACAGGTGTGGTACAGCAGAAATGGAAAAGTAATTTTTAAAGCAAAACAATGTTTATTCTATGAACTCAAGTTAACTTTTTTGAAACATACAGTGAACATCTTAGCAACCATCAATTCAAATTCAACCCGCAAAGAATACAACACTAAGTAATCCTTAATAACTTCCCAAACAACATCCAGAAGACAGAAGAAACACCTTTTAACAGAAGCACATCAGGTTTACATTCACTACTGAAAACATTTATAATTCTGAATTCACCAAATGATCAAGAAATAGTCTTTTCATGGCAGAGAGATCAACAGTACACCTGCTCTGTCTGGCTTCAGCTCCAACACTGAAAACAAAACTAAAACACACCCTGCAGCACATAGCCTAAAATGAAAGTAAAAAGCTGACAGACAGCCCAGCTCCACCCACACTCTGGCATCACTGGTATACACCCATTTCTTAAAGGTACATTTCTTAAGCACACATTTCTTAAAGGTACTCTCACATGACACCAGAGACACCAAAGGAAGGAAAAGTGAATACCCTTTCAAAATAGGGGAATTTTTGTATCAAAGCAGGAAATCAATGTAAAGCATGAGGGATTTGAACTCAACAATATAAAAATAATAACAGTAAAACAATGTCACTTAAATATAAATTGCTATCATATATTTAAAAACTGCTGATTACGGCTACAGCTTTAACATCTATAAGATATTGTGGAATTGCCCATTAACGTCCTTGTCCACAATAAACAGATTAAACCCAATCCGCTCATTTACCACTCCATCAGTCTACTCTCAATCATCAGCAAACTAATTGAAGGTATTGGTGACAGTGCTATTAAGCAGGCAGGTCCCAACAATAACCTGCTCACTGATGCTTACTTTGGGTTCTGCCAGGGGAACTCAGCTCCAGATCCCATTACAGCCTATGTTCAAATATGGGCAAAACAGTTGAGTGCAAGAGGTGACATATGAGCGACTGCACTTGACATCATTTGATTAAGTGTGGCATCAAGGAGTCTTAGTAAAATGAAAGGGCATGGAAATTAGGGAAAACGCTCTCTACTGATTAAAGTCCAACCTCGCACAACAGAAGATGGATTGTTGAAGGTGAGTCATTCTAGTCCCAGGACATTGATGCTTGAATTCCTCAGGATAGTGTCCAACCTGTCTTCCAACGAAAAGTGAGAAGAGATGTTCACTGATAATTGCAAGTGTTTGTGACTCCTCAGATGTTGAAGCAGACCATGCCCTCATGCAGAAAGATCTGGACAACATGCAGTCATCGGCTATAAAATGGAAAGTTGCATTCATATCACACAAGTGCCTGGGAATGACAATCCCCAACCCCCAACAACAGAGAATCTAACCATCTCCCCCTGATGCTCAACAAAATTACCATAACTGAATCACCCACCTCAAATATTCTGGGCATTACCATTGAGCAGAAACATATCAGGACCAGTCAAACAAATATTAACGCTACAAGAGCAGGCCAGTGCTGGAAATTCTGAGAGGAATAACTCATGTCCTAACTCTGCAAACCTGTCCACCATCTACGATTCAAAAGTAAGGAACACGATAGATAAATCTCCTCTTGCTTGGATGTCTGCCACTCCACTAACAATCATGACGGTCGGCACCAGCAAGGACAAAGCAGCCTTCTTGATTGGCGCTTCATTTACTACTTTACATTAGTAGCAGTGTACACTATCTACAAGGTGCACTGCAGCAACTTGCCAAGCCTCCCTTGACAGCACCTTCTAACCTCTTGACCTCTACCTCCTAGACAAGCAAAGGCAGAAGATGCATCGGAACCTCACCACTTGACAGTTAATCTCCAAGGCACACTTCATCCTGACATGTAAATATATTGCTGTTCCATTGTCGCTGAGTCAAATCCTGGAACTCCCTTATCATCAGCACTGTTGATATACCTGCACCAGAAGGGCTGTAGCAGTTCATGAAGGCAGCTTGCCACCACCTCGAGGCCAATTAAGGATGGGCAACAATTGCTGGCCTTTCCAGTGATGTCCACATCCACTCAACAAATAAAATAAAACACATGAACAGATTTGCTTATTTGTATAATTGTGAAATATGAAGCAAGCGCTTTTATCTTGTGAACTGCATGCAGTAGGTGAAGAAACCCCTCTTTGGTTCTCTTCATCTCTAACCAGGAACATGAAAGATTCACAATCCATATGAAGAAGGGTAGCATCTAAAATATATATTCCTTCAAATTGTCCATTGTGCAAAGATTCATGAGTGATACAACATTCCTGGAAAAATCCTGACGGTGTTTGATTTCTCAGGAACCGATCAATGATTGATGACATAATTGATGGTCTCTGAGCACAACTCACAAATATGTTTACTAACCTTTTCTATGACCCCTAGCTCTACAGCACTATAACCTTGAATTCATCACGGTGACTGCAACAGGAGATCTCCTAGCACTGGTGAAGTTTGTTCATACATCTATCGTACATTTGTTAAGTGATGAGGATCAAGGGCACGGGGAAGTATCGTAATGCTGAAGACAATTAGCTTATGTGAAAGATCATAGCTGTGCAAAAGGTAGGTTGCAGTTGCCAGTATGATCTGCTTTGATGCCGGAAGCTGCATCAGGGATAAAAAGGAAGCTTTATCCAATTTTACAGTGGAATGAGCACAGGCCTATCACGGACTGATGAGTAATTAGGATCAATTGACCCCATCATCAGATGCTGACACGAGCAGCAAATGAGAAAAAAAGCTCAAGGACAAGATAGTTTTTCAAATGGATCCGTAAGTTAGCTGCGTTTTCAGGAAACTTTGATTATGCGAGCTGCTTGATTGTGGGCAGTGTTGATACAGTATTCAGGCTTGACATTTGGAACATTAAAAATGTACAATGACTCTAATGACCGTGATATTTTAAGGAGATTAAAATTAGCTTCCTTTGGAAATTAATTTCAATTCTATAATTGTATCTTTTTTGCCCCTGTCAAACACAAAAGCAATAAATTTGCAATGCGTCACCCGTGAATAAAACCCGCATTTTGAATCTTAAACAATTGGGGAAACGTCCTGATTTTCTTTTTCTCTCACTTTGATTAATTGAAATAAAGATTTAGGGCGGGATTCTCTGAACCCTCGCCGGGTCGGAGAATCGCCGGAGGGCGGCGTGAATCCCGCCCCGCCACTCCGACTTCAGCTGCCGAATTCTCCGGCGCCGGTTTTCACACCGCGCCGGTTGGGGGCCGTTGGCAGCGCCACTCCCCGGCAATTCTCCGGGCCCCGATGGGCCGAGCAGCCACCCGTTTTCGGTCAGCCCCGCCGGCGTGAAATGGACATGGTCCACCACGGCGGGACCTGACTTGTAGGCCAGCTAGGTGACTCCACGGGGGGGGGGCACGGGGGATCCAGCCCCAGTGGGGGCCCCCACGGTGGCCTGGCCCGCGATTGGGGTCGACCAATCTGCGGGCAGGCCTGTACCGTGGGGGCACTCTTTCCTTCCGCGCCAGCCTCTGTAGGGCTCCGCCATGGCCGGCACGGAGATGAACCCCCGGCGCATGCGCAGGAACACGCGGCCGGTTTGTGCATGCGTAGAACCACGTCGGCGGTTCTGCGCACACGCCAACTCTTGCCGGCCCTTCGCCGGCGGTTGGTGCGGCGCCAACCCCTCCGGTGCCGGCCTAGCCCCAGAAAGTGCGGAGGATTCCGCACCTCCGGTCGGCCTGACGGCAGAGTGGTTCGCGCCGCTCATGCCGCCGGCGTCGGGCCATCCGGCCAGTTGCGGGAGAATCCCGCCCTTGGGGTTTCCATAATGGGAAACTAATCTGAAATTCCAGTTTTACTCTGGCAGCAATTTCAAAATCTACCACAAAGCATAAATATTTCAATTGGCAGCAAAAGAACCATACTCACCATTCATAAGAACATACCGCAACCCTCTGGGATAGAAAATTCCAAAGGTTCTCAACCCTCTGAGTTATATTTCTCCTTGCACCAATCTTAAATGATAAACTGTTTATCCTGAGATTGTACCGCTACAACTTAGACTCTCTTGCAAGAGGAAACAATGGGCGGGATTCTCCGATCGTTGAAATCGCGTTCGACGATCGGGCGGAAGATCTACATTTACGCTGAAATCAGGAGCGACAGCGTTTTTTGCAATGCTCCGCCCCCTCAAAAATGGCGTACTCAGGGGGTATGCCGCATGCCATATGGACGGCCTCAGGACATCACCTGAGGCCCACCCCCGATGCTCCGCCCCAGATGGTTAAGTCCTCAATGGCGTCGCTTTCGTGTGCTCACAACATTCGGTGACCTCGCGTGGAGGCTGCGGACTTTGTCCAGCATCGCCACAGTCGGGGGGGGGGGGGGGGGGAGTGAGGGGGGAGCCATTCCGCTGGCATGGAGGCTTCAGCCTGGGGGCTGGGGGCTGGTGAGGGTTGGTCCGGGGGTGGCGAGGGACGTTACAGGGGGGCACTTTTGGCAGGCAGGGTCCCTGTGCGGCAGGCGCATGCTGCATGGTGCAGCCGCTGCAGACCGCCCATTGCGCATGCAAGACCACGGACCAGCCCATTTTGCGGGCGTATCGGCAGGTAAAGCTGGGGGCTTGATGCTGCTAGTCCCCCACCGGATGGAGGATCGGTGCGGAGGTGGTGCCGGCTTTCTGGTCGGAATATAAGACGAGGGAGGTTATGAAGGCGCTGTATAAAATACTTGTTCGGCAATAGCTAGAGTATTGTGTACTGTGGAGAATCCAGCCCAACATTTACATGTGTACTCTGTCAAGCGGTTTCAGAATTTTATGTGTTTTAGTAAGATCGCCTTTCATTCTTTTAAACACCGGACAGTAAATGTTTGATAGCCTAATATTGAACAATACAACTAGGATTAGCTAACTGGACTTCTCTTTTTATGAAGACAAATGGCATTTTTTTCATTCCAGTTCTCTGTGAGGATTTTCCTTTCCATTAAATTTTCCCTAACTTCCCTCAAAATCCTCAGGTTTCTGTTATTTTTCTTCTTTCAGTTTATGTCGCTATTTGAGAATCTCAAGACGTCCTAAAACGTTTTAAAGCCAAGTAAGGTTTTGAAGTGCAGTAATTGCTATTGCATTGCAGGAAATTTAACATCAAATTTGTGCACAGCAATATCCTACAAATTGCAATGAAATGAATGATGGTCTGAATTTTCATGCGAGTGGTGGGTAGAGGGGTTCGGGCAATTTCCCGGTTTAACATACCTGCGTTGGGAAAAGCTGCTTTACAATTCGGGGTTGGCACATTTTTTTAATACGTTCATGGGTTGTGGATGTTACTGGCTTGGGCAGCAATAATTGACTGGGTGGTTTGTGAGGCCATGTAAGAGGCAATCACATTGCTGTTGATCTGGAATCACATGTAGGCCAGTCCAGGTAAGAGCAGCAGGTTTCCTTCCTCGACAGGCATTAGTGAGGGACACTAGTGAAGCAGATGGTTTTTTACAACAATTGTTTCATTGTCATGTTCAGACTTTTAATTCCATATTTTTATTAGATGGGATTTGAACCAAGATCCCCAGGGTATCTGGGTCTCTGGATTACTAACAAGTTCAATAACAATACCACTATGCCATCAACAGCCGACTGGATTTAGGCCCACTAAATCTCATGCCAATTACTTTAAATCTATGCCTACTTATTATTGATCCCTCTACTAAGAAGAAAAGCTTCTTCTTATCTATCCTATCTATGTCCTTCATAATTTTGTACATATTAATCAGGTGTCCCCTCAGCTTTCTCTTTACTTAAGAGAACAACCCCAGCCTAACCAGCTTCTCTTCATAGCTGAAACACTTCAGCCCAGGCAACATCCTAGTGAATCTCCTCTCCACCCTTTCCAGTGCAATCACATCCTTCCTATCGTGTGGTGTCCAGAATTGCACGCAGTACACTAGCTGTTGCCTAATGAGTGTTTTATACAGCGCCATCATAACTTCCCTGGTCTTATATTCCATGCCTTGGCTAATACAGGCAAGTATCCAGTATGCCTCCTTAAACACTCTCCTGCAGCCTTCAGGGGTCTATGGACATGTACCCCAAGGTTCCTGTGGCCTCTGTACTTCCTAGCATCCTACCATTCATTGTGTATTACCTCACCTTCTTAGTGATCCCAAAATCCATCACCTCACACTTTTCAAGGTTAAATTCCACTTGTCACTCTTCTGCCCATAAGACCAGCCCATCTTTAGCACCCTGTAATCCAAGGCTTTCCCAGTCGCTTTTACCACACCACCAATTTGTCATCTGCGAACTAACTGATCATACCACACACATTCCTACCAACAGCAAGGAAACCAGCACCAATTCTGCAGTACAGCACTCAACACAGGTTTTCAGTCACAACAACAACCTTTGACCAACACCCTCTACCAGATACAGAACTGGCTAGGTCATAGAAGGCAGAGAGTAGCAATGGAAGGGTGATTTTCTGATTGGAGGGCTGTGACTAGTGGTGTTCCGCAGGGATCAGTGCTGGGACCTTTGCTGTTCGTAGTATATATAAATGATTTGGAGGAAATGTAACTGGTCTGATTAGTAAGTTTGCGGATAACACAAAGGTTGGTGGAATTGCGGATAGCGATGAGGACTGTCAGAGGATACAGCAGAATTTAGATCGTTTGGAGACTTGGGCGGAGAGGGCAGATGGAGTTTAATCCAGACAGATGTGAGGTAATGCATTTTGGAAGGTCTAATGCAGGTAGGGAATAGACAGTGAATGGTAGAACCCTCAAGAGTATTGACAGTCAGAGAGATCTTGGTGTACAGGTGCACAGGCCACTGAAAGGGGCAACACAGGTGGAGAAGGTAGTCAAGAAGGCATATGGCATGCAGCCTTCATTGGCCGGGGCATTGAGTATAAAAATTGGCAAGTCACGTTGCAGCTGTATAGAACCTTAGTTAGGCCACACTTGGAGTATAGTGTTCAATTCTGGTCGCCACACTACCAGAAGGATGTGGAGGCTTTCGAGAGGGTGCAGAAGAGATTTACCAAGATGTTGCCTGGTATGGAGGGCATTAGCTGTGAGGAGAGATTGAATAAACTTGGTTTGTTCTCACTGGAACGACGGAGGTTGAGGGGTGACCTGTTAGAGGTCTACAAAATTATGAGGGGCATAGACAGAGTGGATAGTCAGAGACTTTTCCCAGGGTAGAGGGGTCAATTACTAGGGGGTATAGGTTTAAGGTGCGAGGGGAAAGGTATAGAGGAGATGTACGTGGCAAGTCTTTTACACAGAGGGTAGTGGATGCCTGGAACACGTTGCCGGAGGAGGTGGTGGAAGCAGGGATGATAGCGACGTTTAAGGGGCATCTTGACAAATACATGAATAGGATGGGAACAGAGGGATACGGACCCCGGAAGTGTAGAAGATTTTAGTTTAGACGGGCAGCATGGTTGGCGCAGGCTTGGAGGGCCGAAGGGCCTGTTCCTGTGCTGTACTTTTCTTTGTTCTTTGTTCTTGTTTTTCCTGCCACTAAGCCAATTTTGGATCCGAGTTGACAAATTGCTCTGAATCCCATGGGCTCTTTCCTTCTTGATCAGCCTCCCAGGCAGCACGTTGTCAAAAGCCTTACCGAAGTCCACACAGACAACATCAATTGCAATACTGTCATCCACGTACCTCACCATTAACTCAAAAAATTCAATCAAATTTGTCAGACATGATCTCTCCTTGACAAAGCCATGCTGATTATACTTGATTAATCCTTGGCTCTCCAAGTGGCAATTCATTGTGTCCTTCAGAATTTTTCCAATGATTTCCTTACCACTGATGTCAGACTTATTGGCCGATTATTACCCAGTTCTTCCCTACTTCCCTTCTTAAATAATGGTCCCACATTGATTGTCCTCCAGTCCTCTGGCACCTCGCCTGTGGCAAGGTAAGATTTGAAAATTAACTTCAGAGCCCCTGCAATCTCCCCTCTCGCTTCACACAGTAGCCTAGAATATATCTTATTTGGGCCTGGGGATTTGTCAACTTTTAAGTCCACTAAAATCACTAACACCTCCTCCCTCTCAATGCTCAATTGTATCACAGTCCCAAACCCTGCCTTCTATACCTCCAATGCCCTTCTCCATAGTGAACACAGATGCAAAATACTCTTTAATATCTCAGCTACGTCTTTTAGCTTCACACACATGTTGCCACGTTGGTTCTTAATAGGCCCAACTCTTTCACTGGTTACCTTATTGACCTTAATATAGTTATAAAACACCTTGGAAGTTTTCTTTATTTGCCACCCCAGTAGTTTTTCATCCCCTCTTCGCTCACCTGATTTATTTTTTAAGTACACCCTACACTTTCTGTACTTCTCTGGGGCATCTACTGTTTTCAGTATCTGCCAAAAGCCTCCAATTTTTTCCTGATCCAATCCTGTATTTTCCTGGATATCCAGGTTTCTCTGAAAGTTTTGGTCCAACTGTTTACATTTACAAGAACACGATGGCTTTGTAATCTATTTTCTTTTTGAATAATTCCCACTGTTCTGATGTGGATCTTCCTAAAGGTAGCTACTCCCAATCCATTAAGATCCTGTTTTATCCCAGTAAAATCAGCCTTCCCGCAATTCAGAACCTTTATTTCTGGTCAATCTTTGTCTTTTTCCATAACTACCTTAAATCTTACTGAGTTCTGGTCACTATCACCAAAATACTTCCCCACAGACACTTCCACTGCCTGCCTGACTTCATTCCCTAAAACTGGGTTGAGTAACACCCCCTTTCTTGTCGGACCGTTTAAAGTTATCTTTCAAAGGACTCTCAAAACCATACTGGTTCACGAGACCTTTGAGGGGCCATGAACTCTAGGTCCTTGAGAAGCTGGCCCAACTCCATGAAAGCCTGCAGGGTGAGGGGGCTATGAGATACCTACTCCCACACCTTACTCCCAGGTCTGGTTTAGTACAGTGGGCTAAACAGCTGGCTTGTAATGCAGAAGAAGGCCGGCACCGCGGGTTCAATTCCCGTACCAGTCTCCCCGAACAGGCGCCGGAGTGTGGCGACTAGGGGCTTTTCACAGCAACTTCATTTGAAGCCTACTTGTGACAATAAGTGATTTTCATTTCACTTCAAAGGAGCCAGTCAGATTAGAATGCTCACTACCCACGTGCTCCTCCCGCACTGATAAACATTGGGGGGCACTGCAAATGGAGGCTGGAATCCTGGAATAGGGTCATAATCAACATTTTTAATAGTTCACAGAGTCTCACTTACTCCGTAACATCCAAGCTGATATCAGTAATATCGCATTGGTATTCACCAGAAGACTGCCTCCTTCAGCTTTTGATTAACCCATCCTTGACTGGGTTTCCAGAAGTTATTTTTCCTTTTTTGGAATTCCACTGGATCTTTTGGATTCCTGAGGTAAATTCCAGCAGAAGACCAGCAGAACCCTTGGTGAATCTGTTTCTCTGGCTTTTCCAAAACTCTTCCTCCAGAGTTCTAACAGGAAATCGGGTAGGACTGTACAACATTTTTTGTTACAATTTTCCTCCCATTATTTCTCTTAGCCCTTTTAACCTGTCCTTTTGCAATGTTTCTAAATTATTTTCAATTCTCTGAGCTCCATTTAAAAAAATGTTCTTATGCATTAAAAGTTTCTAATTTTATTTAATCTCCCTATTCACCAATGAAACCGCAGCATTCAGCCTTTATTCTCTGAAATGTAGATGATTTATAACCTTTCGATCATAGTTTTAAGTATTTCTCATTTTTGAACTATGAGTCTATCTGCCAATTTATCTTTTCACTTAAGCAAGGGACAATTCCTTTGTATCGTGGTATTAAAATAAATCCAATCAAATATCCTTTCCTATTCTTACATTGAAGCTGATTCTATTATGGTTGTAAACATCCCAAATGTCTTCAGTTTTCAAGTCACCTCCTTTTTCCACTGCTCTATCCAGTCGCAGATCAAGGATTGATTCCTTTTGTGTTGGAGGAACAGCATATTGACTCAAAAGGCAATCCCAAATACACTTCAAATCCTATTCCCTCTTCCCTTCTAACTTGAATAATTTACTTATTTTACAATTCTAATTATCATTAGCAATTCCTTTTGAACAATGCAACTCTTCAATATATTCTCAAAATGCAAATGACCCTTTGTTGTTCCTCAGTTCAATCCAAAGGTTTGCTGCTTGGCCCAATTCTCAATTTAAAATGTATAAATTCCATGTTAAGGTGTATGGACACATTTAGGTTTCTCTCTCGCCTCATTTTTCTGGAATCAGTCAGTAGTGAGACTGAATTCATCATGACTTTGTCACTCCATTCCTTCTGACACCTAGCTTGCCACAACACAGAGTGCTGAGCAATCAGGGTTCCTGCTGTAAGCTAATGGAAGTGTTATTAATGCATAAAAATTGGGTGTATGACTTCAATACAATTTTGAACCATGGCTTTGCCTATCAGGGGATTGTATGCAAAGTGGTCAAACAAACAGTCATTAAACTGTTTCAGTCCATTCCTAAATTAGTAAGTGTTTTTAAGCACATTGTGGGGCCAGGAAAAGCTAGAATGTTGATCAATTGAGGTCAGTAAGGGTTATTGTCAGGTTCGGTTTGTGGATGAACTCTGGCATTAGGGAAAGAAATTAAAAGCTGACACTTGAATCTGCTGTTTGAAACCAGGATGCTGCCTGGGCAATAGGGTTGAGTGAGATATAAACAAGGTTATGGAAGACAATGCGCTGAAGTGGGTTAGTGTAGCAATCATGATTACTTACATTAGGTAAAGGTAAATTTTATTAACTGAAATGAGTGAATTTGATCATAACTGTTGCAGCATTTGTTCATTTTTCTGTGAAGAAAGGTAGTTCAGCAATTCACAACAAGCTTTATAGCATCTAATAATGTTATTTGTGTGAATTTTGTCTCAGAGATTTTTAAACATGCTAATACATTATTGCACATTCCAGATATCTGACTAAAACAGGACACATTAAATGGCCTGTGACTATAACCGATTAAAACGAAGATGAACCAAAGAAAAATGATTTTCTGGAATACGTGATTAAAAATATTTTTTAAAATATAATTTTCTTTTATAGTTATGAGTTGCTTTATCCCTCAATTTTCTGTTTACAATGTAATTTTAGGTTTAAATTACTTTCTCATACAAACTGGAATCATCTCTTTTCTTTTTCTGAAGTTCCAATATTTCTGCTTAAATGTGTTCCCCAGATAGTATACCTCCTGCAGGCAGGAGGTATGTTTTTGATTTACTTTTGACACTTATTGATCCTTCATATATCCATTAAGCATGTGTCAAGTTTCTGTTTTGTTCTAAAACAACCCAGTGCTAATGGAGGAAAAAATCGGCTTGAAGAAATCTGTGACTTATTCATTAGGATAATAATTTTCACAGCAAGTGTGGAGAAGATTGCGTGCCAAAGAAGGTAGTACGTATATTCCTCAACCTGAAACCACGGATTTAATTGGAGAATCACTCCCTACTGAAGGCCAGGTCTGAGACTGGTGACCCTGACCAAGACAAGAAATCTAGGCACTGTCTCCGCAAAGCCATCAAGGATGCCAAGAGACAATACCAGATTAAGCTAGAATCACAGACTAACAACACAATCTCTCGAAGGTTGTGACAAGGCTTAAACAACATAAATGGCTGCAAAGCAAATCCGAGTAGAATCTCTGGCAGCAGCGCACCCCTCCGCAATGAACACAATGCATTCTATGCTCATTTCGAGCAGGAAACCATAAACGGTTGTCAACTGCCCCAGCAGCCTCGGACACACCCATACCTACCGTCACAGCTTCCAAAGTCAGATCGGCCTTCTTGAAAGTGAACCCTCAGAAAGCAATGAGTTCTGACGGAGTCCCTGGTCATACACTCAGATCCTGTGCAGAGCAATTGGCAGGTGTGTTCGCGGACATCTTCCAGCTCTTCCTACTCCGTTGCGAGGTTCCCACCTGCTTCAAGAAGACCACCATTATACTGGTGCCGTAGAAGGACCAGGCAACATGCCTCAATGACGACCATCCGGTGGCCTTGACATCGATCATTATGAAGTGCTAAGAGAGGTTGAACATGAGACACATCAACTCCATGCTCCCAGAATGCCTTGATGCACAGCATTTCACATACCGCCACAACTGGTCCACAGCAGACGCTATCTCCCAGGCCCTACATTCATCTCTGAAGCATCTCGACAACAAGGAGTCCGCCGTCAGATCCCTATTCATTGACTACAGCTCTGCCTTCAACACCATAATCCCAGCCTAGTGCATAGCAAAACTCCAAAACCTAGGACTTGGATTCTCACTCTGCAATTGGATCCTCGACTTCCTGACCCATAGACCGCAATCAGTAAGGATAAACAACATCTCCTCCACAATAGTTCTCATTACCACGGCCCTGAAGGGGCATTACGCCTCTTAGCCCCTTACTATACTCCATATCCATACATGACGGCATGGCAAAATTTGGCTCCAACTCTATCTACAAGTTTGCTGATGACACGACCGTAGTGGGTTGGATTTTGAACAATGATGAGCCAGAGTACAGGAGGGAAATAGAGAACCTAGTGGAGTGGTGTAATCGCAACAATCTCTCCCTCAATGTCAGCAAAATTGAGGAGCTGGTCTTTGACTTCAGGAAGTGAAGTATTGTACCCTGTCTGCATCAATGGTGCCAAGATGGAGATGGTTGACAGCTTCAAATTCCTAGGGATGGACATCACCAACAATCTGTCTGGTCCACCCACGTCAACGCTATAACCAAGAAAGCACACCAGCGCCTATACTTCCTCAGGAGACTAAGGAAATTTGACTTGCCCACATTGACTCTTACCAATTTTTACAGATGCCCCATAGAAAGCATCCTATCTGGCTGCATCACAGCCTGGTATGGCAACTGCTCGGCCCAAGACCACAAGAAACTACAGAGAGTCGTGAACTGTGCCCAGTCCATCACACGAACCTGCCTCCCATCCATTGATTCTGTCTACACCTCCTGCTGCCTTGGGAAAGCGGGCAGCATAATCAAAGACCCCTCCCAGTTGGGTTATTCTCTCTTTCAACCTCTTCCATCGGGCAGGAGATACAAATGTCTGAGAACACACTTGAACACGCACAAACAGATTCAAAAACAGCTTCTTAACCGCTGTTACCAGACTCCTAAATGACCCTCATATGGACTGAACAGATCTTTCCACACATCTTTTCTACTGAGTAGTACTCTGTATGCTTCACCCGATGTCTATGTATTTAGATTGTGTATCTATCATACGTCCTTTGTTTTTTCATGCATGGAACGATCTGTTTGGACTGTACACAGAACAATACATTTCACTGTACCTCGGTACATGTGACAATAAATCCAAATCCAAATCCATACCCAAGAACGATACTTTTGGTGTTTCATCAGTGCAAACGCATGAGCTGTTTGCTGGTGATCTAATGGTTTCTAATTGCATCAATGCAAGCTGAACGGTAAGGGGTAATTTTGTGATCCAGTCTGGCTGGTTTCTGATCTGTGCTAGCTGAAAAAATTGCTTCGTAAAGAATTGCCCCTTAGACCATAAGGCTTGAGAGCAGAATTAGGCCATTTGGCCCATTGAGTCTCTGTGGTGAGCCACGTATGGCTACATAAGGCTGTTGTACATATGTTCACTATTGTTCTACTGTTCTAGTACTATCATTATCTCCACTGTTGTATATACTTACTGTTATTGCTGTTCTGTTATTGGTTGTTGCTGTTGTACTGTTGGAATGTTATTATTGGTGCTGCTGTTGGCTCCACCTGTGGCTCCGCCCAGCTGTGGAGGTATGAAGCCTGTTGACCTGGGGCAGTCTTGCAGTGCGGGAGGAGCTACAGGTCGGCACACTTTTAGTCTATTAAAGCATCGGTTCACTACTACTCAGCGTCTCGACTGAATTGATGTCCATCAATTTAATAGACTAAAAGTTTTTTTGACAATGGATGCTGCCCTCAAACCTGAACGTCTCAAACTGGATCCACAGGCCGCTGAAGCGTCGGCTATCTTTGAACATTGGCTCAGTTGTTTCGAGGCCTACCTCGACTCCTCAACTGCTGTGGTTTCCCCGGCACTCAAACAGCGTCTCCTCAATGCCCGGGTGAGCCACCGGATCGTCCAGTTAATCTGAGATGCGGGCTCGTATACGGAAGCTGTAGACGTACTCAAGGGACAGTTTGTGAGGCTGGTCAACGAGGTCCTCGCTCGACACCTCCTGACCACGCGGCGTCAGCGCCAGGGTCAGTCGCTCGCAGAATATCTTCATGAATTGAGGGTACTTGCCCGCAGTTGTAACTGCCGGGCGGTCTCTGCATCGGAGCTTCGGAGCTAATGATTCGGGACACTTATGTGGCTGGAGTCCGGTCCAGCTATATCCGGCAGCGCCTCCTCGAAAAAGGGGCTCTCCACACCTCGAGGCGACAGTGAAGCTGGCTACCTCATTAGAAGTGGGTTCCCAGAGCCTCAAGACCTTCCCGTCCGACCACGCGGCATCCTCGGGGACGTCAGAGGCGAAACCATCACCCGACCCAGGCGTACCTCACTCCTGCGCCACACGGCTGCCGGCCAGCTCCGGAGGTCCTTGCTGTTATTTCTGCAGGCAGGGCTAGCATCCCCGGCAGCGCTGCCCAGCACGCAGCGCTGCGTGTAATGAGTGCGACAAGAAAGGTCATTTTGCGAAGGTATGTCTGAGCCGCTCTAAAGCCTCAAAATCGAAAGCATGTCAGGGCTGGCCTGAGGCTCACAGACCGCACAACGTGGCATTGTACCTGCCGGGACCGCCCCCTTCCGATGCGTCATCCGCCGCGTGCGACCCGTGGAGGCCGCCATCTTGGCCGCCGCCGTAGACGAGGCCTGCCACGTGCGACCTGTGGGGGCCGCCATCTTGGCCGACATCGTCGATGCTGCCATGTTGTGATCACGCAGCTGCCACAGATAGTTCTTCGCATTACCTCAGCTGGGTCCAGCTCGACCAGTCCCGGCCTTATCATCTGCAAAATTCTATGATGGCCGTAAAACCCAATGGGCAGGAGGCGTCCTGTCTCTTCGACTCCGGGAGCACAGATAGTTTTGTCCACCCGGATATGGTAAGGCGCTGCTCACTCCGGGTCTTCACCATCTCGCAGACTATATCCCTCGCCTCCGGTTCGCACTCCGTGCAGATCCGGGGGGTATTGCATCGCAAATCTGTCAATACAAAGCGTGGAGTACACTAACTTTAAGCTCTAAGTCCTTCCTCATCTTTGTGCTCCCCTCCTGCTCGGTTTAGAGTTCCAGTGCAACCTTAGAAACCTAACTCTAAAATTCGGGGGACCCCTGCCCCCTCTCACGATCTGCAGCCTCGCGACCCTGAAGGTCGCCCCTCCCTCGCTCTTCGCGAACCTCACCCCAGACTGTAAGCACGTCGCCACCAGGAGTAGACGGTACAGTGCTTAGGACAGGGCCTTCATCTGGTCAGAGGTTCAGCGGCTCCTGGAGGAAGGGATCATTGAGGCTAGGAACAGCCCCTGAAGAGCGCAAGTGGTGGTCGTCACGACCGGGGAGAAGAACCAGATGGTAGTCGTCTACAGTCAGCCGATCAACCGGTACACGCAGCTCGATGCGTACCCCCTCCCACGCATATCTGACATGGTCAATCGGATTGCGCAGTATTGAGTCTTCTCTACGGTAGACTTGAAGCCTGCGTACCACCATCTCCCTATCCGGTCGGAAGACCGCCAGTACACTGCCTTTGAGGCAGATGGCCGCCTCTTCCATTTCCTCCGGGTCCCCTTTGGCGTCACCAACGGGGTTTTGGTCTTCCAACGAACAATGGACCGAATGGTGGATCAGTACGGGCTGCGGGCCACGTTCCCGTACTTGGATAATGTCACCATCTGCGTCCATGACCTGCAGGACCATGACGCGAACCTAGACAAATTCCTCCGCACCGCCCAACTCCTTAATTTAACCTACAATAGGAGAAATGCGTTTTCCACACAACCCGGCTAGCCATCCTCAGCTATGTCGCGGAAAACGGTGTCCTGGGGCCCGACCCCGACCGCATGCGACCCCTTCTCCAGCTCCCCCTTCCCCACTGCCCCAAGGCCCTGAAACGATGCCTGGGGTTTTTCTCGTATCATGCCCAGTGGGTCCCCAACTACACGGACAAGGCCCGCCCACTCATTAAGTACACCATTTTTCCCCTGACGGTTGAGGCCCGCTTGGCTTTCAGCCGCATTAGAGCCGACATTGCCAAGGCCACGATGCACACTGTGGATGAATCCCTTCCATTCCAGGTGGAGAGCGATGCGTCTGACTTTGCTCTGGCCGCTACCCTCAACCAGGCAGGAAGGCCTGTTGCCTTTTTTTCGCGTACCCACCATGCCTCCGAGATTCGACACTCCTCCGTCGAGAATGGCACAAGCCATTGTGGAGGCTGTGCGACACTGGAGGCATTACCTGGCCGGCAGGAGATTCACTCTCCTCACAGACCAACAGTCAGTTGCCTTCATGTTTAATAACACGCAGTGGGGCAAGATTAAGAACGACAAGATTTTGCGGTGGAGAATCGAGCTCTCCACCTATAACTATGACATCTTGTAATTCCCTGGGAAGCTCAATGAGCCCCCAGATGCCCTGTCCCGCGGTATATGTGCCAGCGCGCAAACAGACCGGTTACGGGCCATCCACAACGACCTCTGTCACCCGGGGGTCACCCGGCTTCTTCACTTCGTCAAGGCCCGCAATCTGCCCTACTCCACTGACGATGTCAGGACTGTGACCAGGGATTGCCAAATCTGTGCAGAGTGCAAGCCCCACTTCTATCGGACAAGGCTCACCTGGTGAAGGCCTCGCGCCCTTTTGAACGCCTCAGCGTGGACTTCAAAAGGCCACTCCTCCACTGACCGTAATGTGTACTTTCTCAACGTTTTTGATGAGTACTCCCGCTTCCCGTTCGCAATCCCCTGTCCTGATATATCCTCTGCCACTGTCATCAAGGCATTGCGCAGCATTTTCTCCCTGTTTGGTTTCCCCACCTATATACATAGCGATCGGGGCTCCTCTTTTATGAGTGAAGAGCTGCGTCAGTACCTGCTCAGTAAGGGTGTCGCCTCGAGCAGGACTACCAGCTACAACCCCCGGGGGAACCGGGCAAGTGGAGAGGGAGAATGCTACATCCTTCTGGCCCTGCGGTCTAGAAGTCTCCCAGTCACGCGCTGGCAAGAGGTCCTCCCTGACGCGCTCCACTCGATCCGGTCGCTTCTGTGTACTGCCACAAACGAGACCCCTCACAACCGTCTATTTGTCTTTCCCAGGACGTCGATCTCCGGGGTCCCGCTCCCGGCCTGGTTAACTAAACCTGGGCCGGTCGTCCTACGGAAACACGCAAGGAGCCATAAGGCCGATCCCCTGGTCGAGCGGGTTCAGCTTCTCCGTGCGAACCCTCAGTACGCGTATGTGGTACACCGCGATGGACGACAGGACACAGTCTCCCTCCGGGACCTGGCTCCCCCGGGTACCCCCGTGCCCATTATCACCGTGCCCCTCCCAGCCACCTCCCCACCCACCTCTCCACCTACACCTTCACCATCATCTCCCACAGGGTCCTTTAGCCCTGCCTCTGCGTCGTCACCCTATCTGGGACCCTGTTGTGCGGACGATGTGCTCCCGGAGCCAAAGGTCTTGACGCCAGTGTCCACGCCGCAGCCGGAGCTGAGGCGTTCGCAGCGAATAATTCATCCTCCAGTGAGACTGAACGTGAGAGTCCGCTTCACCCCCGCTGGACTTTTTTCTTAACGGGGGGTGAATGTGGTGAGCCACGTATGGCTACGTAAGGCTGTTGTATATATGTTCACTATTGTTCTACTGTTCTAGTACTATCATTATCTCCACTGTTGTATATACTTACTGTTATTGCTGTTCTGTTATTGGTTGTTGCTGTTGTACTGTTGGAATGTTGTTATTGGTGCCGCTGTTGGCTCCGCCTGTGGCTCCGCCCAGCTGTGGAGGTATAAAGCCTGTTGATCTGGGGCAGTCTTGCAGTGCGGGAGGAGCTACAGGTTGGCACACTTATAGTCTATTAAAGCATTGGTTCACTACTACTCAGCTTCTCGACTGAATTGATGTCCACCAGTCTCCTCCGCCACTCAATGAGATCAGGACTGTTTTGATATATTCCTCAACTTCAATTTTCCGCTTCTTCCCTTTCTTGTTTCTCTTACTGATTAAAATTCTGACTCTCTCAGCCTTGAACATACTTAATGACCCATCCCCTACAGCTCTCTGTGGTAAAAAATTCCACAGATTCACCACTCTCTGAGAGAAGAAATTCCTCCTCATCTCTGTCTTAAATGAGCAATCGGTTACTCTGAGATTATGCCCTCTCCACAGGGGGATAAAACCTCTTAGCACCCACAGTGTCAGCCCCTCTATATGTTTCAATAAGGTCCCCTCTCGTTCTTCTAAATTCTATTGAGTACATACAACCTACTTAACCAGTCCTCAAAAGAAAATTCCTCCATACTCAGGATCATCCTAGTGAACCTACTCTGGACTTCCTCCAAAACCAGCATATCTTTCCTTAGATCAGGGGACCAAATCTGATGCCCTTATTATTTCTTGATTTATTGTCCATTCTACGTTACAGCTACTGTTAGGGGGCCTATAGATTTCTCCCACCAGTGTATTCTTCCCTTGTTATTTCTTACCTCCACCCATATGGATTCTACATCTTCTGATCCCAGATCATTTCTTGCTGTCATACTTACTAGATCCCATACTAACAAAGCTATCGCACCACCCTTTCCTTCCTGTCTACCTTACAAAAAGTCACATACCCCTGAATATTTAGTTCCCAGCTTGGACCTCCTTGTAACCGTCTCTGTCATAGCTATAAATTCATACCCAGAAACCTCAATTTGTGCTGTTAATTCAGTTAATTTGTTCTGAACACCGCTTGTGTTTAAGTAAGCAGCCATTAATTTTGCCTATTTTTTCCCCATTTTTGTCCATATTTATTGCTTTTCTAAATGTTTGTACACTCTGTCCCTTCCTGTCACATTCTGAGTATCAGTACCTAAATAGTACCTTGTAATACTGTCATATCCTTTTGCTTTTTAAGCCTACGTATCCCCTCTCCAGGACAAACCCCGTGCCCCCCCACCACCCCCCTCCCCCCCTCCCCATTTAGTTTTAAAGCCATCTCTACTTCCCTAGTTATGCGGTTTGAAAAAAACACTGGTCCCAGAACAGTTCAGGTGTAGGCCATCCGAACAGTACAGCCTACATTTTCCCCAGTACTAATGCCAGTGCCCCATGAACTGAAACCCACTTCTCCAACACCAGTCTTTGAGCCACGTATTAATCTTTCTAATTCAAGTAGCCAATGTCAATTTGCATGTGGTTCAGGTAATAACCCAGAGGTTATAACCTGGGAGGTTCTGTTGTTTAATTTAATGCCCAGCTCCTCAAACTTTCTATGCAGAACCTTTTTCCTTATTCTGTCAGTGGTAACTTCATGGATTATGACAACGGAATCAACCCCCTTTCACTGCAAGTCGCTCTCCAGCCTGCAGCAGATGTCCCAAACCCTGTCACCAGGCAGTTGACGCAGCCTTCGTGACTCTCACTCCTTGCTACATTGTCAATCCCTCTCACTATATTGTCCCGAGGACCCGGTTTCGATCGCAGTCACGAGTCACTGTCAGTGTCGAGTTTGCACATTCTCTCTATGTCTGTGTGGGTCTAGGGCAGCACGGTGGCACAGTGGGGTAGCCCTGCAACCTCACGGTGCCGAGGTCCCAGGTACGATCCCGGCTCTGGTCACTGTCTGTGTGGAGTTTGCACATTCTCCCCATGTTTGCGTGGGTTTTGCCCCCACAACCCAAAAATGTGCAGGGTAGGTGGATTGACCATGCTAAATTGACCCTTAATTGGAATAAAAATAATTGGCTACTCTAAATTTATTTTAAAAAATATATTGTCCCCTACCATCATGAACTTCTTATCTGCTGCCCGCACTAGAATGGCATCCTGAACCACAGTACCACGACCAGTCAGCTCATCCACCCTACAGCCCCACTCTCATCCAAACAAGCTGAAAGAATCTCAAACCTGCTGGACAATTGCAGTGGCTGATAATCTTACATTCCTGCCCTTTGGGTCCCATTGCCTGACTCAGCTGCAGTCACACCCTCCTGTGTCTGACACCTTTCCAAACCAGACTATTCTATCCTAAGGGGTGTGACCACTTCCTGAAACAAAGCATCCGGTGATTCTCATCCTTCCTTATACGTGTCACAGTGTCTGCAGCTCAGCCTCCAACTCAGTGACTCTGAGCCCAAAACTCTGCAAGCTGCAGAGACTTTCTGCAGACGTGCTTTCTCTGTGTTATGGGCCAGGGTTTAGAGAACCCCAAAGTGTATCATGGAGTTCACCTGACCCACAACTTTTAATAGATTGTGGTATGGGGAGCACACGGCCCACTCTACAGGTGTGGTACAGCAGAATTGGAAAAGTAATTTTTAAAGCAAAACAATGTTTATTCTATGAACTCAAGTTAACCTTTTTAAAACATACAGTGAACATCTTAGCAACCATTAATTCAAATACAACCTCCAAAGACTACAACACTAAGTAATCCTTTCAGCTTTCCTTTTAAATTCCATACGACTTAAAAACACCTTTTACCAGAAGCACAGCAGGTTAAAGTCACTACTGAAAACATTTATAATTCTGAATTCACCAAATGATCAAGTGATAGTCTTTTATGGCAGAGAGATCAACAGTACACCTGCTCTGTCTGGCTTCAGTTCCAGCACTGAAAACAAAACTAAAACACACCCTGCAGCAAACAGCCTAAAACAAAAGTAAAATGCTGACAGACAGCCCAGCTCCACCCACACTCTGACATCACTGATAATACCCATTTCTTAAAGGTACATTTTTTAAACACCCATTTCTTAAAGGTACTCTCACATGACACTCTGGATAACACCAGTATCCATGAGCACCCACATGCTGCAGCCTTGACACATCACCTGCCCCACGACACCTTTCCGTCTCCACATGAGCATCCATACCCCCCCACCCCTCCATGCTGCCCCCAACCGTCACTTCACCCTTCTCTCCCTTCAACCGTCCTCAACCCTTCCTTCTCACCACACCCCCTCCCACCACTGTGTACCACATGTGCAGCTAACGATGCCCTCTCTGTGTCTCTACAGGATAAACTCTCCCACAATCGCTGGGAGAGGGCCCAGGCTGACATAGGCGTGCCAGACATGGGGCGAAATTCTCCCCCAACGGCGGGATGCCCGCCGACTGGCGCCAAAGCCGGCGCAAATCAGACGGGCATCGCGCCGGTAAAAAGGTGCGGAAGTCTCCGCATCTTTGGCGGCCTAGCCCCAACATTGAGGGGCTAGGCCGACGCCGGAGGGATTTCCGCCCCGCCAGCTGGCGGAAATGGCGTTTGTTGCCCCGCCAGCTGGCGCGGAAATGCGGCGCATGCGCGGGAGCGTCAGCGGCCGCTGTCAGTTTCCCAGCGCATGCGCGGGAGCGTCAGCGGCCGCTGTCAGTTTCCCGCGCATGCGCAGTGGGGAGAGTCACTTCCGCCTCCGCCATGGTGGAGGCCGTGGCGGAGGCGGAAGGGAAAGAGTGCCCCCACGGCACAGGCCCGCCCGCGGATCGGTGGGCCCCGATCGCGGGCCAGGCCACCGTGGGGGCACCCCCCGGGTCAGATCGCCCCGCGCCCCCCCCAGGACCCCGGAGCCCGCCCACGCCGCCTGGTTCCGCCGGTAAATACCAGGTTTGATTTACGCCGGCGGGACAGGCAATTCCTGGGCGGGACTTCGGCCCATCCGGGCCGGAGAATCCAGCGGGGGGTCCCGCCAACCGGCGCGGCCGGATTCCCGCCCCCGCCCAATCTCCGGGAGCGGAGACTTCGGCGGGGGCGGGGGCGGGATTCACGGCGGCCAACGGCCATTCTCCGACCCGGCGGGGGGTCGGAGAATGACGCCCATGGATCCTCACCACCTTCGAGGAACGGGCCCTGGAGGTGACGAGGGTCTTCATATTGATCCAGAAAAACATCGCGTATACACTCCAGAAATTCCTCCTCTATTGTACTGTGACTAATTTAAGTCACCCAATCTATATGCAGGTTAAAGTCACTCAATCACGGATGTTCCTGTAGCAAATGGATCTCTGATTTCTTGTCTAATGCTATTCCCAACATTACCACTGCAGTCTTGTGGTCTGTATACCACCCCTACGAATATATTTTGCCACTTGATGTTTCTTAACTCGACCCAGACAGATTCCACATCATCTGTACTGATATCTTTCCTCAATATTGTACCAGTATCTGCTTTAATCAAAAATGCAACTACACCAGCTTTTCCTTTCTGTCCGTCCTTCCTAAAAACTGAATAGCCCTCAATGTTTAGTTCCCACCCTTGGTCACCTTGTAGCCAAGACTCCGTAATCCCCAACTATATCATATCCCTTTACATCTATGTTAACACAACTAATTATTTTGAATACTCTACACGTTCAGGTACAAAACTTTAATGCTAGCCCTTTTATTGTTCCTTGCACCGTCCCTATTATTTTTTTAGTGTCATTATCTGATTCAGGCCTTTCACTTTTCTTATTCTCCTTTCTGTCTTTTACTCTTGTTCTTAATTCCCCCTGCTCTGAATCCTAACATAGGACCCCCCCGCCCCCCACCACCATATTAGTTTGAATCTTCCCCAACCATTCTAGCAAGTACCCCCTCCCCCCCCCCCCCCCCCCCCCCCCCGTGCTCCGCAACCCCCGCCAAGGACATCAGTCTCTGTCCTACCCAGGTGTAACCCGTCCAATTTGTACAGGTCCCAACTCTTCAAGAACCTGTCCCAATGCCCCAGGAATCTGAAACCCTCCCTCTCACACCTTCTCTTCAGCAACGTATTCATCCGTTACATCCTACTATTTTTACTCTGAATTCTATTGAATTTGATGATCAGCCATGTATTAATAAATGGCGGAGCAGGCTTGAAGGGCCGAATGGCCTTCTCCTGCTTCTATTTTCTATGTATGTTTCTGAGTATGATGCTCAGTTTGGATTCAGCCAAGGCCACTTGGCTCCTGACCTCATTTCAACCATTATTTAAAGTAGGCAAAGTTTGAGATTCAAGAAACAATCAAATACTTCTACAAATACAGCAATACCCAGTATAAGTCAATCAATAACTAACCTGAAAGTACTGTATAATTCTTTTAAATATCTCTGAACCATGTTGGCTGAAATGTCGTACTCCAAAATTGGAGGGCTGGATTCTCTGCACTCTCGCACCAAAATCGCGGCCAGCGAATCGATGTTCCTGCAAGAAATTGGGACTGGCACGGGCCCCGAAAAGCTACGTCACCGGGGAGCACTGGGACCATTGCCAGACATCCTCCGCTCGACATCCTCCGCCTCGACCGGCGTGGATCTAACCTGGTCCAGCTGGTTGGTGTCATGATATCCACATCAGCATATCATGGTGCAATCACACACACACACTGATGGACAGGTAGATGGACCAACCAGCACACACACAACATCACAGCCAATCACCAGTGAGAGCACACGGACTATAAAACAGGGAACACCACAGTTCCCGCTCATTCTACCAGGAGATAGCTCAGAGCACAGAGCTCACAGCGTGCCACTCAGACATACACCATGTGCTGAGTGCCTCACTAAGGTAGTGCTAGGGCTGGGTCCACAGGTTAGCTGGTGAAGTACGAACCACAGCCAGAAGTTAATAGTTATTATTGTACAGAATAATAAAACAGAGTTGTACCATCTACAACCGTGTTGGTTCGTTTGTGTATTGGAACACCCAACAGGACAGTTGGGATACTCATGTGGTGGCTGCGGACTCGGTCCCCGGCCTACCTGGTCGGGGGCGGGCAGATTGGAGGCCAGTGGGGAACTTATAGGGTGCTGGGGAGTGCTTGTGCGGGGTTTGATGGTCAGGCGCGCGGCCGATCGGGAGTCTCTTTTCTGGGTCTGGCTCTGCGGTCCGAGTCCGCCATGGAGCACGGCTCGGCCGCCGCCGTGCGCATGCTCGGCCTCCGACTCGGACATGCGGTGGCCCGTATCTGCAGCAAAAGCTGCGAGATTTACTCTGGGTCCCTCCTCGCCCCCTGCAAGGCTTGGAATTAGTGGTCCTTTCACGCCAGTGTGGGGACATAATCCCAATAATGGAGAATCCAGCCCGGAGTTCTCACATCAAGTCAGTGTTACAATATTATTGACATCATGATCCTCATACTTCCTCAGATGCTACTTGTGCACCTGCCAATGCCTTCATCAAAATGGCATCTGGCCCAGCTAGCCATAGTATGTGTGACCCGTGGATGTGATTTTCGAGGCAGGATGGCAAAACCTGGCATTATCCATTCGAGCTTCCTGACCAGTGTGTGACCAAATGTGTGCAATTTGTTCAGAGACAAAGGCAGCTCCAGAATGTTTTCACCAGCCAAATGAAAAATCCACCCTGCTATTACTCGCTGTTTAATCGGAAAGGTGCTGCTGAAATTTTAGATGAACTGTAAGCTTATTTTTATTGCTCTAACTATCAATCAAATAAATGGCTTTTTTTCTTAATCCATCTTTGGCAAACTATAAAATGAGGAATAATTTTATCAGTAATGAAATATGGATGTTGGTAAGCAACTTGACTGCATTACATTAACTCAAATAGAGACTTGTTTGTGCTGTTTGTATGTCAGAAAGATCACATAATGATAGACTGGACAAGCAGATATTGATTTTTCATTACCTACATAGTTTGAACCCGATAGCAGCCCAGCAAGATGCCCCTTCTGTTGAAAGTACAATATGATTCATTGCTATTTTCTGAGAGCTTTCATTGGTCATGCAACTTATATTGGAGGGCAGGAAACCATCCTTCAATGGCTCAGCACTCATAAAACTTGGTGCCATTTATTGCAATTTTAGATATTTGCAGCAGCATTATTAGCACCAAGGGAACCAACTCATCTGATGTGTTTGGAAGAGGAGAAAGAGCTACAAAGGGATGAAAGATAGTCAGGTAATGGTGAAGTGTTGCGTGTCCACCCACATCCGCAGGTAGAGACAAATGTAGTTGATTTTTGCAAACAATTAGAGTGAGTGGAGGATCCTATACCCAAGGGAAGTGGGGACACCTCGCATAGGTGAAGCATTAGCCTGGAAGTACCCCAATCACAGTATCTATTTTCAGGGCTATTACATGTATAAAAGCATGCCAGGGTGTTCAAGAGACAGTATAGGCTCACTCACTGCATACACCAAGGTACCACCAACCATTTCTGCAGGCCTTAAGCATATTGACTTGGCAAGTTGCTTTTTCAGTGGTTGGAGCAGCAGAGAGGCAGATTTACACTTACAACCAATCTCAGGACTGGCAACAGTGGTCAACCAGGCCGTGAAACCTGCCTTCACATCTTTGCAGGAATGTTGATCGATCAGAGCAGTATGATGGAATAGTACAGAGAACCATCATTGTCGCCATTTTATGTGGCATTGCCTCAAACTCAGCATCCATTAGACAGGAGGCTACTGCAAAGTTGATCTGACACTGCATGAAGACTCATTCCCCCATCTTCCTATGAAGCTCTGCCTAATTGCAACAATTGAGAAATCATAACACCACAATGAGACTCGTGCCCAGAATTCTATTTTCCACAGTTCCAAATTAGCAACCAGGCTATAAATCACAGTACGAATCTTCAAAGTGCAAAATTGTCAGGTCTATTAGGAGGTTCTGCAGAGCAGCTATTTCAATGAATTATATATGTTTTAGGTAAACAGTTGATTTATTTAGCAAGGAGAGCTAAAGTAATTCCTGCATATTTGAGGTGTAATCAGCCAGATTACAGAGTTCCATTTATTTTGTGACCACATCCTTTAGTTTGTTCAGCATTTTCATTTTAATTCCAGACATTGGACTTAACAGTTACTGCTGGTACTACCGAATTTACCGGCAGTTGCTGATATCTTTGTAATAGTAGCGTACTATTTTGTGGAAATACCTGCTTCAGGCATTAAATGATTGTTCTTATTTTGGTCAGGTGCCCAAAATCCTTTAAATTATTGGCTTTGTATTTTAAAACATATAAGGCATACGAGGTCAATACAGTCAACACACTGAAATGGTTATATTGATTGCTTTCCATCTTCAGTGTAACTACAATTATAGTTGTTTTGTGAGCAGAATGGATTGAGCCTTGGTACAAGAAAGGAAAACAAAATTCAGGTGTCTGTCTTTGAAGAAGAGCACTTTCCAATTATATTATGTATCTTACAATCAAAATGAAGACACTGATTATTTTTTCCATACATCAATTCCTACAAAGATATTTTGAAGTGAAATATTTGACCAGCACTTAAGTGCAAAGGCTATAACCGCAATGAAGTCTAAATTTAACATTGTTACCTTTATTTTATGGGTCTAAAACAGCAGCAGCAGCAATCAGTTTAGCTGTGCAGAGGCCTTGCCTAATCTGCAAGGCAGCTCAGCATTGGTCGGAGCCTTTTGGTCGATGGCCCTATGTTCATTTTAGACCCTGATTATTAACTTAATTTTACCGACTCAGAGGTTGCGAAGCACAAATTCCAACTGGCATTTTTGGGTCTTGTGCAGTCTAAGTCGCGGTCCTTAAAGTAACTATGAGAGGCCCCTCAAATAAGACCCAAAAGTTCTGCAAATGTCTAATATTTTGAGGAGTTGGCAGGAGAGGATTTTGGTTTCATAAAACAACTGAGGGTTATTTTCAGCCTCCACTTGCACTGCCCTGTCCTCCCCTCCCCCCCACCTCCTCCCACCCCTCCCCCAACCCACACGGCCCCCCCATCCCCAGGCCCACTCCCAATTGAAATTTTCCCTCCTGGTCATCCATGGGGTTCAGTGCTATTCATAACCCGTGGAATCCTCTGGCTTTATTCTCTAAGTAAGTACCTTGTTATATACATACAAAAGAGCAGTTTACACCGAATTATGAAAATGAAATGAAAATCGTTTATTGTCACAAGTAGGCTTCAAATTAAGTTACTGTGAAAAGCCCCTAGTCACCACATTCCGACGCCTGTTCGGGGAGGCTGGTACGGGAATTGAACCGTGCTGCTGGCCTGCCTTGGTCTGCTTTCAAAGCCAGCGATTTATCCCAGTGTGCTAAACCAGCCCCATATTAAGCAAAAGATGAAAGGTGTATTTACCAAGCTTCATGTACATGGCTCCGTCGAAATTTAAACGGTGAGTTGACTGGCCAGCTTTATACATGAAGTGAGTAAGCTGCCCCACCACCTTAGCACCCCTTACCTGGGGGTAATGCACAGGATCACAACAATTCCAAATGTCTACCTGAGTCGGAAAACAAAAAGTAAATGTCCAAAGATAAAATATAAATGGACTACACACCAAAACACAGACCATGTACAGAATCAAAATGTTAGTAGGTTAGAAGCGAAAATTGTACAGAAAGCAGAAGGCCACAAATAAAATAGTTGCATTTATATTACACCTTTGACAACCTCAGGATAACCCAAGACACTTTGAATCAGAACATAAGAACAACCATTAAAGTGCTACAGAAGTGTAATGTAGAAAACATGGCAGCCAATTTTCAAGCACAACCCTCACAAATAGCAATGAAGAAATGACCAGACATGTTTCAGGTGAGGAGCAGCACCTCATCTTCCAATTAGGAACATTGCAGCCTCTAGAATCAACACTAGAGTTGAACAACTTCAGACCATGAACATTGCTCTCCATTTTGATTATTTTCTTTTGCCATGTGTTGGTCTGATTCTTTAAAAAAAAAAAAATTTAGAGTACCCAATTAATTTTTTCCAATTAAGGGGCAATTTAGCGTGTCCAATCCACCTAACCTGCACATCTTTGGGTTGTGGGGATGAAACCCACGCAGACATGGGGAGAATGTGCAAACTCCACATGGTCAGTGACCCAGGGCCGGGATACGAACCCGGGTCCTCAGCGCCATAGTCCCAGTGCTAGTGTTGTTCTGATTCTTGATTTTCGTGATTTTGCTTTTGGCTCAGAGCCGTTCATTATTCTGCCCTTCACACTCGCTATGGACAAATGCTTTATTTGTTTACTACAACCATTACGACTCCCTTTGCTGATTGTTCCATCACATTTTGTTATTTAACCTCTCGCACCCTCTTCCCGATCCCAGACCATCCCCTTTCATGGCATTAAGAATCCATCACATTTCTACTTTAATTCAGTTCTGAAAAAGTCATATTCGACGCAAAACAGCCACTCTTTTTCTCTGTCCACAGGTGTTGTCCGACTTGCTGAATATGTCCAGCACTTGTGCTTTAGTTTAGATTTCCAGCGTCCACAGTACTGTTTTCTGTTTTAGATGTTGGCATGCGGATACAGTTTGGACAGGACACCAGGAGACCTTCAATACATTATTTCAGCTGGTTTATGTCTACCTGAGAGGACAGATGGATCCTTGATATTTAGCATCTTCACTGAAAGAGGGCATCTTCAAAAGTACAGCACATCCTCATACTACATGGAAATGACGGCCTAAATTATGTGCACAAGTCTCCAGAAAGGAATTTAAATCCACAACCTTCTGATGCCTGGACATGAGTCCTGCACTGAACGAGAGCTGACACAAAGTATACAAAACCAAATAAATGGAGTACAAATCCTGAATGCAAAAGTGATCATGCTTGTCAGAAATTGAATTATTTATTTTCATCACACAATTCCTCAAATATATAAATCCTTTTTCGTGAAAAATCTGTTTTCCCAATTATAGCAAGGCACAAGAAGGCTTTAACCAGATTAAATATTAATATAAACAACAAAGCTTCGAACATCCCAGGAGGTGCATAGATTTCTGTAAATATGTCAATAAACTGAAAAAGGTGGTAACAATTAAAGGGAAGTAAAACATCAATTAATTTCAATAACAACCAGTTTCTTGTATGCACTGAAAAATATACCTCACTGGAGGTTAAGTTGATGGTATATAATAATGTGTTTTCAAGTTCAGAACTTGGAGATATAAACTGAAGGATTGCTTGAGATTCGAGTACGAGACCCAAGTACTTAGTGGGAGGTGAATTTATGTCAAAAAAGAAAAGTGGCTGCAGGTAGAACGGCTCCGCCCTACTCAACTTGTCACTGAGTCCTCTGCAAGGGGAGTTAACTTCATGTTAGGTTAGTCTCTTTAGCAAAGCCTCTCCCATTATGATGTGGATTATATAGTTGGTGACAAACAAATCTAATACAATGGCATTGGACTAGGAGGTCGAGAACATTTCTGGGCACAGCTTCGTCTCTGGCTGTGCATTACCGCACCTGCAGCGCAGGATCGGGCAGTATATACCGGGAAGGCGAACATCGCTACTGACAGGAACGCCGAATTGGAATCTCCGGCAGAGACTGCTGCACCATGAACTCTCCGTCGGACACCACCGCCGGTTGGGTCTCCATCTCTGAATCTGCGTCGATTACCTCTCTCATGTCAGTGTCTTGACCCCCTTGGGGTTCTGATCTGGCCCGCTCATGCATCAGGTTCGGCTGGAAAATAACTTTTTGTTTACAAGGGATTTTAGGAAGAATTGGCCGCCTGGATCTAATATGATCCACGTGCTTATGCATTACTCGACCCTGGACTTGTCTTTGGTAGGCAACCAGCCCTGTCTGCCAGATTACAGCCCCAGAGATCCATGAGGTGCTGTCTGCAAAATGTCAGACATACACTACGTCACCAGTTACAAAGAGCCTAGATGGCCGACATCGAACGGGGCAACGCCTTTACAGGTCTTGGTTGTGGTGCACCTTCCCACTGATGTCGGGGAAGACCATGCTAAGTCTCCATCCCATCAGCATCACAGCCGGGGCCACCCCAGTTCCGGTGTGTCGGGTCGTCCTGGAACAAAACAGGAACCAGGCCAGCCTAGTGTCCATTAATCTTGAGACTGTTTTCTTAATCCATGTTTGAACATCTGGACCACCCTTTCCACTAGCCCATTTGAAGCTGGGTGGTACGGGGCAGTCCGAATGTGTCATACCCCTTCGGAAACCCCGAAAAGTTTTCGCTCACAAAGGTGTGCCATTGTCCGTGACTAAAACCTTGGGTAATCCATGGATACAAAAAGACAATCACAGCTTTTCAATCGTAGCCCTGGAGGTAGTCGCCCCCATCTTGTGGGCCTCCAGTCTTTTGGAATGGCCGTCAGCTGGGAGGAACACGATTAACCCCTGAAACACCTGGCAAAACGGCACACAGCTGCGCCCATGACCACCCTGGCCATTCCCTAGGGTGGAGAGGCACAGCCGGCAGGATAGTCTGGTGCTCCCGACAGATGGTACATCCGTGGGCCAATCGCTCAATGCCAGCATCCAGGCCGGGCCACAGACGTGTCTGCGTGCTAACATCTTCATTTTTGGCACTCCTGGGTGTCTGTTGTGGAGGTCTTGCAGGATTAATTTGTGGCCCTTTTCTGGGACAACAACAAGGGTAAGGAAGGTCTGGAGGCTCACCAGGACCAGGCCTTAACGGGACGGCATCCAGAGTAAGAAGAGGGCTTTTGATGGAGATGCAGCCAACCACACCCCCCCACTTCCCAGCCAAAATCTAAACTTTGATTCTGCCATTCCCCAATGGAGAGTCAATATTTCAGCCAGCCTTAAACTCAAGGCTGAGCGGAAAATGGCCCTTAAGGGCTTCATGTGAGGCAAGGGCAGGCTTCCCATCTGAGGCCTTGCCTGCCCCAATGTAAAATTGCTGTGCAGTCAGGGGGGCAGGAACACAGAGGGAATCCTGTCCCTGCAATTTCATGCTCCCCCCCACCATCTAAAAACCCACCAGTGGAGGAGTGTAAAATTCAGGCCATAAAGTTTTTATTTTTCTGATGATATGCCAGGAATCAATTTAATAGAGTTTGAAAAATTGATAAAGAATGAGGCACTTGTATCTTGTTTGAAGGTTATCTGATAGATCAAGTTGCATAATTAGGTAATTTATATAAGAGATCAATAACAAAGACAGAGATCTGGACTAATTCCAGAATAAATTAAAGAAAGGTGGACTGATTTCAGTTCTATGAAGCCTATTAATAGCAATAGGCTTGTTGTCTACCAAATGTATGCCTTTATCTGAATTAAAATGGAAGAATATCCTAGGCTGCATTCTCCACCATCGGGATGCTCTGCTTTGCCGGCAGCCCGGGAGTTTCCCGACGGCATGGGACTGCCCCACAATGGGAAACCCCATTAACCAGCCGGCGAAACGGAGAATCCCGCTGGCGTGCTGAACCAGAAATCTGGCGCAGGGGGACTGAGAATCCGGTCCCCAGGGTTTGTGTCCAAACATACTCGATGTTTTGATGTAGTATACATTGGGCGAATCAGAGTACTTAGGCTGGATTCTCCGTCCCACTGCGCCACATTTCTGGTTCAGTACGCCGGCGGGATGCTCCGTTTCGCCGGCTGGTCAATGGGGATTCCCATTGTGGGGCAGCCCCACGCCGTCGGGAAACCCCCGGGCTGCCGGCATAACGGAGCATTCCTGCGGCGGAGAATCCAGCCCAAAATTGTTTTAAATATTGGAAGAAAATCTGGCTTGTTCCATGCAATATCACCCGCCTGACTTTCCGATATTCACTCCACTGGGTTTGCATTGCATGAAAGTATGATGGAAACAGACAAAATGGTAACTTTTAAAATGGAATTAGCCAATGTTTCTAAAGGTAAATTTGCAGTCTTATGGAGAAAGTACAAGAAAGTTGGACTAATTGGAGAGCACATCAAAGTATTTGACACAGGCACGAAGGGCCGAATGGCCTCCTTTCTGATTTTATGATTATAAAGATCTGGATGTACACTGCAATTATATCATTACAACGGATGAAAGCCTGCACAGAATTTCTCTTTTGTACCGAGCCCCCATTCTTGACCACAACAAAAGGACAAAGTGGATGAGGTCAGAAACTTACACGTAAGATATAAAAAGAGATTTATCACATAAAATATGTATCGTCTTTAACAACCCAATACATTCTTCTTCACTCCCCATTGCCAGTTTGACAGCGGAGAGACAAAAACATGGCTGGAGTCCTGGATCTCCACTTGACTGGCAAACGTTGGGCTGAATTGACCCACAGATGTGAAGAAGAAAGATTTTAAATGGAGACAAAAGGAAAGTAAAAGAGAAATACAGCTGTTTGTAGATTGTGTTTTTTCTTTAGCAAACAACGCGCTGCAAACAAAAGTGAGCTTCAGGCTAAACTTGGCAAAGATTTCAACTGACAGCACAGCAATCATGATAGCCAAAACCCTCATAAGTTCAACGCCATCAGCAAGCCATTAAATGTCACATCCAGCACTCACTCAAATGCCTCCAAACACAAATACTTCCTGCAGGCCAGAAAATGGTGGTGTTGCTTTGCGCTACTTTCTTTTTACAGCAAGCATGCTGCTTTCAATAAGCATCAAGCAAGATGACCCAACCCTGGGAAATCTGCTGCCAGAGCAGAAATATTCTTCCTGCAGGGGGAATTTCAAAATAGTTGCATCGCAGTGTCCACAACACAACTTCTGTTCTCTAGGCCCAAATCTTTCTATGCCATTGCGATGCACAATGGAGATGCAGTTTACCCATTCAAGAAGTGTGCCAAATTGGCAGTTAAAAAAACCTCTAGTTTTCATTTTATACATTCACATAACCAATAACAGTCATGGTTTAACACCCAAAAATCAGAGTCCTGCTTTGGGCACTTTTAGCAGGCTGTTTCTCGGTGCCTGCAGTGTCTAGAGTGACCCTACTATCAAACGGGACTCTTTTTTTCTGGGCATCATTTAGGAGACTGCACTTACTTCACTTCCTAAACTGATGAGCTCAGCACTCGTCAGTGTAAGAAGGGATTGGGCGCCATTTTTAAATGCCGCCCCGATTTCTCGACCCCCCTCGAATTCCCCATCGTGGCCGGCGGACCCCTCAATGCCTCAACCTATCTTTTAGGGGGCCCTCAAACCCCCACTCTATCCATCTCTTAAAGGCAGGGCACGCCTGGGCCCGATCCCTGGCACGGACAACCTAGCATCTGGGCACCTTGCCCCTGCCAACCTGGCAGTACCAAGGTACCCAAGTGCTAATGGGAGTGCCAGGGTACCACCCTACCAAGAGCCTGACCACCTGGGGGCCTCCGAAGGACTGGGAGACCCCGCCAGATGCCGTTACGCCTCGCCCACATTTGTGTGGACCAGGGCTAAACGGCGCCATGGTGAGGTCTCCCAGGTGTGGGCGTTCATTCTGAAGCCATGGGAGAATTGCGCCCGGACATATTTAAGTGAGCTTAATGGCTCACATAAATACTTAATCTTGATCTCGGCCAGCGCTCTTGTTAGATCTCATGAGATGTTCTCGTGAGATTTAACGGCCTCATCAGGTGCGATGTGGCTTTTTAATCGCGCCTGTTATCACATCCAGCACAGGACTGTAGGGAAGGTTCGGTAGTGAGAAGCACACAGGAGCAAAGACAAGGGCGAGATTTAATTGAAAAATTTCTAAGTGTCATTTTGGGAGCGATCGGCAAGGTATTTCTCAACTGCTACGTTGTTGAGTTCACGGCCCGTATTTAACAGCACTCAGTGCCAAAAATGAGCCCTTACGAGCGACTTGCCATTGCTGGCTGTCTCGCCATCTGATGTGATAGACTCGCGCCTCAGCGTTTCGCTGCTAACAAGGGGAGCTGCTTTTAAAGGGGAGCTGCTTTTAAACGCTCCCTCACCACTCATTCCCTGTCAACTCACAAGCATGACAGCGCACAGACCTGCTCCTCGATTTGGGGATGCTGACCTGGAAAGGCTACTCGATGCTGTGAATAAGAGATAGGACATCCTGTTCTCCTGAGGGGGTGAGAGGGCCAGCAGCTGTCAGTTCAGACAGCATGACCTGAAGGACCAGCGTCCAATGTCGGAAGAAAACCAACGGCCTCCACCGAGCTGCAGGGGTAAGTTACCACCTCTCTCCTGGATTTGTTCTGCCTGCCACCCCTCTAATTTCCAACCCCCACCGCACCTCCCTCACCCACATTGGATTGGATTGGATTGGATTTGTTTATTGTCATGTGTACCGAGGTACAGTGAAAAGTATTTTTTTGCAAGCAGCTCAACAGATCATTAAGTACATGGGAAGAAAAGGGAATAAAAGAAAATACATAATAGGGCAACACAAGGTATACAATGTAACTACATAAGCACTGGCATCGGATGAAGCATACAGGGTGTAGTGTTAACGAGGTCAGTCCATAAGAGGGTCATTTAGGAGTCTGGTGACAGTGGGGAAGAAGCTGCTTTTGAGTCTGTTTGTGCGTGTTCTCAGACTTCTGTATCTCCTGCCCGATGGAAGAAGCTGGAAGAGTGAGTAAGCGGGGGGGCGGGGGGGAGGGTTTGATCATGCACAGATCACTGACTGACACCTTGCATCCTCCCCACATCTCTTTATGCTTGTTCCTCAATATCCCCTGGCACCTACCAGCACCACCCCTTCATGCCCAGTTGCCATGTCCACACATGCCCCCTGCAATAGACCCCCCAATCCAACAAGCATGTGGCTCACAAAGCCCCCTGTTTTTCCCCACAGGAGAAAATAGCCCATAATAAATGGGATAGGGACAAGATGGGGGACAGAGTGCCAGAGATCCGAGTCCTCATCCCGTATGAGGAACAGGCCTTGGATATCGCAGGGTTTTCCGAGGAGAGATCAGTCACTGACAATATGGTTGGCCTGGACCATAGAGGTGAGAATCCATTGGCCCTTCAACCAGATGACCTGTCTCAAGTGAGTTAGAGTCATAGAGTCATAGAGGATTACAGCATGGAAATAGTCCTTTCGGCCCAACATGTCCATGCTGCCCAGTTTTTACCACTAAGCTAGTCCCAATTGCACACATTTGGCCCAGATCACTCTGTACCCATCTTACCCGTGTAACTGTCTGAATACATTTTAAAAGACAAGTTGTTCATCTCAGACAAAATGATCCCTCCCTCTCACTGACCACGGGCGGGATTCTCCGATATCGGCGCGATGTCCGCCGACCGGCGCCAAAAGCGGCGCGAATCAGTCCGGCATCGCGCCGCCCCAAAGGTGCGGAAGTCTCTGCATCTTGAGCGGCCGGGCCCTCACCTTGAGGGGCTAGGCCCGCGCCGGACTGATTTCCGCCCCGCCAGCTGCCGGGAAAGGCCTTTGGTGCCCCACCAGCTGGCGCAAAACTGACTTTGCCGGGCAGCGCGGGAGCGTCAGCGGCCGCTCACGGCATCCCCGCGCATGCGCAGTGGAGGGGGTCTCTTCCGCCTCCGCCATGGTGGAGGCCATGGCGAAGGCGGAAGGAAAAGAGTGCCCCACGGCACAGGCCCACCCGTGGATCGGTGGGCCCCGATCGCGGGCCAGGCCACCGTGGGGACACCCCCCAGGGCCAGATCTCCCCGCGCCCCCCCCAGGACCCCGGAGCCCGCCCGCGCCGCCGTGTCCCGCCGTCCCAAAGGTGGTTCAATCCACGCCGGCTGGCGTGGGTTGACAGCGGCGGGACTTTGGCCCATCGCGGACCGGAGAATCGCTGGGGGATTCCCGCCAACCGGCACGGCGTGATTCCCGCCCCCTCCAAATCTCCGGTGGCGGAGAATTCGCGACACGACAGGGGCAGGATTCACGCCGGCCCCCGGCGATTCTCCGACCCTGTGGGGGGTCGGAGAATCGCACCCCATATGTCCTTTCTCTTGCAGGATCTCTATCTGATGGGGCTGGACCATCCGGAGTCATCACTCCCCCCACCCGCCACCGAAGCAAATACCTCGGAGGAGAGCTCTGAGGAGACCACCATCAAGGCATCACAGCTATCATTGCCACATTCCACCATCTGGAGAGGGGCAATGTTAGTGGACAGGCCTCTGGGGCACAATCTGGTGAGAACCACACAGTTGCTGATGCACATCAGGTGCAGGCAGGAACATCCAAGGGAGTCTGCAGTCAGAAGTCTGCTGGATCCCAGGACCCAGTAAATTTCCGAGTCTCTGGACAAAGTTGGGTCGCAGAGCTGATGCAGATGCTAGGACACAACCGTGAGATTCAAGAGGGGATGTTAGTGACATTCCAGCATGTGCACAGCTGATTGGAGGAGTCCTCACAGGGAGTGCTCATCGCTCTCCTGCCCTCTATATTGACTCGCTAATAGTGCCGATACAGGCCCATCATCCTGGGTGGTGTTACATAGCCCCTGGGATGGTGGAACAGGTTGGGGGGAAGTGGTGGTAGGGACATGCACTGAACATTCAGGCAGTGGATCCCCTTCCTGTTAATAAAAAGGACTCCCTGATGCCCTGGTGCGCGCAAGGCCGCATGTGTGTCATCAATTAGCCCTTGGACATGGGGCATCCCGTCAATGGTTGAGAATCCTGCAGCCAGGGCATTTTGGTGGGCACGATCCAGCTCAAACTTGTTAAAGTCTGCTTCTCAGGCATACAGGGCATCCGTGTTCATGGATGCACTTGTGGGCTGTAGCTTGTGATATGCCACACAAGTCTCCGCTCGAGCCCTGGAAGGAACTGGTGACATAGATGTTCAGGGCTGCAGTGTCCTTCACGGTCACCACGTCCTCCTCCATGGGGTGCCAAGTCCATGAGGACATGGAGAGGTGCCACACTGTTTCTTTGTTGAGACGGAGTCTCTTGTGGCACATCCTGTCGGTTTTCTCTTCGAATGACCAACGACACCTGTACACCTTGGGATGTCGGTAGCATTCCCCTCCGGGTTGCCTCTCGGCCTGATAGGTGGCCGGATCTCCAGGGTGTTCGGCTGCCCCCTGAACATGGGGTGCCACCTTCAGCTTGCATTAACGCTGCTGCCTTCTCCAGTGTCTGGCTGCCTGTACTGCTACAAACACTGTGAGCACATCCTCTGCGGGACCGACACCACCATTCATTTTGGTCTCTGGAAGGAATTAGAGAAGGAGACTGACAATCAGTGAGGGTTTCCACCAAGGGACAATCAAATTTCCCAAGATTCCCCCATCCTTATGCGTCCTGCCTTTTCTCAGAGTGCCACCCAGCGAGACAGATGTGCTGGAAAACCTCACTCTGCAAACTCACCCACGGTCACAGCATGAGACCCTAGACCCCCTCTCCAGACCCCTGTCGGGAACATTAAGGAGACCGTACTCAGGCGCACTCCCCTGATCCACACACTTACCCTTTAGTCGCGGGGATATCCCCAGTGCTGAAGCCCAGCTCTTGAGTGTTTGATTGTTGGTTGCTGCCTCTGTGGTGCTGAAGTTTCTAGAGGTCAGGCAAACTGTTCAGGCTTAAAGGTGCAGTGAAACAGCCTCCACATCCAACGTGTCTGACTCGCGGCGATGTGCTAGTCGACATGCAGCACTCACCACATTCCGAATAAAATCACCAGCAATCTGCAAAAGCATTTTTTCAACTCCTTCATTAGAAAAAAACCCACACAGTATCACCCCTCTTAGGTTCCTCAACAGAAATGGAGGATAAGCCTGAGATGTGTTCTCATGTCCTGAAATTTGTCACAGAAATGATCTGTCCATCAGTGTGTTACTTGTTCCATGTATCAGTGCCATTCTCCGTCCAGGAGCCGCAGCCGTGCAGGCCCTCCCACACAGCCCAATCTCACCGGAACCAAATCCTGACATCCACATATTCCACTGGTGCTCAAGGTGCAGTTGAATATCTTTGACTTCCAGCGTGTTTAACCTGAGGTGACGTGCCAATTACATCAGCACTCACCACACCAGCAACAAAAGCATCAGCAACCTGCGAAAGCATTTCTTCAGTTAGCAGGTAGCCCATTTGGAACAATGTGGCAAACCAGGCCCCACAGCGCCTTCTTCCTTCAAACCGGATTGTCCTCTGGACTCTTACATCCCCGTGAGCCCGGTGTTCCAGGACGCAGATATCTTAGAAAAAATGTTGTCCTTCTTTCTGGCAATGAAAAACGAAGGAAACAGCAACAGCAGCCTCCAGGCATCTGCAGCCACCAGCAGAAGCAAGCAGCAAACACATCCTGCAGCTGTGAAGTGCTCACAACTAATAAGGCCAATTTTTCATTCGCAATAGCCTTCAGCTGTGAAGCTCGATGTTGCTCACAGTCAAAGTGAGATGGAGTGACCTTCAGCATATAAGTGAGAACAGGGCTCTGTCCTGGATGTGCTTGGTAGGACAGACAGAGAGCAGCTGTAGTTGCCCCTGTTATGGCTATCTACAATATTTAAATATGACTTGAAGGCCTCACAAACGAAAAGCCCCTCACTCCCCCCCACATCGACCTGGAATGCTTCAACCTCCCAACCAAGACAACCCCCGGTGAGGTGTGTGTCACTCCTACCAAGCAGCTCCAGTGCTCTTGGACTGCCTGCCCGAAAATGGAAATGGCTACTCACCTCCTCAGTTCCCTCCAGCAGCCATTGCGTCGGCTACACATTTTTAAAAAGGAGTACTAAATGACGCCTGCGTGATTTCTCGCTGAGGAGCCGGATAATTCCCAGGAGGCCATTACATTCAACTTAAATTGTGTTAATGAGATGGAAATTAATGCAATTTAGTATTAATGATATGCTCACCATATTTGGATGAGATGCGATCGGGAGCGGGCCGGTTAGATTGCAACTGATTTGGCCCGCAGCGAATCTCAATTAAGGCCTTTCCCGCTATTTAACCAGCGTGCCCAGATCCACGCCGGTTAAATCACGCCCAAAGATTATACCAGTTGTTTAAAACAAAATGGCACACCCAAGGTGCTTACATATTCTCTACTTGTCAAAACGTTTGAAGATTTCTATATTAAACAATGGCTCAAGATTTCCTCTGAGCTGCTTTTGCTCTACCGCTGCAATTTGACCATAAATGCAGCAGAAACTCCATCCATATAAAATTTTCTTACCTCCTGTTTTCCATCTCCAAGCTGTGATACAGTTACCAATGTTAATTTTTTGAGTTTAGTTAAGAGTCGACAAACTGTTCAAGTATAGCAGGCACCACAGCTGAACAACCCTGTCTCTATCTGACATTGATGACTGTACAATTTCAACAGGTTTCATGGGATGGCAATAAACATTAGCCGTGCTGGCCTTTTTATTCCCCCACTTGTAATGCAAACATTGTTCCCAGAAATAGACATTGGTGGCTGAGGATGCAATAACTTTTTATAATGATAGTTTAGAAATATTAAAATTTTTCAAGATGTTTTCATAATAAAACTATTACTTAATGAAGGTCATCAAAATAGTAATGTGCTCTGTTCAGAAATAACAATTAACTCTGCAAGCTCACTGATTCACACATATCTCAGATGACATTTCCTTACAATCAAATTAACTTGGCTGGAGAAATTATGTCTCTTGAGTTTCCAGTTGCCGAGTTCAAACTTGCTGGATCAAATCCAAATTAACGTTACAATTCATTACTTTTTATATCTTTTTGCACTATGTCTTTGAGCCAAAATGATTTCTCTGCATATTCTGAGCATAAAGTGGTAATGATTTGTTCACATGCAACTGCACATTCCTAAGCTGCCAAGTACATGGTCTATTCAGAATTTACAATCATTCTATTGACATGGGTGAAGAAGGTGCAACCTTTAATTCTTCTGTTTTCAGCTTCCTTCACTTGACTAAAATAAACCCATGTTCCCGATATTTCTTTTTCAAAGCTAGCAAATCATTTTCTAACTTCTCAACATTCAACTAGAATCAATCTTCTCTCACTGGAGTCAGCTCTCCACATTCTAACTCTTTTTCACCCATGTTTCCTTTCCTCAACTCCATGAGGGCATTGGGCTGAATTAAATGGTTGCAATCCACCAGCAAGTAAATCAGTGGCAACCCTGCTGGCCATTTCCATGACCTCCGATGAAATCAGTTGACAGCCTGTTTGAGGTTCCCGTGCCTTTAAAGACAAATATTCCCCCGCCAAGAGCCGCTGGCCAATCAAAGGGCTGGTGTTTCATCAATCCCAGCAGCACCACCTAAAATGGTGGCCACTACTGGCAACAGACCCCAGAGTAGCATGCTGGAAGGAGGCCCCATATGTGAGCTAAATGGGGTTGGCTCGCTGGGGCCAGTCAGGCAGGCCTTGGCAGTGATGAGGGGGTGGAGACTTCAGTGTGGAGGTCAGTGGGGCTTCTTTCAGCCATGATGCCCTTGTCATTGGCAGAGTCCTTCATGGGGCACAGGATGCCCAATCAGGAGGACAATCCCCACCCCCAAACTTGACAAGGAGGCTGGCAGGATATACCTGACAACTTCACCGCATGGGTAAGTCCACTACCTGCCAATACTGGTAGGAAACAAGCAGTGGTTCAATGTGATCCTTGAATGATCATTAAACAGCCACTTCAAGGCCTCTGGGCAGGAAGACTAACCTCGGCCTTCCCCACCCCTGACTTAACTGGGGGGAGGCAGCAAGGCCTCTGCCTTCTTTCCAAATTCCACATCCTCCCCCATCTCCCAGTGATGTCCAAGGTTTAATGGGACATGGGGAATCACATTTCACCCATTTTGTGCAAATTAAATGAAATATGTAAACAATTATCTAAAACACAATGGTGGTGTGGGGCGGGGTGGGGCGGGGTGGGGCGGTGGAATTTCAACAGACAAGGAAAAGGAGGTTCTGGTTTGGGCAGGTTGTTAAATCCGCTAATAATGATATTGAGTCAGGATCCCATTCCCGCACTTCTAGCTTCACCCAGGCTGGTTGGCAGGTGAGAGGGGAACTCCCTTGGAGCTGAGGGAAAAGTGATTTAAATATCCAATATAGACATGGACCAAAGGGTAACTCCAGAGGTGAAGTGAGAGTGATTGCCCTTGAAATCAAGGCTGCTTTTGACCAAGTGTGGCATAAAGGAGTCTGAACAAAACTGAAGTCAATGGGAATCAAGGGAAAGCTCTCTGTTGGTTGAGTCATACTTAGCACAAAGGAAGGTGGATGGTTGTTGGAAGTCAAGCACCTCAGTGTCAGGACATCACTGCAGGAATTCCTCAGCATCGTTTCCTGGAGCCAACCACCTTCAGCTGCTTCATCAATTACCTTGCCTCCAAAAAAAGGTCAGAATTGTGGAAGCTCTCTGATGATTGCACAATGTTCAGCATTTTCATAACTCCTCAAAAACTGAAACAGTCCCTGTCCGTATGCAGCAAGACCTGGGCAACATTCAGGCTTGGGCTGATCAATAGCAAGTAACTGGCATGCCACACAAGTGCCAGGCAATGGCTATTCCAACAAAAGAGAATCTAACCATCTCTCGTTAACAACCATCGCTAAAACTTTCTCTATTAACATCCAAGATGTTACCATTGACCACAAACTAGACTGGACTAACCATATAAACACCGTGGTTACAAGAGTAGGTCAGCAGTTTGAAATTCCCACCCTGCCTACCCAAAGCCTGTCCACCATTTTGAAAGCAGAAGTCAGGAATGTGATATAATACTCTCCACTTGCCTGGATGAGTGCAACTCCAACCATATGCAAAAATCTCAATACCATCCAGGACAAAGCCGCCCAATTGGTTGGCACCCCATCCACCACCTTAAACATTCACTCCCTCCATCACCAACACATTGTGGCAGCAGTGTGTACCATTTACTGCAGCAACCAAACAAAGCCTCTTTGACATCCAGACCCATGAACTCAGCCATCTCAAAGAAAAACGGGCGAGATACACTCCTGACATCGTTACACAATTTCATATCCCTCATCTGTGAAAAATACCACATGCCAGGGAACCTCAGGGAAGCTGTGATTGTAACTATCTTTAAGAGGGTAACCAACCCCCTTGCTGTAACTTCAGAGGAGTCTCCCTGCGTGTGCCTCAGGGAAGATAATTGCAAGTATTCTCCAAAACTGCCTCCATCCTGTGGTCAAGGAACTCCTTCCAGAATCACAGTGCAGTTGTCACTGCTCGAGAGGCAACACTGATATGATCTACGCTGCATGAAAATATCAACTAAAGTGCAAGGAAGAGCACAGACTGCTGTAGAGGACGGCATGGTAGCACAGTGGTTAGCACGTTTGCTTCACAGCTCCAGGGTCCCAGGTTCGATTCCCCGCTGGATCACTGTCTGTGCGGAGTCTGCACGTTCTCCCCGTGTCTGCGTGGGTTTCCTCCGGGTGCTCCGGTTTCCTCCCACAGTCCAAAGATGTGCCGGTTAGGTGGATTGGCCATTCTAAATTGCCCTTAGTGTCCAAAAGAAAGGTGAGGTGGGGTTGCTGGGTTACAGGGAAGGGGTGGAGGTGAGGGCTTAGGTGGGGTGCTCTTTCCAGGGGCTGGTGCAGACTCGATGGGCTGAATGGTTCATTTCTGCATTGTAAATTCTATGAGTCTATGATTCTAAGTTGTGATTCTCAACCTCACAAAAGCCAAGACTAAATTATGGTTCAATGGGCGTTTCCCTTGCTCCTTCATGTTTTGGAGACTTGGAAAACCTACAACAGGCACCTCAAATCACTGGACAATTGTCACCAGTGGTTCCCTTGCAAGATCTTTGAAATACATGTCAAGACAGCTGCAGCAGTAGCACCAAACACATATAGAGAATCTTTGTTGGGAACGTGCAGAGGCAAAGTCGAGGCAACAGAGGGAGTGCACGAATCTCCAAGCAACTTATCAACCCAACACTTCAGACAACATTTGCGGCATGTATGGCAGAGTCTGCAGATTGCACATCAGAATTATCAGCCATCAAACTGGAATGGAAGCAAGTCACCCCTGATCCAGAGCAACTGCCTAAGAAGAAGGAAAAGCTGATTATCAGTTGAGCTAATGTGGCTCATTTATGTGTGTTAGAAGCAACATTCATTCCTACACAGGGAGCCATTCGCTGCAAGCAAAAGGAATATATTCAAGCCTTGTGCCTTTTTGAAATGCCCAGGAGATTGGGAGTCTATAGTTCTCCATTAATCTATAATTAAAAGCCTCAGCCAATCAGTCAACTTGTCAACAAATCATCATGCTTTTTTCCTGCAGTTTAAGTTGTCTTGATTTTTTGAAATTTGGCATTCTTGTGTTTGACCTGATGAGTGCAAGATTAAAAGTTTCAGCAACATGTGTCTCTTTTCAGCAATATGCTGTAATGATTATGTGGTTCTATGAATCAGAAATCCTTCTCAAGGCAAATTTGATGCATCATCTCACTGGTTCTCTCTGATTGGTGAGGAAACCTGGAAGTGGGATTGCCGTGGGTCAGTTAATAAAGAGCCATGGTGCCAATCTCCGGCATGTCCCACAGGTTTGACAGGGACTATCACTTGAAAAGTCCACTCGTGACATCAACAAAATGTATAGATTGGGCCAAAAATTGCTTTAGTTTCTAAAATTAACCTTCATAATTTAGGGAGATAGGTAATTATTATTTATTGCAAGTATACCCTCAATTAGTAGCAGTGTGCATTAGAAAATGGTGGCAGTTGAATCTCATTGTCATGAGAAGACACGAATGTAAATTTTAATGTGAAGACACTCTGGGAATAGTGGAGGAATTGGGGCAGGGGTTTTAGAAAGTTCATGGGAAAACCAAAAAAGTTTCTGTCAGGTGTGGGAAACCTACAAGTATGTTCAACACATCCATTCATGGCTTTTTAAACTCAGAACCTTATTATCATTTTCCTTCTGTGTTTGCCATTGAACCCACAGCAACTAACACGAGGTCAACCAACATGAGGTGATCTCAACATCAGTATTTGAAGAACGATCCAAAAGTACAAGCTGAAGGAGTTGGAATTGGCTGCACGAGAATGGGACATATTGCAATGGAGATGGGATGAGCAAAGGCTGTGTACTGCCTCATGGACATGTCACTGGGTGTGTCGTTGGGGCCTGTGAGGAACCAGAGGGAGGTATCTTCTCCAGAAAGAGGAGGAAAGTGCCTTATTTTCAACATGCTGATGACCTCTTCAATCAAACAACTGTTAGTGATATAATATTCATTATAATGTAATTAATACAAGTTGTTGGACCTCATTAGTCGAGTATTCAATCAATGTCACGAGCACTCAAGAGTGAAACGTGTTTCCAGATCAGGAAGCTTGCATGGCTTCCCAGGAACCTTGCACTAACCAATGTAATGACCTTTTTTATGGTTTCACACCAGCTGCACATAGGTGGAATAGAAGCCCTTGCAGTTGGCTCCTGGCTATTCTAACAGGTGTCCAGATTGCCATTTGAGTACAGTCATTGGTGCCCTGCACCTCTGGGCAATCAGCCAGAGTCACAATTCTAACAGGAATCACTGCCAACAAGGTTGACAAAATTGCTGGCTCTGACAAACAAGTCATCATTTGTAGCCGCCCAAATGGGAGATCTGGTTATGTCTGCGGCAGATCCCTGGAAATATACAGAGGCAAGTATGTTTGACAGTACTAGATATTTAGAGAGCCACTGATAGCGCTGGCCACAGGTTGAGGAGGCAGAAGGCGTTCTTCTAGGGGGCTGAAGATCTCAGCCACCACATGATATGATATTTTGAGCTTGTTAGAACATTGCTGTTCAGATATCTTAAGGATACTCAGCCTCTGCCTGTGAATCCGGATTCAGAGTATGCTGCATCTCTTTGTTGCTCCACGTTGCTTCCCTTTGTGCTGCTGCCTCCTCTGCTATGGAGCTATCAGACAGTGAGCAGCGGGCTGTTGCTGGTAATCTTGTTCCTCAGCTGATGTCTACTTTAAAGAAGCACACACTTCAATCATCCTGATATGATTGAGCAAACATCCAAAATGCAAAAGCTAACCTCCAAAAGGAAATATCCACGCAGGAAAAGTACTGTTTCTCACGAGCAGGTATGAAGTCAACTGCGAGTACTGAATTTTATCAGTGTCTTTTCCTGAAATTGCTTCAGTTCTCTCAATATCCACTGTGTACTCACCTTGCTTTCACTGGCAAGTTTCAGGAAACCCATGGACCCAGCATTAAAGTCAGAAGTGTGTGTTCACTTCGCTCTAAAGCGATTAACATGTGTTAATTGGCAGATTGCCTTTCCTGAGGCATTGCACCCTGGCAGCCTAATGTTTTCCAATTAAATATGGAAGTTGGCAGACTGGAGCCAACTTCCTGGTGAGCTGACATTTTTCCTGGTTTTAGCCTTCCCCTGCCCCCTACCCAAGCTCAAACCCATGCATTCTTCCTGCTTAAAATTCAGCCCAATAACTTGAGGGGCAGAAGGGAAAAGAAACCTGGCTGCAACTAAGAAGTCGAACTACAAAATGCATAACAAATTGTACTCATAAGCGCTAAATTAAGCAGGAGCTAGATGTGGCAGCTTCTAAAATTAGATTACAGGGAGTAACATTTTACTCCCCATGGTTTCCACATTTGGAGTTCACTATTGATTTTTGATACTTGAAATGGAATAAGATCTTGGAAAGCCAAGATGGCAATCGAGTGAAAAATGCAATCATTCTCAGAATCCTGTTGTCAACGGCTCTATCATGCATTATAGCTAAGATCTTTTAAAAATCGGGCACTGTTGAGAGCACAAGAAATGCAATTATAAGATGCTTAATTCTTGATCTGCATCATTATATGAATCCAGCATGAAAAATTGATTACTGCCCATTAATGGCTTTCGTGCCTGCTGTGAGTAACACTGATTTTCATCACAAAACAGATTCCCCTGTTGTGATTCAGGTACAGATGATGACACCGTCCCTTATTCAATCTATTTCAAATTTACAGTAAGGTATCAGTACCATTCTGGCACATTTAGAAGTGAAATTGAAAAGGAGATTTCTGGTAGGGGGCATGATTTATCATGTGCATACCACAATGTACAGAACAGGAAGCTGTACATGTATGAGAATAATGGCAAGTTGTTAGGAATTGTTTGTACCGGTGACAGCTTTATTTCATAACACTTCATTTCGTTAATCACTGAAAGAATTAAGATTTGAATTCCAAATGGCGGATGCCACTCTCATCTTGTGACTTTATCACACATTGTTCAGTAAAAGTAACAGCTGATATAATACATTTCTAATTGTTGTGAACATAAGAGTGATAGGCTATATTAGCAATGTTACACATGGGAGAACCTGATGCACAGCAAAATAACCCAATATCAATTAATTAAGTAGGATAGACAGTTGGAGCTTGTTGTCATAATAAAAATAATAGAGTTCATTGCCATCTACTATATTAGTATTTCCATGTCTAGTAACTACAATCTTCCACATAGTCGAGCACTTCTATTGAAAGGTGATCTTTTGGCAGTCACCCATATCTGGTCATAGCATCTACAATGATTACAGTGCAAATTTAGTTCATTTTATTTCCTTCACACCAGCTGTTGCCATTGTACTGAGACATATTACAGATGTGCAAGACAACTAAAGCAAACATCAACCCCCCCCCCCTCTCCGAGAACAATGTTTACAATTTGCTCATATGTCGCTGTTTGACGATTTCAAATGTAGTCTTTGTCCAAAAAAGACTTGCCTGCTAGAGCAAAGATTAAGAAGACTTTGTGATTTTTGTTTTCTATCTTCTACTTCTGTTCTTTGTTTACAGATGGTTTCACAAAATGTTGTTGCTTATTCCAAACAATTTCCCATTGCCCACTCGAGTAGGTGAAAAACCAATCATTTTCATATGTCAAATTTATGATAAATACAAGGTAGAATAAAACATTAACATTATCTGATGACTAACCTATGCAGCTGAGTTTAGCTTTGTACCTGCAAAACGTAAAACTAGCTGTGCCTTAAGTTGCCTGGCAGTTAGATGGTACTGCCAAAAAGCAGGAGAAGAAAACGGCAATTTTAAACAAGAAAATGTTCTTTTAATGAAGTTAATCTACTTGAAATACAACATATCACTGTACACTTCCTCATCTGATATGCGTAAGTCTTCAAATTTGTACAACATTTAATTTAGATTGGCCACAAGATGCAGCTAGACCCTGTAAGATCATTCCTCTCGAGACTAATGGATATCGTGAATATTGCTTTTAGATCGATTATGAAACTAAGAAACTACTTTCTGCCAAACAACTCAATAAGAGTGAGATTTTACACAAGAGTCTGCTTATTTAACAATGAATGGAACCTATGTAAGCTTACTGAATATTCAAATGTCAGGGAAAAAGTCAGACAAATTTTAAAATTCATGTTCAGGATGTGGGGATGCCTGACAAAGCTGCCATTTATTTCCCACCCCCAAAATGTCCCAAAGAAGGCGATGATGGGCTGATTAAACTTCTACAGTGCATGCGGTGAAGGTGCTCCAAAACTGCTGTTCATAGAATGACAGAATTGGCACAGTGAAGGACAAGAATATTTGGCCCATTATGTCTGCACCAACTCTCCAAGTGAGTGATTCACTTAATGCTGCTCCTCTGCCTTCTCCCAGTAATTTTGCAGATTCTTCCTTTTCCTGTTACAGTCTAATTCCCCTTTGAACCTAACTCAACTGCACTCTCAGACATTGCATTCTAGACCCCAACTACACGTTACGTGAACAACGTTTGCCTCATGTTGCTTTTGCTTCTTTTGCCAATTACTTTAAATCTGTGCGCTCTAGTTTCAATCCTTTCAAGAACAGTTTCTCCCTAGCTAGTCTGTCCAGTCCCCTAGTGATTTGGAATATCTCCATCAAATCTCCTCTCAGCAACCTCTTCTCCAAAAAAAAAGAGCCCCATCTTCCTCACTCTATTTTCATAACTGAAGTCCCTCATCCCTGGAACCATTCTCATTAATCTTTTCGGCAGTCTCTCCAATGCCTTTACATCCTTCCTAAAGTGTGGTGCTCAGAATTGGACACTATTTCCAGCTGAGGCCAAACTAAATTCAACATAACCTTCTTGGTCTTGTACTCTATGCTCCCATTAATAAAGCTGAGGGTGCGATATGCTTTATTATCTACTCTCTCCAAATGTCTTAGTACTTTCAATGACTTATGCACCTATACACCAATGTCCTTCTGCTCCTGCACCCCATTAGGGTTTAAAAAAATAATGTTACAGGGTGTGAACATCGCTGACTAGACCAGCATTTTGTATGTTTTTGTATGTTTTATTTTATATTGTCTCTCGTTTGCCCACAGTCTCCATGTTGACTACATCAAATGTGTTACCCTCATTCACCTTCCTTCTCACCTCTGTAGTCAAGTCAGATGCAACCATCTCTTAACAAATCCAAGCTGACTGTTCCTGATTAGTCCCTGCCTCTCTAAATGGTGATTTATAAGGTCCCTCAGAATATTTTCCAGTAATTCCAGGCTCAAGGCTGCTGCCCATGTGCAGAGGCCTGTCCTACACACTGAGGAGCCTGCCGCCCATCAGGTCAGGGAAGCACCCAGAGGGGGAGGCCAGCAATGGCCCAAGGTGTACAGGCATTGCTGGACAGCATGTGCTGCAGGAGGTTCCGTCTCGGCAAGCGGAAGATGCGCTACCTGCTTTTTTTCCAATTAAGCAGCAATTTAGTGTGTCCAATTCATCTCCCTTGCACATTTTTGGGTTGTGGGGGTGAGACCCATACAGACAGGGGAGAATGTGCAAACTCCACGTGGGGCAGCACGGTAGCATTGTGGTTAGCACAATTGCTTCACAGCTCCAGGGTTCGATTCCCAGCTTGGGTCACTGTGCGGAGTCTGCACATTCTCCCCGTGTGTGCGTGGGTTTCCTCCGGGTACTCCGGTTTCCTCCCACAGTCCAAAGATATGCAGGTTAGGTGGATTGGCCATGCTAAATTGCCCTTAGTGTCCAAAATTGCCCTGAGTGTTGGGTGGGGTTACTGGGTTATGGGGATAGGGAGGATGTGTAGGCTTGAGTAGGGTGCTCTTTCCAAGAGCCGGTGCAGACTCGATCAGCCGAATGGCCTCCTTCTGCACTGTAAATTCTATGATTCTATGACAGTTACCCCGGACCGGGTTCGAACACGAGTCCTCAGCGCCGTGAGGCAACAGTGCTAACCACTGCGCCACAGTGCTGCCACGGTGCGTCACCTGTGCCATGTCCTTGTGGACTTGACACCATGTGGAAGAGGAGGATACCCGCTCCCAATGCCATCAAGGTCACCACAAACCTGAGCGTCTATACTTTGGGTTCATTTGAGGTTTTGAGCAAGTACTTGTGTGGCATTTCCCAACCTGCAGCCCACAAGTGCATCCATAATGTCACTGATGCCCTGTACGCATGGGCTTTGGACTATATAAGCCTTGACCTGGGCCAAGCCCATAAGGATGCCCTCACAGCAGGATTCTCTGCCATTACCGGGATACCCCAGGGACAGGGGGTAATTGATGGAATGCATGTCGCTTCACTCTCACAACAGGGCAACTGGAATCGCCCTTCATTAACAGGAAGGGTTCCACTCCCTGAATGTTCAACCCGTGTGCAACCAGCACCTCTGGATCATGTTTCCCAGGCAGAGTGCATGACAGCTGCATCCTTTGATGCTCGGAGATCCCGGATGTCTTCAAGGACCATCCCAGGACAACGGGCCCGTGGGAACAGTCGGTGGATGGAGGACAAGTGGCGATGCAGGTTCAGCATGCCCGGAGGAACAGGGAGACCCTCATCTTCAAGCGCTTCTTGTAGGACAGGGCTTTTTCTGTCATCCCACCCCCATCCCTCCACTTTCCTACCCATTCTCCCCATCCCACCCATTCCCCCCTCCCTCTCTCTCAACTATCCCAGTCTGATTCCTGTCTTTCAGCTGTCTGCGCACTCACACTCAACACCTGCACAAGGTTTGCCCCAGACCGAGGACCACTGTACCCGGGGGGGCAGGGGCTGTGGAAGAACGGAGGCCGACAGGAGGTAACGATGAAGGGTGGCCTGTAATGCAGAATCAAGTGACAGGCTTCACAGGTCTCAGGTGTAACATGTTTTAATGATGAACAATTGAAACCCTAACTGTCCCGAGCTAACCATGGTGCCCCACCCTCCACCCCGATCCTTAACATTCTTAGGCACCGTGCTCTGTTGCTACGTCCAAGTGTGTCCCCACAATGCACATCAGAGGTGAAGGCAGCCTGTTGCTTTACGTGCCCTGTGGTTTGTGATGCCCCTGGTGTGCTTTCTCCGTTGGGCCTGGGGCTAAAGGGCCCCGGCTGCCTCACCGGTGACATTCGGCTTGCCATACCACCCTGTTCCAACCGTTGACACCAAGACATACTGTTGTCAGGACTGGGGCACTCCGGAGAGCTGAGAACACCGTTGCTTTCCTGTTGGAAGAGTCCAGGTCGGTTCTGGCTCTCCCTCCTCACAGACAGAGTCCGTAGAGCCCTCAGGCCACCTTGGGATGGAGGGCCAGCTGGACTGAGCTCTAGGAGCCCCTGCTCAATCTGGCTCTGCCAACTCTGGCGGCTCCCCTTTGTATGTACTATGATGTCGATGCCCTCAGCTATGCTCCTCTGTGACTTGGCCACGCTGTGAAGTGCTTTGGCAATGTACATCTGTGTCTGGGACACATCCTCAGTGACTGGGACACACACTGGAGTGCGTTGGCCATGTCCACCTGAGACTGGGACATGCTATGCACCACTTCGGCAAGGTCCCCCTGCGTCTGGGATACGTTCCCCAGTGACTGGAACATGATGTCGAGGCACTCAGCCATTGTCACCTGTCATGTGAGAGTGCCTTTAAGAAATGGATGTTTAAGCAATGTACCTTTAAGAAATGCAGTGATGTCAGAGTGTGGGTGGAGCTGGGCTTTAGCTCAGCCATTTTGAAGTTTTTAGTTTCAGTTTTGGGAGAGAGCAGCTAAAAGGTGTCTGGCTGGTTTGCTGTGAGATGCTTGAAAGGAAAAAGCCAGTTTGAGGAGAAAGCTGGGAGTGGCTGTGTGTTTTGCAAAGAGCTGCAGGAAGGAAACACAGAGCGTGTCTGTGGATGTCTGCAAATCCAAAGATTATAAATATATTGAATGTAACCTCATGTCTGTTGTTACAGGTGAAGTCTTTTGAATGTTTGAAGGAACATTTTGAAGGATTATTTAGTGTTGTATTATTTTCGGGGTTATCTTTGAAGTAAGGGGTGTTAAGTGATCCAATGTTTATTTGAAAGGTTAAGTTGATTTCATGGAATAAACATTGTTTTGTGTTAAAAACCACGTGTCCATAATTGTAATACCACACCTGGGGAACAAGCCGTGTGCTTCAAAAGCAACCATCCATTAAAAGGAGAGGTTGGTTGAACTCCATGATACATTTTGGGGTTCTGAAAATTCCTCTCCAATAACAATTGGGGGCTCGAGGGGGATAAAAGTCTATCTATTGGATTGGCTTTTGTGAACTTAAAGACAGTGAAGGATTGTTGCTTTTCCGGTGTGGTATTTTAGTTTAAGTGGGGAGAGTGTTGTGAACAATGGCTCTTTTGGAGGCTCAGAAGTTTTTGGGGGTGGACACGGTAACACGTGATACCTTATGGACAGAGACTAAAAACAGACAGTTAGGTTTGGCAAAAGCATTGCAGTTAACATTACCTGACAAAATGCGAAAAGATGAGGTACTTAACGCAGTATCTGTGCATTTACGTTTGCCTGTGATACATTCTGACTCATTAAAAATGGCAAAGCTCCAGTTGCAGATTAAGCAATTTGAACATGAAAAAGAATTAAAGCAACTTGAACATGGAAAACAATTAAAGCGGCTTCAATATGCAATGAGAGAAAAAGAAAAACATAGAGATAGAGAGGAAAAAGAAAAGGAGAGAAAAGAAAGAAACAAAGAAAGAGATAGCGAGGAAAGGGAAAAAGAGAGAGAGTTTGGACTTCGGAAAATGGCTCTGAAACATGAAAATCAGTTAAAATTGGCAGACGCAAAGGGACACGTACAGTTGGAGGAGATGGATGAGGATAATGAAACAGAGCGTCATAGTCGAAGACGTGGTGGGGATCTATTTAAATATGTCCAAGCATTGCCAAGGTTTGACGAGAAGGAGGTAGAAGCCTTTTTCATTTCATTTGAGAAGGTAGCTAAACAAATTCAATGGCCACAGGTCATGTGGGTATTACTGATTCAAACAAGCTGGTAGGTAGGGCTAGTGAAGTGTTTGCATCACTACCGGAGGAGGTATCTGGAACGTATGAGGAGGTGAAGAAATCCATCTTAAGTGCATATGAGCTCGTGCCTGAAGCTTACAGACAAAGGTTTAAAAATTTAAGGAAAGAATTTGGTCAAACATACATGGAGTTTGAAAGGCTCAAACAGAGTAATTTTGATAGGTGGATAAGGGCTTTGAAAATAGACCAAACGTCTGAAGCTCTCAGAGAAATTATACTTTTGGAGGTGTTTAAAAATTCAATTCCTGATGTAGTGAGAACTCATGTGGAAGAACAGAGGGTTAAAACTTTGAGATTAGCAGAACAATGACAGATGATTATGAATTAGTTTGTAAATCAAAGATTGGTTTCCGACATCAGTTTCAGCCTGTGAGGGATAGAAACTGGGGACATGAGAAATACTCAGGTGGTAAAGGTAAAGGTGATCGGATGAGAGACAATAAAGAGAGTGTATCTCAGATTTAAAAAGAAATCCAGGAATGTGGAAAAGAAATGAAAAGTTTCAAATGTTTTCACTGTAATAAACTAAGCCATGTAAAGTCACAGTGTTGGTGATTGAAGAAAAGCACTGGTAAGGCTGATGTGGTAAAACAGGATAAGACAGTGGGATTTGTTAGAGTGGTAAAGGAAAGCCCAAGGGAAGCGAAGGAGGTGCAAATGATTGTACAGCCTGTTCAAGAAGTAATTGTCAAGAAGGTGCCAATGGGTTTAAAGAATTTACTTGTGCGGGTAAAGTTTACTCATGTGTATCAGGAGGAGCAGGTAAAGAAGTCACAATTTTAAGAGATACAGGGGCTAGTCAATCTTTCATAAGTGCTGAGGAATTATGTAGTTTGGCAGGAATGTTGCCAGAAAAGGTGGTGATATGTGGAATTCAGGGTGAGAGGCGTAGCGTTCCATTATATAAGGTAAGGTTGGAAAGTCCAGTGAAGAGTGGTGAAGTGGTAGTAGGAGTAATAGATAAACTATCTTGTCCAGGAATACAGTTTCTCTTGGGTAATGATATAGCTGGATCGCAGGTAGGAGTGATGCCTACTGTGGTTGATAAGCCAGTGGAAAATCAGACAACTGAAGGGTTGAAGGACGAATATCCTGGGATTTTTCCGGATTGTGTAGTAACAAGGTCACAAAGTCACAGGTTAAGACAAGAGGAGAAATCATAGCGTGAAAATGAAGTTGAAGTGCAATTATCAGAAAGGATTTTTGATCAGATGGTTGAAAAAGAACAAGAACAGGTGGAGGATGAGGCGGATATTTTTAGTTCAGGAAAATTGGCGTAGTTACAACAGAAAGATGTAGAAATAAAATGGATATATCAGAAAGCATATACGGAAGAGGAAACTGAGAGTATACCAGAGTGTTATTACCGTAAAAGTGATGTCTTGATGAGAAAATGGAGACCTGTACATATTCAGGCGGATGAAAAGTGTGCAGATGTTCATCAAGTAGTATTGCCGGTAGGGTATAGAAGGGAGGTGTTGCGAGTTGCACATGAGGTACCATGTGGGAGGTCATTTGGGAATAAGGAAAACTCAAGCTAAAATTGAGAAACATTTTTATTGGCTTGAACTACATAAAGATGTAGTTAAATTTTGTCAATCATGTCACACATGTCAAGTCATAGGGAAACCTCAAGCAGTGATAAAACCAGCACCCTTAATACCCATTCCAGCATTTGAGGAACCTTTTACGAGGGTCCTAATTGATTGTGTAGGACCGCTTCCTAAAACAAAAAGTGGGAATCAATATCTTTTAACTATAATGGATGTGTCTACTAGGTTTCCAGAGGCCATTCCAGTCCATAATATTACAGCTAAAAGGATTATGGAGGAGTTACTTAAATTCTTTACTAGATATGGACTACCCACAGAACTTCAATCAGATCAAGGATCGAGTTTTACTTCAAAGTTATTCAAAGAAGTTATGGATAACTTAGGAATGAAACAATTTAAATCAACTGCGTACCATCCAGAATCGCAGGGAGCGGTAGAAAGGTGGCATCAGACATTAAAGATAATGTTGAGGGCGTATTGTCAAGATTATCCAGAGGATTGGGATAAAGGAATTCCATTCGTATTGTTTGTAATTAGGGATGCACCTAATGAGTCTACCAAATTTAGTTCTTTTGAACTAACTTTTAGTCATGAGGTAAGAGGACCACTTAAATTCATTAAGGAAAAATTGGTGGGTGAGAAATCGGAAATTACACTATTGGATTACGTGTCAAGTTTAGGGAACGATTAAATAGAGCAGGTGAATTGGCCAGACAACATTTGGAAGTTGCACAAAATGTGATGAAACGGGTAGCGGTCAAGAAATCCAAAGTTCGTAGTTTTGCCAGTGGGGATAAAGTTTTAGTGTTGTCACCAGTGGTAGGTGAGCCTTTAAAAGCTAGGTTTTGTGGACCGTATCAGATTGAAAGGAAATTAAGTGAGGTGAATTATGTGGTAAAAACACCAGATAGAAGGAAGACTCACCGAGTGTGTCATGTGAATATGCTTAAAAGGTACTTAGAAAGGGAAGGAGAGAAAAAGGAGGTTTTAATGATTCTAACTCAAAAGTGACGAACCAAATCCAGATGACTGAATTTGACATACCTCAAATTAAATTGGAAAATGAGGATGTTCTTAAAAATTGGGATGAATTGTTAAATTACCTTCCAGAGGAAAAGCGAACTGACCTGAAAGAGTTATTGATATCACATGGGCAAGTTTGTAGAGATAAATTGGGAAGTACTAAAATGGCTATACATGATGTAGATGTGGGAAATGGTGTTCCTATCAAACAACATCCATATAGACTTAACCTTTTAAAATTGGCACAGGTTAACTGAGAGATTGAGAGTATGCTTAAAAATGGCAGAATTGAAGTGGGTTGCAGCCAATGGAGCTCACCCATAGTGATGGTACCTAAACCAGACGGTACCCAATGGTTGTGTGTGGACTATAGAAAGGGCATGTAGTTACAAGAACGGACTCTTACCCCATCCCCCATTTGAAGGATTGCATTGAGAAAGTGGGGCAATCTGCTTTTATTTCCAACTTCCAGACATGGAAAGAACATTTAAAACATCGTATGGAGTTCTTCGATCAACTTCAGGAGGAGGGTTTGGTGATGAACCTAGCCGAAAGTGAATTTGGAGAAGCCCGAATCACTTTCCTTGAGGAGTTTCCAATACCCTTAAGATGAAGTGAAATAATGCGATTTCTTAGCATGAGTGGATTTGATCGGACAGTTGTGCAAAAGATGTGTAACGTGGTTGCTCGACTGATGAACTTGCTAATGAAACATCAAAAATTTCAATGCACAGCGGACTTTCAACAGGCATTTGACTGCCCGAAGGCTATGGTAACCAATGCTCCTGTATTGGAGAATTGCAAGGGACTCTGTGGTCAGATTGAACTAAAGTATCTGATTCTAAAGAGAAATGCAGAGGCATGGAGAAATGGATGGATCGTGCAGAGACTTTCTTGTTCAAAGAGATTGTCAATTGAGAAGGTTTTCAGTTGGAGGAAGTAGAACAAAGAAAAATGGACTATATTATTATACCTGTTTGCGTGTGTTGTTTTTTTAAAAACAAAGACGTACATTTACTGTGTACATTTCTTCGTGGATGGTGCAAAAGTGAAAAATGAAACCATCTTGAAGTTGATGGTTTACTTTTTTCTCTTGGGGGGAGGTGTCATGTGAGAGTGCCTTTAAGAAATGGATGTTTAAGCAATGTACCTTTAAGAAATGCAGTGATGTCAGAGTGTGGGTGGAGCTGGGCTTTAGCTCAGCCATTTTGAAGTGTTTAGTTTCAGTTTTGGGAGAGAGCAGCTAAAAGGTGTCTGGCTGGTTTGCTGTGAGATGCTTGAAAGGAAAAAGCCAGTTTGAGGAGAAAGCTGGGAGTGGCTGTGTGTTTTGCAAAGAGCTGCAGGAAGGAAACACAGAGCGTGTCTGTGGATGTCTGCAAATCCAAAGACTATAAATATATTGAATGTAACCTCATGTCTGTGAGTTCTCCCATTGAGCCAGAGAAGATACAGCCAGAGTGAGACAGAACCAAGAGTGAGTTTGGGAATTTGAATCTAGGTGGGAATTCGAAGCTGGGTGGGGAGGAGGTGCTTTTTATCCCTGGTAAGTGACTGGTAAGTACTGTTTCTGTTTTTCTGTTTCTTGTCATTGGTATATTTATTTATTTTTTCTTCGTTGTTTATTTATTTATAAAATCTTTTGGGGGGAAATTGTAATTGTTGAAGTTAACCGAAGGTTTAAAACATGGCAGGAGATCTCAGACCCGTGCCATGCTCCTCGTGGGCGATGTGGGAGCTCAGGGACACGTCCACTGTCCCTGGCTCCTTCACGTGCAAGAGGTGTGTCCAGTTGCAGCTCCTGTTAGACCGCTTGACGGCTCTGGAGCTGCGGATGGACTCACTTTGGAGCATCCGCGATGCTGAGGACGTCGTGGATTGCACGTTTAGCGAGTTGGTCACACCGCAGGTGAAAGGTACTGAGGGAGATAGAAAATGGGTGACCAAAAGACAGAGCAAGAGTAGGAAGGCAGTGCAGGTGTCCTCTGCGGTCATCTCCCTGCAAAACAGATATACCGCTTTGGATACTGTTGAGGGAGATGGCTCACCAGGGGAAGGCAGCAGCAGCCAGGTTCATTGCACTATGGCTGGCTCTGCTGCGCAGCTGGGCAGGAAGAAGAATGGCAGGGCTATAATGATAGGGGACTCAATTGTAAGGGGAATAGACAGGCGGTTCTGCGGACGCAATCAGGACTCCAGGATGGTATGTTGCCTCCCTGGTGCAACGGTCAAGGATGTCTCGGAGCGGCTGCAGGACATTCTGGGGCGGGGGGGTGAACAGCCAGCTATCGTGGTGCACATAGGCACCAACGATATAGGTAAAAAATGGAATGAGGTCCTACAAGCTGAATTTAGGGAGTTAGGAGTTAAACTAAAAAGTAGGACCTCAAAGGTAGTAATCTCAGTATTGCTACCAGTACCACGAGCTAGTCAGAGTAGGAACGTCAGGATAGAGAGGATGAATGCGTGGCTCGAGAGATGGTGCAAGAGGGAGGGATTCAAATTCCTGGGACATTGGAACCGGTTCTGGGGGAGGTGGGACCAGTACAAACCGGACGGTCTGCACCTGGGCAGGACTGGCACCGATGTCCTGGGGGGGGGGGGGGTTTGCTAGAGCTGTTGGGGAGAGTTTAAACTAATGTGGCAGGGGGATGGGAACCGATGCAAGAAGTTGGAAGGTAGTAAAACAGGGACAGAAACAAAAGGCCGTAAGGGGGAAAGTGTAAGGCTGAGAAGCCATAGTCAAAAATCAAAAAGGGCGAGAGTACAAGGTTCAGTGACTGAGGGGAGCTCAGTGAATAGGACCAGGAATACTAAAAGGAATAAAACGGGAAGTGAAAACTATTCGGAAGGGCAGAGTGGATGGTAAGGGAGGTGGTGTAGCTCTGTTATTTAAGGATGACATCCGGGCAATAGTAAGGGATGACATCGGTGCTATGGCGGATAAGGTTAAATCCATTTGGGTGGAAATCAGGAATAGTAAGGCGAAAAAGTCATTGATAGGAGTAGTCTATAGGCCACCAAATAGTAACATTATGGTGGGACAGGCAATAAACAAAGAAATAACTGATGCATGTAGAAATGGTACAGCAGTTATCATGGGGGATTTTAATCTACATGTCGATTGGTTTAACCAGGTCGGTCAAGGCAGCCTTGAGGAGGAGTTTATAAAATGTATCCGCGATAGTTTCCTAGAACAGAATGTAATGGAACCTACGAGGGAACAAGCGGTCCTAGATCTGGTCCTGTGTAATGAGACAGGATTGATTCAGGATCTCATAGTTAGGGATCCTCTCGGAAGGAGCGATCACAATATGGTGGAATTTAAAATACAGATGGTGGGTGAGAAGGTAAAATCAAGCACTAGTGTTTTGTGCTTAAACAAAGGAGATTACAATGGGATGAGAGAAGAACTATCTAAGGTAGACTGGGAGCAAAGACTTTATGGTTAAAGAGTTGAGGAACAGTGGAGAACCTTCCACGTGATTTTTCACAGTGCTCAGCAAAGGTTTATACCAACAAAAAGGAAGGACGGTAAAAAGAGGGAAAATCGACCATGGATATCTAAGGAAATAGGGGAGAGTATCAAATTGAAGGAAAAAACATACAAAGTAGCAAAAATTAGTGGGAGACTAGAGGACTGGGAAATCTTTAGCGGGCAACAGAAAGCTACTAAAAAAACTATAAAGAAGAGTAAAGGAGATTATGAGAGTAAACTTGCTCAGAAGATAAAAACAGATAGTAAAGGTTTCTACAAATATATAAAACAATAAAGACTGGCAAAGGTAAATATTGGTCCTTTAGAGGATGAGAAGGGAGATTTAATAATGGGAGATGAGGAAATGGCTGAGGAACTGAACAGGTTCTTTAGGTCGGTCTTCACAGTGGAAGACACAAATAACATGCCAGTGACTGATGGAAATGAGGCTATGACAGGTGAGGATCTTGAGAGGATTGTTATCACCAAGGAGGTAGTGATGGGCAAGCTAATGGGGCTAAAGGTAGACAAGTCTCCTGGACCTGATGGAATGCATCCCAGAGTGCTAAAAGAGATGACTGGGGAAATTGCAAATGCACTAGTGATAATTTACCAAAATTCACTAGACTCTAGGTTGGTCCCGGCGGATTGGAAATTAGCAAACATGACACCACTGTTTCAAAAAGGAGGTAGGCAGAAAGTGGGTAATTATAGGCCAGTGAGCTTAACTTCGGTAGTAGGGAAGATGCTGGAATCTATCATCAAGGAAGAAATAGCGAGGCATCTGGATGGAAATTGTCCCAATGGGCAGATGCAGCATGGGTTCATAAAGTGCAGGTCGTGCCTAACTAATTTAGTGGAATTTTTTGGGCACATTACCAGTACGGTAGATAACGGGGAGCCAATTCTAATTGGCTTTATGGTTAAACAGTTGAGGAACAGTGGAGAACCTTCCAAGTGATTTTTCACAGTGCTCAGCAAAGGTTTATACCAACAAAAAGGAAGGACGGTAAAAAGAGGGAAAATCGACCATGGATATCTAAGGAAATAAGGGAGAGTATCAAATTGAAGGAAAAAACATACAAAGTAGCAAAAATTTGTACTTTGGAATTCCAGAAAGCCTTTGACAAGGTGCCACACAAAAGGTTACTGCATAAGATAAAGATGCATGGCATTAAGGGGAAAGTAGTAGCATGGATAGAGGATTGGTTAATTAATAGAAAGCAAAGAGTGGGGATTAATGGGTGTTTCTCTGGTTGGCAATCAGTAGCTAGTGGTGTCCCTCAGGGATCAGTGTTGGGCCCACAACTGTTCACAATTTACATAGATGATTTGGAGTTGGGGACCAAGGGCAATGTGTCCAAGTTTGCAGACGACACTAAGATAAGTGGTAAAGCAAAAAGTGCAGAGGATACTGGAAGTCTGCAGAGGGATTTGGATAGGCTAAGTGAATGGGCTAGGGTCTGGCAGATGGAATACAATGTTGACAAATGTGAGGTTATCCATTTTGGTAGGAATAACAGCAAAGGGGATTATTATTTAAATGATAAAATATTAAAACATGCTGCTGTGCAGAGAGACCTGGGTGTGCTAGTGTATGAGTCGCAAAAAGTTGGTTTGCAGATGCAACAGGTGATTAAGAAGGCAAATGGAATTTTGTCCATCATTGCTAGAGGGATGGAGTTTAAGACTAAGGAGGTTATGCTGCAATTGTATAAGGTGTTAGTGAGGCCACACCTGGAGTATTGTGTTCAGTTTTGGTCTCCTTACTTGTGAAAGGACGTACTGGCACTGGAGGGTGTGCAGAGGAGATTCACTAGGTTAATCCCAGAGCTGAAGGGCTTGGATTACGAGGAGAGGTTGAGTAGACTGGGATTGTACTCGTTGGAATTTAGATTAATGAGGGGGGATCTTATAGAAACATAAAATTATGAAGGGAATAGATAGGATAGATGCGGGCAGATTGTTTCCACTGGCGGGTGAAAGCAGAACTAGTGGGCATAGCCTCAAAATAAGGGGAAGTAGATTTAGGACTGAGTTTAGGAGGAACTTCTTCACCCAAAGGGTTGTGAATCTATGTAATTCCTTGCCGAGTGAAGCAGTAGAGGCTCCTTCATTAAATGTTTTTAAGATAAAGATAGATCGTTTTTTGAAGAATCAAGGGATTATGGGTTATGGTGTTCAGGCCGGAAAGTGGAGCTGAGTCCACAAAAGATCAGCCATGATCTCATTGAATGGTGGAGCAGGCTCGAGGTGCCAAATGGCCTACTCCTGCTCCTAGTTCTTATGTTCTTATGTCTGTTGTTACAGGTGAAGTCTTTTGGATGTTTGAAGGAACATTTTGAGGGATTGTTTAGTGTTGTATTATTTTCGGGGTTATCTTTGAAGTTAGGGGTGTTAAGTTATCCAATGTTTATTTGAAAGGTTAAGTTGAGTTCATGGAATAAACATTGTTTTGTGTTCAAAACCATATGTCCATAATTGTATTACCACACCTGGGGGAACAAGCCGTGTGCTTCAAAGCAACAAATCCATTAAAGGGGGAGGTTTTTTGAACTCCATGATACATTTTGGGGTTCTGAAAATTCCTCTCCCATAGCACACCACTAACTGAGTAATGCCTTGGACATCACCAGTCATAATGGTAACATTGTGCTGCAGGCTTCCCACTGCGGTCGCCACCCTTGCAGTCTCGGCCGTGGCACCATGCATTGTCACCGTTATCTCCAGAACCTGTTGTCTTTGGGATTCCTCCAATCGGCTATGGACCTGCTGCAGTGTCGCTGACATCCCCTAATGGATCTCACCGCCGCACCATCGCATCTGCATCAGCTCCGGATAACCTTGACCAGAAGCTTGGCATCTGACTGGGACCCAGCTGTGTCCTGGATCCATAAGACCTCCGACTGCTGTCTTGCCTGGCTTCTCCTGCCTCCACCCACAGTGCATCATTAACTGTGTGGTGCTCACCAGAGTGTGCCTCAGAAACCTGTCTACTAATGTTGCCCACCAAGGTGTGTCACAACGCTGGTGATAGGTGGGGGTGCCAGCTGTAATGCCTCAACGGTGGCATCTCGATCTCCTCCGAGATCTTCTTTTGGAAGGCGGAGTTGGGGGTTGGGGAGGAGCACCCCGGATGGGCCTGACCCACCATCCGTTTGTGATCCTGCAGGTGAATGGACATGTGGTCACTGAGAGGTAAAGATCATGATGTCTGACAAGAACAACTCACTTGCGATGGGATCCGATGTAGATGTCGGAGGGAAGTAAAACGGGGCCAGAAACAAAAAGCAGTAAGGGGGAAAGAGTAAGGCAGAGAAGCCATAGTCAAAAATCAAAAAGGGCCACAGTACAATGACTGAGGAGAGTGTGAAAAGGGAGGTGGTCAATGCAGGATTGAGGGTGTTGTACCTAAATGCGCGCAGTATATGGAACAAGATAAATGAGCTTGTTGAACACATTGAAATTGGCCGGTACGATGTTGTGGGCATCACAGAGACGTGGCTGCAAGGGGATCAAGGCTGGGATCTAAATATCCAAGGATATATGTCCTATCGAAAGGACAGGCAGATGGGCAAAGGGTTGCATTGTTAGTAAGGAATGAAGTTAAATCGATAGCAAGAAGCGATATAGAATCAGAAGGCATAGAATCTCTGTGGGTAGAGTTGAGGAATCGCAAAGGTAAAAAGACCCTGATGGGAGTTATGTACAGGCCCCCTAGCAGTAGTCAGGATGTGGGGCTGAAAATAAATCAGGAGATAGAAAAGGGATTTAAAAAAGGCAATATTACAATGATCGTGGGGGACTTGAATATGCAGGTGGACTGGGAAAATCAGGTTGGTAGTGGATCCCAAGAAATGGAATTTGTGGAATGTCTGAGAGATTTTTTTTGGAGAAGCTTGTGACAGAGCCTACTAGGGAATAGGGAATTCTGGCTTGGTGATGTGTAATGAGGCAGACTTGATTCGGGAACTTTTCTTCTTTTTTTTTATGCGGAAAAGGCTTTTGACCGGGTTGAGTGGGATTATTTATGGGAGGTACTGAGCCTATTTGGATTTGGGAGGGGCTTTATCGATTGGATCAGGCTGCTGTACCAGGCTCCTGTGGCAAGTGTACGGACAAACAGGACGACTTCTGACTACTTTAGATTGCACTGGGGGACGAGATAGGGTTGCCCCCTCTCTCCACTGCTGTTCACGTTAGCTATAGAGCCATTAGCAAATGTTCTGAGAGCTTCAAGGGGTTGGAAGGGGCTGGTCCGTGGGTGAGGGGTGGGGGGTGGGGGGGGGGGGGGGGGGTGGTGGCGGGGGGGGGGGGGGGGGGGAGTGGAACACAGAGTCTCGCTTTATGCGGACGACCTGCTCCTATACGTTTCGGATCCAATAGAGGGGATGGACGAAATCATGTGAATATTAAGGGAATTTGGCCGGTTCTCGGGGTACAAACTAAAGATGGGGAAACGAGAGATGTTCGTAGTTCAGGCGAGGGGTCAGGAGAGGCGACTGGGGGATCTGCCGTTTAGAGTAGTAGGGGACAGTTTCAGATATCTAGGTGTACAAGTGGCGCGGGACTGGGGCCGATTACATAAATTGAACTTGTCCCGTTTAGTAGAGCAAATGAGGGACGACTTTCGGAGATGGGATGCACTCCCATTGTCGCTAGCTTGGAGAGTGCAGACGGTGAAAATGACGGTCCTTCCGAGATTTCTGTTCGTATTTCAATGTCTCCCCATCTTCATTCCGCGGTCCTTTTTTAAACAGGTCAACAAAATTATCATGGGGCTTTGTGTGGGCGAGCAAGTCCCCGCGAGTGAGGGTGGCGATGCTCGAGCTGAGTCGGGGAGAGGGGGGGAGCTTGCGTTGACAAATTTTAGTAACTATTACTGGGCGGCTAACATAGCCATGATTAGGAAGTGGGTGGTGGGGGTGGGGTCGGCCTGGGAAAGGATGGAGGCGGCTTTGTGTAAGGGCACCAGTCTGGGGGCATTGGTAACGGCGCCTCTGCCCTCCCCGCCGGCGCGGTCCTCCAACAGCCCCATAGTGGTGCGGCCCTGAGAGTCTAGGGACAATGGAGAAGGTATGTGAGAGCAGTGGGAGCATCGGTTTGGTCCCCAATCTGTGATAATCACCGGTTTGCCCCGGGGAGCATGGATGGGGGGTTCCGAATATGGAGGAGGGCGAGGATTGAGAGGATGGGGGATTTGTTCATAGAAGGGAGCTTTCCGAGCATGAGGGCGCTGGAGGAGAAGTTTGGGTTGGCGAGGGGGAACGATTTCAGATATCTACAGGTGCGGGACTTTCTGCGTAGACAGGTATCATCCTTCCCACTCCTGCCACTGAGAGGGATCCAGGATAGGGTAGTTTCCAGAGGATGGGTGGGGGAGAGAAGCGTCTCTGACATCTACAAAGAACTCATGGGGGCAGAGGAGACGCAGACCGAGGAGCTGAAGCATAAGTGGGAGGAGGAGCTTGGAGGTGAGATACAGGATGGCCTATGGGCGGACGCGTTGAGTAGAGTCAGCACGACCGCAACATGCGCCAGGGTTAGCCTGATCCAATTCAAGGTTGTTCACCGGGCTCACATGACAGTGGCCCGGATGAGCAGATTCTTTGGGGTAGAGGACAGGTGCGCAAAATGTGCGGGAGGACCAGCGAACCATGTCCACATGTTCTGGGCGTGTCCAAAACTTAGGGGATACTGGCAGGGGTTTGCTGACGTCATGTCCAAGGTATTAAATACAAGGGTGGCGCTGAGTCCAGAGGTGGTGATTTTTGGGATGTTGGAGGACCCGGGGGTCCAGGAGGAGAAAGAGGCGGACGTTCTGGCCTTTGCTTCGCTGGTAGCCCGGAGACGGATACTGCTAGCTTGGAGGGACTCAAAGCCCCCAAAGTCGGAGACCTGGCTATCGGACATGGCGAGCTTTCTCTGCCTGGATAAAATTAAGTTCGCCCTGAGAGGGTCACTCTTGGGGTTCTCCCGGAATTGGCAACCATTCATCGACTTATTCATGGAAAATTAATCGTCAGCAGAGGGGGGGAGGGTGGTTAGGGTACGCGTGGAAGTAAGCGTGTAGGTACAGCAGGCAGTAAAGAAGGCAAATGGTATGTTGGACATTATAGAAAGAAGATTTGAGTATTGGAATAGGGATATTTTACTGCAAATGGCTCGGGCATTGATGAGGCCACAACTGTAGCATTATGAGCAGTTTTGATGGCCTTATCTGATGTTGTTGCTGTGGAGGAAATGCAGCAAAGGTTTACCCGGCTGATTCCTGGGATTGCGGGACTGGAAAGTTGGTTAGGATTATATTCATTGGACTTCAGAAGAGTGAGAGGGGATCACAGAGAAACTTATAAAATTCTAACTGGATTAGGCGGGGTAGATACAGAAAGAATTTTCTTGATGGTGGGAAGTCCAGAACTAGGTTTCATAGTTTGAGGATGAGGGGTAAACCTTTGAGGACTGAGGTGAGGAGAACATTTTTCACCAAGGGATTGGTGATCTGTGAAATTCACTACCACAAGAAGTAGTTGGGACCAAAACATTGTCTAATTTCAATAAGTTAGATATAACTCTCGGGGGCTAAAGGGATCAAGGGTATTGAACTTTAAGATCAGCCATGATCTTGTCTCACCCCACAACCCAAAGATGTGCAGAGTAGGTGAATTGGTCACGCCAATTTGTCCCTTAATTGAAAAAAATTTAAGAGAAAGATCAGCCATGATCACAATGAATGGCACAGCAGGCTCAATGGACTGAATGCCCCCCTTCTGCTTCTATTTTCGATGTTTGTTTCGATGTGATAGATTGAACTGGCTGTGGATATTTCCTCTGGGGAAGAGAAGGCTGAAGACTGACCCGATAGAAACTTTAATGGGTGTGTTAGGGTTGACATCATCAAGTCATCACTTTGATTACAGGATAGAAATTCGGAACTAGCAATTCTAGTTGTGACAGAAATTCTTCTTCCTCTCAATCTATAAATAAATGTCTATCCCCCACACACTCCCTCCTCCCTATTGATTATAATACTAATTAATTCCTCTATCCTCCTCCTGCTTTCTCCCAATTCTCCTCCCCTGAAGATGCTCACTCTCGGTTTCACTTTCACTCTCACCTCCTGCCCTCCCAAATATGCCACCCAGGTGTCTAAATCTTTACACCTAAAGTTAACAAACTGTTTACTGAGGGGGGCGTCACAATCCAATCCAGTGACTGCCCACATGCACTTTGTGTCAGGGTGGGGTCACTACGCCCCCCACCCCCACTTTTCATCCCAGTCTCAGGAGTTTGGAGCCTCGGCTCCGGATAAGTAATGGCGGTCGTAGCCCCCACAATCCACCGCGCTGGAGAAACCGCTCTATCTGCCGCGCGGGCCGGTGACCCAGGACTGTGCATGTTCGAGGGAGCGAGGAAGTAGCGCATTTACAGAAAAAGCCGATTCCCATTGGCCAATGATACGTACTTACTGAGGTAAAAAGTTCTTCCATGGCCTTGATTCGGGAACTTAAGATGAAGGGACCCTTAGAGAGCAGTGACCAAAATGTGATAGAATTTACTCTGCAGTTTGAGAGGGAGAAGTTGCAATCAGAAGTAACGGTATTACAATTAAATAAGGGTAACTACAAAGACATGAGGGAGGAGCTGGCCAGAGTTGATTGGAGAAGGAGCCTAGCAGGGAAGACAGTGGAACAACAATGGCAGGGGTTTTTGGCGGTTATTAGGGAGGCACAACAGAAATTCATCCTAAGGAGGAGGAAACATGCTAAGGGGAGGACAAGGTATTCATGGCTGACGAGGGATGTCAAGGACAACATGAAGACTAAAGAAAAAGCATACAAAGTGGCGAGTTAGTGGGAAACCAGAGGATTGGGGAGCCTTTAAAAGTGTTATAGACCAGGGTTTAGAGAACCCCAAAGTGTATCATGGAGTTCAACTGACCCACAACTTTTAATAGACTGTAGTATGGGAAGCAGACGGCCCACTCTACAGGGTCGAAATTCTCCTACCCGCCCCGCCACATTTCTGCGCCGACCGGCCGGCGGGAGTCTCCGTAACACCGGCCGGTCAATGGGGTTTCCCATTGTGGGGCACCCCCACGCCGTCGGGAAACCCCCCGGCGCCGGCAGAACGGAGACTCCCGCCGGCGGAGAATGACGCCCCAGGTGTGGTACAGCAGAAATGGAAAAGTATTTTTTAAAGCAAAACAATGTTTATTCTATGAACTCAAGTTAACCTTTTTAAAACATACAGTGAACATCTTAGCACCCATTAATTCAAATACAACCCCCAAATACAACACTAAGTAATCCTTACGCTGTCCTTTTAACATCCATAGGCTTTTTTAAAAAATCCTTTAAACAGAAGCACATCAGGTTAAAGTCACTACTGAGAGCAGTTATTAGTTTTAAATCACCAAAGGATTGATTTACAGTTTTTAGATACAGAGAGAGAGACTAATACCCCTTCTGGCTGTGACTGCAGCAAACTAGCTCTGAAAATGAAACTAAAACACACCCTACAGCAAACAGCCTAAAACGAAAGTAAAAAGCTGACAGACGGCACAGCTCCACCTACACGCTGACATCACTGATAAACATTATAGGAAGGATGTGGAAGCAATGGAAAGGGTGCAGAGGAGATTTACCAGAATGTTTCCTGGTATGGAGGGAAGATCTTATGGGGAAAGGCTGAGGGACTTGAGGCTGTTTTCGTTAGAGAGAAGAAGGTTAAGAGGTGACTTAATTGAGGCATACAAGATGATTAGAGGATTAGATAGGGTGGACAGTGAGAGCCTTTTTCCTCGGATGGTGATGTCTAGCACGAGGGGACATAGCTTTAAATTGAGGGGAGATAGATATTGGACAGATGTCAGAGGTAGGTTCTTTACTCAGAGAGTAGTAAGGGTGTGGAATGCCCTGCCTGCAACAGTAGTGGACTCGCCAACACTAAGGGCATTCAAATGGTCATTGGATAGACATATGGACGATAAGGGAATAGTGTAGATGGGCTTTAGAGTGGTTTCACAGGTCGGCGCAACATCGAGGGCCGAAGGGCCTGTACTGCGCTGTAATGTTCTATGTTCTATAATAAACTCCAGTGAAACAGCCTTGCATTGTCATTCCGAAATCGCTCCAAAAACATCAACGGATTATGATCAGTATATATAACGGTGTCAGACGGATTGCTGGTCACATAAATGTGAAAATGTTACGAAGCTAGCACCAAACTCAACATCTCCTTCTTAATCGTTGAATACTTTTTCTGGTGAGAATTCAATTTCGTTAAAAAATAACCAATAGGCCGCTCTAGCCCTTCATCGTCATCTTGTAGAAGCACCGCACCTACACCCATATCACTCGCATCAACCGCCACTTTGAATGGTTTGGTATAATTTGGGATGGTTAACACAGGAGCAGTGGTTAACACAGCCTTCAGGCCGTCAAATGCCTGTTGACACTCCGCTGTCCACTGGAATTTGTTACGCTTCTTGAGCAAGTCTGTCAGTGAAGCAACCACACTGCTGACATCCGGTACAAATTTCCGGTAATATCCACTCATACCAAGAAATCGCATTATTTCCCGTCGTGTCGCAGGTATCGGAAACTCCCCAATAACTTTTGTTTTCACAGCCCATGGGACCATTCGACCCGTCCGATTGTATGGCCAAGGAAAGTGATTTGGGCTTTTCCAAATTCACTTTTGGCTAGGTTTATCACCAAACCCGCCTCCTCAAGTTGATCGAATAACTCCTTCAGATGTTTCAAATATTCTTTCCATGCCTGGCTGAAAATTACCAGATCGTCGCTGTATACCGTACAATTGAGTAATCCTCAAACGACTTTGTTAGTTAACCGTTGAAATGTGGCTGGGGCGTTTTTCATGCCAAATGGCATAACTTTGAATTGGTACCTACCATCTGTAGTCACAAAAGCTGAAATCTCCTTCGCCCTTTCGAATAAAGGTACCTGCCAGTAATCTTTTAAGGAAATCCAGTTTGGAAATAAAAGCTGATTGTCCCACTTTCTCAATGCAATCTTCCAAACGTGGGATAGGATAAGAGTCCGTTCTCGTAATTGCATTAACCTTTCTATAGTCCACACACAACTGTTGGGTACCATCTGGTTTTGGTACCATCACTATGGGTGAGCTCCATTGGCTGCAACACACTTTAATTATGCCATTTTAAGCATACTCTCGATCTCTTTGTTAACCTGTGCCAATTTTAAAGGGTTGAGTCTATATGGATGTTGTTTGATTGGAACAGCATTTCCCACATCTACATCATGTATAGCCATTTTAGTACTTCCCAATTTATCTCCTCAAATTTGCCCATGTGATATCAATAACTCTTTCAGGTCAGTTTGTTTTTCTTCTGAAACGTAACTCAACAATTTATCCCAATTTTTAAGAACATCCTAATTTTGAAGTATGTCAAATTCACAGTCGTCTAGATTTGGTTCATCACTTTGAGTTAGAATCATTAAAACCTCCTCCTTTTTCTCTCCTACCTTTCAAAGTACCTTTTAAGCATATTCACATGACACACTCGGTGAGTTTCCTTCTATCTGGTGTTTGCACCACATAATTCACCTCACTTAATTTCCTTTCAATCTGATACGGTCCACAAAACCTAGCTTTTAAAGGTTCACCTACCACTGGTAACAACACTAAAACTTTATCCCCACTGGCAAAACTACAAACTTTGGATTTCCTGTCCGCAACCTGTTTCATCACATTTTGTGCAACTTTTAAATGTTGTCTAGCCAATTCACCTGCTCTATTTAATCATTCCCTAAAATTTGACACGTAATCCAATAATGTAATTTCCGATTTCTCACTCACCAATTTTTCCTTAATCAATTTAAGTGGTCCTCTTACCTCATGACTAAAAATTAATTCAAAAGGACTGAATTTGGTTGACTCATTAGGTGCATCCCTAATTGCAAACAGTACAAATGTAATTCCTTTATCTCAATCTTCTGGAAAATCTTGATAATAAGCCCTCAATATTGTCTTTAATGTCTGATGCCACCTTTCCAATGCTCCCTGCGATTCTGGATGGTACTCAGTTGATTTAAATTGTTTTATTCCTAAGCTATCCATAACTTCTTTGGATAACCTTGAGGTAAGATTTGATCCTTGATCCGATTGTATTTCTGTGGGTAGTCCATATCTGGTAAAACATTTAAGTAACTCCACCACAATCTTTTTAGCTGTAATATTACGTAATATCCATTATAGTGAAAAGATATTGATCCCCACTTTTTGTTTTAGGAAGAGGTCCTAGGCAATCAATTATGACCATTGGAAAAGGTTCCTCAAATGCTGGAATGGGTATTAAGGGTGCTGGTTTTATCACTGCTTGAGGTTTCCCTATCACTTGATATGTGTGACATGATTGACAAAGTTTAACTACATCTTTATGTCGTCCAGGCCAATAAAAATGTTTTTGGATTTTAGCTTGAGTTTTCCTTATTCCCAAATGACCTCCCATTGGTACCTGAAATGAAATGAAAATGAAATGAAATGAATGAAAATCGCTTATTGTCACAAGTAGGCTTCAAATGAAGTTACTGTGAAAAGCCCCTAGTCGCCACATTCCGGCGCCTGTTCGGGGAAGCTGGTACGGGAATTGATTTAGTCTGATTAAAAAGCTAGCTATTTAGCCCAGTGTACTAAACCAGCCCCTGCATGGTTTATCTCATGTGCAACTCGCAACACTTCCTTTCTATACCGTACCGGCAATATTACTTGATGAACGTCTGCCCACGTTTCATCCGCCTGCATATGTAAAGGTCTCCATTTTCTCATCAAGACATCACTTTTACGGTAATAACACTCTGGTCTACACGCAGATTCCTCTTCTGTGTATGCTCTCTGATACATCTGGTTTATTTCTACATCTTTCTGTTGTACCTCCGCCAATTTTCCTGAACTAAAAGTATCCGCCTCATCTTCCACCTGTTCTTGTTGTTTTTCAACCATCTGATCAAAAATCGTTTCTGATAATTGCACTTCACTTTTATCTTCATTCTTTGATTTCTCCTCTTGTCTTAACCTGTGACTTTGCGACCTTGTTACTACATAATCCGGAAAAATCCCAGGATATTCGTCCGCGTGGGCATGATTGGCGTCGATTCTCCAGTCGCTTTAGAATCGGCAGCCCGGCGTCGAAGCGGCGTGGTGGAATTCTCACACACCTTGCCGATTCTCCCACCTGGCACGGGCTCAGAGAATCCCGGCCCTGATGTCTGGCAACCCGCTGCCCATTTGGGCCCTTTCCCGCCTGTTAGAACATAAGAACATAAGAACTAGGAGCAGGAGTAGGCCATCTGGCCCCTCGAGCCTGCTCCACCATTCAATGAGATCATGGCTGATCTTTTGTGGACTCAGCTCCACTTTCCGGCCTGAACACCATAACCCTTAATCCCTTTATTCTTCAAAAAACGATCTATCTTTATCTTAAAAACATTTAATGAAGGAGCCTCTACTGCTTCACTGGGCAAGGAATTCCATAGATTCACAACCCTTTGGGTGAAGAAGTTCCTCCTAAACTCAGTCCTAAATCTACTTCCCCTTATTTTGAGGCTATGCCCCCTATTTCTGCTTTCAACTGCCAGTGGAAACAACCTGCCCGCATCTATCCTGTTATGGGCCAAATTCTCCTGCAGGGACAAAGAGAGGGCATTGTGAGCCGCACGCTTCATGCATCGGGGGTGGGGGGATGGGAGGTCTATGGTGGAAGACAGGAATGTGCACTGCTGCTGGGCATGGGTGGGTTGTGCTGCCGGGTGCCAAGGTGTGCCAGGGCACAGGTGTGATATTATGCTGGCGGGGAGCTGGGGCGAAATTCTCCGGAAACGGCGCGATGTCCGCCGACTGGCGCCCAAAACGGCGCAAATCAGTCGGGCATTGCGCCGCCCCAAAGGTGCGGAATGCTCCGCATCTTTGGGGGCTGAGCCCCAACCTTAATTTCCACCCCGCCAGCTGGCGGAAAAGGCCTTTGGTGCCCCGCCAGCTGGCGCGGAAATGACATCTCCGGGCGGCGCACGCGCGGGAGCATTAGCAGCCGCTGACGGCATTCCCGCGCATGCGCAATGGAGGGAGTCTCTTCCACCTTCGCCATGGTGGAGACCGTGGCGGAAAGAGTGCCCCCACGGCACAGGCCCGCCCGCGGATCGGTTGGCCCCGATCGCGGGCCAGGCCACCGTGGGGGCACCCCCCGGGGCCAGATCGCCCCGTGCCCCCCACAGGACCCCGGAGCCCGCCCGCGCCGCCTTGTCCCACCGATAAGGTAGGTGGTTTAATCTCCGGCGGCGGGACAGGCATTTTAGCGGCGGGACTTCGGCCCATCCGGGATTCACGCCAGCCCCCGGCGATTCTCCGACCCGGTGGGGGGTCGGAGAATCTCGCCCCTGGTTTGCAGTGCCAGACGCCTGTCCATTGGGGTGGGTGGGGCAAGGTCCAGGGGTGGCATGCGGGACCGGTACCGGGATGCCGATGCCAACTCACCCATATTGCCCAGTGGAGGTCATTGAGCTTCTTATGGTACTGGACTGTGTTCCTCCTCACAATGGTCCCTAAGCTGATGGTCTCTGCCACTGCCTCCCAGGTAGCATTGGCTGACCCTTCGAGCCCCTCGGGGGACAGGGTGTCCTGTTCTGACTCCAGTGTGTCTAACAGTCGGGCCAGGTCGGCATTTCCGTAATGTGGAGCTGGTCTGTGGAGCGGCATGGCTGTGTGCTGTCTTGGGTTTGGTCAGAGGGAGCGGTTTATGTGCTGCTCCCCCTCTTTAGCGGGGTGCTGCCAGGCATAGTCCAGGCGATCAGCTGAGGGGGGCAGCTACTGCTGACGTGAAGCCCATGGGGGATCATTATCGACCCAAATTCATGCTAGATACCAGTCGCGGACTCGCCAGGTCGGACGTCGGAAACACCCGGCAAGTCGCGCTCCCTACCGCATTGGGAGTGAATCAGGCACCTCCACTCAGAAATAAATTAATTTCCTTTTCCAGATTCCTTTTATTCGAGGACTGAAATGTGGTAAAATAATTGCACCATCTTCAGTGAATCTAGCATGGACTCTTAAGTGAAGACAAAGTATGCCGGTTGGTGACAGTCCCACCAGATGTATTACTATTGATGTCACCTAGGTCCCACTGATGGCAGGGATGCAGGAAATTGGCATTGGGACTATCTTGCCCGTCTGTTTTTGCATCAGTGTTCTTGTAAGGAAAGTGGAGGTTCTGTCCTTTATGAGTGCATGTGAAAATCCCAACATTAGACAAGGACACACAGATCTGCACTCTGGCACAATTTATGAATCTCTGGTGTACTCCCATGAAAGTTATGCAGGAAATCTCAGGACATTTATCCCACATGTTCAGCGCCATATCATTAAAGGTATTCAATTTGTGTTAAGTTGGCATTGTCTGAAGTATCATGTACTCAATCAAATAATTTATCTCTTCACTCAATTTCTTGACAGAAGGCCCTTTAAAATTATAAACCTGGCTTGTAGCATTGGTCTATTTCAGGTCATGTCAGGTTTAATATTTTTACGGTTGCAGACAGCAGGGTGCCACTATATTCAGTATACTATCTGCGTCACTTAGCATTACAATTCAAGATGTGAGTTATCGCACACAGCATGCTTAAGGCACTCAGTCAGAGAACCATCATGTTTCACATGACCCTCTAGCTCCGCATTTACAGTTCAAGTTAAAGATCCTCTTGCCTTCTGCTAATCTCCCATTGCTTAATTCTGCAAGCTTTCCAGAACTAAATGCCCGAATCATATTCGTCACTTTTCTGGTTCTTCGTCCGTGAGTTAGAGGTCTAGATTTTTGTGGAGTCTTGGAGACTCTAGGAATGGTTAAAAATGGTGATGATGCAGTGGTATTGTCACTAGACTAGTTATCCAGAGATCCAGAATAGTGCCCTGAGGACCCAGGTTCGGATGTTGCCATGGCAGATGGTCCCAATTGAATTCAATAATAATCTGGAATTAAAAGCCATAAAACCATTGGTAATTGTTCACTAATATACATTGGGGTAGGAAATCTGCCATCCTTACCTGGTCTGGCCTATGTGTGACTATCCACAGCAATGTGGTTGGGTCTTAACTGCTCTCTGAAATGGCACCACCACCATCATCATTTCTGGCTGTGTCCTGTCGCATTGGTAAGATAGACCCAGCAGAGGTGGAGAAACAGTGGTATAGAATTGTGAAGAAGTTGACCTGGGAGTCTTCGGCATCAACTCTGGATCCCGTGAGGTCTCATGGCATTAGGCTGCTGGAGCATTAAGTGAATGTGGAGGAGCCAGTTTTAGTGGGAATACATTCGCTGCTAACTCTTCAGGTGGCCAGGCAGGAAACCCCACCATCTAAAAAATCTTGGCCTATGTTACTACATTTCTTATCTGGGCACTCTTCCCAAGTAATGAGAAGACTTTTTACACTTGGCCAGAATTAACCCATCTGGGAATATGTCCTGTGGTGGGTGCAGGAACGGGCATTGTTTTCCGCTGTGAAATCTGACGGGAAACCACGCCATATCTTTCATCCCCAGCCTCATTAATTATGTACCCAGGGATTTACACCGTATTCTATGACAGGGCGAGTATGATGATGCGAGGCAGGCCACCATGTCTGGGCGCCATCTTGAAAAAGCACCCAACATCACTGACCGACTTTTGAAAAAAGAAGATGGACTGCTTGAAAAAGATGGAAGTCAAGGAACAATCTAAGGCTGGAAGATGGACATTCTCAATGGCACTGAATCTGGAAGATTCATCTGTTACGCTTCTCCCACGCACTGCTGTGGTGTTCCAGAGTCAAGGGTTGGTGGTAGCATCCATCCTGAAATCCGAAGGTAGCCCTCGGCATAGGTCAGGCGAGTCCTGACTTATGCACGCTACGTTGTTCCAGATGTGTCCTGGACCAATATGTTTTCCCACTGGCATCGTGGAGAATCGGGTGTGGGTGTAAAATTCAGGTCAGGCATTTACCTGCATCCCATTAGTGGAATACAAATCAGTTTCACGGCAGCCCCAAGCGGGTTTCCCAATCTGCCATGGCAGAAACCAGTGGAAGATCCCGCAGGAAATTCACGCTGGTGTACAAATAATTTGTGGACTCCCACCGACCCCTGCCCCCGTGCCTGGCCACCCCCTACCCCTGGCCGCCATTGAACCCACTGGCAGATGCATGGTGTAGGGATCTGTACATCTGCACATACACCAGTGACTACAGCACAGATGTAACAGCCACAGCATCACTAGAGGGCAGCACCAGAGGCGGGTATAAAGGGTCTGACCCAAGGGAGGATCCGCCTCTTTTAGAAGTGCAGGGCTACTGAGCAGCAGCACACAGAGACAGCTCAGCACAGGCAGCTTACCTGAGCTTCTCTTGTTTTGCCTCTTGACTGTATAACGTCTGGTTGAGCTCTGGAACAGAACAAACCTACTGAATAAAGTATTTGTGTTAACTGGAAGTCTACAATCTTTATTCAGACTTAGAGAATAACATATGGTACCAGGTGTGATTTCAGAAAAGCTAGCTAGACACCAGCAAGAGAAGAAAAACTTGCACCGGACATTCAACTAAGGAAGGCTTCGCAGCATTCGGACCCTTCGGAGACCAATCGACAAGATGGGCCCAGTTCAAGCTCCACGCCTGCTCAAAACCACCAGTAATATTCATTCCAATTGGAAACTTTTCATACAACAGTTTAATATCTATCTGGAAGCTAAGGATCTGACCACTGCGTCTGATGCCAGAAAAATAGCCTTGCCTTTGTCCCTGGCAGGGCCACAGGCATTAGAAATATATAATTTCTTCACTTACTTGGAAAGGGAGGACAAGGGCAAGCTAGAAATAATAGTAAAAAAATTTGAAGACCACTGCCAATCTGAAGTAAATGAAATCTTTGAAAGATTCATGTTTACCAGGCGTCTGCAAAAACCTGGAGATTCTTTCAATAGTTTTGTAACAGATTTAAAGTTGCTGGCTCAGACCTGCAACTATGAAAACTTGCGTGATTCCCTCATCAGAGACAAAATAGTAAATGGCATATCTGATGAAGGACTCAGCAAATCGTTGTTAAAACGCAAAGACCTAACCCTCGAAATGGTTATGCAAAAGTGCTCTATACATGAGAAAAGTAAAGAAGAGTATGAAGAATTTGCTTACCGGGAACAAGGCCTTCACCACAAGGTCGAACCAGTCAAGATGGTGGCCCAGACATCCAGAAAGCACTCCTACCTCGGTAATCCCGCGCGCGCGCCCCAGGATGCGGGGCACGCGCATGCGCAGTTCGCCCGAAAATTTGAAACGGACGAAAAGCCTACTGCGCATGCGCGAGCGTGGAGAGACAGCGCATGACATGTCACCGCTACGGCCACGCCCACTTAAAAGGGCAATCTCCGGCTTCAGGCAAACAGTGTTTAAAATGTGGAAAGCACAACCACTTTGCCTCACAATGCAGAGCTGCACTGCAAATGAGAACCACAAGACAAAAATACATGAACTTCTACGTAAGAAACGTAGAATCAACAGAGCACAAAAAAAACAATGGTGATTATTCATCAGACGAGGACAACCTCGCCTGCGACAACACGCTTGTCGTGGACACGATTGCAAAAATTGAGGAACCTTGCGCAACGATCACCGCACCTCAACCGGTCAACAGCATTGACTCCAACAGTGAGTGGACTGCAACTGTGAAAGTCAACTACTTTCCGTTAGTGTTCAAACTTGACACTGGGGCCTCAGCCAACCTGCTCACTAGCAAGGATCTCCACTCGATTCCAGGAGACCATGAAATGATACCCGCTGCATGTAGGCTGAAGGACTACAATGGCAGTCAGATCGCCTCAAAGGGATCATGCCATCTCCAAGTGGACAACCAAGCGATACGCAAGCAGCTACGATTCGAGATCGTGGACAACGACAAATCCTCACTGCTAGGCGTTCAGGCCTGCAAAGATTTGCGGCTGGTACAACGCATCCACATGCACACTCAGGATCCATCAAGCTTGGAAGATGAAATCCACCACGTGCTGCAAGAATACCCCGACGTATTTAAAGGCATACCCTACCCTGCCAATACAAGATTCTGCTGAAAACAGACCCCAAACCCGTCATTCAGCCACCCAGGAGGGTTCCAGCTCCACTGTGAGAGAAGTTGAAATCAGAACTCAAAAGACTGCAGTCACAAGGCATCGTATCGCGAGTCACGCAGTCAATGTTCTATTGTCTGTGTCAAGAAATCTTCTGGAGATCTTCGCATATGCATAGACCCAAAGGACCTAAACGAGAACATTTGCAGGGAGCACTACCCCACCCCCAAGCGTGAAGAGATCACGTCTGAGATGGCAAATGCTCGCATCTTCACCAAATTCGACGCCTCGTCGGGATTTTTACAGATACAGCTCAATGACTCAAGCAGATTACTGTGCACATTCAACGCACCATTTGGACGCTTCTGCTTCAATCGCATGCCCTTTGGCATAATCTCTGCGTCAGAGATATTCCACAGGATAATGGAGCAAATGACCGAGGGCATCGATGGTGTCAGAGTCTATGTGGATGACATAATCACATGGTGCACCACAGAAGAAGACCACATCTGTCGCCTGAGGAAAGTGTTTCGAAGGATTCATCAATACGGTCTGAAACTGAACCAAGCAAAGTGCACATTTGCACAGAAGTCTGTAACCTTTTTGGGCGACACCATATCATCTCAGGGTGTCAGCCCAGATGAGACGAAGATCGCTGCGATACAGACCATGAAGATGCCACATGACAAGAAGGCAGTGCTACAATTTCTGGGCTTCATCAATTTCCTAGGCAAGTTCATCCCAAATCTGTCCACAAGGACAGCAGCCTTTCGCAACCTCATATGAAAGACCACTGATTTTAAGTGGATGCAACGTCACCAGAATAAATGGATGGATCTCAAACAGCAACTGACGAAGGCACCGACTCTTGCCTTCTTCGACACAACCAGAACCACCAAGATCTCCACTGACTCCAGCCAGGACGGGATTGGCGCTGTTCTTCTCCAACAGAACAACCAATCTGACTGGGTCCCGGTGGCATACGCATCCAGGGCCATGACCGCAACAGAGTGCAGATATGCACAGATCAAGAAAAAATGTCTCGGACTCCTTACAGGGATTCTGAAGTTCCACGACTATATGTACGGTCTTCCCATATTCATAGTGGAAACAGACCACAGACCGTTGATCCACATCATAGACAAGGATCTGAACGACATGACACCTCATCTGCAACGCATCATGATGAAGCTGCAAAGGTATGACTTCACCCTAGTATACACCCCGGGAAAAGACCTCGCCATTGTCGACGCACTGTCCAGATCAATTGACACAGACAGCTCACCACCAGCATTCATCAGAGAAATCGAGGCCCAAACACAGCTATGCATGAAAAATCGTCCCGCTTCTGATGAGAAGCTCCGACTAATTCGACAGGAGACGCAGAAAGACGCAACCTTATGGAGAGTGCTGCACCTACTCCAACATGGTTGGACGAGGGGGCAATGTCCACAATATCAAAATGTCAAGTCAGAGCTGACTGAGGTTGATGGCCTCCTGCTACGCAATGCGCAGATTGTCATTCCGTCCACTCTACGCGCCGAGATGCTACGCAAGATCATTGAAGGCCATCTCGGAATCGAAAAATGCAAAAGGTGAGCACGACAGGCTGTGTACTGGCCCAGCATGAACCAAGAAATCACTGACATGGTCATGACATGTGACACCTGTCAAAGACATCAATCCACACAGTGCAAAGAACCACTCCAGCAACACAAACTCACAACATCGCCATGGACAAAAGTGTGCATCGACCTAATTCATGCCACAGGTCGTGATTATGTCCTGATCATGGATTATTACTCAAATTATCCGGAGGTAATGAAACTCCCTGATCTCACGTCATCATCTGTAATCAAGGCGTGCAAGGAGACATTCTCGCTACATGGAATCCCGCACGCGGTGATGTCTGATAATGGTCCCTGCTTCGCGTGCTGGGAATGGAAAGAGTTCTCAGACAGCTACAACGTTCGGCATGTGACATCCAGTCCACACTACCCACAATCAAATGGGAAAGTGGAAAAAGGTGTCCACATCATTAAATGACTCATCAGCAAGGCAACCAATTCACGCTCCGACATCATCCTAGCTCTGTTATCGTACCGAGCAACCCCATTGAGCTCAGGACTGTCGCCAGCGCAAATGCTCTTCGGCAGAGACATCCGGACAACCCTACCGGCAATGCAATTCCGAGACCACGGTTCTCAACAGAATGCGGGAACTACGCTCCAAACAAAAACGATACTATGATCAACACACGGTCCCACTCAAGCCACTGACAATAGGTGACACCATCAGACTCAGGGACCTAGAAGGAGGATGGTCTGATCCAGCCAAGGTGATCATACAGGCAGCACCGTGGTCCTACATTGTCAAGTCGGCAGCGGGAATACTCTTTCGGCGCAACCGCCGGGATCTATTAAAGATTCAACCCCAAACACCGGTATTTCCTACACTGGACCTGAACGAGTCCATTCATTAACAGGACGTCCCTCACCACACAACGCCAGACAACACTCTCAACGACATCAAACCATCATCACCCCAACCGTTAAGACGCTCCAACAGAAGCCGCAAAGCATCCGACCGACTAGATTTAAAAAGAAAATGCAAAACAAAAACAAGACAACAATGGACATTTCTCACAATGGACTCATAACACAGTTAATTGGCTCTGTATAACCATTATTATTTTCAAAGTGTACAGATATGCATATTCCCACTCAACCACTTGTTATATACAGTTTTCTTGAGACCAGCACAGAAAACATGTTAAATAAAAAGGGGGGGGGGGGGATGTTGTGATCTGTGTACATCTGCAGACACACCAGGGACTACAGCACAGATGTAACAGCCACAGCATCACTAGAGGGCAGCACCAGAGGCTGGTATAAAGGGTCCGACCCAAGAAAGGATTCGCCTCTTTTAGAAGCACAGGGCTAGTGAGCAGCAGCACACAGAGACAGCTCAGCATAGGCAGCTTACCGTAGCTGCTCTTGTTTTGCCTCTTGACTGTATAACGTCTGGTTGAGCTCTGGAGACAGAACAAACCTACTGAATAAAGTATTTGTGTTAACTGGAAGTCCACAATCTTTATTCAGACTTAGAGAATGACATACATGGGAGAAACCTTCCCTTTGTTCCATGATTTATGGATATGGGAGAAACCATTCCTCACTCTGATTGCTTCAGTCTTACAAACGATGGAGAGAACTGTTCTTATGATTGGTACACAGATCCAATTATTTGGAAGATAGTGGAAGAAATGTAAAATTAACAAAGTGTCAGGTGAAAACTCACAAACCCAAGGGGCCATCGGGGAAGGATTTAATTAAATCTGTTGAAACCCATCAGCAGGGAAGCTTCATTCATAATCTGTGATTTAAAAATGTGCTGACCGAGTGCCCTGGATTAGATAGTTACCAAATTTATGATAGTCAAAGCACTTAATCAACCGTCCATCGATCTTAAAATATGACACCCCTGAGAATTAGGTTTTCTGTGGGTTTCTTGCAGTTTGCATGGTTGGCATGTATTAATATTCATGATTAGTAGCCAAGGTTTTGATTAATGGACATGTTTCATTTATGTTTTTACTAAGCCTGAGAAGTAGCTTGGCCGTGAAAAGAAATACATGACAGATTGCAAAACATTATGATACTGCTACAAACAATCCTTTATTTTTAATTTATTTACTAGCCAGAGGGGAGTGGTGAGGTAGTTTTTGTCTGTACTCAATTTCTCTTTTCCTCATCATCAAACTTCTTCTTACCCTTCAGTACTGAAGGCACCAATTTATGGCTCTGTGGTCACCAGTATTCCTCTGCTGCTTTGCCCACAGGGATATCTTCAGAGCGAAACTGAATAACCTCACTTGCTATCCATGATCTCATTGAATGGCGGAGAAGACTTGATGGGCCAAGTGGCCTATTTCTGCTCCTACGTCCTATGGTCTTATGGTAAATGCAGGAACAATAGCTGTCTTCTCTATCGCCTGCAAGACGGAAACAAATTTTAGTGTTCTGCACCCGCTGATCTTGGGTAACTCAACAAAGCACATGGATTAAATGTGGGGCTTAACCCACCAGTGCAATGTAACAATCATAAGCAAAGTAAAAATCTCCCATTTTCATACAATGGCACGCTTGCTGGTCCACCATCCACTCTGGCACCCACAGTCCTGTTTCCCGTCCCAAATTAAAATCAGCCACTGCACAAGCCAGCAGGAGACTTTGGGCAGGTTAAAGTGGGCAAGGAGAAGGCAAAGTAGACCCGACCTTTGCTTTGCTCACACCAAATTCTGCTGTCAATTAACATGGAGCAAGGGCAATGAGAAGTCTTAGTTCGGAGGCACTGGTGCACCTTACTTAAAGATCATTTGAATAATTTATGCAGAGTTATCTCAAAATTTCAACAAATAATGTAGTGAGAGAACTAGCATCAGCTCATCAAGCAACAGTAGAACCAAATGTAAAATAGCGATCACAATTTGTTTACAAAGCAGATACTTGGAGTAAAGACGAAAGCAAAATACTGAAAATGCTGGACATCTGAAATAAAAACAAAATAGTACTGAACAACTCAGCAGGTCAGGTAGCATCAATGGAGAGAGAAACAGGGGGTTGGTTTTAAGTGCCCCTCTGAGTGTGTTTTCAGCACCTTCTCACTCACCCCGAACTCACAACATTAGGTGGTGGGCCTCAAAATCAGCAGGTGCCCACCATGTGTGAATAAACAACTAAGGGTCAATGAACTGGTTAATAAGCCAGTTGACTCCTACTGCCCATGGCATGGTCTGGTTAGCATAGGCAGGTGGGTGGGTATGTACAACCCATCTTTGTTTTTAAATATTTTTATTCAAACAATATTTTCATTGTAACAAAAAACCCGACAATGCAACAACCCTGTACTTTCGCAAATGTACACCCATCCAATCCCCCAGTCACCCTCTCCTCCCCCCACTCGCCATTGAGAAAACTGAACTCCAATATAAAAATACAAAAATACAACCCCCCCTAACAGCTGACGGTAATAAGCTTCCGGAAAAAGGAGATGAAGGGCTGCCATCTCAAGTGGAACCCTTCCATCGACCCCCTTATGGTATACTTGATCTTCTCAAGGTGCAAAAATTCCATCAGGTCCCCCAACCAAGTCGAGGCGACACCAGGGACCTCCCCCAAGCAGAACTCACCTCCGGGTTATTAGCAAAGAGAAGGCTAGGATATCTGCTCTCGTGTCCACCAATTGGTTCAGCTTCAGCTGAATGCCCCAAATCCCTGGCATAGTATCAAAAAAGGAGATCCAGAAACTCACAAGCTTGGGGCAAGATCACAACCTGTGCGTGTGATTTGCCACCCTCCTAGAGCACCGCTCAACCCCCGAGAAGAACCCATTCACACACACCCTAGTCAGATGCGGCCTGAGCGTTAGCTTGAACTGGATCAGGTTTACCTTCACACATGAGGATGTGAAGTTGACACTGTGAGGAGCCTCACTCCCCTCAAAAACCAAACCCAGCTCACCCTCCCACTTTCACTTGGATCAGCACGATAGCATAGTGGTTAGCACAGTTGCTTCACAGCTCCAGGGTCCCAGGTTCGATTCCTGGCTTGGGTCACTGTCTGTGTGGAGTCTGCACGTTTTCCCCGTGTCTGCGTGGGTTTCCTCCGGGCGCTCCGGTGTCCTCCCACAGTCCAAAGATGTGCAGGTTAGGTGGATTGGCCATTCTAAATTGCCCTTAGTGTACAAAAAGGTTAATTGCGGTTACTAGGTTAAGAGGGATGGAATGGAGGAGGTGTCTGCTTGGGTGGGGTGCTCTTTCCAAGGGCCGGTGCAGACTTGATGGGCCTCCTTCTGCACTGTAAATTCTATGATTCTATGATTCCTGTTTACTTCCTCCAACGATGCCTGGTCCATCGCCAATATCTGTCCATTGGCATCCGAAATGTTACCCTCCCCTAACTCAGCCAAGGACAGGACCCTGTCCATCAGCTTGAGCGACGCTACCAGGGGAAATGAAAGAAGCTCCTTATGAAAAAAATTACGCACCGAAAGTACGTGAATACACGTACCCGCACGATAACAATATTTGCCGCTATATATAACAGATTAGGTAGTGTCAACTCCCCTGACTGCCTATCCCTTTGCAAAACGTCCTACAAACCCGGGGGAGTCTTACCAGCCCAAACAAAAGCTGATATCAATTTATTAGCCCTGCAAAAGAAAGCCTTGGGAAGAAAGACTGGGAGACACTGGAACAAAAACAAAAATCTTGTGATAATATTCATCTTCACCATCTATACCCTTCTCACTAAGGTCAGAGGAAAGGCATTCCACATTTTCAAATCAGCCTTCACCCCATCCATCAGATTAGAACGGTTGAGTTTATGAAATCCAGTCCAATCATGGGGCCTCCCGGATTCCCAGATATCGGAAGGTAGTTCTGATCGGATGAAACGGCAGCCTCTCCAAATCAGCTCCCCCACCCGTCCCCCGGGGGGTTCATCGGAAAACATTCATTCTTGCCCAGATTCAGTTTGCACCCCGGAAATGAGCCAAACTTCCTGAGCAGCTCCATTATCTCCCCCACATTAGGGAGTGGGTCCGTGACATATAATAACAAATCATTCGCATGTAAGGACACCGTACACTCCCTCACCCACACTCTATCCCTCTCCATCTATTAGATTACTTCAACACAAAGGCCAGCGGTTTGATTGCTGAGGCAAACAAAAGCAGAGACAATGGACCCCTGTTCAGTTGGTAATAACCCGAGCTCAGGACTTTAGTATGTACACTTGCGATGGGGCCCTGGACAAAAGCCTAATCCATGAAATAGATTTTGGCCCCAAGTCAGGATCTCAAGGAGGTATCCCAACTCAACCCTATTGAATGCTTCTCCGCGTTCATTGAAATAATCACCTCTGGCTTGGTCCCGAAGGAGGACCACAACGCAACATTTAACAAGCCCCTAATATTGGCTGACAACTGCCGGCCCTGAACAAATCCAGTCTGCTCCTCCAAAATCACACCCAGTAGGTAGGCCTCCAACCCTGGGAGGAAAAAAACTCCATATCGCTCCGAAACGTAAACCTCCATAGGCCTGCCCCGTCCCCCTGCCGCATCTGTTCCATAAGCACCAATAACTCCTTCACCATCCCTGATGGACTCAAAAGCTTGGGACTCGACATATCCAACCTTGGATCCAAAACACAATTGAAGCCCCCCCCACCCCCCAATAATTAACTGATGTGAATCAAGACCTGGGATAGACGACAGCACCTTATCAATGAATGCCGTGTCACCCAGTTCAGTGCATACACATTAACCAACACCGCCAAAGTGCCTGCCAATGGCCCACTGATGATCACCTACCTCCCGAGCCTTTCACACCTTTTGTTCTCTCTGGGGTCTGCCATTAGCACTCTTTCCCCAAGGTTTCTGTGGCTATTAGCACCCCGTTTCCCTGGGTTTCTGTGGCTATGACTCATCTTTCATTCTCACTCTACAGTATAAATATTTCCCACTTTCTCTGTATTATAGCTTTGATAAAGGGTCATCTGGACTTGAAACGTTAGCTCTTTTCTCTCCCTACAGATGCTGCCAGACCTGCTGCGATTTTCCAGCATTTTCTCTTTGGTTTCCGATTCCAGCATCTGCAGTAATTTGCTTTTATCATCTACCTCCCACCTGGGTCTGCTAATATATTGACCGCAGAAAAAGCCATCCTCTTATTAATCAACACAGCGGCTCCCCGCGGCCTACAACCACAATCCAACTGATATCCCTGTTCCACCCAACCATTCCTCAACTTTCGTGGACCCTTGATTCTCCTGTAGAAAACTACATCTGCCTTCAAGCTTCTCAGATGCGCAAACACCCAGGACCTTTTACTGGGCCATTGAAAATCCTCATATTCCAAGTTATCAATTGGACAGGGAGCCTCCGACCCAGGGTCAGCCATCTCCACCTTGTGAGACAATCCAGCTGTGCCCCAACCTGCACCAGTTCCGGACCCACCCAAGATCGGCGCCACTTCTCCCAGCCAATACAAATACAAAGAGGAACTGTCACCATCAGCAATATACCCCTCCCTCCCTTCCTACCAACAACAGAACAAAATACCCCTCCCACCTTCACTGTTCCCAAACCCAAACAGAACAGTAACAAAAAAGCCTAAGCTGATTACTTTAAACAAAATACCCCAATGGCAATAACCTGCAGACACCACCCCTTCTCATAGAATCATAGCATTTACAGTGCAGAAAGAGGCCTTTCAGCCCATCGAGTCTGTACCGGCCCTTGGAAAGAGCACCCTACTTAAGCATAAGCCTCCTCCTCATCCCCGTAACGTTTGTACTTTAAGGGGCAATTTAGCATGGCCAATCCACCTAACCTGCACACCTTTGGACTGTGGGAGGAAACCGGAGCACCCGGAGGAAACCCACGCAGACACGCGAGAACGTGCAAACTCCACACAGAAAGTCACCCAAGCCAGAATTGAACATGGACCCTGGCGCTGTGAGGCAGCAGTGCTGACCACTGTGCCAACGTGCCACCCCTTCTCCGCTCCAGTTAACTAGCTCTACTGCTAGCAGGGTGACCTCCGCAAAAGGTAGAAATCAATGTCAACTAAACAGTATATCAAACTCATTCCAAAATCATAGTTTAGCTTATACCAAACTTTAATACAGAACAATAGAGAAAAATCACCACCCAGTCCCCATAACCCCCAAAAACTCCAACAATCCATAATACAAACCCCAACTTCTCCCAGAAAAAACACCCACCAACAAACCGAGGCACAACCCAAAGCCCTCCCCCACATTACAAACATCCCACATAAAATACAAAAACAGATGAACATAACAATGAACAAACAACAAACTCCATAGTCCTTTAGTTCACTTTAGCTCACCCCAGTCCGTGCTTCTTGACAAACTCATTTACACCCGTGCATCGACGTAACACTCTCTGTCCTTCAAAGTCGAGTGGGATACATCACAGCAAACCTCACGTTGCTCTTGTACAGTGCGGCTTTGGCCTTATTAAATGCCTTCTGGAAAGCTCTGCCCCAACATCTTGGTATTGTCTCATCTACCGTCTCGATGATCTTCCTCCCAACTTGGGACCCGCTCCTTATCCAGGTCTCGTTGAAACCTGACTATGATCGCCCATTGTGGCTCCCCATAGCTGGGCCTCAGCCTCCAACTCAAGAAGGGTCGGAAAGACCCCCTCCCACACCAACTTTCCGAACATCTTGGACATATAGTCCGTGGAGTCTGAGCCCTCCAGGCCCCCTGGCAGACCAACGATTCTTAAGTTTTGGCATCTGGAGCGGTTCTCCAGATTGTCAACCTAGGCCTTTAGCACTCTACACTCCGAAGCCAACAACATCATCTCTGCCTCCAGAGAGACAATTCGACCATTCTGGACAGAGAGTGCCACCTCCACCTTCAGTATCATCACCCTTTGATCTCTATCCACCAATCCAACTTGCCAATGGCCGCCCAAATTCGGGCCATGGCCCCCTCCATTACCATCTCCAGATCTTTAGTGAATGCCAACTGCTGCTTCTTGAATTCATTGGCCAAGAAGCTAATGTCTCAGTGGAGCACTGAGGGACCAACAACACAGCAGAAGCTTCCACTTCTGAGTCTGCTGACGATCCCTTGCCCAACTTCTGCCTTGTGTTATATTTACCAGACGATCTTATTCCATTAAACTACACCAAGTTCCTTTCAAAAAGCCGTCCATAAACGAGGCAAAAAGTGTCAAAAGTAAAGTACCCTGGTGGTAGCCACTGCATGTGTGATTGCTCACTACATAGATGCCACTTGAAGCTCTGCAACCTATCTTTTTTAAAAAGTTTGTAAAAGGTCAGTAAGAAATTGGGGCAGTATCTTCAGGAGTGCCATTGCACATCAAGGACACCCCATTGCAATAGTACTTCCCTGCCTTCCTACCCTTCTGCTGTCCAAAACTCAGCCCCCCTTCCCTCAAGCTGGCCAAACCTTTCCCACCTAATACCCAGACTCACCTCACTCCTGGATCTATTGGGCCTTCAACTTGGGTGCAGTCCTGACAGTGCCAACTACTGAGATTGTGACGCTGCTGGAGCTGCCAGTCAGATTGGTTGACAGATCCCAAGGGCAGGGCTTCCTCCCCAGTGATCATGTAAGTTCCGATGTTAAACAATTTAGTTGTGTTTGCTGGTAGAATCATGTTGGAATTGGCTGAAATGGCAGAATGTTCCAGTGAAGCCCAGTGAGAGCTGAAGGAACAACATCCCATCTTAAAATTAGTCACCTTACAGTCTTCTGGACTCAACATTGAACATACAACATAGAACATAAAATATACAGTGCATAAGGAGGCCATTCGGCCCATCGAGTCTGCACTGACCCACTTAAACCCTCACTTCCACCCTATCCCCGTAACCCAATAACCACTCCTAACCTTTTTGGTCACCAAGGGCAATTTATCACGGCCAGTCCACCTAACCTGCACGTCTTTTGGACTGTGGGAGGAAACCGGAGCACCTGGAGGAAACCCAAGCAGACACGGGGAGAACGTGCAGACTCGCACAGACAGTGACCCAGCGGGGAATTGAACTTGGGACCCTGGTGCTGTGAAGCCACAGTGCTATCCACTTGTGCTACCGTGCTGCCCTTAAGTTGAGTTCACCAGCTTCAAACCATGAATTCTGTCCTCCATTTTGATTCCCCCCCCCAGCACCCCCCCAAGTTGGTAGGTATCTTATCTTCTTGTTTTTTCTTTCAGGCAGCACTGACCTTTATTCTGCTATTGACATTTAGCCTGGACCAATGCTTTGTGTCTTTTTTAATGGAATCCCTACAGTGCAGAAAGAGGCCATTCAGCCCGATGAGTCTGCAATGACCCTCTGAAAGAGCACCTTACCTCGGCCCATTCCCCCGTCCTATCCACGTAATCCCACCTATCCTGCAAATCTTTGGACTGTGGGAGGAAACCGAAGCACCCGGAGGAAACCTGCGCAGACACAGGGAGAAAGTGCAAACTCCACACGGTCACTCAAGGCAGGAAGCGAACCCAGGTTCCTGGTACTATGAGGCAGCAGTGCAAACCACTGTGTCACCATAAATCCGCTATCCCACCGTGCTGCCATCACCACACCCTTGACCTTATGGCCATCTTTGTCATTTTATCTTCCCCTCCCTCTAATCTATTCCTAACTTTCTCCTTTGCTCCACCAGCCCCTCCCCTTTTTCAACAGCAGAAAACTCATCACATTTCTACCTCTCTTCAGTTCCAAAGAAGAACCACATTGAATTTTCAAATGTTAACTCTGTTTGTCTCTCTACAGATGCTGCCAGACCTGCTGAGCTTTTCCAGAACTTTCTGGGGTGAATTCTCCGCCTCCCCAGCCGAGTGTTTCTCAGCAGCATGTCGCTGCTGCGAGTGGGATTCTTTATTGCGCCGCTGGCCATAGGAATTTCCCAGTGAAGCCACCCCACACTGCCGGAAATCCCGGGGGCAGGGGTGCACTGCCGGCGGAACGGAGAATCCAGCGCAGAATTCAGTCTTCTGTTTTTTGTTACTGAAATCGAAGATGTCATCAAGAAACTGAGGATCAGGCAAATAGCAGTAACAAAATGAATTGTTCAAAACAAGTGGTAGGCTTTAGAAAACAGCATTTGATGTCCTGGGCGGGATTTCTGCAATCGGCGCGATGTCCGCCGACCGGCGCCAAAACGGCGCAAATCAGTCCGACATCGCGCCACCCCAAAGGTGCGGAATTCTCCTCATCTTGAGGGGCCGAGCCCTCATCTTGAGGGGCTAGGCCCGCACCGGACTGATTTCCGCCCTGCCAGCTGGCGGGAAAGGACTTTGGTGCCCAGCCAGCTGGCGCGGAAATGACTTTGCCGTGCAGCGCATGCACGGGAGCGTCAGTGGCCGCTCACGGCATCCCCGCGCATGCGCAGTGGAGGGAGTCTCTTCCGCCTCCGCCATAGTAGAGACCATGGCGAAGGCGGAAGGAAAAGAGTGCCCCCACGGCACAGGACCGCCCGCGGATCGGTGGGCCCCGGTCGCGGGCCAGGCCACCGTGGGGGCACCCCCCCGGGGCCAGATCACCCCGGGCCCCCCCCAGGACCCCGGAGCCCGCCTGCGCCGCCTTGTCCCACCGGTAAAAAAGGTGGTTTGATTCTCGCCGGCGGGACAGGCATTCCAGCAGCGGGACTTCGGCCCATCGCGGGCCGGAGAATCGCCGGGGGGGGCCCGCCAACCGGCGCGGCGCGTTTCCCACCCCCGCCGAATATCCGGTGCCGGAGAATTCGGCAACCGGCGGGGGCGGGATTCACGCCAGCCCCCGGCGATTCTCCGACCCGGCGGGGGGTCGGAGAATTCTGCCCCCTATCAGCAAATGTTTTGAAGGAAATGTGATAGGATTATGAGGGGTTTAGACAGAATCAATGGGTGTTGTGTTCGGTGTTTGATGTCTAGCAAGGAATCCACAGAACTGATTGTGACTTGTCCAAACCAGGATCTTTATTAATACACATGTGGTAAAGTAACAATCAGATACAGAGCAAGTTATCATGGAGTTTCTTTATACTTCCCTGGAACTACCCCTATGCACGACTGTCCTCATCACTGATCATCACTTATATGTGAGTGCCTTGTCACATGACCACTGTCTCCAGACCGCATGGTGGATCTATACCGCTACTTGCTGGTTGGAGGTCGAACCACCAACTATCTACAATATTGTTTACAGGCATATCACCAAACTGAGGATAAACTATCTTCAGTGAGTGGATGGTCAGTCACAGAATTAAGGTATTTGCTAAAAAAACAGATTCAACAGTGACTTTCAAAGGTGAGTTGGATATATGTTTGAAGAGGAATACAATACTTCGGGCAAGAGCAAGTGAGAGAATTCTGGCCAAATAACTCTTGCAAAGAGCTGAAAAGCAAGGCATGGTGAGCTCAATGACCTCCTTCTACACTGTATCATTCTTTAATTCTCGAATCATATAGCCTGATCCATCCTGCAGTATCTGTCCACCTTACCAATAAACAGAACAAAGGTCAAGCCACATTATAAGAATATATATGAAATGTCACAATCCAATGTAGCAACTGTCCAAAACACTCAGGATAAGAGGAACATAGGAACACATAAAATGAAGGACTAGAGAATACCAACAGGACAGTCAATTATATTTATCTAGATATGGTTGACAAGTACACATCACTGATCCAGCATCCCCTAACTATCTGTGAACGCACAAAAACTGGATGTACAATGCAACAGCCAACTCGGAAAGAACTCCGAAAAATTCTTCTCAGTCCCCCTCAGTGAAACAAGAAAAATACAGGAGACCACAGAAGCCTGTAACCCCTCACAATTACACCTCATCACAACCTATCATCCATTAGTGGAAACATTCGCTCTGCTCAGAAACATATCAAGCTTCCTTTCAAAAGACTGCAGTAAATCTATATCCACAACTTGTCAGGTAGTTAGTTCCAAAGAGTAAAAACTGTGAACGAAGAAATACTTCTCAGTAATTAACCGAAGCCTTTTCTTATTCATTAACGTATTTTTTTCTCTTGTCTTCCCAACTTCATCCATCTGAAACATGCTACCCAAACATACTCAGAAATTTTAAAACAACTGTCATATGCCCTCTAAACAGTTTCCTAAAGTAGGTGGCATTACTCCTACAGCCGATCGTAGACAGGAGTCCTCCCATGCATAGCCTTCCACAAAATGCCCCAACCAATTTGTCCCACTCCCTCATCGTTTCTTGAGTCCTGCAATTCTATCCTTTCCAAGTACATATCCAATTCCCTTCACTGGACAGGCAGAGTTAAAATGGTTCCTGAAGTATTACAAAGGCAATAAAAAAAATCATCTGCTAAACAGGTTGAAAACACAGTTCTTATCAAAAATAACTTTTTCATCATTGTTTATTCATTCAGCAACTGAATAATGCTCTCTACTAATCTCTGGCTATGATGTGTGCAGTTGAATAATATCCAGACAATGCTGTTTACCTTTCTGTCAAACCATTTGTAGACACAGGCACACATTTGTCTATTTTTGGACTGTTGAAACTGTTCCCATAAAACCGTTAACAACCTATCTATGTATGACAGACATTCTGTTTATTTACTTTAAGGTGTCAATTAATGTGACAATGTGGTGGCAGTTTTGTCTTGTAGATTGATGTCTACAGGGGACTAGATTGATACCATCCAAACTCATTTCACTTCGGAAGACCAAACTCTGTATTGCTTTTCATTTTCTCAAGGTCGCTGCTATATAACAATGTTCAAAATTAATTCCCAATCCAACTGGAGCCACAATCCTTGTCAACACAAATGAGTTGTTTATAAGCCTTTACTTGTTAGCTTGGATCTAATCAATTAAAATATCTGTTGAAAAATTGAATTTTCAACTTTCTAATTGAAAAACTGAATGAGATATGTACAAGCCTTGGAGATATTAACGTTGCATTGACATATAACAAATGTTAGCTGCGCTCAGGACTTTTTAATTTTTATTGGACTAATTCATCATTTAGAATCTATTGAATAGTAAACCTTAATAGGGAAAAAATGGAAGTATTCTGAGGGCATTCCTCTATCCACTATCCAAAAGGAGGTTTCAAATCACTTATTTTTGAATGGGTTAAAATAATTGTTAAAATAATTTACAACAGAATGTTATTTGACCTCATCAGGCATTCATCTGTTAAGATCAGCGACTAAAAGTTCCAGACTATTTATTTTCTTATGAGTGAGCTCTGAATGGGTTGTTAACCACATTATGCCAGATATTAACCTAAAGTTGCCTTGTAGGTGGAGCATGTGGAATTGCATAAGTGGAACACAGTAACCAAGACCCTGATTTTTGATTCCAAGTCTGAAAACAGAGATCAGGAAATCTCTCGGCTTGCCATGCCCATCTCGAATGGCAGAATCTTTGCTCCAGGTATGGGAGGGGGAGTTCAAGATATAGTTGGGCACGCCATTCCTGACTGCAAATCAAAGCTGGCCACAGGGCTGCCAGGTGGTGAAGCAGGCTGTTTAAAAGGTCTGCATTGGTTCTCAGGACTTTGTTATAGTAGTTTTGTTGACTAGTAGGCCCTCTAGCACTCACCCATGACAACCCCTCACTGCCACACCTAATCTCCACGCAAATTCATGCTCCTACCCAACCTGATGGCTCCTTAGGGTCCCCATTCCAGCTTAATGCTAAATCATGCCAACCCACCTGCTGTGCTTTGCTTTTATACCCTCCATTCAATCTCTTCCAATGTCCCCCCAAGTGCAGACCTCAGGAGTCATGTTGAGATTAAATAAAGTGGAGTTCTAAACATGAATTATGATCTTCACTATATTAAGAAAGATTCTCCCATTCATGAAAGCCCATTCTAAATATTTAAATCCTTTCAAGTACTTAATCATTTCTCAAAACAAGCAGAATTGTATTCCTGCCCCATAGTAAAGACAGCTAATCCTTTATTAACCTCTTGGATCTGTCAATAAAACTTTGAACATGTGATCCCATATTGAGTTTGTAGTAACGTGGCTCCACCAGTTAGTACAAAAATGAATGTTTATTTATACAACGTGCTACGTACAGAGCAGTGCAGCCATGATACTGCCAATCTGCTCCTGGATCAAACTGAGCAAAAGTCTGTGCTCTGCTCAGCAATTCCCGGACTCTAACTACTGATTGGATAAGCAGATCACATGACCCTGCAGATGATCACCTCTTAAAAGGGCCAGCTACTTCAAAGATAAAATGATGGGCGCGATTCTCCGCTCCCGCGCCGGTTTGGAGAATCGCCTGGCACGCCATTTTTCCCCGCGACGCCAGTCCAACGCCCTCCGTGATGCACCCAAGCGGCGAGAATGGCCCCGTCGAGTTCTGCGTGGCGCAGGCCGGAGAATCACCCGGGACACCCAAAATAGCGATTCGCCGCTACACCCGCTATTCTCCGGCCTGGATGGGCCTAGCGGCCTGCCCAAAGCGACGGCTTCCCGCCGGCGCCATCCACATCTGGTCGCTGCCGGCGGGAACAACGCGGGAACGCTTGGGGGGTGGCCTTTGGGCTGGCGAGGGGGGTTCTTTCACCAGGGTTGCACTCAAAAGGGGCCTGGGCCGCGATCGGTGCCCAGCGATCGGCGGGCCGGCCTCTCTGAAGGAGGATCTCCTTTCCTCCGCCGCCCTGCAAGATCCATCCGACATCTTCTTGCGGGGCGGCCTCGGGGAGGACGGCAACCACGCATGCGCGGGTGACGCCAGTTAGGCGGCGGATGATGTGGCGCCGCTTTTATGCGGCGCCAATGCCCGGCGCGCGCTGACGACGCTGCTTTAGCGAAACGCCCCCCCCCCGAGTTTCTCGCGGCCCCGACCCTAGCCCATTTTCAGGCCCTGAATCGGTCGAGATCGGGGCCGTTTTGCGCCGTCGTGAACCTCGATGGCATTCACGACGGCGTGGGCATTTAGTCGCGGGAGCGGAGAATCGCGCCCGCAATGTTTTGGAAAGCAATGAAGCATGAATAGTGATGAACTGATATCCCATGTGGTTTATAAACAAAACTCTGGCTGTTTTGCCAGTACTAGTCATACTCAAATTGCCACTTGTGGACAATTGATGGCACTCAGTGCCTGTGGAAATCTGGCCAAAGTGTTCAATTTGAATGTGACTCAAATTCTCCACCAGCACAAGACCAAATCTTCAAATCCACCATTATGTAGTCTCCCTTGTGCTTCCTGAGCCCCCAACCCAGCTTCTCAATTTTCCTTTCCACACCTGTCAACCATTCTCCAGTTAAATGAGATGATGGGGATATGAGGGGCAAATTGACTGAGGTGTATTTGGAAAATAAATTAAATGTATGATGGTGCACAGGCAATGGAGGACCTTTGAAGAATTGTGACAATTTTTACAGAAACTACACATTCCTCCAAGGTGCAAAAACCCCAAAAGAAAAGTCAGTCAACCATGACTAACAAAAGAAGTTCAGGATTACATAAGATTAGAAGAAAAGGCTTGTAATGTTGCCATTGAACCTGAGGACTGGGAGGACTTCAGAAAACAGCAAAGGAGGATGAAGTTACTGATCAAGAAAGGGAGAATCGAATATTGATGTAAACTGACAAAAAACATAGTGAAAGCTTCTGTTGGTGCGTAAAAAGAAAATGTTTGGCTCAGACAAATATAAGTCCATTACAGGCAGAGTCAAGAGAATTTATAATACGGAATAAAGAAATGTCATAGAAGCTAAATGATTACTTTTTGTCTGTCTTCACTGAAGAAGATGGCAAAAAATCTCCCAGAATTAAAGAACCAAGGGACTGGGAAGTATGTGGACTTGAACAAAATTAGTATTAAAAACAAAATTTTATTGGAATAACTATTGGGATGGAAGGTTGATATGTCCCCGGGATCTGATATTCTCCACCCAGAGTGTTAAAAGAGGTTGTTTTGAAGATAGTGGATGCATTAATGATCATCTCCCAAATTTCAATAATTCTGGAAACGAGGGAGAGAGAAAACAGGTAACTACAGAGCTGTTAGCGTTACATCAGTGGTAGGGAAAATACTAGAATCTATTAAAAAGGTTGTGATAATGGACACTTGGACAATAATGATCTGATTGGGATAGCCAACATGGATTTATGAATGAGAAATCACGTTTGACGTACCATTGGCGTTTTTTGAGGATGTTACGAACAGAATTGATATAAGAGTCAGTGGACGTAGTACACTTGGATTTTCAGATGGCTTTTGATAAAGACACCCACAGGAGATTGGTGAAAAAAATTAAAGCACGTGGGATAGGAGCCAATATACTGGCATGGTTAACAGGCAGAAAACAAAGAGTAGGAATAAATGGTCCATTCTTGCATAGGTAGGCTGTGACAAGGTTCAATACTTGAGTCCCAGCTTTACACAATATATATCAATGATTTGGACGTGGGGACTAAATTTGATACATCCAAATTCATAGACCCTAGCGTGATACCACCACCAAACATATCTTTCCTTCACTCCCTCTATCAGCATTCCGCAGAGACCGTTCCCTCCGGGATAATCTAGTCCACTCCTCCACCATACTCAACACCTCTCCCATCACACATGGTGCCTTCCCATGTAATTGCAGAAGGTGTAACACCTGCACCTTTAGCTCTTCCATGCTTAACATCTCAGACCCAAAATACTCATTCCAGGTTAAGCAGCATTTCACTTGTACCTCTTTCAATTTGGTCAATTGTATTCGCTGCTGCCAATGTGGTCTCCTCTATATCAAAGAGACCAAATGTAGACTGGGTGATCTCTTCGCTGAGCACCTTCGGTCTGTGCGCATTCAGGACCCTGACCTTCCCATTGCTTGCCATTTTAACACAAGACACTGCTCCCATGCCCACTTGTCTGTCCTTGTCCTTCTGCAATGTTCCAGTGAATCTCAATGCAAACCGGAGGAACAGCATTTCATCTTTCGGTTAAGCATGCTACAGCCTTCCGGTCTCAACATCGAATTCAACAATATCAGTTGATTAGCACTACCCCGCCTCGACCCATTTGTTTTCATTCCATTTCATTTTAACTGTCTTTTACCTTTTATTTCTTTCTTGTCTTTCTTTATGTATATATTCCCCCCATCTTATCCCCCCTTTCCTTACCTTTTCTCCCCTTTTCTTCCCCTTCCCCCCTTTTTCTCATTTTACCTCTCTCTCACCCATGTCCCCCCTCCCCCACATCTGTCACAGTTTACCCTCTGATTTAAATTTCTCTGCTGTTTGGCCTTTCACACCTTTTATTCTCTCTGGGGACTGCCCATAGTACTCTTTTCCCTTGGTTTCTGTAGCTATGACTCATCTTTCATTCCCTCACCTTATAGTATAAATATCTCCCACTTACTATGGCTTTTTGCTTTGACAAAGGGTCATCTGGACTCAAAACGTTCGCTCTTTTCTCTCCTTACAGATGCTGCCAGACCTGCTGAGATTTTCCAGCATTTTCTCTTTTGGTTTCATATTTCAGCATCCGCAGTAATTTGCTTTTACCTAGATGCTCCCCAAGGTTGGGAGGTCCAGAACCAGGGGGCATAATTTTAAAATAATGAGGAAGCCACTTAGGACTGAGCTGTGAAGATTTCTTTTAATCAGGGAGTTGTGAATGTTTGGGATTAACTACCCCGGAGAGATATGGTAGTTGTCATTGAGATTGTAGAGATTGATAGATTTCGAAAAGCTGATGACATAAAGGGATAGGGGGATAGTATGGGGGAAAAGGCATTGAAGTGGATGATCAGCCATGATTCTATTGAATGGCGGAGCAGGCTCGATGGGCTGAATAGCCTATTCGTGCTCTTATGTTCCAATATTCCTGGGTAACTGTACAACTGAACCCCACCCCAATCACTCACCCTGTCACCCAAGTCCTGACCAGCCCCAACCCTCTGAATACTCCTCCTGTACACATGGCTACACCCTGAACCCCGGCTTCTTCCCCAACCCCTGGATATTTCCCATGTCATGCCGACCTGACCCATCTTGACTACCCTTCCCAACCACGCTAACCAGACCACTCCACTCACCCTAATTTGGCCTGACTAGCCCCACAAGCCAACCACCTTCTGGGCCAGACCTGACTAGCTTCCACCATTCCAATAACCCACTGCTTAACCTGACCACCCTCTTACACACCACCTTATTCACTGGCCTCCCTATAATTCTACCTACCTACCAACCCACCCAAACACCACCTGGCACCCTACCCACCTACCAGCCTACTCACCTGCCACCCTGCCCACCTATTACCTCACCAGCTGCCACCCTGCCCACCTACCACCTCATCCAGCTGCCATCCTACGCACTTACTCAATATCCTCACCCACCCTACCCACTTGTCCACTTACATCACCAACCCTACCCACTGACTCACTTACCCATGCACTGACCTACCCTACCCACCTTACCCATTTACTACCATTCACACTTGACCGTTAAGCTTACCTGACTGCAGCTGGTGCTGTAAAAAGGGAAAAAGTCCCCTGATGTCAGCACTGCACAGAGGACATGGAAAGAAGCTGCGCACTGCATTTCTGAAGGAGCCAGGCTCAGAAGGCCTGGCCAGAAATGCAGAGCAGCAGTGGGATGGGAAAATGTAGGAGCTGAATGGCAGTCCGATGATGATTGTCATTCCTCTGAAAATCCAGATCATTGTTTCCTCTGGTGCGAAGGAGAGTTGAGACCGAGAATTCTGACCAGAAGAATCAAGGGCAAAGGGAAGAGAGTGTATTTGAGCAAAGGGTTATTGGACCACAGAATGCTTCAGTAGTACAGTGGTTAGCACTGTTGCTTCACAGCTCCAGGGTCCCGGGTTCGATTCCCGGCTTGGGTCACTGGCTGTGTGGAGTCTGCACGTTCTCCCTGTGTCTGAGTGGTTTCCTCCGGGTGCTCCGGTTTCCTCCCACAAGTCCTGAAAGACGTGCTTGTTAGGTGAATTGGACATTCTGAATTCTCCCTGTGTACCCGAACAGGCGCCAGAGTGTGGCGACTAGGGGCTTTTCACAGCAACTTCATTGTAGTGTTAATGTAAGCCTACTTATGACAATAAAGATTATTATTATTTCATAACTGAGACGAACACTGGAACATCATTTAAATGGAATCATTTTAAAGAGTGGAATAGAAAAGGGTAATGTGGATTTTGGAACGAGCCAGCAGACGAACATGTGGCAGAAACTGAATAGCCTCCTTGTTGACTTTATTTTCTGTCTTCCTATTCACACTCTCCTTCAGCGAGTCCCAGAGAATGGTTTTGAAATATATATATAAAAGCAAAAAATACTGGAAATTAACAATATGTACAGGAGCATTGGGGACAGAGAAACACAATGTTACATTTCATGTTGTGCCCTTTCATTGGGAGGGGGAAATATTAAAAATGCATTCATTTTTTTGGTGACGCTTTCAAATGAAATAGGGGTGGGGTGGAAAATAAACAAAACTGAATGCCAATGATAGGGTGGAACACATAAATGACAAAAGAGTTGGTGGGGCAGAATCAAAGAGATGGGGTCAATATAAAAAAAGAAAGACGGGTGAGATTCTCCGTTAGCTGACAGTGAAATCGCGAAACGTGATTGGACGGAGAATAGGTTCCGACACCAAAATCGCGGCGGGCAGCGATTTGGCGCCAAATCGCGATTCTCCGTCACCTCGACAGCAGTGTCAATGCATACTGGAACGCGCGCACAGTGGACACCGTTTGCATATCATTAGCGAGCCCAACCCGGTATTCTCCGGGCTCTCCGTGATGCTCCGCCTCCGATGGGTTGAGTTGCCGACGGCGCGGTTCACTTGTGCTTTTAAAAACCATGACACCGACGTCGTGGCTGCTGAGGGAGAGAGTGAGAGTATAGAAAGTGTCCAACATCGCCTGAGTTTGCTGACAGTTGTGCCGCTGCCCAGCGGGCATCTGCCAGGGCTGGGGGGAGTCGGGGTGGGGAGGGGGAGGGGGGGGTGATGTGAGGTCGGAATACCGTTGCCGGAGCTCGCAAGGTGGCCATGCAGCTGCGTATGCCACTGACAACCCACTGTGAACAGAGGGACATGGGTTGAATAAGTGGCCCCCAGGCCACCCCCCCTAGGTGCCCTCTGGCCCCAGCTAACCCATCAGCTGTATGGGTGTGCTCAGCACAACAGTGCCATCTTGTTGGCTGGGATGAGTGTGTGCAGGGATTGTAATGTGTATATGCGGCTGCAGCTTGTCAGCTTCCCGGGTGTCAATCATAGACACCGCGAATCCCACACCATTTTTCATTCAAATCGATTGTGTTGCACGTGGCGCCAGTGCTAGCCCCGGAATCGGTCCAGATGTGGTGGCAGTTTTGCTGTTGTGAAAGTCCACAAATTCTGCGTTGACGTCAGCACTTAGTCTCAGAAACGGAAAATTCCCCCGGACATGTCTAGAGGAGGTTTGAATGGCAGAATAAGTCAGCTATTCCAATGCAGCTGCAACAATGGCATCTATCCGGCAATGTGGAAAATTGCCCAGGTGTGTCCTGTACACAAGAAACAGAGCAAATCCAACCCGGCCAAATACCGCCCTATCAGCCTACTCTCAATCATCAGTAAAGTAATCAAAGGGACCATCAACAGTGTATCAAGTGGCACTTAGCAATAACTTGCTCACTGACGCTCAGTTTGGGGTCCACCAGGGTCACTCTGCTCCTGACCTCATCACAGCCTTGATTCAAAGATGGACAAAAGAGCTGGGGCGAAATTCTCCTGTATCAGCGCGATGTCCGCCGACTGGCGCCCAAAATGGCACAAATCAGTCGGACATCGCGCCGCCCCAAAGTTCCGGAATGCTCCGCATCTTTGGGGGCCGAGTCCCAACCTTAAGGGGCTAGGCCCGCACCAGACAAATTTCCTCCCCGCCAGCTGGCGGAAAAGGCCTTTGGTGCCCTGCCAGCTGGCGCGGAAATGTCATCTCCGGGTGGCGCATGCGCGGGAGTGTTAGCGGCCGCTGACGGCATTCCCGCGCATGCGCAGTGGAGGGAGTCTCTTCCGCCTCCGCCATGGTGGAGACCGTGGCGAAGGCGGAAGGAAACGAGTGCCCCCATGGCACAGGCCCGCCCGCGGATCGGTGGGCCCCGATTGTGGGCCAGGCCACCGTGGGGGCACCCCCCGGGGCCAGATCGCCCTGCGCCCCCCCCCAGGACCCCGGAGCCTGCCCGCGCCGCCTTGTCCCGCCGGTAAGGTAGGTGGTTTAATCTACGCCGGCGGGACAGGCATTTTAGCGGCGGGACTTCGGCCTATCCGGGCCGGAGAATCGCGGGGGGGTGGGCCCACCAACCGGTGCGATTCCCGCCCCCGCTGAATATCCGGTGCTGGAGAATTCGGCAGCCGGCGGGGGCAGGATTCACGCCAGCCCCCGACGATTCTCCGACCCGGCGGGGGGTCGGAGAATCTCGCCCCTGGACTTCAGAAATGAGGTGAGAATGACTGCCCTTGACATCAAGGCAGCATTTGACCGAGTATGGCATCAAGGAGCCCTAAAACTGGAATCAATGGGAATCAGGGGGAAAACTCTCCATTGATTGGAATCATACCTGGCACAAAGAAAGATGGTTGTGGTGGTTGGAGGTCAATCATCTCAGTCTCGGACATCACTTCAGGAGTTCCTCAGGCGGGTGTCCTCGACCCAGCCATCTTCAGCTGCTTCATCAATGACTTTCCTCCATCATAAGGTCCGATGTGGGGATGATCACTGATGACTGCACAATGTTCAGCATCATTCACGACTCCTCAGGTAATGAAGCAGTCCATATGCAAATGCAGCAAGACTTGGACAATATCCAGGCTTCGGCTGACAAGTGGCAAGTACATTCGTGTCACAGAAGTTCCTCGTAATAACCATCTCCGATAAGAGAGAATCAAACCATCACTCCTTGCCATTCAGTAGCATTACCATCACTGAATCCCCCACGAGAAACATCCTGGGAGTTCCCATTGACCACAGACAAAACTGGACCAGCCATATAATTTCTGTGGCTACAAGAGCAGGTCAGACGCTGGGAATTCTGCGGCGGGTAGCTCACCTCCTGATTCCCTAAAGCTTGTCCACCACCTACAAGGCACAAGTCAGCCGTGTAATGGAATACTCTGCATTTTCCTGGAGGGAGTACCTCTCCAACAACTCAAGAAGGTCAACACCATCCAAAAAAAGCAACTTGCTTGATGGATACCTCTTCCACAAACATTCACTCCCTCGACTGCAGACGCACAGAAGGATCAGTGGTACCATCTACAAGTTGCACTGCAGGAACTCACCAAGACTCCTTCAGCAGCACCTTCTAAACCCACAACCACTACCATCTAGAAGGAGAAGAACAGCAGATACCTGGGAACACCGCAACCTGGAAGTTCCCCTCCAAGTCACTCATCATCCTGACTTATTTATCGCAGTTCCTTCACTGTTGCTGGGTCAAAAGCCTGGAACTCCCTCCGTAATAGCATAGTGGGTGGACCTTCACCACATGCACTGCATCGATTCAAGAAAGCATCCCACCACCACCTTCTCAAGGACAATTAGGGATGGGCAACAAATGCTGGCCTAACCAGCGAAGCCCACTACCTTCCATCGCTGCAGAACACGCCACAGAGGGGGAGGAAAATCCCACCCTGAGTATTGAGTGCTAATGGTAGAAATCTTCCCGTGCAGTAAAATGTAACTCGAGTCCTTAGAATTTATGAAGTTAAACTTATTCTAACTAAGATCTTTTAACTAGAAAATACATTAGTGTAAAAAAATGAACAGCTGCTATCCAAAAACAAAACAGGTGAAACAAGATGGAAACAAAGAAAAGGGAACAAAATGGAGGGACTTGGAGGATAGGGGTTCAATGGTGAGTGGAAAGCAGGGTGGGGGAGATTCATTGTGGAGTGACAAGAATTATGGTCTGAAATTGTTGAAAATGAATGTTGAGTCCAGAAGGCTGTAAACTGCAAAATTGAATGGCGAGGTGCTGTTCCTCGAGTTTGTGTTCAGCTTCACTGGAACAGTAAATTAAGCCAAAGACAGAGAGTTCAACATGAGGGTGTGATAGTATGTATTAGGGGTCATGTGGGACTGGAAGCCCTAATGTCATTGGCTGACAGATCCCGGGTCCTGGTTGGCCGTTGACCTCTAGCTCCGCCCTGAAGGCGGAGTATAAGAAGCCGGAGTCTTCCCCCGCAGGCCATTCTACTATCGAGCTGCGGGGGAACAGACACGCTTAATAAAGCCTCATCGACTTCACTCTATTCGTCTCATGGAGTCTTTGTGCGCTACAGAGGGCAAGTTGGAGAATTAAAATGGCTGGCCATCAGCAACTCAGGGTCATGCTTACAAAACTATGCACCCCCCAAAAGAGAAAAGAATAATTTCCCTCAATGTTCAATAGTGGTGATTAACGTAGCCCAGCCAATCCAGAAAAGGCAAAGTCTTTTCCTTTCATGCGTTCAGAGATACGGATGGCAGGATATTCTGGCCACTCCTGATGACGTGATCTTACGGTTGCACCGATGGCGCACCTCCATGGGTTTTACTGCGGAGAGGGGTGTATTCAACGGGAAACCCTGTTGGCAATGGCAGGACCAGGTGCTCCCACCAACAGACACTAGCGAACTACCTTCCATCGCTGCAGAACACACCATGGAGGGGGAGGAAAATCCCACGCTGAGTATTGAGTGCTAATGGTAGAAATCTTCCCCGTGCAGTAAAATGTAACTTCAGTCCTTAGAATTTATGAAGTTAAACTTATTCCAACTCAGATCTTTTGACTAGAAAATACATTAGTTTGTAACCTTGCACCTTGAGGAAGGGCTCAGAATGGTTTGAAAGTGGTTGGAATATAATTCACCACACTTGACTGATGTGAAAAACGGCAGCATAATTGACTACACCTAATGAGAAAGAAAGTAATTTAAAGTGGGTGCTATGACTAATTAGATATAGTAATAGGCTGGATGATATGCTGCAGGAACTATGAGAGCCATGGTTTACGTATTCAGGCCAAATCAGCAGCTGCCATAATGGAATTAAAAGGACTTAGGGACACCTTAAGATTGACAAATAGAAGGGTAACTAAATTAAAATATTGTGGGTGAGAAAGGATGGAGCATTAAAATTTTACCAGGAACAGCAATTAGTTGGGATTTGGATACTTTGTAAAATTTCACAGCACTTAGTGAGAAATTTCTTTACATCTTATACTGTAGTATTCAGACTCGATTAAATAATTAGAATTATAAATATCTAGGTTTGGATGATGGAATTATGTATTACCAACCAACTAGCCCCCAGAGATCACCCGAGTACTCCTGACCACCAACTATCGCTCCCACCCCCAAGACCAGCTGTTTATCTTTCGACAATCTGATTACCCGTCTGACCATCTGACGACCCCGATCACCTAACTATCTCCCAACGATGGCCCATCTACCTGATTACATCCTCACCACTACCTTATATCCCAACTATCCAAATAACACCCAACCTGACCTGACTAGCCACTCTTTGACCCAACTACTCATCAATTCATGCACTCGTTTATTCACTCACTCACTCACTCGCCCACCCACTCACCCATTCATCGGGCTAAATTTCACATACCTTGGTGAGGCAGGCACTATTCCGGAGTGACTAGCCGACTCCTGCCTTGGAAAGATGGCACATAATATGCAAAGTGGCCAATTAATAGCCACTGGGCAGATTGCCAGCCAACAGCATTAGTGATTGGTGAGTTGTGTGCCCAATGAATGATGGTGGGACATCCAGGCACAGTGATGGCAGGCCATGACCCAGAAGGAAGTCATGGCCACTTATTTAATGGGACTCCTGGGGCAGGATTCTCCCCTACCCGGCTGGGCGAGGGTCCCGGCGGGATGGAGTGGCGTGAACCACTCCGGAGTCGGGCCGCCCCAAAGGTGCGGATTCCTCTGCACCTTTAGGGGCTAGGTCCGCCCCGGTGTGGTTGGCGCCCTGCCGGCTGGCGTGGAAGGCCTTTGGCGCCACGTCAGCCGGGGCCGAAGGGACTCCACCGGCCAGCGGGAGTCCGCGCATGCGCGGGAGGGTCAGCGGCTGCTGACGTTATTCCCGCGCATGCGCTGGGGGGTGTCACCTACGCGTTGGCCATCGCGGAGACCTACACGGCCAACACGTAGTAAAAGAGTGCCCCCACGGCACAGGCCCGTCCGGGGATCGGTGGGTCCTGATCGCGGGCCAGGCGACCGTGGGGGCACCCGACCCCCCCCCCCACACCCCCCCCCCGGGCCAGATCGCCTCACGCCCCCCCCGGACCCCGGAGCTCGCTCGTGCGCCAGGTCCCGCCGGTCAGGGACCTGGTTCAATTCACGCTGGCGGGTCCAGCATAGAAGCAGCGGGACTTCGGACTGGAGAATCGCCAGGGGGGGGTGCCCGCTGACCGGTGCCGGAGAATTCGGTGGCCGGCGGGGGCGGGATTCACGCCGCCCCCCCGGTGATTCTCCGACCCGACGGGGGGGTCGGAGAATCCCGCCCCTGGTATGGGATGATGGTTGGGATTCTCCTATTTTGAAACTAAGTGCCATTGTGGGGAAGGAGCGTGGAGTGATTCCCGTTGTTGATGCTGGCTGGGAGCACACTAAATCCTCCAGCCCCAAACTCATTAATTATGTAACCATTGTGGGTAGTTGTGGGCAGGCCCAGATGGCATATAGTCTACTGTCATGGCTGGGTGCTGTATTGAAAAGTTTCCCAATGACATTGACCCACTATTGAAGAAAGATGGTGGACCATCTGAAAATGAAGATTGATCTCTGGGAAGATGGACCTCCTGAGAGGATGGATCTCCAGGAGCATTCTGAGGTTGAAATATGGGCACCTCCAGGACACTGAATCTGGAAGTTCAATCTGCAGATGTTTCCCTGACCCACTGCTGTGGTGTTCCAGAGTTCAAGGTTCCAGGCGGCCACCATCCGCAGCCTCAGGCATTATTCAGGTGATCCTTTGGAACATGTCATTTTGTTCAAAACGTGTTTCATGCTGGAATGTTTTTCTGCCAGCTTCGCGGAGAATGCAGTGCGGAGGGGTCGGGCCTTCAACTGCATCATATTAGTGAGATCGAATTGATGTTCATCCGGCCTATGGTGGGTTTTCCATCACAGGCACCAGTGGAAGAGCCCGCTGTAAAATCACAACAGTGTGAAACCGATTTCCTGGCATCTCGCCATGTTCTTTCCCCATGCCCGCCTCAAACCCGCTGGCGGTAGTTTGGGAGAATTCTGCCCTGTGTTACACATGCAGGCAATGTATTGTGGCTTCAGAGATGGATTATTGCAGTCGATTTGACCGCCAACAAGCTTTTCCAGGCACTGATTAGAGGTTTTAAAATGGTGGGCAGGCGGACGATTTTGGACCCCCCTGTTTTGTTGTTGACCGGTGTTATGGCGTCGGGGTCACGGTATCATCACGCTGAGTGCTACCCTCCAGCAGGATGACAGCAGTTCCATTATCGGAGCATAAAATTCAGCCCAATCCATTCCCGAACACGCTCACTTAGCTCTTTAGAAACTTAACTGAATACAGCAGCTATTGTCGCGAAAAAACGATATGGCCTCTCTTTGCCTGTGTTCCTTGCACTCCAGTGTATTCGCCAGTGATGCCTTTGCTGACCCATTGATGCTTCAGCTGGAATCGGACGTGAAAAAGCACAAATAGGTCGGGTTACAGAAATCTTCCAGGGCAATGTTAATGCACGCAACATCGATGCTGATCAGAAAATCTGGGCCTCTGTTATTCTTAAACTACAAATCCTTTGCAATAAAACCGAACATATCAGTTTTCTTCCAAAGTGTTAACTCTCTCCGAGATGATCGAGTTGAGTACAAGGACACATAATTGCATCTGCTAGTCTTAAACTTTTAGAAAAGGTTCAGTTTTTCCATTCTTACTATGGTAATTCCATATTTCCCCACATTTTCTCTTCCTTTAAAGAACACAAGTTCCAACAATTTATTGGTATCAACATCCAGCCAGATCCTTCCACTCCTTCCCGTTCCTCTGGTCCCATTGCTTCTTTTAATCCCAGCTCTTGTCTTGTATTCATTACACTCTCTGGCCTTCCACACTCTGATGCTAAACATTCTGTACTCAGGAAGAGACTCAACTTATCTCCTTACACCCTCGCCTCAAAGAATCTGGCGCTCAGTGCAACAGTTGTACTCTTCTTCTGTCCACTTCATCTCTAGAAGGCTTATAGTGTGTTAGCGTTTATTAACAGGGGGCTTGAGTTTAAGAGCCGGGGGGTTATGCTGCAACTATACATGACACTGGTTGATTTGTTATGTTGTAGGTGTAACATAAGCGGCTTCCTTGTGGTGCACTTGACAAAGGAAGGTTCAGATGTGGAGATAACTTCAACACGTTTATTAAACTATTTACACTTCTATTCCTCGGGTTCAACACTACTGCTAATCCTACTATAGCTACCCAGACTGACTAACCAGTTGTTGCAATCCACGTGGTGGTTGTAATATTGAATCAACCCTGTGTCTCTACTCACTGACTGTCTCCACTGGAAAGAAGCAGATCATGTGTGTGGTGTCCTTTATATATGGGTTGATATAATGCCCCCCTGTGGTCGTGTCCCTTCCGTGTGCATCGTGAATGTCCATTGGTTGTCTCCTATCTAACTGATCTATTGGCTGAGTGTGTGTGTGTGATGTTTCTGGTGCTCCCTCTAGTGTCTAGTTAGCCTACAAGCATTTACATTGATGCACATCGCCACACTGCTGAGACCACATTTGGAGTATTGTGTGCAGTTCTGGTCACCTCATTATAGGAAGGATGTGGAAGCATTGGAAAGGGTGCAAAGGAGATTTACCAGGATGCTGCCTGGTTTGCAGGGTAGGTCTTATGAGGAAAGGTTGAGGGAGCTAGGAGCTAGCGGAGGAGGATGAAAGGTGACTTAATAGAGGTTTATAAGAAAATCAGGGGGGTAGATAGAGTGGACATTCAGAGACTATTTCCTTGGGTGGATGTAGCTGTTACAAGGGGGCATAACTATAAGATTCAGGGTGGGAGATATAGGAGGGATGTCCGAGGTAGGTTCTTTACTCAGAGAGTGGTTAGGGTGTGGAATGGACTGCCTGCTGTGATAGTGGAGTCGGACACTTTAGGAACTTTCTAGCGGCTATTGGATAGGCACATGGAGCCCACCAGAATGACAGGGAGTGGGATAGCTTGAACTTGGTTTAGGACAATGCTCGGCACAGCATTGAGGGCCGAAGGGCCTGTTCTGTGCTGTACGGTTCTATGTTCTATGTTCCATGTTCTATGTTCTATGTTCTATACGTACCTCTTTGGGCAGGAGTCTTTCCCTGATTCACAGACCCTTTCACCCACCTCCGGTGCTCTCCCTCTGCCTGGACCTCTCCCGCTGGCCTCTTACCTGCTCTTGATCTTTTCTTTGAGAATTGTTGGTGTGACATCAGCCGTTTTAATTTCTCAGCTCCTCTTATCCACTCCAACCTGTCTCCTTCTGAACTAGCTGCATTCATGTCCAACCCTGACTTTGTTATCAAATCTACTAATAGGGATGGTGCTATTGTTATTAAAACAGAAAATGCTGGACAAACTCAGTAGCCAAGGTATCATTTGTGGGAGAGAAATACAGTTAACGTTTTGAGTCTATATAACTCTTCTTCAAAGCTGAAGAGAGATAGAAATGTGATAGATGATGGACGCGATCGAACCAAATTGCAATAGACTCCCGTGTCGCGCGCGTTTAGCCGGGCGTTTCCCGGTGCTTATAGCCCTGAGCAAAACCTCGCCATCTAATGAGACTTTATTGCAATCTAAGGCCTCAGCGGGGAACGCCCCGCCAAGTTTGCTCTTAGTCCTGTTCCCTGCACTGAGGAGCTCCGCTTGCCAGAACCCCTCAGTGCAGGAAGAGATGAAGGCACCATTTATAAATGGTGTCCTGATCTCTCGACACCTGCAATGTGACCACCAGACCTACACAAATCCCCGACTCATCCATAAGGGGGTCCTCAGGCCCTATCGCATCTCACCTCACATGGGCAGGGCACCTCCAGGCCTGATCCCCGGCATGGGAGAAATGCCAGCATGGAACCCTGGACGTGCCAGGCCAGCACCCAGGTGCCACTGTGCTGTTGCCAGGCTGGCAGTGTCAACGTAGAAAGTGGGCACTGCCAAGGTGCCCATGTGGCACCAGCACTGCCAGTGTTCCACCCTGCCCAGAGGGCAACCACCTGGGAGGGCCTTCAATCTCCAGGGAGACCCCCCACTAGTGCTGTACCATTTGGTGCCCATTTGTGGGGACCAGCACTCACCTGAGTTTTCCAGGGTGAAGGGGTTAGGAGCCAGAGCTCGGTAGATCAGGTGAGCATATATTACAGTGAGACTAGCTGCCTCACTCTAATATGCAAATTTGCCAAATGCTGATCCCACCCACAATGGGCAGGATTCAGATCGCAACATCTCATGAGATCCTGGTAGATCTCGTGAGGCATGGCGACGCGGGTAGATCCTGAAAGAGGGATGTCCTGGCATTTACTGGTCATGCCGTGCCCCTATTCACTTGAACAGGGGTGTGGCACAGCCGATAGATTACACCTTTATATTGATGAAGAAAGGGGGATCAGGTGGAACAAAATAAAAGGTCAGGGAAAGGAACTCAGGATCTGTTGTGGTAAGTTCCGTGAAATCCCATGCTTGAGTGATTGGAATACATTTAGTGCACTTAGATCTCTTTGATGTGGTCAATGTTTACAAACATTGGGGTTTTACCACTTTGGCGACTGAAGGGTGAAGGGTTATGAATGGATCAAAGCTGCAGATGTTTTTTACAAGCTGTCAATCACAGACCGCTGCTCAAAAACCATGAATGGCTTGCAGGTAGAGGATCTGTGGGAACTAGATGCAGACACAGCTGCTCTCCTTCAAGGAATGTACTCGTGGAGCTGCAAGGTAAGTATTACAACTGTAATGCTTCCCACGTCTGGACTGCTCTCTAGCTTCCAGACAGTGATCCCTGAGGCACGATCAATTTGGCAGGAGACGAAGTTGAATTCAAACTGAGGCTTTATTAGTATCTGATGTGTGGCCTCCTACAGCAGCTGACGAAATGGCTGCGAGCTGAAGGCCACGCATATTTATAACCCAGCACCTGGGCGGAGCTAGCATGCAGGGGCCCATGTAAACCTGTAGTGCAGGTTCTACCGGACAACCCTCAATATAAAAACACAGTGGTTTACCACAATCCCTTTTCTGGAGGGGTGGCGAGTCCTGTGTGGTAGGAGATCACTGTTTGGGAGGTCTGTGGAGGGGGCTCTTGTAAGCAGTGGGTCCTGTGGGGTTCCCCCTATTGTAGGGGACCCTGTGGGAGCGGGAGAGAGAGAGCCGGAGTGCACGGGTGTCGGAGAATTGCCGGGGGCTGGCGTGAATCCCGCCCCGGCCGTTTGCCGAATTCTCCGGCACCGGCGATTCGGCGGGGGCGGGAATTGCGCCGTGCCGGTTGGCGGGGCCCCCCCGCGATTTTCCGGCCCGGATGGGCCGAAGTCCCGCTGCTAGGATGCCTGTCCCGCCGGCGTGGATTAAACCACCTCTCTTACCGGCGGGACAAGGCAGCGCGGGCGGGCTCCGGGGTCCTGGGGGGGGCGCGGGGCGACCTGGCCCCGGGGGGTTCCCACACGGTGGCCTGGCCCGCAATCAGGGCCCACCGATCCGCGGGCGGGGCTGTGCCGTGGGGGCACTCTTTTCCTTCCGCCTTCGCCACGGTCTCCACCATGGCGGAGGCGGAAGAGACTCCCTCCACTGTGCATGCGCGGGAATGCCGTGAGCGGCCGCTAACGCCCCCGCGCATTCGCCGCCCGGAGATGGCCTTTTCCGCCAGCTGGCGGGGCGGAAATTAGTCTGGCGCAGGCCTAGCCCCTCAAGGTTGGGGCTGGGACCCCAAGATGCGGAGGATTCCGCACCTTTGGGGCGGCGCGATGCCTGACTAATATGCGCCGTTTTTGGGGCCGGTCGGCGAACATCGCGCCGATACCGGAGAATTTCGCCCCAGGTAAGTGATATTTATTCTGAGCGTTCCGTTTGGGGGGAAAACAATAGAATTTGAAAAACTGAAAAGTGACGTCTCAGGATAGCTATGACCTGATTGGCTGGTAGGGAATCTGCACTAAATTTAAAAATTAAACATTGTTAAACTAATTAAACGTAATTAATTACTTAATCATAATTTAGAGGAGTATCTAAGCCAGAGACCGGAGAGTACTGTATTTAGCATTTCCATTTATAGTAGAAATCTAGTGCCAGGAAATATAGTTAACAGTAACTTTTTAAAATTTATTTTCTATTTTAATTTATTAATTCGTTAACACAATGTCGATTAGAGGGGTGCAGTGCTCTGACTGTGAGATGTGGCAGGTCCGGGAGGCTTCCAGCGTCCCGGATGGCTACATGTGCAGAAAATGCACCCAACTGGGGCTTCTCACGGACCACATGGTTCGATTGGAGCAGCAGTTGGATGCACTTAGGAGCATGCAGGTGGCGGAAAGCGTCATAGACAGCAGTTATATAGATGTGGTCACACACAAGGTGCAGGCAGAGAGATAGGTGACCACCAGAAGGGGCAGGCAGGCAATGCAGGAATCCCGTGTGGTTGTCCCCCTCTCAAACAGGAATACCGCTTTGAATACTGTTGGGGGGGATAGCCGATCAGGGAAAACAGCAGCAGCCAGAGCAGTGGCACCATGGCTGGCTCTGATGTTCAGCAGGAGGGGTCAAAGCGCAGAAGAGCAATAGTCATAGGGGACTCTATATTCAGGGGCACAGGTAGGCACTTCTGAAAGAGACTCAAGGATGGTATGTTGCCTCCCTGGTGCCAGGGTCTCAGAACGGGTAGCGGGCATCCTGAAGGGGGAGGACAAACAGGCAAAGGTCGTGGTGCATATTGGTACTAACGACGTAGGCAGGAAGGGGGGTGAAGTCCTGCAGCAGGAGTTCAGGGAGCTAGGCAGAAAGTTAAAAGACAGAAACTCCAAAGTTGTAATCTCAGGATTACTCCCTGTGCCACGTGCCAGTGAGGCTAGAAACAGGAAGATAGAGCAGCTAAACTCGTGGCAAAACAGCTGGTGTAAGAGGGAGGGTTTCAGTTATCTGGACCACAGGAAGCTCTTCCGGGGCATGTGTGACCTGTATAAGAAGGATGGGTTGCATCTAAACCGGAGAGGCATAAATTTCCTGGCCGCGAGATTTGCTAGTGTCACACGGGAGGGTTTAAACTAGTATGGCAGGCGGGTGGGTACCGGAGCAATAGGTCGGAAGGTGAAAAATTTGAGGGAGAACTAGGAAATAGGGCCACTATGGCTCTGAGGAAGAGCAGACAGGGGGATGTTGCTGAAAACAGCGGGACTGGTGGCCTGAAGTGCATATGTTTTAAGGCAAGAAGTATAACAGGTAAGGCAGATGAACTTAGAGCTTGGATTAGTACTTGGAACTATGATGTGGTTGCCATGAAAGAGACCTGGTTGAGGGAAGGACAGGATTGGCAGCTAAACGTTCCAGGATTTAGATGTTTCAGGTGGGATAGAGTGGGAGGTAAAAGGGATGGATAAGTTGCGCTCCTGGTTGGGGAGAGCATCACAGCTGTACTGCGGGAGGACAACTCAGAGGGCAGCGAGGCTATATGGGTAGAGATCAGGAATAAGAAGAATGCAGTCACAATGTTGGGGGTTTACTACAGGCCTCCCAATCCCAACAGCCAGCGGGAGATAGAGGAGCAGATAGGTAGACAGATTTTGGAAAGGAGTAAAAGCAACGGGGTTGTTGTGATGGGAGACTTTAACTTCCCCAATATTGACTGGGACTCATGTAGTGCTAGGGGCTTAGACGGGGCAGAGTTTGTAAGGAGCATCCAAGAGGGCTTCTTAAAACAATATGTCCAACTAGGAAAGGGGCTAAACTGGACCTGGTATTGGGGAATGAGCCCGGCCAGGTGGTAGAAGTGTCAGTAGGGGAGCATTTCGGGAACAGTGACCACAATTCAGTAAGTTTTAAAGTGTTGGTGGACAAGGATAAGAGTGGACCTTGGGTGAATGTGCTAAATTGGGGGATGGCTAATTATAATAATATTAGGCGGGAAATGAAGAACCTAGATTGGGGGCAGATGTTTGAGGGTAAATCAACATCTGACATGTTGGAGGCTTTCAAATGTCAGTTGAAAGGAATTCAGGACCGGCATGTTCCTTTGAGGAAGAAGGATAAATATGGCAAATTTCGGGAACCTTGGCTAACGAGAGATATCGTAGGCCTCGTCAAATGAAAAAGGAAGCATTTGTCAGGGCTAGAAGGCTGGGAACAGACGAAGCCTGTGTGGAATATAAGGAACGTAGGAAGGAACTTAAGAAAGGAGTCAGGAGGGCTAAAAGGGGTCACGAAAAGTCATTGGCAAATAGGGTTAAGGAAATTCCAAGGCTTTTTACGCGTACATAAAAAGCAAGAGGGTAGCCAGGGAAAGGGTTGGTCCACTGAAAGACAGGGGAGGGAATCTATGTGTGGAGCCAGAGGAAATGAGCAAGGTACTAAATGAATACTTTGCAACAGTATTCACCAAAGAGAAGGAATTGGTGGATGTTGAGTCTGAAGAAGGGTGTGCAGATAGCCTGGGTCACATTGAGGTCCAAAACAACGACCTGGGCGTCTTGAAAAATATTAAGGTGGATAAGTCCCCAGGGCCTGATGGGATATACCCCAGAATACTGAAGGAGGCAAGAGAGGAAATTGCTGAGGCCTTGACAGACATCTTTGGATCCTCACTGTCTTCAGGTGATGTCCTGAATAGCCAATGTTGTTCCTTTGTTTAAGAAGGGTAGCAAGGATAATCCAGTGAACTACAGGTCAGTGAGCCTTACGTCAGTGGTAGGGAAATTACCAGAGAGAATTCTTCGAGATAGGATCGACTCCCATTTGGAAGCAAGTGGACGTATTAGCGACAGGCAGCACGGTTTTGTGAAGGGGAAGTCGTATCTCACTAACTTGATAGAGTTTTTTGAGGAGGTCACAAAGATGATTGATGCAGGTTGGGCAGTGGATGTTGTCTATATGGACTTCAGTAAGGCCTTTGACAAGGTCTCTCATGGCAGACTGGTACAAAAGGTGAAGTCACACGGGATCAGAGATGAGCTGGCAAGGTGGATACGGAACTGGCTAGGTCATAGAAGGCAGAGAGTAGCAATGGAAGGATGCTTTTCTGATTGGAGGGCTGTGACTAGTGGTGTTCCGCAGGGATCAGTGCTGGGACCTTTGCTGTTCGTAGTATACATAAATGATTTGGAGGAAAATGTAACTGGTCTGATTAGTAAGTTTGCGGATGACACAAAGGTTGGTGGAATTGCAGACAACGGTGAGGACTGTCAGAGGATACAGCAGGATTTTGATCATTTGGAGACTTGGGCGGCGAGATGGCAGATGGAGTTTAATCCGGACAAATGTGAGGTAATGCATTTTGGAAGGTCTAATACAGGTAGGGAATATACAGTGAACGGTAGAACCCTCAAGAGAGATCAGGTGTACAGGTCCACAGGTCACTGAAAGGGGAAACAAAGGTGGAGAAGATAGTCAAGAAGGCATACGGCATGCTTGCCTTCATTGGCCGGGACACTGAAGAGAAATTGTCAAGTCATGTTGCAGCTATATAGAACCTCAGTTTGGACACACTTGGAGTATAGTGTTCACTTCTGGTCGCCACACTACCAGAAGGATGTAGAGGCTTTAGAGAGGGTGCAGAAGAGATTTATCAGGATGTTGCCTGGTATGGAGAGCATTAGCTATGAGGAGAGGTTGAATAAATTTGGTTTGTTCTCACTGGAACAAAGGAGGTTGAGGGGTGACCTGATAGAGGGCTACAAAATTATGAGGGGGATAGACAGAGTGGATAGTCAGAGACTTTTTCCCAGGGTAAATGGGTCAATTACTAGGGGGCATAGGTTTAAGGTGCGAGGGGCAAACTTTAGAGGAGAGGTACGAGGCAAGTTTTTTACACAGAGGATAGTGGGTGCCTGGAACTTGCTGCCGGAGGAGGTGGTGAAAGCAGGGCTGATAGTGACGCTTAAGGGGCATCTTGACAAATACACGAATAGGATGGGGATAGAGGGATACGGACCCAGGAAGTGTAGAAGATTGTAGTTTCGACGGGCAGCATGGCCGGCGCGGGCTTGGAGGGTCAAAGGGCCTGTTCCTGAGCTGTACTTTTCTATGTTATTTGTCTTTGGGGGGGGTTTCCCTATAACAGGGGTTCCTATGGGATGTCCTCCGATTATGTTGGTCCCTATGGAGAGTTCCCCTATTCCAGGGAACCCTGATGGGCATCCCTATTACAGGGGTCCCTGTCGGGTGTCTCCCTATCACAGGCATCCTTGTGAGGGGGTCTCCCTGTCACAGGGGCCTGGGGGGGGGGCTCCCTATTATAGGTGTCCTGGGGAGGGTGTGTCGGTTCACCCCTGTACTTCGTGGTGGGGGTTTGGCATTTAGCCAATCCAAGGTCTGGGGGCTGCTGTGCAGTCTGGGAGCCGATGTGTGGTGCAGGCGTGGGGGTTGGGCCTCGGATGGTCTCTACATTGTAGCCCTGGCGTGGTGGACCACTTGGTTGTCTCCTTGGCCCACCGCAAGGTTTACCACGCCAGGACCACGATGGTAGAGACCACAAGTGAACCTCGGCCACGTGATTGTCGGCTGCAGGGACTGCAGGATCATGGGAGGGCAGAGCATAGGGTGCCAGGCCTGCTACATGGATTCAAATGGGTCATTATGAGCCATTTGCACTTATTTACATGCTCCCGCTGGCATCCAGCGAAACACGTTCTCGCCATCTTTGGGAGATTGGAGCATCACATTCGGGTCGGCTTCGGGCACCGATCCCAATTATCTCGCAACGCCCGATTCTCTGTCTTATCAGGGAATGCATTCCGGGCATCCCGGGATGGAGAATCCAGCCCAATATATTGATTGGGTTAAAATTTATAAAGCACAAGGCATGTGTATAGAATTTTTAAATGCTGACATGCTTAGGACAGCAGTACAATTCAGACATCCCAAATGTCCTGTAGCTGCAATAATGTCTGCATTTGCTTTTGAACAGCAGAATTTACTATTACAATTATCATCACTGCACATAAAAAAATTGATCCACTTCACACTGACCAGCAATAAATTATCACCCTGAGCGAGTGTGACAAAAGAATTCAAGGTCCACTGCATAATAAAATGGCAAGTTGTAACTGCCTAATATTAATTGGATCCACCCCTGACCCTCGTAATTGCCTTATCTGATTTTGCTCAGCTCTGGCCTCAATATTCACCTTCTATGTTAAACCAATGTGGCAAAAAGCAAATTATAATTTTTAACTACAGACAATGCTTTGCACAAATTCAGGCATCAACTACAAGATGCCCGTCATATGTTAAAATCTACCAAAAGCTATTACGCCTAAAGTGTTTCTTTTTAACTTACAATTAATATTTATATAATTGTATCAACTTATTTAACTGTACTGGACGGTGTTTATTGATATACTGCTGAATAGTTACCATGACAAAACGGTGATTTTCCGCAATATCCATCTTCTATAATGCCTTTTATAATTATATTGAAATAAAAGAATAGAATTTTGCAACATTTTACAAGCTGTCAGATGTTCATGTTTAAGATATTTTCAAACCACAGTGGATAAACAATAGCGAAGATAAAGCATAAATGAAATGGGATTATACTCATTTATCTTCTTCAAACACTACCCAAAACACAAACATGCACAGTAGTATCATAGAACCCCTACAGTGCAGAAGGAGGCCATTCAGCCCATTGAGTCGAATGAGCACTCTGCCCATTTACAGGTTAGAGGTGAAAATATTCACACGTAGGCCTGTTTGAGTAAGTAATGAAGCAATTTATTATTTCAGATCTGGGAGAATGATTTGGAGACTACGCAGTCTCGCAATCCTCTTTCTCACTTGAGCTAAGGTTCACACGGGGTTAATATACAGATTCCAGGGGCGGCATTAGTTGTATTCTCATTTACATACAATCAATCAACTATATTTGTGTCACAATTCATTACATGCAGTCAAACAATTTTCTTAGCATCCCAGTTATCACATATATGGTTAAAGTGGGTGTTGTCTTACTCGCCCCTAACTTCATGCAAAAGTCACTCAAGACTAACATAAGGATATGTCCTGTCTGCAGCTGGGGACCTTGAGCATATTGAGGACACAATGCATTCCTTGTTCTGGGAAGCTGTTATCAGTGGCTATTAAAATACTCCCTATACATACCCACGCCTGGTTCTCATGAGGTAGTTTACACAGTTTGTAACTTATTGTTCAAAATGTGGCTAGTTCAGCAATTTTGTGTCTTTAGTATTGCTAAAATAGCTAACAGCCATTTTGTGTCCTTTCTGATATTAACAAGCATTGTGTTGACACTATCTATTTCTACAAATTGCCTCTTCTAAACATTGGCATCGAAGCCAATGAGTACCTTTTGTCTCAACAGAACTATTCAAAAGTAATATAGGGGCAAAAATGTAGTTACAGAGCCATCTATAATTTATATCATAGTCCAGTATCAGAAAATGTCCCCCAACACAAGTGTCCACCCCTACCTACCACATAATCCAATAATCTAACTTGTACATTTTTGTAAATTAAGGGGCAATTTAGAATGGCCAATCCACCTAACCCACAATGAGAAATGGTGTAGGATTCTCCGGATTTGCAATTGATACTCAGGAGGCTGACAAGCTGCAGCCGTGTACGCACACTTCACTCCCCACACACACCATCCCAGCCAACAAGATGGCAGCAAGACACGCGGCACCAAGGTTCACGGATGCTGAAGTTGAGACCCTCCTGGACGCGATGGACAAGAGGCAGGCCCGCTGTTACCCCGGCCCAGGAAAGAGGCTGTGAGCTGCCACCATTCGCCGTGCTTGGGTGCAGGTGGCAGAAGCAGTCAAACCCATCAGCAACACCGCCTGGACCGGCCTGTAGTGCAGGAAAAAACTGCATGACCTCCTCAGGATGGCTAAGGTAAACAGGCATCACTATGCCCCTGGCACCAACCCCGTCCCACACATTTCTGACCCCCTCAACAGGAGAGGGCCAACCACCACACTGCCCCACCTGCCAGCACCCATTCTGGCCGCCATGGCAACTGAGGCCACCTGCTCTCCACACTCGGGGATGCATGCGTCAGACTGAATAATACTGTGTGTTTACTGTCCTGCCCCCCTCCCCCCCCCAAGGGGAAGGCCGCCCATCAATGCCTGGTGCAGGAGAAAACTGGAAGGGCTCGCCAGACCTGTGGCCCCTCACCATGGCTGAGCAGTGGGCCCTCGATTTGGTTGGTGGGCCAGAAGAACGAGAAGTCACCAGGGTGGAGGACGGCCGTAGGCAACATGGTGAGACCCCACTTAGTTGCTGTTCCCTGTGACACTTGTGCCAACCCCCCCCAAAACCACCCCCACATCCTCACCACCACGCCCTCACCCCCACCATCACCATCACACCAACCTCACCCCGACAAGCCCCACTCCCCCCGCGGTCTAATCATGCGTCTTGTCTTGTGTCTCCGAGGACCTGCTGGTGATGGGGTGGGTTCATCTTTTGCTCGCGTCCCCAGCCAGTGCCACAACTTGAGCCCCGTCCCCCATCCCTGTGCTGACCAATGACAAGGGTGACACCGACATGGACAGGAGCCATTGACCCGAAATCCAAGAAGACTTGGAGCTCAAGTCGGAGGATGACACTGATTTCCCATCATAGCTGTCAACAACACCCTCCACTATCACAGAGACACTCACCTCGGTTGGGGATTTTAGTGAAGGGGCTCCTGGGACACCCTCTACTGACCACCACACAGCTGCTCCGGTACATCAGGTGGAGATAAGAATTCCGAGGGGGCGGATGGTCAGAGGGCTTACCTGCCATCCAGATGGGTTTCGGGCTTCGGGAACAGACTCTCCCATTGATTGTGGAGCCAGGTACTACATGAGGGGATGTCGGTGAGCATATAGTACCTGCAGGTGTCACTGGTGCCGCCGCGTGAAAGAGCAGAAGCTGGTGCCGACCATGTGCGTCACCCAGGCCAACACCACACAGGTAGCGTCCATGGTGGAGGCATTGGGGGCGAAGGTTTTGACCATGGATCAGCATATCCAAGGCCTGGCACACTCTATGCAGGTGCTGGCCGAGGCCCATACAGGGTTACCTTCTCAGAGACAGCTATGTGCCAGAGCCACCTAATTTTCGGAGCACAGCTCCTTCCTCACCTGAGGTAAGAGCTGTGTTCCAAAAGCCAGTGATTTGATCCAAACCTGTTGGACTTTAACCTGGTGTTGTAAGACTTCTTACTGTGCCCACCCCAGTCCAACACCGACCTCTCCACATCAGAGCCACCGAGACATTACAGCGGCGCTTCTGAGCGTGGTGCAGTCACGGTGGGCCATGGCTGAAAACGTTGGAGGCATTGCCCAGGTGCTGGCTGAGGTGACGCAGAGGGAGATGGCGCAGTCACTGGCTGACGTGTCAGAGACCAAGAAGGTGGTGGCACAGTTGCAATGTGATGTAGCGCTGTCCCAGATGGAGATGGTCCATTCCCTGTGCTACATGGCCGCAAGCATGCAGACCCTGCTCGAGATGAGAGCGGGACTCCAGGACTGGCAGTGCCAGGTGGCAGGGGAGTCTCAGAGGATGGCTCCATTCACCCCCCCATCCAATGGAGTAGCCCAGGGGCCATTGGGCACCACGCGGGAGGAGGAGGTGATGGGACCCTTGTGGGTGGCTCCTGGAGGGAATGTGCCGGAATGCCGCAGCACCCGGGCTTCCCCCCACCCCCTGTCCCTGGCGCATCTGGTGGGCGGCGTGCAAAACAGAGTGGCACAACACCACCTGGGACATGTGAGCTGCAGCCGGGTCAATCCAGGCCTGATCGCCCCAGACAACGGCCGCCAACGGGGACCCAGGTAGAGAATCGCAGCAGGTCAACTCCAATCCTGATGCACCTTCTGAGAATCCATCTGGATGTAGCGTTAGGGCTCATACGGCCGGAGTGCCTGGGTGGCAGTGCCGAGGTGCCAGGTTGGCAGTGCCAGAGTGCCTCAGTGGCAGTGGGAGTGCCAGGATACCACCCTGCCCAGAGCTCAACCACTCGGGGGCCTCCAATGGCCTGGAAGCGTCCACCCCCCAGGTGCTGTTACTTGTTTGTGTGGCTAAATGGCATCATGGCAAGGTCTCCCCTGCTCATTCCTGGGCAGCGGGAGCATCAGGCGCTGACATTTTAAAGTGCGCCTAACTGCTCACTTAAATATGTAAATCTGCATCACACCTAGTGAGGGCAAGATCCAGATTGCGATGTTTTGCGAGATCTCGTTAGGTCTCACAAGACGTTCTGAGCATCGCAAATCTCGCGAGAGGCCTCTTCCGAGATTTAATGGCCTCATAATGTCACTGAGTCTGTTCAATTGTATGCTGTGCTCACGAGACTGTGACCTTCAGGCTGTTTCATAACTAAGTCCCACTGAGGTGTGTGTCATAGGTCATGGAGGTCTACAGCACAGAAAAGGCCCTTTGGCACATCGTGCCCGTACTAGTCAAAAACCACCACCTAACTATTCTGATCCCATTTTTCAACACGTATCTATGTAAGTCTTTGCCTGGTGGAGAGTGTGGTTGAGTGCTGTGACAGTTCTTCATGCTTTGGTTCCTCCTTTGGGGTGTCATTGGGGCTGGATATGAGGGCTTGGCTCGTGGATTACATTGGGCCCTTTCCAGAGGTTCCTGTGAAGGAAAGAAAGCAGAGACAATTAGTGCACGACATGTGACTATAACAGGACAAAGCATGCACAGTATGCACAGTCTGAGGGATGAGCTGGTGCAGGATCCTCATTGTGAATTTCCCATCTCATCATCGGCAAAGACATAGTCGGCCTCGTTTCCAGCCAGAGTGATTTGTGTCTCAAACTGATATAGGACCTTCAGTTTTGGCAATCCATCCCCAGTCAGGGACCTCTCCCTGTGATCGCGTGTGAGTTTGTTCTGCCGAAAGACAGATGGAGAGAATGTGAACTACACGCATGCCAGGGCAGATGACAAGGTCCATTACTGAAACATATATAATGCAGAGGTGAGGAAGAATTTCTTCTCTCAGTAGGTTATTAATCTTTGGAATTCCAGAGAGCACTGGAGGTTGGGGCATTGGATATATTTAAGGCTGAGGTAGACAGACGTTTGCTTGACAAGGAGGCCGAGGGTTATGCTGGGAGTAGGCATGATATTATTGAATGGTGGAGCAGGCTTGAACAGTCTACTCCGGCTCCCATTTATTATATTCTTATGTACTTCACATGCTGTCCAGTGGCAGTGTCCTCCATAAACATGGAGTCAGATTTGTTCAGTACATTAACAAGCAGCTCGATTTTTAGTCATCCAAATCACTCCATTAGTATGTAACATAAAGGGCGGGATTCTCCGATTCTTTGGCTATTTCCGCAGGATCTGACTGGTCTTACGACCAAAAATTCGGCGCTGCCCCTGCACTGATGCTCCGCCCGCCAATTTTTCATATTCTATTTGCGGTATCGGGTAGCTGTCCAGATTAGAGGCCTTGTTTACTGTTAACTTGTAATCCGCACACAGGCGAATGGTTTTGTCTGGTTTCAGTCCTGGGACTGCAGGCACTGCCCAATCTGAAAATTGTATCAGCCGGATGATTCCTGGACTTTCCAAGTGGTTGAATTCATCCTCTACCTTTTTCAGCAATTCGTAGGTACTAGGCAGGCCTTGAAGTACTTTGTTTGGGCCTCAGGGTCTATGTGTATCTTGATCATGGCCCCTTTGATTTTACCCAGGCCCTCCTGGAAAACGTTTGGGTACTTCCTCTTGCTCATGTATTTGCTTTGATTTGATTTGCTTTGTTTGACCCTTGTTCCGCACTGTAACACATCACTATTTGTTGATCTCCCATTTGTCAATGTACTCTGTCGATTATTCTTTTGCCTGCTTTGTACATACTGTGTACGTTCTATTGGCCGCATAAAAATACTTTTTGCTGTACTTCGGTTTATGTGACAATAAATCAATCAATCATTCAATCAATCAATTCCCCAGGACCTCGTATAAAGTCCCAGTGCCTACCCTGAAGGTCCGCTGCCAGTCCAAACGGAACCTCTGTCGCCAATCACGTACAAGAATTCCTCAGCTGCTCTGAAGGACTTCAAACTCTTGTTGCTGTATCATTAGCATAACCACTCTGCCACTGTATCTAATGCATGAACGGGAATGAAAAACATAAGAGTGACAATTGGCACCTGGTCTCAATTATATTTTTTTTCTGTAGTGTTTATTGCTATGTTGCATTGAGAGGTCATTGTGAACAAATTGACTTTTATTGAACTGGCATGCATTTACACAGAAGAAACAAAGTTTGTGTGTCATAGAAAGTCACATGGGAGTTTACAAAACAATTTTTTAATCAGATCACAGTTCACTAGTTCTGCATTTCAAATCAACAGCTGACTGAACAAACCTATTAACAGTACACTCAGCATGATTTAACATAGTGGCACAAGTCTGCAACTGTGATTAGCACAGCAAGGGATTAGGTTGAGAGATATGTTTATCGTTGTCAGAATGCTCAAAATCAAGCAATGTTCACCAATACTGTCACAAATATTCCTGAAGGCTGATATATTAGAATTAAATTACTACATTGCAAACTGCAATTACCTCAACATTTGGTCAACCCTGAGGATTAATGGTGGTGGAGTTGGGGTTAGGGCGGGGGGTGTTTCCCCATATTAATTCCATGGAAGGCCAACTGGAACCCCAGGGAAACAAAATGAGCATGTTGGACTGCTGTCACTATGAAATAAATATGGGCAGAGCGCAGGACAAAATCCTTTCTAGAATCAGAAGAAACTCAGTTTTACCTATGTTCTAACTATAGCTTTCTGACCTCTTCATTAACATGAGGTGTCAATTGTAGCAGTAAGCATGGCATCAGCTGTCAAAAGCATGTGTGCTGATTTATACAAGTAAATATTAAATAGTACAATTATGAACTGTTTTATATTCTGTACACTTGCTACACTGAGAATAAAATGCTTGTGGAATTTCAAAAGAATAAATTAGTGTGATGGGTGCAGGTAACTACAGCCATTTATACTTTTTTACTCATTTATGCTCGCGAGCCCAATGTTCATTTCCCATCCCTGGTTGCCCTTAAGAATGTAATTGTAGGCCATCTTCTTGAACTGCTGAGTGCAAAGGATGAAGGCTTTTCTAAAGTGCTTTGAGTAGGGAATTCCAGGATGTTGAGCCCATGATAGTGAAGAAGCAATGATATATGCCCAGGTCAGGATAGCATGCAACATGAAATGAAACATTGAGGTGATATTGTTCCCGTGCACCTGCCATCTCTGGGTTCAGCATCTTCAAGTTCCTCCCCTTTTGAAAAATATATATTGCAAAAATGTTTATGAAAATAGAGGTCAGCTCATATTAACATAACATAAATCCAACATCAGTATTAAAGAGAGATGTATTTAACCATTTTATAACTGGGATGACCAGTATATGAAGTGTATATAGGGTGGCACGGCGCACAGTGATTAGCACTACTGCCTCACAGCTCCAGGGACCCAGGTTCAATGCTGGCCTCAAGTGACTGTCTGTGTGGAGTTTGCACATTCTCCCGGTGTCTGCGTGGGTTTCCTCCGGGTACTCCGGTTTCCTCCCACAAGCCAAAGATGAGCAGGTTAGGTGGACTGACCATGCTAAATTGCCCTTTCGTGTCCAAATGGTTAGGTGGGGTTTTGGGGTGAGGGTTGAGGCGTGGGCTTAAGTAGAGTGCTCTTTCCAAGGGCCAGTGCAGAATCGATGGGCTGAATGGCCTCTTTCCACACTGCAGGGATTCTATACTGTCTATATTATACAAATAGAACCACGGTTAATAAATACGTACTTATCACATTTTGTGAGATAAATTTTCATCTTTATTACTTGGGATGTGTGTGTGGATGGAATGCTGAGAGCTGGAATGGGCTGAGACTGCGGGCCACAAAATCTGCCTATTTTCATTCCATTAGTTTAAGTAGAAAATAAGCCAAGAATGTTCTATTTATGGATTGCAATCGTTGAGCGTTATAAGTGCATCCATCCAGACAAGTATTCCATCACACTCCTCCTGACATGTGATTTGAAGGTGGCAGTGGAGAGGATTTAGGGAATCAGGAGGTGAGCCATTCACTGCAGGATATAAAGCTTATGAAATGCTCGAGGTGCAAAGACACATAGGTACCTGGTCCAGTTGAGTTTCTGGTCAGGAATAATCGCTCGGATGTTGACAATGGGGATTTAGAAATAATAATGCAATTGAATATCATGAGGAAGTGGTTAGAATCTCTCTTGTAAATCAAACCTGGACAAACTACAAACCACGGGCTGCATCCATCCTGCGAGAACTCCTAATCGAGTCCGCAGTCATGTCGCCAGCAAATGCAATGTGCACTGACTGTGTGTGCACAGCTGCTCCTGGCAGATCGGCACAAGAGCTGTGAGGGTACATCGCAGATCATAAAAAGCTTAAAGGGAAGTAGTTCAAGGTCAATGGAAGTATTTCCAGGTAAGTTGAAGTTGGCCAATGATCAGAGGCTAGAGACAAACTTTTCCTGCGGAGCAACTGTGTTGCAGGAAGTTGTGCATATGAAGCAGCAATGAAAACACCAAGTATACATGTACGATTACTGATTAGATTAGTGCAGTTTTGATTACCATTTTGGTTTTGCAAGTATATGCGCGGTGGCACAATGGTTAGCATTGCTGCCTCACAGCGCCAGAGAAGCGGGTTCAATTTTGGCCTTGGGCGACTGTCTCTGTGGAGTTAGCACATTCTCCCCAGGTCTGTGTCGGTTTCCTCCAGGTATGGTGGCAGTATTATTTCAAATGCTGAGAGAAGGCATATGTATATTAGTTCACTATGCCTCAGTTCATGATCAGAAACAGAACCAACGTATGCCACAATCAAAACAAAGGTGTTGGTAGCAATGTCGGCATGTGAAAAATTCACAGACAACATTTTGGGTTGAGATTCAAAATTTAAGCAAACCATGAGTTCTTCTGAACATGAAAGAAATTGCAAAGATGCCACCCATAATCCAATGCTTCAGATTAAGATCAATAAGATATGACCCTATTACGGAGTATATTCAAGAAAGTATCAAATAATAGTAAACAACTGTTTGGGATACAAAACAAGAGGATATATACTTCATCAAGGAGGTAGAAACATTTACAACCCGAATTACGCAACACTTACCAGCTTCTGCAAAAGGTTGCAGGAAAGAAAAGAAGCACAGCATCAGAGTAACTGTTGCTTCTAGATTAAAGAATATTCTCTGGAAGGGTGGTCAAACTATATTCGCTGTAATCCAATACTACACCAATATTTTGAACAGAGTGAAACCTCGCTTGATAGATATGAAATTCCTTTTAGAAACTATGGAGATGAGCTACTGAACAAATTCACAGGAGTCTGTCGATGAACTTTTAACAAAAATAATAAAACATGTATTAAACAAGAAAGAAATGATCAAAATTATACCAGACAAATAGGATTGAAATATTTCAATACAAGCACAAGAACATGATTCAAATAACACCACTCCTTTACCCAGCAGCATCTTTACAACACATAAAATATTCAGACAGATAAACAAATTACAATGGGCGACATTTTCCATTTGGGAGACTATTCTCCCACCGGAGGAGAATAGTTACTGAATTAAGTGCATTTTATTCATGCCCCTTCACGCTTGAGTGATTTTGAAGTGCTGAGCTGGATATTGACAACATTTAACTTTCTTTGATGTGGTTGATGTTTGTAAATATTACGGTTACAATACTTAGAGTAAATCACCCATGAAGGAAGATGAATGAATCAAGGCTGCAGCTGCTTTCTGAATGCTGTCAATCACAACCCACTACTAGAAATGAATGAATGGCTTGCAGCTACAGGATCTGAGGCGTTTCAACACAGGTCACAGCTTCTCTCTTTCCAGGAATGGAAATGTGGTGCCTCCAGGCAAGTATTACAGCCGTAATTTCTAGCACTGGCCTGTATGGACTGCTCTCTAGCTTCCAGACAGGGATATTTTTTTCTGGGGGATCTATGGGGGGTTCCTCTAGTTAGGGGATCCCTGTAGGGAGTCCCTCTAGTGGGGTTCTCCCTATTAAGGGGGTTTCTGTGGAGGGGTTCCCCAATTAAGGGTGTGCCTCTGAGGGGTTTCTGTGGTGTTGGGTGCTCTGGTGCACAGATGAGCCAACACAGTTGTATGTGGTGCAACTCTATTTTATTTTAACTCTTATAATACAGTTCGTTCTGGATACTCTGCACGTGCTGTCTCCCTGAGTGTGTTTGGTGGCAGATGTGTCCTGGTCCTCCTCTGCAGCTAATACTGACCACCGGGGGTCGTGTCTGTGCTTTTATATCTTTCTGTCATTGGTTGTGGTGTTGTGTGTTCTGATTTGTCTGTTGGTGTGTCTATCATGATGTGTGTGTTTGAATATCATGACATCCCCCCTTTTTACAAAGATATGTGCCTACGTGGTTATAAATATAATTGTGTCGTGAGTGCATCTAAGAGTGTGTGTGTGTGTTGTGTACAGCGTGTGTATATGACGTAACTATTTACATGGGGCGATGTCGGGTGCGTCACACTAACAAGGTTGTACCATAACAAAACTTGGATACGAGAGAAAAAAAAACGTGAACATTGGTCTGGTCAGACGATATCTGGAACAATAAACAACAACAGGTTATAATACAGAAGTGTTTGACTTTTTGAACGTATGAACAGCGTTATAAGTCCAGTCTAATGGGTGACCGCCTCAAGAATGGGCTGGTCCTCAAGCCGGTTCAGCTGTGGAGATTTGGGGTCACACTGGTTCACCTTGGACTGTTGGGAGGTGATGCTGTTGCCGAAGTCTCTACTTTACCATTTGTTGTACTTCGTGCAGTGCTTGGTTTTTTCATTCGTGCAAATATAACATTCAACATCTTTGTTAGTGGTGCCTTGGCTGTGGTTTGGTTCTGGTGGCGATGGAAGGGGCATGATCCGTGGCATCTCCACGAAGTCATCCTTGGGAACCAGTGGAGGATCCGGCGTGTGCGTACGGTTCAGTTGCGAGCGTGGAAGGCGGCGCAAAGCTCGCTGATTGTGCCTACGCACCAATCCATCCGCCCTGCATGCCAGGAACAAGGTGGAGTCTTTTTTCTTTTTATGTTTGTGGTGGACGGCATCTTGTAGCCGATGGGTCGTTGCCATCGAAGTAGCACCATCACTAATATCATGCAAGGCGATGACTGTGCCAGATGTGGAAGTTGGCCGAGACCGTGCACGCTGGTTCCGGCCACCTGCTGTGCCGGAAGGGCGACTCCGCAGAGAAACGTCGAAGCATGTCGCCTTGGAGAGAGAATTGTTGCTCGCATCAACGTCTGGCGATGGCGCGAATTGGTGTGTCCATCTAGGACCGCCGGTGCTGGTTGCCACTGCCGACCCAGTGGGACTGCCACGCGATCCATTCCCTGTCGCCGTGGCATCCGCCGTCACCCTGAGCGTGCCATCACCGAGGCCGCGACACCGCCCATCCGGAGCAAGGTCTGGCGTGCGCAAATCAGAGTCGGCGCTTGGCTGCTCCCCATCTGGAGTCCGGTCTGCCTTCCGTCGATGCCCCCCGTCCGGAGTCCCAACAGGTTCACTGGAGGCAGCCGAGATTCCCTGAAGCTGCACTTCTGGAGTCGGAACATGCAGGAATGCACCAACCAGTGGAGAGGCTCGAGCCATCGAGGGTGGAAGCGGTGCGCCGCCACCGCAGTCGTCAGTGGTCCCACCGTGATCGTCGAGTGCCTCGGTACGCACTAGGCGAGGTCTGTCACCTTGCACCTTTTGCATGGGAAGTGGGATGCTGTCGTCACTCGTCTCACATCCCGTGGATAGATCCTCATTAGCAGCTTGCTGTTCACTAGGGTTGGATAAATTGTCAGAGTTTTCATCTGGTGGTGCACACCATGTCGGTGGACTGTCATTGTCTTGCCGTTGTCCTTCATTTGGGCTTTTCTTCTTTGGAATTTTAAATCTTCCCCCAGACATTGCAGAACCTTGTTTATTACCCCCAAATTCTCCCATATGTATGGTCTCGAATATAGGATCCAATGTTTCTATCGACATTGTACTATTTTCCAAAGAACATTCCGTTTCACTTTTCTTCTCAGGTACCTCATATGTATCTTTGTCTAATGTACATGCCTTCATGGTCTCTGGGTCTGATTTTGCTGGGACTGGCATGGTCACAGTCTCTCTTTTACTGTTCTCAATTGCCCACATTATACTCCCCATACATAACTGCTTAATCACTGGGGTTAGTGTGGTACAATGGATAATCGGGTCGACCTTATCTGCATCTTCACCATTAGTGGAAAGCACACTTGGTTCACTTGAAACTGCTGTGGGTTTTAAATTCGTTATCTGGCTACTCGATGTCGGTGTCCTCAGGATTCTTGCTCCAATGTTCTGCTCATTTATCAGTGGAGTGTGTATAGGTTCAATACAATTAATGTTCCCCTCAAGGTTTGAAGAGTCATTACTGACTAACTGCTGGTCTCCGAAGTTGGGATTTTGCGGCGTTGTGTTGAAGGGAGACATTTGTCCCTGCTGTAGATATGATTCAGGTTGTGTTATTTCCATTACCTGAGGATCAATGTCTTGTCCATTTTTTCGATCCGTACTAAAACACTGGCAATTCTCAGTCTGCTCCTTGCAAGTTAAACATTCAATAAATTTCTTTAGCAAATCCTCAGCATCCTTCTGTGGCCGTGCAGCATTATTAATCTCTGTTCGGCTATAATGATCCTGAAGGTCAGCGCATAAACCTTTTTTCTTCGGGCTTGGACGAGGCGATTCCTTTGGCTTGTCTTCAGTTGGGCTTGAACAGTCATCAGCGCTGTGCCCTTCATTGTAGCATGAGAGACCTTCATGGTCATGCTGCTGTGTAGTGGAGCATGGTAGGCTGTTATAGCCTTCTTGCTGTTCACGTGAGCATGGCAGACTTGCATCATCTACCGCTGGTTGGTCAGGAGAGGTTGCTAGACCCTCATGGTCTTGTTCCTGCAAGGACTGCACATTGGAGTCTTGCGTTGCTTCTATCGTGGAGGCTGTCCACGAGCTCTCTGTGGAGGCTTGTGACACTGGAGTCACTTCTTGTTCGTGCAAGGACTGCGCTCTGGAGTCTTGCGTTGCTTCTATCGTGGAGGCTGTCCACGAGCTCTCTGTGGAGGCTTGTGACACTGGAGTCACTTCTTGTTCGTGCAAGGACTGCGCTCTGGAGTCTTGCATTGCTTCTATCGTGGAGGCTGTCCACGAGCTCTCTGTGGAGGCTTGTGACACTGGAGTCACTTCTTGTCCGTGCAAGGACTGCGCTCTGGAGTCTTGCATTTCTGCAATTGTGGAGTCTGTCCACGAGCTTGCTGTGGAGGCTTGTGACACTGGAGTCACTTCTGGTTCATGCGAGGACTGCGCTCTGGAGTCTTGCATGTCTTCTTTCATAGAGTCGGGAACGTTGAGCGGGACGTGGACCACGCTCTGTGTGGCAGCAGGGCGCTCTCCGTGTGCTTGCACCGCTCCCTGTCTGTTAATGTCAGGCTGCAGCATCATCCGGTACTGATAAGTTGGAACGTCATATCTGCTGGATTGAAGATCCTCAAATCCGAAAAATGAATCCGCATCTGCGTCGGATTCAATGTGGGGGCCGCAATGTGCAACACGAAAGGTTCGTCCGAGTCATAGTCGTATAGGACCACGGAGCTATCATTGGGCTCGCGAGGTCCGGAAACACTGTAAAGATCGTCATCGAAGTATTCGAGGTCGGAATCATCGGCTTGTGCGTAGGTAACTGCTTGTCGGAGGGTTCTTCGGAGGTCAAATTCATCTCCTGGGTCAATTTGCGGCACTGTGCTGTCATTCCAGGTGAGGGAAGGTTGTTTTACAGCTTTAACAGATTTTTGTTTTTTTGATTTGGGACGTTTCCCTTTTAAATTGGATTTGGGACGTTTCCCCTTTAAATTGGTGCAGTCTGGGGCCTCTAACATCCTGACGCTCGGTATGTAGCACGTAGGAAGCGACTGCGCATGCTCAGATCACTGTTCCTTTACCGATGGCCGTTTTTTTGACTGCGCATGCGCAGCATCTCGCGCATGCGCAAACGATACTTCCGGTTCTGCGCACTGCTCGCGCAACTGTGCTAGCGTTATACCTTTAGCAAGATGGCCGCCGACCTCGACCCAGCCCTCTCTCAGGCCCGGGATTTCGGCCTCTGGGAATTCGGGCTCCGGGATCCCAGCCACGAGGTGAGTACTGCAGCTTTTCTTACCTTTATTTGCCGATTGGATTGCGTTTTCTTCACAGTACTTGGAGAATTTGTCCAGGACTGCCTGGTAATCGTACCTTTGCTGCCTCCTGAAGAACCTGAACCTTGTGAATATTTCTCTTGCCCTTGCACCGGCGATGGTGAGGAGAAATTCAATTTTTTCGCTATCATCCAGGTCTTGGAGTTCAGCTGCCACCAGGAACAATTCGAACCATTGCCGGAATCGCCGCCAGTTTTCGCGGAGGTCGCCGTGGCACTGGAGCGGCTGCGGAACCGGGAGCTCTATCATTTTGCCTGGGCGCTGCTGGTTGTCTCTGTACACTGAGGTATGCCGGCAGGTATCGATCCACTCCTGTACCATGTGGTGTTGGGTGCTCTGGTGCACAGATGAGCCAACACAGTTGTATGTGGTGCAACTCTATTTTATTTTAACTCTTATAATACAGTTCGTTCTGGATACTCTGCACGTGCTGTCTCCCTGAGTGTGTTTGGTGGCAGATGTGTCCTGGTCCTCCTCTGCAGCTAATACTGACCACCGGGGGTCGTGTCTGTGCTTTTATATCTTTCTGTCATTGGTTGTGGTGTTGTGTGTTCTGATTTGTCTGTTGGTGTGTCTATCATGATGTGTGTGTTTGAATATCATGACAGTTTCCACATTAAAGGGGTCCCGGTGGGATGTCCACCTATTAAGGGTGGCTATTTGGGGGTCCCTCTATTGAGGGGGTCCCTGGGGGACCCCCTCTGGTGGAGGAGGGGTGGGCAGGTTGTGCATTGTGGGGGGGAGGTAGCCCGTGGATGGACTTTAAGGGTACCCCTTGGCCCACCACAAAGGCCACCATGTCAGTCTCACATTTGGTGAGACCTGTAGCAATCCGTGCTCATTTGCATTCATTCACCTCCTCCTGCTGGTGCATGGGGGGGGGGGCAGGAGCATCATGATCAGATCGGCGGCCGCCGATGCCAGCATCGATCCCAATTTTTCGATTCTCCGTCTCATCGGGGATTCCGTTATTGGCGGCGGACAGCAGAGAAACTAGCCAAGGCATCTAAACTACTTATTTGAAGATTTCCATGGAATTTCTTACTAAAGTCACTCCCACTTGGACAGTTTCCACAAGGATCAACCTCCAGTGTTTCAATCACACATTCCAAGATTCTTTTCCTCTGGATATCTGCATATATTCAACTTTCACCTTTCAAGTACAATTTCAGGTCTTTGCCGTGCCAAGCAGACCACCACTGCTCCAAAGTGTACCTTTGTCCTTACAACCCGAAGCACAGAGTCACCAGCCTTCAACTGCCCGCTTGGATCTTTCATAGAATCCCTACACTGCAGATGGAGGCCATTTGGCCTATCGGGTCTGAACTGACCCTTCGAAAGAGCACCCTACCCATGTCCATTCCCTCATTCATCCAACCCTATTCCCATAACCCCACCTAACCTGCACAATTTTAGCATAGCCAATCCACCTAACCTGCACATCTTTAGACACTAGAGTACAATTTTAGCATGGCCAATCCACCTCACCTAACATCTTTGGACTGTGGGAGGAAACCGGAACACCCGGAGAAAATCCACTCAGACACGAGGAGGACATACAAACTCCACACAGACAGTCACCCAAGGCCGGAATCAAACCCGGGTCCCTAGAGCTGTGAGGCAGCAGTGCTAACTACTGTGCCACCATGCCGCCCTCTTCTGGGCTTTTCTCTCCAGCCAGCTTTGCATCATGTCTGTTCCCCTCAGCTATTTCTTTACCTTGGAGACTTTTTCTCTGCTCCTTACATCTATCTTGGCTCGATCTCTCATCCCTGTCTTTGTCCCTGGCTTGATTCGGACCATCTTTGAGGTTTGGAACATTGTCTCTTTCCCACTCCCTGTACCAAACGGGCACGTCTTTCGAGACTTGTGGGAGGAAACCTGAGCACCCGAGCACCCGAAGGAAACCCACGCAGACACGGGGAGAATGTGCCGACTCCACACAGACAGTGACCCAAGCCGGGAATCGAACCCGGGTCTCTGGCGCTGTGAAACAATCGTGCTAACCACTGTGTTACAGTGCTGCCCATATGAACAGGCTTCATCGGGATATCTGACTTCCCTGGATGAAAGCAGTAATCGAGTGACGTGGCCATCAGGGCACCTACCGATAGGCCTGAGAGATACATAAATTGGAATGCGTTCCATTCCATCAACATACATTTGGTGTACAATCACAGGAAAATATTCCTGCACATGTTTGATCATTCCCGGAAGTTACCAAGATGCTTTCATTCTGTGGGAATAGTGCCTGTCTCAACTATTTCACCCCATTCCTGGGTGTGTGGCTGGCTATTGGGGACAAGGCTACCCTCGTAAGAAGTGGCACCTCACTCCCCTGAGAAGACCACAGGTGGAGCCCAATGTCATTATGATGTGAGCCATATTCAGTCACGAACACTGAGCAGTCAATTGGGTTGGTGAAGCTTTTTGTGCTTTAACCCTCCCGAGAAGCCCTGCGATATCCACTTGACAGGGTCTCCATGTGGCACAGAGAAGGGGAATGCACCTTGAGTGGGAAGATGTCGAATAAGCACCCATGATATGTAAGGATGAGGAGGAGGAGGAGGAACAGGAAAGCAAGGGCTGGTGAGGAGAGTAAAGGGTGAACCAGAAGAAGCAGAGGGTGACAAGGGAAGGATTAGTGGACGGCATGTCCTGAGGCCATTGGTGGGGTCCATGTCAAAAGCCATTGTCACCAGGGCCCTCTTGATGCAGAAATGATTTACTGAGTGAGCAGCATGAGCTCACAATACAGCGTGTGCATGGCAACGAACAAAGCCTAAGGCTTCAAATGGAGAATGCCAATGCCTTCAGACGGACCACACTCTACAGCCTCAATCAAAGCAGTAAAAATCTTATTGTGGTGGCATTAGGCAATACCAAGTAGACGGTGTTAATGAAGAATGAACTGTTTCTTGGCAACTAACATGAGCAACTTATGTCAAGGCAGAGTCTTGAATATCGGTGTTAACACTCTGGCTCCTGGGTTCCCTTTGACTAGAACCCCACTCCCCAGGACCCATTCTGATCTTCTTTGACTGGGTTTCGTGCGCTCCTGCACAAAAGGCACCAAGTCAGTCACATCTACCACAAGGCTATGCTAGCCATGCCAGTATGCCAGTGGCACTCACATCCCATGAATGGGCAACATGGTGGCACAGTGGTTAGCACTGCTGCCTCACAGTGCCAGGGACCCAGGTTCAATTCTGGACTTGAGTGACTATTTGTGTGGAGTTTGCACTTTCTCCCTGTGTCTGCATGGGTTTCCTCCGGGTGTTCCGGTTTCCACCTACAAACCAAAAATGTGCATGGTTAGGTGGATTGGCCATGCTGAATTGCCCCTTAGTATCCAAAGGTTATGCGGGGTCATGGGGATAGGGTGGGGGGGTGGACCTAGGCAGGGTGCTCTTTCAGAAAGCCGGTGCAGACGGGCCGAATGGCCTCTTTCCGCACCATAGGGATACTATGGAATTTTTTAAAAACTTAGGCCAGCAAAATAGAGATCTTGGGAGCGGGGTTGAAGCATTTAGAGTCATACATGCTGATTGAAGCTTGGTCATCTGAAATAACATGTGTAATAGATAAGAACTGACCAAGTACCTAGCCGGCAGACAGCCTACGAAAAAGCTTCCTTTCCCCAGTTACTTTATGCAGGAATCTGGTGTAAATTGATTATTTTTACAATTCTGCTGGGCAGACAGAAATGAATCAGCATCTGAATGAAACACAATTGAGTCTTTAAATTTGTGGGAAGTATTTTTTTTGAATGTCACATTTGCTTCTTTTCATGATTATTTTCAAAATATAAAATAAATAACTGCGGGAATTGGATCTCTCAAACGAAGAAAGAAAAGACATTTCTCCTGAGAACCTTTTCGATGTGGAGATGCACGAGAACTGATTACTGCACCTGTTCACTTTCTTTCTGACGCTAATTAATTTTATATCGGTGTGATTCAGTTTATCCTTTTCACCATATGCTTTGAGATCACCTAGCCGGAGGGGAGATTATGAAACATCTTTGGACCCCGCATGGAATAAAAGCAATTTTAAGGCATCTATTTGCAACAAATTAACTATTAATAAAATATCATGTGTAAGGGACCTCCCTGGTTATTCCCTGTTTTAGTCCTTCTTTTTGTTACTGTCCATGTATGTTTAATGGACCTGTGACTTTAAGGAAGCCATGGCCTCTGCCTTTAATCCAAACAGGAAGGTCCAGAAAGCCGTGCTCTTTTCGACTGACATCAGTGACGACTTGGATGAATTGATGTGCCTGGTGGCCTTTACATGGGCCCACTGTCCGATGTTCCCCCCAGAGTCACCCTCAAAGGCGGCATGGTACTGGAACAGAGATGTGGAAGCTCCATGTGGTAGTGCCTACCCGGTGAGTGACCCATCAGCACTCACCATCCCCATAACCACCCACACACCCACCCCACCCCAGACCCTAACCCCACCCCTGCCTCCCCTTAAGGTCTGTGGGCCCGAGTGATGGAATGGTCATGCGCATGTAAGGAACACCGGGGTGGACAGTGGAGTGTGACCCCGGGGCAGGAGTCAGACTCTGACACTGTGGAGCACCAGAGCTCATCGCATTGCAGGCCGTCATCATCCTCCACCCCATGGACTAGACCCGCTGACACTGCCGACCCAGGACCAACACCTGTGGTGAAGGTGATGGGAAGCTCGGAGGGGGGTTCGGCAGCCGGGATGGAGGGAATAGAGTGTAGGAAAGAGGGACAGGGGCAAGGGTGAGTGGCTATTGTGGGGGCTGGAATGTGGGGTGGGACCTGATGGTTGAGCTGCCAGTGGCCAGGCTGCCTAGTCGGCGAACCAGGAAGCAATTAGGTTGTCCGGAGTATGGCAGCCCTGGCTCACAGGTCATGCAGCCTCCTGTGCCTGTCGGACCCCGTCCATCCTAGCCCTCCTTCGAATCCTCCTTGTCGGGCAATGTCTGGCATTCATCCTCCTTCTCCAGCATGGTGTCTCTCTGCAGAGCGATGTTGTGGAGGATGCAGCAGGCCAGCAAGATGCGGGAAATCCTCCTAGGGCTATACTGGAGGGCCCCACTAGAGCGGTCCAGGCACCTGAACAGCACCTTCAGGAGGCCGATGCACCACTCAATGATGCTCCTGGTTGCTGCATGGGCGTCGTGTAAAGGTTCTCCGCGTTGGACGGGGTCTCCGGACAGGCATCATTCGCCACAAGTGCAGCGGAAAACTCCTGTCGCACAAGACCCAACCCCTCATCCGAGGGAGCGCCTGGACAGTGTCAGGCACTGATCAGTGCACCAGGATGAATATATTGTGCATGCTGCACGGGTATCAGGCGCAGAGGTGCATGGTGTGCAGCCAATGGTCACACACCAACTGCACGTTCATGGAGTGAAAGTCCTTCCTGTTTCTGAAGGGCACTCCTTCAAGCGGCAGTGCACGTAGGGGGACATGTTCCCCATTGGCCACCCCCTGGACCTAGACCACGCCTGCAATGGTGGCAAATCTCATTGCCTGGGTGAGCTGGTGGACTCGGCCCTCATTGAAGTTTATGTAGTGCACTGCCCAGGCATACAGGACATCCCAGGCTAATAGAATAGATGGCATTGAGGTATGTAGGGAAGAGGTGTTGGCAATTCTGGACAGGCTGAAAATAGATAAGTCCCCGGGACCTGATGGGATTTATCCTAGGATTCTCTGGGAGGCCAGGGAAGAGATTGCTGGACCTTTGGCTTTGATTTTTATGTCATCATTGGCTACAGGAATAGTGCCAGAGGACTGGAGGACAGCAAATGTGGTCCCTTTGTTCAAAAAGGGGAGCAGAGACAACCCCGGCAACTATAGACCGGTGAGCCTCACGTCTGTAGTGGGTAAAGTCTTGGAGGGGATTATAAGAGACAAGATTTATAATCATCTAGATAGGAATAATATGATCAGGGATAGTCAGCATGGCTTTGTGAAGGGTAGGTCATGCCTCACAAACCTTATTGAGTTCTTTGAGAAGGTGACTGAACAGGTAGACGAGGGTAGAGCAGTTGATGTGGTGTATATGGATTTCAGCAAAGCGTTTGATAAGGTTCCCCACGGTAGGCTATTGCAGAAAATACGGAGGCTGGGGATTGAGGGTGATTTAGAGATGTGGATCAGAAATTGGCTAGCTGAAAGAAGTCAGAGTGTGGTGGTCGATGGGAAATGTTCAGAATGGAGTACAGTCACAAGTGGAGTACCACAAGGATCTGTTCTGGGGCCGTTGCTGTTTGTCATTTTTATCAATGACCTAGAGGAAGGCGCAGAAGGGTGGGTGAGTAAATTTGCAGACGATACTAAAGTCGGTGGTGTTGTCGATAGTGTGGAAGGATGTAGCAGGTTACAGAGGGATATAGATAAGCTGCAGAGCTGGGCTGAGAGGTGGCAAATGGAGTTTAATGTAGAGAAGTGTGAGGTGATTCACTTTGGAAGGAATAACAGGAATGCGGAATATTTGGCTAATGGTAAAGTTCTTGAAAGTGTGGATGAGCAGAGGGATCTAGGTGTCCATGTACATAGATCCCTGAAAGTTGCCACCCAGGTTGATAGGGTTGTGAAGAAGGCCTATGGAGTGTTGGCCTTTATTGGTAGAGGGATTGAGTTCCGGAGTCGGGAGGTCATGTTGCAGCTGTACAGAACTCTGGCCGCATTTGGAGTATTGCGTACAGTTCTGGTCACCGCATTATAGGAAGGACGTGGAGGCTTTGGAGCGGGTGCAGAGGAGGTTTACCAGGATGTTGCCTGGTATGGAGGGAAAATCTTATGAGGAAAGGCTGATGGACTTGAGGTTGTTTTCGTTGGAGAGAAGAAGGTTAAGAGCAGACTTAATAGAGGCATACAAAATGATCAGGGGGTTGGATAGGGTGGACAGTGAGAGCCTTTTCCCGCGGATGGATATGGCTGGCATGAGGGGACATAACTTTAAACTGAGGGGTAATAGATATAGGACAGAGGTTAGAGGTAGGTTCTTTACGCAAAGAGTAGTGAGGCCGTGGAATGCCCTACCTGCTACAGTAGTGAACTCGCCAACATTGAGGGCATTTAAAAGTTTATTGGATAAACATATGGATGATAATGGCATAGTGTAGGTTAGATGGCTTTTGTTTCGGTGCAACATCGTGGGCCGAAGGGCCTGTACTGCGCTGTATTGTTCTATGTTCTATGTTCTATGTTCTATCTGTGACGGCACAGATGCACCTGTGTACGAGGCCTGGGAGATCCCGGACAGGTCCCCACTCAGCGCCCGGAAAGACCCCGATGTTCAGGGCAACCCTCACCTTGGCAGCCTCCGGGAGTGGCTGTCCTCTTCCATCCCCCTGCAGTTCCAGGTGTGCCATATTCCGGCAGATATGTTGCACGGTCTCCCTGTGCAGCTGCAGTCGTCAGCGACATGCTCAGTCTGGCAGGTCTTCGAATGACAGGGGCTGCCGATATACATGAGGCCTGATGAGGCACCCCCTTCCCACCGCCTCCCCAACTAGTTGGACGGCCGGCCCTCCAGCCTCACCGGCAGGGCCCAGCTCCTCTGAGCAGGCTCCAATTGTGCAGGGTCCTCCCTGAGAAGCTTCTGGTGATGCAGCCTCAGTGCATCGGCAAGTGTCGCCACGACCAGGCAGGTGCCAACCATTTCTGAACTCTGAATCCATTGTCTGCAGGGAGTAAAGGGCAGACATGTTAACATGGTGAGTATTCCCATGCCCATCCAGGTCCAAAGCACTGCAACACTCTGACCTGCACTCCAGCCCCTGCTCCCGCATTTCCCTCCACCCCCCCTCCCAATCCCATCCCCACCTCCGGCCGTTCCCCCCAATAATTTATCTTCTGCACCGCACCCCTGGTTCCATCAGTGCCTGGCACCAGGGGGTCTCTAACCCTGCCACCCATCCCTACTAGCAGTTACCGGTGGCTGGCGCTACGCTTGCCAGCAATAAGCTTTGCGCTGGGATCTTTTGTGGGTGCGCTCCTTGGGTGGGCCATGTGATACCCACCAGCAGGATGGCACCTGGTTGTGGGTGGGGGGATCTCCACCATGTTTGGTATGTGTGCGGGACAGGGCCCATGAATGGGGCTGGGCGAGGAGGGTGGGCAGCTGCTGGCACTGTAGTTGCGGTGTGCTGCTGGTCCACCCTGCGGGGACACCCTGAGCCCACAGTTGGCACCAGCTACTTCCCCCAAACCTGGCAGATGCCCTCCAGCCAGCACAACTGTTAGCCCACTGATGCAGTTTTGGGCACTTTTCTTATCTCCTCTCTCTCCCTCAGCAGCCACAGCACCTGCTTCCCATTTTAAATACCACAAGTGAACTGTGGAGGTGTCACTTCTGCCTGGCGGGGCCTTAGTACTGGGTCAAGCCCATTAATGCTATGTTAACGCGTGCTACTGCACGTTTGGCATGTCCTCACTGGCACGGGCGAGGAATGCATTCATGCCGCCAGCGAGGCACCGGAGCACGGCGATCCGGTGGATGCCTGGCACCAACCTCGGTTTTTGGCTGATTCTCGATTCTCCGCCCGATCGTGATTCATGATTCCGGCGTCGCTAGACGGAGAATCCACTCCAATGTCTTTTGGAATTGACAGCAGAATCCTGTAAATTGATAATGCCACTCATGTGACTACTATGTTGCTATAGCGTTGTCGGTTTAGCTCAGTGGGCTAAACAGCTGGTTTGTGATGCAGAACAAGGCCAGCAGCGTGGGTTTAATTCCCGTACCAGCTGAGAATTCTAAATTCTCCCTCTGTGTACCCGAACAGGCACCGGAATGTGGCGACTAGAGGCTTTTCACGGTAACTTCATTGCAGTGTTAATGTAAGCCTACTTGTGACAATAAAGATTGTTATTATTATAGCAACATAAAACAGCTTCACCTGTTGCTCATATTTCTGAGATACCTTACCCTTCCATGGAAATTTGAGATAGATTGGGCACATTTCAGGTCCAAAAGTGATGGTCTTAGATCCATTTATGAGTATGTGCGATATACTGTGATCAATGTTCTTATCGCGGCAGCCATTATCCCGCAGGCTGGCTTTGATGCTCCTTATTTAGGCATCAAGCTTGCATGGTGGGCAAATCGCTTGAGCCATGTTTACAAGATAGTTGATAAGGCCAATTTTGTAGTCTGTGGTGCTGGAGATATCCCAACATGTATATTGACCAGTGAAGTTAGGTGTTTAGTAGCGGATAGCAGAGAACCCATTCGCAGATTTTGCAGCTAGCATGTCGAGGAAGGGGAGTTAGTTATACTGTTCTATTTCAAAGGTGAATTTGAGAATGGGATGGAGTGCATTAAAGTGTGGAAGGATATTCTTACATGCAGCTGCAGATCCAAATAGCATCTACGTATCAGAATTTTGGCAGGACTAGGGTGTTAGGATTCATTCTATCACAAATGTGTTTCTGATGAAAACCAATGAAAATGTTAGTGAGAGCTGGGCCTCGAAATAGCGTCATCTATTTTGGCATACATGTTATCATTAAAACTGAGCTCCAAAATGAGAATTGCTGAGTTCATAAACTCAATGAATGCAGATTCAGAACATGGCAAAGCATCTAAATTGTCATGCTATAGTGACATTGCACAAATGTCTATGGATCCACCATAATGAATATGCTCGCAATTGTGACTAAGCACATAGTCATAGCATTGCTATCGGTATGCAAGTCCTTTCTGGTCTTCACAAAGGTGAAGGATTCCTTCACCGTCAATGTGGAAAACTCAATCAAAACTCATTGCAGCAACTTACTCAACTGTTTAGCCAATTCATGTCATAAGATATCAATCTCATCCAGTCATAGTTTAGATATGGTGTAATGGGACACTGCTTTTGTGTGTCTTGAGTACATACATGGAATTACAATAGTAAACATGAGGATAAATTCGATCATATATGTTGCAAAGAAGCTCGTTACTCTTACACAAGTCGAACAAAAGTATTTTTGCAACTTTTTTTGAGCAGGACCATATAGTTATGCGGTGGGTCCAATGCACACAAATTTGGACCCACCTTTAAGAACAGCGTGCATTTTGTCAATATAGTCACGCTTGTTAAGGATGACTATTTCAGTCCCTTTGACAGGCTTACAAATATGTATGTCTGGATTGGCCTTGAGACCTTGCACTGTCACCAGAGATGAACCATGAAGAGCAAAGGTAGCAGAGAACTACATAGTAAACTATCGAATGTTATGGAGAGGTCAATAAGGGCAAGGATGTAAACCTATTTCAAAACTCATTGGCAGGAACAGAGTGAAAGTAGTGAACCATGATTATCAGGTTGCTACTACCCTGTTTCCACTGAAAAGCCAGGCTTGGAATCGCTCACTATGATTCCAGGATGTTCTGATTCTGAATTGCCGCCAATTCTGGGAGGATGAGAATCCTGTTGTTTGTTCACTTTGCGCTGCCTGAATTTGATGGAAAGATCAATTCATGAAGGATCAAAATCTGCAGGTTCAATTAAACTTCAGACAACATGTTCATTCCCGTTGTCGTGTTAATCACCCTGGAGTAACATGGACTGTAACTGGATGCAGTTGTACTGGAAAATAGACTCCAAACGTTGAAGTTCATTCAATACGTTTTATTGAACCTGTTAAGCAGTGCACACAATTCGCTGTGGGTTTGGCACTCTACTAACCTAACCGTGCTTACCATAACTAACTAGACCAGACTAGCTCTGAGCCACGTGTAGAAGGTGCAAACTGATAGAAACACCCTGACTGTCACTACAGTTGTCACCAGTGGAAAGAGACAGAGTGCTGATGCCTTGTGTGTTTTATAGTGGTAAACCCTCTTCTGGTATTCTGCCTGGTGATTGGTTGTGTTCTGTCCTGTGTGTTGATTGGCTGTACTGAGTGTCCATCACTGCCTCTCTGTATCTCATTATGTGCACGAGTGCATATTATGACATCTCCCCTTTTTAAAAAAAACGTTGGTTGCTTGGAACATATGTGACTGTATTGACACGTGGAACTATTTTCATTAAATGGCGAGTGGATGACTATATACATAGGAGGTGTCTAGCGTGCAGATACAGAACAAAATTTACCAGATAAATGTCTATAAGTCCTGGTTTAGCACAGGGCTAAATCACTGGCTTTGAAAGCAGAGCAAGGCAGGCCAGCAGCACGGTTCAAATCCCGTACCAGCCTCCCCGAACAGGCGCCGGAATGTGGCGACTAGGGGCTTTTCACAGTAACTTCATTTGAAGCCTACTTGTGACAATAAGCGATTTTCATTTCATCTTTGGGGCTTGCATTGGAGCCTCGTCGACCATCTGAGAGTTGGAGGTAGGGACGACGGCGCTCTGACAGGCGGGATTACTGCCAGATTGGTGGCCTCGTCGTGCGAAGTGCCCGGAGGAGGCGTAACAACAGACGGAAAAGTAGGATCTGGTGGTGGGCAGGCAACTTTGCACAGTGCCCTTCTGTTGCGCCTGACAATGGAGCCATCAGTCATGCGAAATACAAACGATTTGGGAGCAGCCTGTCGAACAACAACAGCTGAAGCTGACCAGCCTCCATCAGGTAGCTTGATGCGAACAGCATCTTCCGGAGAGAGCACAGGCAAATCGGGAGCACGAGCATCGTACGTCAGCTTTTGCCGGTCCCTGAGTTGCTGCACCTTTTGCAGCATTGGGAGGTGATCCAGGTCTGGTAAGTGGATGGCTGGAACAGTCACTCGCAAGTCTCTTTTCATGAGGAGTTGAGCCGGAGACATACCGGTGGACAGAGGGGTTGCCCTGTACGCCAACAGCGCAAGGTTGAAGTCAGAAGCAGAGTCCGCAGCCTTGCAGAGCAGTTGCTTCACTATATGGACCCCTTTCTCAACCTTCCCGTTGGATTGTGGGTAGTGGGGGCTTGAGGTAATGTGGTTGAATTGGTATGACTTGGTGAAATTGGACCACTCTTGGCTGTGGAAGCAGGGACGATTGTCACTCATGACAGTGAGTGGAATACCATGCCTGGCAAATGACTCCTTGCAGGCCTTGATGACTGTCCTCAATGTGAGGTCCGACAGCTTCACAACTTCCGGGTAATTTGAGAAGTAATCGATGATGAGCACATAGTTACGCCCATTGCCGTGAAAAAGGTCGATTTCCACCTTGGACCACGGAGAGATCACGATCTCGTGTTGCTGGAGTGTTTCTTTTGTTTGAGCAGGCTGGAAACGCTGGCAGGTCGGACAATTGAGGACCATGTTGGATATGTCCTGGCTGATTCCAGGCCATTAGACAGCCTGCCGGGCCCTGTACCTACACTTCTCGACACCTAGGTGTCCCTCATGGATTTGTTTGAGCACCAAATTCTGCAGACTGTGAGGAATAACGATACGATGTAGCTTGAGGAGAATCCCTTCGATGATTGTCAGGTCATCCTTCACATTAAAGAACTGAGGGCATTGCCCTTTTTGCCAGCCATTTGCAAGGTGGTGCATTACACGCTGCAACAGAGGGTCTTTGGCAGTCTCTTCACGAATGCTGATCACTCTTTCATCTGAGGTCGGGTGGTTCCTGGCACACAGCTGCACCTGTGCCTCAATCTGGCGGATGAAGTCAACCTGTTCACAGGGCAAGGTGATGGAGTGGGACAGGGCATCCACAATGATCAGCTCCTTGCCTGGTGTGTATACTAACTCAAAATCGTACCTTTGGAGTCGAAGGAGAATGTGCTGAAGCCTGGGCGTCATGTCATTCAAGTCCTTATGAATGGTATGAACCAAGGGTCTGTGGTCAGTCGCCACTGTAAATGTTGGTAGACCGTAGATGTAGTCATGGAACTTTACAATGCCGGTTCGGAGGCCCAGGCATTCTTTTTCTATCTGGGCATACCTCTGTTCAGTAGGCATCATGGCCCTTGATGAATAAGCAACTGGAGCCCAGGACGAGGAGTCATCCCTTTGGAGGAGCACGGCACCAATGCCGTCCTGGCTTGCGTCTGTGGAAATTTATGTCTCCCTTTCCAGGTCAAAGAACGCAAGTACCAGAGCAGTGGTGAGCTTCGCTTTGAGCTCGAGCCACTCTGCTTGGTGTGTGGGTAGCTACTGGAATGCCGTGAACTTCTTTACCAGATGCCTGAGAGCCATTTTCCCAAGAAGTTCACCATCCCGAGGAAGCGTAGTACTGCCTTTTGTCTTCCGGGATCTTCATGGCGTTAATGGCATTGACCTTGTCCGAATCTGGTCGCACAACCTGCTGGGAAATCTGGTCGCCCAAGAACTTGATGGATGACATGCCAAAGGAGCACTTGGCCTTGTTCAGCTTGAGGCTGTTTGCATGGACACATCGAAAGACTTGTTTGAGACGAGATATGTGTTCCTTTGGGTTGTGGACCATGTGATTACATCATCTACGTACACAGGCACACCCTCAATGCCCTCCATCATTTGTTCCATGATCCTTGGAAGATTTCAGAGGCTGAGACAATGCCGAACAGACTATGGTTATAACAGGACCTGCCAAATGGTGTGTTGAACGTATAGAGCTTCCTGCTGGACTCGTCCAGTTGTATCTGCCAGAAACCACAGGATGCATCGAGCTTCGTGAAGAATCTGGCGTGTGCCATCTCACTGGTCAGTTCCTCCCGCTTCGGGATCGGGTAGTGTTCCCACATTATGTTCCGGTTGAGATCTTTGGGATCTATGCATATCCGCAACTCACCTGAGGGCTTCTTCACACAGACCATCGAGCTGACCCAGTCAGTCGGTGCCGTCACTTTGGATATAATGCCCTGGTCTTGGAGCTCCTGTAGCTGTGCCTTTAAACGTTCCTTCAGAGGAGCCAGCACACGGCGTGGTGCATGTATTACAGGCGTGGCATCAGGCCTGAGTAGGATCTTGTAGCAGTATGGCAGAGTACCCATTCCATCAAATACATCTGGATATTGAGCAAGGATGTCCTCAATGTCAGCCTGAAGATCCACATTGGCAGAAGAAGACATGGCATGGACTCGCTGTACGAGGTTGAGTAGCTTGCTTGCATGGGCACCAAGCAGGGATGCCTTGTCAGGCTTGATGATTTTGAATCGCAGTGTGACATTGATGTCCTTGTTGGAGACAGATAAGTGACAAGACCCTAGTGCAGTTATGGCAGTGCCATTATAATCAAGGAGCTGGCAGGCTGGCAGAAGAATTTTGGGTTGCTTCTTAATGCGGTCAAGATCAGCTTGAGAGATGAGATTGGCTGAAGCACCAGTGTCCAGTTTAAACTGGATGCTGCAGTGATTTATGTATACGACAGCACGCTATTCGTCTGCGGAATCCACATTGAGGATAGATAGGCGTCTTGCTGAATTTGATGAGGCATACTCGCATGTGGTGATGATGCCCACATGATAGGTGGACTCCAGTCAGTCGTCCACTGGATCCGTGGTGCTACCAGGATCAGAATCCAGTAGACCTTGCTGTACACATTGAAATTGGGATCGCTGGTCCTTGGCTGGTGGTGCAGACCTGCACACGACTGCATAATGTCCAGGCTTCCCGCAATTTAAACAATGTCTGCCTTTTGCAAGGCATTGCTGCTTTAAATGGGCAGTGCAGCAGTTCGGGCACGTCATGATGGTGACATCGTTACGCTCTGTGCGTCGTCGCACATGCGCAGTGCGGTCAGAAGTTTGGATTTTGGCGGCTTTGTCCTTCTGTTCGTATTGCGCATACATGGATCCTGGGAAAAGCGCACAAAATGGCCGCTTCCATCAATACTAAGGCGCCGCATCTGGGCGATGGCCTGTACACTCTCTGCCTCGTGGGAGGCACGTTTTTCGTATTCTGCCGATTTGAGACGGGAGTACCGATTTCTCGCATGCTCATGCACTACACACATCTCGATTGCAACTGGCAGGGTCATGTTCTTAATTTTGAGGAGTTGCTCCCGCAGGGAATCGGAGTGCACCCCAAACACGATCTGATCCCTGATGATGGAATCAGCGGTGTCACCATAATTGCAGGACTACGCTAATATACAGAGCTGAGTTAGAAAGGATTGGAAAGGTTCATCCTTACCCTGAAGGCGTTGCTGGAAGATAGAGCGCTCAAAGCTCTCGTTTGTTTCAACTTCACAGTGGCTGTCGAACTTCTCCAAAACGGTCTTGAATTTGGTCTTGTCCTGGCCGTCGGTAAAATCAAGCGCGTTGAAAATCTGGATGGTTTGGTCCCCCGCAGTTGATAGGAGTAGCGTGATTTTTCTGGCATCGGACGCATCCTCGAGGTCTGAGGCCTCAATGTAGAGAAGGAATTTCTGCTTGAAGACCCGCCAGTTGGCGCCGAGATTGCCGGAGATTCGTAGCTGTGGAGGGGCCTGGGTCTTCTCCATGTCGTCACGGAATCACTCAAGGTAAGCGACTTAGAGAAAGCAGATGACTGGTACCATGTCGTGTTAAGCACCCTGGAGTAACACGGACTGCAACTGGATGCAGTTGTACTGGAAAATAGACTCCAAACGTTGAAGTTTGTTCAAGACGTTTTATTGATCCTGTTAAGCAGTGCATGGAGTTCGCTGTGGGTTTGGCACTCTACTAACCTAAGCGTGCTTACTATAATTAACTAGACCAGACTAGCTCTGAGCCACGTCTAGAAGGTGCTACCTGATATATACACCCTGACTGTCACTACAGTTGTCACCAGTGAAAAGAGGCAGAGTGCTGATGCCTCGTGTGTTTTATAGTGGGAAACCCTCTTCTGGTATTCTGCCTGGTGATTGGTTGTGTTCTGTCCTGTGTGTTGATTGGCTGTAATGAGTGTCTGTTACTGCCTGTCTGTATCTCATTATGTGCACGAGTTCATATTGTGACACCTGTCACTATCCAAACACTGTCTTTACAGACCACAACTCTTCAGCTCGATATGACAGAGGCAGCTTATCTTCACCAGCATTCTTCACTGATGCAATGACGAAGCAGTGCCATCTTCTCTCCCTACAGTAAGCAATAACGACTGACATGGCTCAACATAGCTCAATGAGCATTAACCTTCAAGATCGGCAGGTCATAACTGTACATGCCTAACGACTATCACCAGAGAATAAGTGTTAACTTTACACTATGTTGGGAAATGGAAAACAGGAAATCAGCTGCCTGTTATCTACAACCTGCTCATTAAATACAATTTGCTCATTACATAGAACCCACTTGTTGAATACATGACTCTTATAATATACAAGCTGCTCTAATTGATATGCCTCTGGTTATATACACAATGCACTTTATATACACACCACTTTTTATATACACTCCACCCTTTATACACACATTGCACTTTATATACACACTGCACTACCCTACACTTTCACTGCACTCTACCATTTATATAGACATTTGGTAAATGTATACAAACTGCACTTTATATAAGCACCACTCTTTATGTATGTGATTATCAATGACCTAGCTTCCATCATAAAGACAGAAGTGGGGATATTTGCTGATGATTGTCCAATATTCAGCACCGTTCATGACTCCTCAGATATTGAAACAGTTCATGTCCAAATATAGCAAGGCTTGGACAATATTTAGGCTTGTGTTGACAGGTGGCAAGTAACATTCATTCCACACAAAAGTAATAGTGCCAGGCAATTACCACCTCCAACAAGAGAGCATCTAAACAATGTTCCTTGGCATTCAATGATATTACCTTGCTGAATCCCCATTATCAATATGCTAGGGGCTACCATTGACCAGAAGCTGAACAGGAGCAACCATATAAACACTGTGGCTCCAAGAGCAGGTAAGAGGCTAGGAATCCTGTGGTAAGTAACTGACTCCCCAAAGACTTTCCATCATCTACAGGGCACAAATCAAGAGTGTGATGGAATACACTCCACTTCGCTGGATGAGTGAAGCTGGAGAACACTCAAGAAGTTCGACACCATCCAGGATAAAGCAGTCTGCTTGATTGGCACCCTTCCATAAACATTCATTCCCTTTACGACTGATGCACAGTAGCAGCAGTGTGTACCACCTCCAAGATGCACTACAAGAACTCACCAAAGTTCCTTCGGAACCATGACCACTACCAGCTAGAAGGATTAGTGCACACAGGAACACCACCACCTGTACGTTCCCCTCCAGATCACTCACTATCCTGACATTGAAATATATCACCATTCCTTCACTGTTTCTGGAGCACATTCCGGGAACTGCCTCCCTAACATCACGGTGGGTGTACCTACACCACATGGACTTCAGCGGTTCAAGAAGGCTCACAAGAGAATTAGAAATGGGCACTAAATGCTGCCCGAGCCAGCAATGTGCATATCCCATGAATGAATTTTTAAAAACCACTCTTTATATACAGAAAACAGAAAATATGCAGAGTGGAATAACTGGGTTATTTTCACATTGGCAGGCTGTGACTGGTGGGATACTGCTGTGATCAGTACCTGCATCCTCTCTGTTCAGGATATTTATCAATTATTGGATGTGGGCACCAAATATAACATTACTAAGTTCGCAGATGACGCAAAACTAGGTGAAAATATTGTACTGTGAGGAAGATGTAAGGTGACTTCAAGAGGATTTGAGCAGACGTGGTGAGTGACAAGACAAATGAAATATAATGTGGAAAAAAATACAATGTTATCCACTTTGGCAGGAGGAATAAATGCACAGGATATTCCTTAAATGGTAAGAGATTAAAACATTTAGATGTACAAAAGGACCTCGGTGTCCTCGTCAATAAATCACTGAAGGCCAACATGCAGGTGCAGCAGGCAATTAGGAAGGCTAATGGCATGTTAACCTTTATCGAAAGAGGGCTTGAGTACTGGAATAGCAAAGTCTTACTGCAATTATATAGAATATTGGTTAGATTGTACCCAGAGTGCAGTGCTATGTTTCGGTCCCCTTACCTAGGAAGGATGTTATTGTCATAGATGGAGCGCAACCAAGGTTCACCAGTCTTGTTCCCCGAATAATGGTACAGTCCTGTGAGGCGAGGTTGGGGAAACTGGTCCTGCATTCTCTAAAGCTTTGAAGAATGAGAAGTGCTTTCATTGAAACATACAAAATGTTTCGAGGGATAGACAGAGTAGATGCAGGTAAGATGTTTCCTCAGGTTGGGGAATCTAGCACCAGGGGGACACAGTTTCAAAATTAGGGGAAAGTCACTAGGACTGAGGTGAGGAGAATTGTTTTCACTCAGGGGTTTGTTAATCTTTGGAATTCTCTATCCCAGAGGGCGGTAGAAGCTCAGGCACTGAATATGTATAAAGAAGAGATTAACAAATTTCTAAATGTCAGTTACATAAAGGTATATGGGGTTAGTGTGGGAAAGGGTATTGAGATGGATAATCAGCCATGATCATACTGAATGGCAGAGCAGGCTCAGTGAACTGAGGACTCACACATGTTCTTATGTTCCTATGTACGCATTGCATTTTATATACACTCTACCCCTTGTATGCACACAGCACATTATATGCACAGTGCATTCTCTATACACAGAGCGTTTTATATACTCTCAGCTCTTTATATGCACACAGCAATTTATTACACAGTACCATTTACCTACACACTGCAGTTCCTTTACACTCTACCCTTTATATATACACTGCATTTTATCTAAACTATATCCTTTATATACACTTTGTGCTTTAAATAAACACTGCACAGTACTGGATATTGAAAAATTGGCTTCAACAAGTAAGCCCCAAAACCACTTGAGAATACAAAATGGGTGAATTATTTCAAGGCAAGACTGTCAGCCACTTGAGAGAAATTGCATGTGACATAAGTGGTAACGAGAAGATCTTCAGCAGAGAAACAAGCTGAAGGCTCCTCTCTCTCCCTCTGTCTTTTGTGGAAGAAGAGTGTCGGCCATTTCGAAAAGCCAACTAAATTCACCAGCGAACTTACATCTTATACTAATTGTAACATAGAATCATCAAATTTACAGTGCATGAGGAGGCCATTCAGCCCATCGAGTTTGGACCGGCCCTTACAAAGAGCACCCTACTTGAGCCCATGCCTCCACCCTATTCCCATACAAGAGTCAGGGGGAGAGCGCAGAACAGAAGAGAAGCAAATAGAAGGGTGAGGTAGATAAGCAGCACAAACACAGGCCTCAGCGGGCATGGAGCAGGGTGTGGAACCAAGATGGTGCCACAAATAGCCACTCGGGAGGGCTGCAGAGTGGAGGGAGACCCTGGAGTGCAGGGACGCAGCCACGTGGCGTACACACAGCTGGCGGCCATGGTGGGTGCCCCCTGGCAAGAGCGGCGACCGTGGCCGTTTGGGACGGCCCCCTAATGAAGGGAAACCCCGGAGTGCAGGGGCGCGTCCACCAGGTAAGTATGGGTGACCCCGCAGGACCGGGGGGTTGAAAACCCCCCACCAGGATTGTTATCTGGAACGTAAGGGGACTCATCGGCCCGGTGAAAAGATCCAGAGTTTTCACCCACCTAAGAAGCCTAAAAGCAGACATAATCTACCTACACGAGACGCACCTGAGGGAGAAGGACCGACTGCTGGTAAGAAAGGGCTGGGTGGGACAGACATACCATTCATGCTACGGGACGAGGGCTAGGAGGGTAGCAATATTAATTAGCAAGAGGACGAGGTTTACAGAAAGCAAGAGTTACGGACCCAGGGGGACGGTACGTCATGGTCAGCGGTATCCTGGAAGGGGCACCGGTCGCACTGGTAAATGTGTACGCTCCCAACTGGGACGACACAGAATTCATAAAGAAGACCATGGTGGAAATCCCCGACATTGACACACACCGACTGATCATGGGGGATGACTTCAACTGTGTACAGGACCCACGGACCGACCGATCAAATCCCAGAGCAGGGGAAAAGACTGGCATGGCTCGGGAACTCAGAGCATTTATGGAGCAGATGGGGGCGGTGGACCCATGGAGGTTCTTGCACCTGGGAGAGAAGGAATTTTCATATTTCTCACAAGTACACAAGGTATACACCCGTATCGACTTCTTTGCAGTGGGGAAATCGGTGCTTCCGGGGATCACGGGAACGGAGTATTCCGCGATCGTTATCTCTGACCACGCTCCACACTATAATGATGTGAGGTTGGAGACATACCGGGCCCAGCGCCCCATGTGGAGGCTGGACACGGACCTCCTGGCCGACAAGGCCTTCTGCCAAAAAACATCGCGGGCCATAGGCGACTACGTTAGTAACAACCAAAACGGGGAGGTCTCACCCTCCGCGTTCTGGGAGGCACTGAAGGCTGTGATTAGAGGAGAGATCATAGCCTACAAGACAAGCAGAGATAGGGAAGAGAGGGTGGCCAGTCAACAACTGGTGGACTCCATCCTGGAAGTCGACAGAAAATACTGCGAGGCCTCAACTGTAGAGCAGCTGGCGGAGAGAAAATAGCTGCAAATGGACTTTAATCTGCTATCCACGAGGAAAGCAGTGTACCAACTCCGCCAGACACGGGGGACCTTCTACGAACACAGAGACAAGGCTGGCCGCCTATTGGCTCACCAGCTGAGAAAGCAGGCAGCCACGAGGGAAATAGCGCAGGTTAAGGATATCAGAGGCAGACTGGTAACAGAGCCAAAGGAGGTCATTCGGGCATTTGAGACCTTCTACCGGGGACTGTAAGCCTCCGAGCCCCCCAACAGGGACACGGGAATGAAACAGTTCCTAGACGGACTGGAACTACCAGTTGTGGGGGGATACAGGGAGGGGCAGCTTGAAGAACCAATAGACCTGGGAGAAATCATGGAGAACATCAGCTCCATGCAGGCGGGGAAGGCACCGGGACCCGACAGATTCCCGGCGGATTTCTACAAAGAATTCGCACCAGTCCTGGCCCCACACCTAGGGGACATGTTCACAGACTCACTGGCAAGGGGCACCCTGCCCCCCATGCTAGCGCAGGCCACAATTTCCCTGATAAACGGAGGCAGATGTGGGTGAGGCCACATGGAACGCCCTACTATCCAGCTAGCAAACAGAGATATACTAGCAAAGCTGAACACCATATTCACCCACCCACCTAAATGCAGAACAGGAGGGAAATCTAATTAGGCAGTTCATTGTATTTAAAAACATCCCAGAGACAAGTCAGACTGCGCTACTTAAGCTCTACATGATGTGGATGTGGACGAAGCCCCTCCAATAAGGAACAGCCTCACTGTCTTGGTCTAGAAAATCTGGCCCAGGTTCAGAAGGAGATTAACCACATGCTGGAGCACCAACTAAGAGAGCCTAAAAGCAGGAACTGGAGCTCTCCAGTTGTGCTTGTGCCTAAGCTAGTTGGCTCCACCAGGCTCTGCAATGATTAACGGAGAGTTAATTCAGTGACCAGAGTGGACTCCTACCTAATACATTGGCTGGAAGACTACATAGATAGGGTAGGTAATGCAGCCTATATCATAGAATTTACAGTGCAGAAGGAGTCCATTCGGCCCATCGAGTCTGTACCGGCTCTTGGAAAGAGCACCCTACCCAACACCTCCACCCTATCCCCATAACCCAGTAACCCCATCCAACACTAAGGGCAATTTGTGACACTAAGGGCAATTTATCATGGCCAATCCACCTAACCTGCACATTTTTGGACTGTGGGAGGAAACCGGAGCACCCGGAGGAAACCCACGCACACACGAGGAGGATGTGCAGACTCCGCACAGACAGTGACCCAAGCCGGAATTGAACCTGGGACCCTGGAGCTTTGAAGCAATTGTGCTATCCACAATGCTACCGTGCTGCCCTCTATATTGCAATGATCGATTTTCTCAAGGGATTTTGGCAAGTTCCTTTTACTTCCGGTGCAAAGGAAAGCTCTGCCTTTGCGACTCTGGATAGGTTATACCAGTGTCAAGTCATCCCATTTGCATTCAGAAATGCCCCATCCATATTTCAATGGTGGATGAACCAGGTAGTGGTGGGCTTAACCAATCATATTGTGTACTAAGATGACCTCCTGGTGTACAGTTATACTTGGAAAGCACACTTGGACCAACTGGAAGCCCACGTCCAGAAATTACTGTTGGCTGACCTAGTGGTCAATCTTCCTAATGCTCAGGTGACCGACCTATCAAGGACATGCACTGCCTGGAGCTGCAATATAACAGGCAGTAGTACAGTTTCCCATTCCCACAACAAAGCAGAAAATCCCATTAGATTTTGAAGGATGTGTGGGTTCTACCACACGTTTGTTCCAAAATTCAGCACTGTGGCTGCTCCACTAACAGTCTGTCAGTGAAAAAAAGCAAAGGTAAAGCTGAAGTCCAGTTTAATAAACAAACCAGTGCTAGCCACTGCAAACTCTAACCCATCATAGCCATTAATGCTCGTGATCTTGGGGAAGGAGCTGTCATCCTCCAGGAGGGTGAATCAAGAATAGAGAGAATAATTGGCTACAACCATAAAAATTGCCCATATTGGAAGAAAATTAAAAGGAACAACCTGTCCCAGAACTAAATAACTTTTTTCCATATTTTAGTTTTTCCCATTAAGGGGCAATTTAGCGTGGCCAATCCACCTACCCTGCATATCTTTAGATTGTGGGGGTTAGACCCACGCAGACATGGAGAAAATGTGCAAACTCCACACAGACAGTGGTCCAGAACTAAATAAGACCCATTTAAAACTGCTGGGAAAATCCAGACAGGGGTTGAGAGTGCATGGAGTGAATGAATGTGTTTTTTTGTGGTTTTGTGATTTTCTATCTTGTAATGAAAGGGAAATGTCATGAGGCTATGCCATATGCCACATGTGAAAATATGGGGTGGGATTCTCCGTTGGCTGATTGGCGGAGAATTGGTTCCGACAGCATAATCGTGTCGGGAGCCTGTTTGACGCCAAATCACAATTCTCCGTCACCTCAACAGCAGAATCAATGCGTTACAGAATGCACGTGCAATAAATACCATTTGCATGACATTAGCGGGCCCGACCCAGTATTCTCTGGGGCCTCCGTGATGCTCCGCCTCTGATGGGCTGAGTTCCCGATGGCGTGGTTCATTTGTGCTTCTAAAAATTGTGAAACCAGTGTCATGGCTAATGACGGTGAGAGAGGAGGTAGGACACAGAGAGCAGTGACTGTGGGCTGCCGGGCTGGACACTGGTCCTGATGGCTGGGGTCGGAGGGGGCCCTGCCTGGTCCTGGGAGAGGGGGTGATGGGAGAATGGGCAGAGTGGCCAGGGTGATCCACCACGGGTTTGGGGTGGTGTCCAGTCATAGACTGCTATACTGCGGCCTGCAAGGTAGCCATCTTGCTGCGCACCCCACTGACCAAACACCTTGCCCTCTGGTTCTGCAGAGTCACACCAGCCGTATGGGTGCCCCAGCCCACCATCACCACATTCAGCCCTCCGCCATACCCCAACCCCCTCCCACCTGGCTGCCACCCACAGGCAGGGCATCAGGGTAATGCCCACCATAGCCCCTACAGGGGCACTGGGCGGGAGCCATGGAGCATACAGCTGGCAAGGGCCGATGGTACACCTGGCATAGGAATGGGCGCTAGGGCCAGAGGCCCCCACGGTGCCGGGCACTGATGGGGCCAGGGGTGCAGGGATGTGGGGGGGGGGGGGCATGTGGGGGCAGAGCCAGCAGTGCCAACCGGGGCCACCATGTAGTCCAATGGACCTTGTTTGGCACAGGGGTATGCACCATGGCTAACATGTCGGCCTTTCACCCCTTGAGACAATGGATATTGGGATTCAACCAGCAATGGTGGCCTTCCTCGAGTTACCGCAGCCCTGGGAGATGGCCTATGGATGTACGAGCTGGCTCGAGGAGGAGCACGCTGCAGCAGCAGAGTGCGCAGTGGCAGAGCGTGCTGCAGAGGGACATGAGGCAGCCAATGAGGATGGAGAGCTGGCTGCCAAACAGGCCGAGGAGGAGGAGGTACCAAGGCGGTGGCGCATGAGTTCTCTGTGTACCAGCAGCGCCTGTCATTCGAGGACCTCCCGGACTGGGCATGCCGTCGAAGACACCGGATGAGCCGAGAGACAGTGCGACATATCTGCCAGATGATGGCACACCTGACACCGCGGGTAGTATGGGGGAGGACACCCGCTCCCAGTGGCCGTCAAGGTGATGGTCGCCCTGAACCTGTATGCCATGGGGTCCTTCCAGGTGCTGAGCGGGGACCTGTCCGGTGTTGTGTTAGGTACACTGGTATAACACTGGCTGCAACTGGATGCAGCTTAGATCAAAAAGATACTCCAGACCTTGAAGTTAGTTCAATTAGGTTGATTGAACTAATAGCACAGTTAGCGCAGTTCTCTGTGAGTTCGACTTTCTGCTAACTTAAGTGTGGTTACTCTGTCTGACTGAACCAGACTAGCTCCTAGCCACGTGGTGGAGGTGTGAGATTGTAGCAGTTCCCTTGACTGACTCTCTAGATGTTCATCAGTGGAAAGAGGCAGAGTGTGAGTGCCTCGTGTCTTTTATAGTCAGATCCCACGCCTGAGGGAAGCACAGTGGTGCAGTGGTGCACTGCAGTCTCACGGTGCCGAGGCCCCAGGTTCGATCCCGGCTCTGGGTCACTGTCCATGTGGAGTTTGCACATTCTCCCCGTGTTTGCGTGGGTTTCGCCCCAACAGCCCAAAGATGTGCAGGGTACGTGGATTGAACACGCTAAATTGCCCCTTAATTGGAAAAAATGAATTAGGTACTCTAAATTTATTTAAAAAAAGATCCCACCCCTGAGTGTCCTGCCTGCTTATTGGTCATGTCCTGTTCTCTGTGTCCATTAGCTGCTTGTCCTCCGCCATGGCCGATGTGGAGACGAATCCTCCCGCGCATGCGCCAACTCGCGCCAGTCGGCGGAGGCCCTTCGGCGCCGGTTGGTGTGGCGCCAAGCCCCTTCCCTGCCGGCCGGCAAGGCGCAAACCACTCCTGGGCGGGCCAAGCCCCTGAGGGGGCGGAGGATTCCGCACCTTTGGGGCGGCCTGATGCCGGAGTGGTTCATGCCGTTCCTCGGCGCCGGGACCCCCCGCCCGCCGGGTAGGGGAGAATCCCGCCTGGTCTCCTAGGAACTTGAGTGTCGACATGCCAAAGCAACATTTGGCTCTGTTCAGCTTTAGGCCATTGGCGTGGACATGGCAGAATACCTGCTGGAGACGGGAAACATGCTCCTCCGGGGTCGTGGATCAGATGATTTTGTCGTCCACGTACACATGAACCCCTTCGATGCCCTCCATCATTTGCTCCATGATGCGATGAAATATCTCCGATGCCGAGGCGATGCTGAATGGCGTACGGTTATAGCAGTCCCTGCCAAACGGTGTGTTGAAGGTGCAGAGCTTTTTGCTGGACTCATCCAGCTGGATTTGCCACAATCCATGTGACGCATCTAACTTCGTGAAAAACCGTGCATGTGCCATCTCACGGGTGAGTTCCCCCCACTTCGAGATGGGGTAGTGTTCACGCATTATATTCTGGTTGAGATCCTTGGGATCAATGCAGATGCACAGGTCTCCAGAGGGTTTTTTAACACACACCATCGAGCTGACCCAGTCAGTCGGTTCGGTTACCCTGGAAATGATCCCCTGCTGCTGCAGCTCCTTGAGCTGTTCCTTCAGGCACTCCTTCAGTGGAGCCAAGACCCGGTGTGGTGCCTGGACCTCTGGCTTGGCATCAGGTCGTAGTAGGATCTTGTACCGATATAGCAAAGTGCCCATCCCGTCAAACGCATCTAGATACTGAGCGAGGATGTCGTCAATGCCAGCTTGAAGATCCATGCTGGAGGATGTCGTTGAATAAACCCGCTGCACTAGTTTTAGCTTTTTGCGGGCATGCACGCCCATTAGGGATGCCCTGTCCGGCTTGACAATTTCAAACCTTAGCCGTGCATGGGTACTCCGGTTGGATACGAGTAGATTGCAGGACCCCAGTGCTGTGATGGCATTACCGTTATAGTCCAGGAGCTGGCAGGCTGCTGGAAGGACCTTGGTGGGCTTCTTGATGTGTTTGAAGTCTGCCTGTGAGAGGATGTTGGCAGAAGCACCTGTGTCCAGCTTGAACTGGTTGGAGCAGCAGTTGACCTGCATCACCGCATGCCTTTCGTCCTCCGAATCCACAGCGAGGATGGACTGAATGCGAGATGAGTTAGGTGTGGCATGTTCACGTGTGGTAATGCTGGCCACTCGGTAGGTGGACTCCAGGCACTCGTCCTCTGGATCCGTTGTACTGTCAGGATCAGAATCCTGTAATCGTCGTTGCACATTCCAGACGTGCCGTCGTTGGAATTGGGAGCACTGGCCTCTGACTGGTGGTGTAGGCCTGCACAAGGCTGCATAGTTTCCAGGCTTCCCGCAGTTTAAACATCGCCTGCCTCTTGCAGGGCAATGCCCCTTTAAGTGGGCATTGCCGCAGTTCGGGTATGGCATGACGTCGGTGTCGTGATGCGGTGTACGTCGTCGCACATGCGCAGTGCGGTCGGCAGACGTCTGCACCTGCGCAATGTGGGTATCGGCCGCTTCGTTATCCCGTTCGCATCGCGCATGCGTGGGGCTCTGGGAAAAGCGCACAGGATGGCCGCTGTCTTCAATGCTGAGGCGCTGCATCCGGGAGCTGGCCTGCACACTCTCTGCCCCGTGGGAGGCAAGTTTCTCATTTTCCAATTTGTATTGGGAATACCGAATTGTTGCGTGCTCATGCACTGTACATGTTTCAATCGTGACTGGCAGGGTCATATGCTTGATTTTTAAGAGCTCCTCTCTCAGAGGATCAGAGTGAACTCCAAACACAATTTGACCTCTGATCATGGAGTCAACAATATCGCCAAAGGTGCAGGACAGCGTTAGCAGGCCGAGGTTAGTTGAGAAGGCATTGAAAGATTCATCTTTACCTTGAAGACGTTGTTTGAATATGTAAGGCTCGAAGATTCCATTGGTGTCCACTTCACAGTGACTACCGAACTTGTCCAGGATGGTCTGAAACTTTGTCTTGTCCTGGCCATCGGTAAAGTTAAACGAGTTGAAGAGTTCGATGGCTTGATCACCTGCTGTTGAAAGGAGAAGTGCGATCTTTCTTGCATCAGACGCACCCTCGAGGTCTGAGGCTGCGATGCACAGCAGAAACCTTTGCTTGAATGTTGCCAGTTGGCACTGAGATTGCCGGAGCTCCTGAGCTGATGAGGAGCCTGAATCTTCTCCATGGTGCCGGGATACATCTGCTGGTCATCACGGAACGGACTGAGGTAAGCCACCTTAAATTAGTGGTCTCCTGGTATCATGTCATGTTAGGTACACTTATATAACACTGGCTGCAACTGGATGCAGCTTAGATCAAAAAGATACTCCAGACCTTGAAGTTAGTTCAGTCAGGTTTACTGAACCATTAGCACAGTTAGCACAGTTCTCTGTGAGTTCGACTCTCTGCTAACGTAAGTGTGGTTACTCTGTCTGACTGAACCAGACTAGCTCTTAGCCACGTGGTGGAGGTGTGAGATTGTAACAACACCTTGACTGACTCTCTAGATGTTCATCAGTGGAAAGAGGCGGAATGTGAGTGCCTCGTGTCTTTTGTAGTGAGATCCCAGCCCTGAGTGTCCTGCCTGCTTATTGGTCATGTCCTGTTCTCTGTGTCCATTAGCTGCTTGTCTGTGCCTGCCTGTATATCATTATGTGTGTGTTGCATATCGTGACATCCGGGATCTCACATACCTCGGTGCGCAGGTGCATCCGCGCTGTCAAGGAGGCGCTCAATCCATCCACTTCAGTGTGGACAAAACCCACCAAGATGCCCGAGCACCGGAGGCCACACGACATGTGCGTCAGGGCCAACGCACACAGGACGCTCTGATCACCTCCAGATCCTCCAACTAGGAGGGGGGGGGACTGACCAGGGGCATTGACACCGCATCCCACCCCCACACCCCTTCACTCCCCCTCTGGCCAGCAACCGCCTCCAACTCCCTCCCTGATACATACCTGTCGCACTACGGGGTGGGGGCCTGGGTCGGCAGTAACAGCGGGTCTGGTCCATGGGATGTAGGATGATGACAACCCACTCTGCGATGGGCTCTGGTGCTTCACATCGTATGACAACATCTGACCCCTGCCCATGGTAGCACTTTTCACCATCCACCTGGGTGATCCCTGCACCTGGGTGATCACTCCATCACACGGTCCCATCAGATCCCCAGGGTGATGGTGGTGATGGTGGGGTGCCCGGGTCACCTGCAACAGCTGCCCATTCCCTCCCTGCACCCCCTCGCTGGCCAGCCCATCCCCGACACCAATCTGACAGAGCACCGAGGCAGGTTGTAATAGTGGCACCAGGTGCGAAATGTGAACAAATATATACAGATACGTACCCTAGCCCCAATAATTAAACTGTGCCCTGCACCCGTGCCAACATTACTAGTGTCTAACATTCTGGCCTTACGTCTAAGTGGTTCCACAGATGGTACACCAGGAGTGGAGGCGGCCTGCTGTGATTCCCGCCCTGTGACCTGGGTCCCCATTGGCGGTTGCCTTCTAGGGCAACCGGGCCTGGATGGGCCCGGCTGCTGCTCGGATGTCCCAGGTGGCATGGTGCCGCCTTGTCCACCCGCTGCACACCAGCAGCACCAGGGACAGGAGGGGGAGGAGGCGGGAGGAGTCTGAGGTGATCCGATGCTCTTCCGCCTCCCCTGCCAGTGTCACCGGCACGGGCTCCATCATCTCCTCCTTCCTTGAGGTGCCCAATGGCCCGCTGGCTACTCGATGGGATGGAGTGTGAACGGTGCTAACCCCTGAGGCTCCCTGCCACCTGGCGCTGCCAGTCCTGGAGGCCTGCTCTGGTCTTGACCAGAGTTTGCATGCTCGCGGCCATGGAGCACAGCCCCATCTTTGTCTGGGACTGTGCCACATCACGCTGTGACTGTGCCTCCACCTTCTGGGGGTGATCATGTGGGTGGGGGTGGGGTTTGCTGGAGTGGGGGTGGTGAAGGATGAGAGTGTGGGGATGATGGTGGTGTTGGGGTGGTGTTGGGGTGATGTTGGGGTGGTGTGGGGGTGGCATTGGGGTAGTGTGAGGGTGGCGTGGGGGTAGTGTGAGGGTGGTGTGGGGGTGGTGTTGGGGGTTGGGGTTGAGGGTGGTTTTGCGGGTGGTATTGGGGGTGGTATTGGGGTGGTGTTGGGGGAGTGGGGTTGAAGGAGGTGTTGAGGGTGGTGTGGAGGTGGTGTGGGGGATGTGTTGGGGGGTAGGGTTGAGAGAGGTGTGGGGGTGGTGTGGGGGTGGTGTGAGGGGGGTGGGGTTGAGTGTGGGGTTGAGGGTGGTGTGAGGGTGGTGTGGGGGTGGGGTTGGGGTTGAGGGTGGTGTGGGGATGGTGTGGACGTGGTGGGGTTGAGGGTGGTGTGGGGGTGGTGTGGGGGTGGTGGGTTGAGGCTGGGGTCGAGGATGGTGTGGGGGTGGTGGGGTTGAGGCTGGGGTTGAGGGTGGTGTGGGGGTGGTTTGAGGGTGGTGGGGTTGAGGGTAGTGTGGGGGTGGTGTGGGGGTGGTGGGGTTGAGGCTGGGGTTGAGGGTGGTGTGGGGGTGGTGGGGTTGAGGCTGGGGTTGAGGTGGTGTGGGGGTGGTGTGGGGGTGGTGGGGTTGAGGCTGGGGTTGAGGGTGGTGTGGGGGTGGTGTTGGGGTAGTGGGGTTGATGGTGGGGTTGAGGGTGGTGTGTGGGTGGTGTTGGGGTTGAGGGTGGTGTGGGGATGGTGTGGGGGTGGTGTGGGGGTGGTGGGGTTGAGGGTGGGCTTGAGGGTGGTGTGGGGATGGCGTTGGGGTGGTGGGGGTGAGGGTGGTGTGGGGGTGGTGTGGGGGTTGAGGGTGGTGTGGGAGTGGTGTGGGAGTGGTGGGGGTGAGGGTGGGGTGAGGGTGGTGTGGGGGTGGTGTGGGGGTAGCGTTGGGGTGGTGGGGGTGAGGGTGGTGTGGGGGTGGTGTGGGGGTTGAGGGTGGTGTGGGAGTGGTGTGGGGGTGGTGGGGGTGAGGGTGGGGTGAGGGTGGTGTGGGGGTGGTGTGGGGGTGGCGTTGGGGTGGTGGGGGTGAGTGTGGCGGGGGGGTGGGGTGGGGTTGAGGGTGGTGTGGGGATGGTGTGGGGGTGGTGTGGGGCTGGTGGGGGTGAGGGTGGTGTGGGGGGTGTGTGAGGGTGGTGTGGGGGTGGTGGGGGTGAGGGTGATGTGGGGGTGGTGTGGGGGTGGTGGGGGTGAGGGTGGTGTGGAGGGTTTGTGAGGGTGGTGTGGGGGTGGTGGGGGTGAGGGTGGTGTGGGGATGGTGTGGGGGTGGTGGGGGTGAGGGTGGTGTGGGGGTGGTGGGGGTGAGGGTGGTGTGGGGGTGGTGTGGGGATGGTGTGGGGGTGGTGTGGGGATGGTGTGGGGATGGTGTGGGGGTGGTGTGGGGATGGTGTGGGGGTGGAGGGGGGGAGGGTGGTGTGGGGGTGGTGGGGGGGTGGTGTGGGGAGTGTGTGGGTGTGGTGTGGGGGTGGTGTTGGGGTGGTGTTGGGGGTGTGTGGTTGAGGGTGAGGGTGGGGTGAGGGTGAGGTGTGTGCGATGGGCTTGGTGCCAGAGGCAAAGTACTGACTACTCACCCTGGCTGCCCTGAGGGAGTGATGCAGTTTTCTTTCGGCACTCCTGGCCAGTCTGGGCAGTGTTGCCCATGGCGCCGGTGACCGCATCTGCCCCCTGCGCACAGACACGGTGAATGGCAGCAGCTGGCAGCCTCCTTCCCGGGCCGGGGTACAAGGTCACCCACATCTCCTCCATGGCGCCCAGGAGGATGTCGATCTCTGCGTCAGTGCAACATGGAGCCACGCGTCTTGTTGCCATCTTGTTGGCTGGCTGTGCAGATGGTGTGTAGATGCGGCTGCAGCTTGTCAGCCTCCTGAATGTTAATCGCGAAACCGGCAAATTCGGCACCGTTTCTCATTGGAAACTATTGTGTTCCACGTGGAGCCGTGCTAGCCTCTCAACAGTAGCTGAATCAGTCCAGGTGCGACGCCGGTTTTGCATTGTGGGGCCGGGGTCATTGGAAAGTTGAAAATCATGGGTGGGATTTTCTCTGTTTCTGAGATTAAGTGTTGACGCCGACGCAGAATTCGTGGAGAGATGATTGGCCACCTAAGAAACTCCTCTCCGTGTTACTGGACATAGGTTCTGTGGGTCCTTGCATGGTTGATGAGCTCGATCCTAGAGCAGCATCTTTGACCACACATTTGGCAGGTGTTTCCAAGATGGGATTGATTCTTGGACTCGAGATCGCTGGTATTCCTATCTCGGACTCTTTTTCTATGCCTCCTCTTGCTGTTGGGTACCCTCGAAAAATTGTGTCCTGCGATCAGGATTTTCCTCCGTGGGTTTGCTCTGAGCAAGTCTCCTAGGCATTGACGTCTGTGTTGCATTTCTTGAGGTAAGCCTTCAGTGTGTCTTTGAAGCATTTCCTTTGTCCTCCTCTTGTTTGAGAGCCTTCCTTGAGTTTGGTGAAGAAGATTTGCTTTGGCAGCCGGGATTCTGACATTCTAAGCCCATGGCCGGCCCAGCGGAGTTGGTTTCGGATGATCATGGCCTCAATGCTGGTGCTCTTGGCTCCTTCAAGGACACCGATGTTAGTACACCTCTCCTCCCAGCTGATGCTGAGCTAGAGTACATTTGGATTTCAGAACTATTTTAAGTTGTGTTGTTTCAGAGTCTCCCTGATGTATTGTTGATCCTTACAAAAGTCAGTGATTATACCTAATTCTTCAGCAAAGTTGAATGCCTTTGTTGACGTATGCCAGCCTCCTGTAAGCTAATGTAAACTATCTCTGACAGTTATTGCAGAATCCAGTGAAGATTCAAAACGTGGAATCAGCTTACATCTCCACCTGGTGAGGAAGCAAATTAATTACCCACCCTTGAGAGTGTAGAGGTAAAGGACATCATATGAAATGATGTCAGAGGTGATGTGTGCCAGGAGACTGTGCTTCAGCAAGAAAGCAATGGGACATTTTTCTGAAATGTTGAAGAACTGAAGCCAAACTTTAACTGTCGCACTGCCTTAACAGTGTAAATTAAACTCATGACAGGTGTAGTGTGTTGTGAATTGCACAACTTTGCCCTTCAGCATGGACCGAGCATTCACCTGGAAGATGACTTGCCACCAGGAATGGAGGAGCTGGAGGAGAGCAATATGGTGCCTGATGCGGACATATCTCATGGTGCAGGTGAGGAAGACCAGGCTCCAGGTGACGCAAGGACAGTTATAGATTGCCTGGCAGCTGTTGCCTTTATACATTGAACTCTCCCTCCATGTCTCCATCTCCTGCCTTCCTCCCTCTCTCCCAGCCCGATTTACAAAATGACAAAGAATCATTATTAAAGTTTTTTTAAAAAAAATTATTGATTGTTGTGTTAAAGTGAAAAAATATATTTTATTGCAAGAAATTTGGAAAAAGTTGAGGTAGTTATTAAAAAAGATATCATACTTCAGCTGAAATGTTAACGTGAAATCAAAGTTTTGAACTTATCACATTATATTTGTTCATAAATCTTTTCAATTAAACTTTACAAACTTCTTCAAATGACTTACTCAAACATCAAAACACAACATTTAAATATTAAATAATTATAACTAAATAACATATTTGAAGTAAATAAAGCAGAAAAATACTAATGTTAAACAGCAATCCAAAAAAAAATCAAGGGGGTTGATTATTTGCTGCCTGCCACCAGTTACGGAGGTCCAGATGTGGAAGGAAATGTTTCTATTCATTGAGGAGAACAGTGCTTTCACTTCCTCTTTTTCACAGCAGAAAACATTTCGCAGATTTTGATGTGGTGAGGACCTGTCACTCATAGCTAGATGTTTATAAATATTGTGGTTAGCTTCAGAGCAGGTACCTGCGATGCATTCAAATGTGAAGGGAAATGAAAACAAGCAATCCAGGCACCTAGCAGTCTGAAGCTACTACCCTGTCAATTAAAACCTACTAAAAGCTATTTCTCTTTGAAAGTGAATAGAAGCCTCTCATATCCACACTCTGAGGGAGTTTAAAGCCTTGTGATGTGTTTTGACTTTCTATGAAGTAATAGCTGCTGCTTTCTGCACATCTGTCTGAGGCCGCAGGTGTAAGGGACAGGTAAGTGAAAAAGCAGTGACTTTTCAGTTTCTGCCTGGAATGCTCTTTAGCTTCCAGGCTGGGTGAATGATGGGAGGAGGTCTTTGAAATGGGTGGTTTCTGATATCGATCCTCTGATGTGGGGGGGGGGGGGTCTCTGATATGGGGGTCTCTGATATGGAGGTCTCTGATATGGGGAATCTCTGATTGGGTGTCTGATGGCAGTTCTGATGGGAGACTCTCATGGGGGTCTCCAAAATGATGGTTTCTGACATGGAGATCAGAGCTCTGATATGGGAATCACTGAAGTGGGGGCTCTGCTATGGGGTTCTCTTATAGGGAGGTCACTGATAGGGCGGACCTCTGATTTAGGGTGTTGAATATGGGGGCCTCTGATATGGAGGCTCTCTGATGGGAGCTCTCTGATATTGGGTGGTCTTTGATATGGGGGATCTCAGATTGGGGGTCTAATAGGGTTTTGATGGGTGTCTCTGATGGGGGTCTGATGGGTGTCTCCTCTGATGGGGGGGTCTGATGGGGATACCTGATTTGGGTCTCTGATATGGGGGTCTGATGGGAAGCCGATGGGGTGGCAGTCAGGTCGCCCTCATGGACGTGCGCTTGGGGGGGGGGGGGGGGGGGATGTGGGGGGGGGGGGGGATGTGGGGGGGGTGAATCAGAAATTCCTGTGGGTGGATAGAGGGGGAAGGATGCCCCTACCTGTCAGCAGGGGGGATGGGGCCAGCCAGCGAAACCCACTATCGGGCTGGCTGCTGAAAATGGCTGTCTGATAGAGGGATTTGGAATGGAATTCTGGGGGCTCCTTATCAGGCATAAATTTGCATGGCAAGGGAAGGTGAATTGTTCATGGATGCCGCTCCCAGCGCCAGCGCAGACCAGGAGCTATTCTACACCAGTGAGGAACATAGGGCTGGATTCTCTGATCTTGAGGCTATTACCGGAGCACGTGTCTATTCTTATGACCAAAAAGTCACCACCGCACCTGCACCGATGCTCTGTCCATTGGGGGGCTGGCAGCCGCGCCATGTAAAGCCCGGCTTTACCTGCAGACATGGACAGAGAATTGCCAGGTGCGTGGCAGCACTTGCACACGGCGGCGACCTGCAGTGGTCACGCCGTATAACATGGCGCCGGCCGTGTGCGGACCCAGCCTGCCAGATAGTGTGCCCGTAACCCCCCCTCGCAACACCCGGACCACCCCTCACCAGTCCCCCTAGCCCAGGCCGAAGCCCCCCCCCCCCCCGGCCAGCGGAATGGCTCTCCCTCCCCCACCGACTGTCCGCAGCCGCCACATGAGATTCCCGAAACAGTGAGCACACGCACCCCACGCCGTCGGGGACTCGGCCCATTGGGGCGGAGTATCGGGCGAGGTCCAGCGGCATGTGGTGTATTCAGCGATAATGCCATTCATCAGGGAGTGGAGCATCTGCAAAACGCCCCGATCTTGGTGTAAAAATGGATTCTCCGGCCAATCGCCGAACTTAATTTCGGCATTGGCAATCAGAGAATCATGCCCATAGTCTCCCAAACAGAGATGCCCCATATGTTTTGAAATGCTTTTTACATCAGGTCGGTGGGCTGCTGCACAGAACAATTAAAAAAGGAGCAGGAATAAGAAATGCAGGTGGTACGACAGCTCCCCTCCAGTCAGTGAATGCTTATGGTCATTTTGGGTCTGTTTTGCATGCAGAAAGAAATGGAGATGTCAAGCAATGAGACAGCTGAACGCTTATGCACTTCGGGACTTTTTCCCTCAGAACACTTATGAGCAGGTCAGAATCTGTGTTAGTACCATCAGCGGGTCACTGTCAATGGCAGGGTGTGATTATGAGCACCAGTGCTCCTCAATCAAGGCCATAGTCTGACCCCTGCCTGTCTGTTGAGTGCTCGCTTTATCTGGATTTCACTTGGCTGGTTCGAAGAAAGTGGCTCTGTCTCTGCTGGGCTCAACCATCAGGTAGCGATCGTTGGTCTTGAACTTAACTGGCTGTTTCTGCTGCAATTGGGTGGCACAGGCCTGATCCAAGAGAGACAGAACACATGGCTGTGCTCTCTTTTATTAGCGCTCTTTGGGGCGGTCCTTAACCTTGGACCCAATAGTTCGACAGGGCTTTGATCACTCGCTTCGATTTCGGCCAATAAAGGGGCGGGTGCCTTGGTAGCTGGGCGGGCCCTTAGCGGTCATTGACCTTGGCAGTTGTGCTTTCTGACTAAGGGGAGTGGCTCCGATCAGTCTGTGGCTGTACTGGTTGCTTGATAGGAGTTCTATTGTCCTGGGAAAATGGACCATTAAAATGTAAACGAGCGGGGGTTTCGGTCAGGTCTGGTTACCTGTGTTTTAGATACACATAGGCTGTGTATCTGTCTGAGTCCTGGGTTGGCCATAATTCCCATGGTCCTTTGCAGGTGGCCATCTTAGAAGGCTACAGCCCTATTGCGGAACAAAGTGATAGAGGCATCATACAGATTGTGCACAAGGGTGTTTATTGTGTTTCACAATTCCCCACTCTCCTGAAGGTGCGACTGGGACAAGCTCTGCAGCGCCTCGGGAATTCCCACCTGAGACCGAGACATGTCCCACAAACCTTATCTAGGTCAGCTTGGTATTGGGTGTCTTCCCCCAGTGAGGCAGACATTCTGTCCAGACCCTCTGCTATGGCCATTAGTGACTGTGTGATGCCTTGAACACCTTCACTAATGGTGCCAACGTTGTGCATCAGGCTCTCCACTGCAGTCGGCACCCGAGCAGTGTTGGCCACGGTGCCATGCATTGCCAGCACCATCTCCAGCACACGTAGCCTCTGAGACTCCTCCAAGCAGCTATGGATCTGCTGGAGTGACGCTGACATCTCTCTCTGAATGTCCTGCCTGCACCCTAACGTCTCCATTAGGGTGCACGGTAGCATTGTGGATAGCACAATTGCTTCACAGCTCCAGGGTCCCAGGTTCGATTCCCGGCTTGGGTCACTGTCTGTGTGGAGTCTGCACATTCTCCCCGTGTCTGCGTGGGTTTCCGCCGGGTGCTCTGGTTTCCTCCCACAGTCCAAAGATGTGCAGGTTAGGTGGATTGGCCATCCTAAATTACCCTTAGTGTCCAAAAATTTCCCTTAGTGTTGGGTGGGGCTACTGTGTTATGGGGATAGGATGGAGGTGTGGACCTTGGTAGGGTGTTCTTTCCAAGAGCCGGTGCAGACTCGATGGGCCGAATGGCCTCCTTCTGCACTGTAAATTCTATGATTAGCTCTGGAATGACCTCTTCCACAGGCTCAGCATTAGGCTGGGACCCAGCTGGGTCTTGGGATCCAGCAGACTTTTGATTGCTGTCATGCCTGGGGGATCCTGCCTCCACTTGATGTACATCAGCAGCTGTGTGGTGCTCACCAGGTTGTGTCCCAGAAGCCTGACCACCATTTCCCACCGAGGTGCGTGTATCTGCACTGGTGGAAGGTGGGGGATGAGAGATGTGATGCGACTATTGTGGTGGCATCATCAGAGCTCTCCTCCGAGGTGGTCTCCTGGGGCACTGGAGAGGGGGCCACCCGGGGTGGGCCGCGCTGTCAGCTGGGAAACCTGTAGGAGAATGGACATGTGGTCAGTGGGGGTATGGGTCAGTCAGAAAGGCGATCACTGCTCATGTTTGACAGACCCTGGAAAAAATGGCGTAAAACGGCCACCGATTTCTCGTTTTGCTGGAGGCTAGCAGGAAAGAAGCGTAGAGCACCCGACTCCAGCTGCCAATATGGCCCAGAGAATTGCCGGGTCCATGGCTGTGCATGCGCAGGGTGGCGGCCTGCAGCGGCCACACCGTGCAACATGGCGGTTGCCGCTCGCGGACCCAGCCCACAAAATAAGCCCCGCCTTCGGCCTTCGCGCGCGCCCAGGACCACCCACCCACAGTGCCCCCAGCCTCTGATAAAGTCCCCCCCTGCCTGCGGATCAGCCATCCACTGACTGTGATGGCGATGGACTGACTCGGCAGCCGCCACGTCGAGTTCCCGACGGATGAGACCACACAGGCAAAATTCTCCCCCAACGGCGCGATGTCCGCCGACTGGCGCCAAACACGGCGCCAATCAGACGGGCATCGCGCCGGCCCAAAGGTGCGGAATGCTCCGCATCTTTGGCGGCCTAGCCCCAACATTGAGGGGCTAGGCCGACGCCGGAGGGATTTCCGACCCGCCAGCTGGAGTTTGTTGCCCCGCCAGCTGGCGCGGAAATGCGGCGCATGCGCGGGAGCGTCAGCGGCCGCTGACAGTTTCCCGGCGCATGCGCGGGAGCGTCAGCGGCCGCTGTCAGTTTCCCGCGCATGCGCAGTGGGGAGAGTCTCTTCCGCCTCCGCCATGGTGGAGGCCGTAGCGGAGGCGGAAGGGAAAGAGTGCCCCCACGGCACAGGCCCGCCCGTGGATCGGTGGGCCCCGATCGCGGGCCAGGCCACCGTGGGGGCACCCCCCGGGGTCAGATCGCCCCGCGCCCCCCCAGGACCCCGGAGCCCGCCCACGCCGCCTGGTCCCGCCGGTAAATACCAGGTTTGATTTACGCCGGCGGGACAGGCAATTTCTGGGCGGGACTTCGGCCCATCTGGGCCGGAGAATCCAGCGGGGGGGTCCCGCCAACCGGCGCGGCCCGATTCCCGCCCCCGCCCAATCTCCGGTACCGGAGACTTCGGCGGGGGCGGGGGCGGGATTCACGGTGGCCTACGGCCATTCTCCGACCCGGCGGGGGGTTGGAGAATGACGCCCCATGTGTCCCGTGCCGTCGGAAGCTCGGCCAGTCGGGGGCGGAACATCGGTTGGCAGGCCTCAGGCAATGACCTGAGGCCGTCGATATGTCTCGGGGGTACTGTCCGAGTACGCAGCTTTGGAGGGGGGGCGGAGCATCGCAAAAGCAGCGCCGCTCCTGATTTGGTCGGGAACTTTGATTCTCCAGCCGATCGTCGAATGCGATTTTGACGTCGGTGACCAGAGAATCCAGCCCCACATGTTCAGTTGCACGAAGGCCGATGGCAAAACTCACAACTGTGAGCAAATGTCATCCTTGAATTGAGAGACAGCCAATGATGCCATTTATATAAATCACACCTTTCATGTACACTCTGCCTTTTATACACATTGTGCAATTGGCATAAGGGACGAGTTTCTCCGATAATGGGGCTAAGTGTTGACGTCGTTATAAATGCTGGAGTATTTTACGACGGCGTCATCTGGCCCCGAGGAGCAGCGATCCTGCGCCGCACAGGGGGCCAGCATGGCACTGGAGTACCTCCAGCTGCGGGTACGGGCGCCAGCACACGTGGCTAGGGTCCGCGCATGCGTGTGAGTTGCCATCTCCGCGCCAGCTCTTGGGCAATATGGCGGAGACTTACAGGGGCTCGGCATGGAGGAACATAGACCCCCCCGCAATTAGCCCGCCCGCCAATCAGTTAGCCCCGATCGCGGGACTGGCCACGGTGGAGGCCCCCCCCCGGGAGTCGGATCCCCCCTCCCCCCCACCAGGACGGCCCCCGCAGCCAGAACGCCGAGGTCCCGGCTGGTAGGACCACACGAGAACGACACCGGTGGGACTCAGCCGAACTCAATGGGCATTCGGCCCGTCGAGCGCGGAGAATCGCCGGTGTGGTGGGGGGGGGAGCACGTTGAGCGGCCTACGACCGGCACCGCGCCGACCGCCCAGGCGTCATTGGCGCCGATTCTCTGGCAATCAGAGAATCGGCGGCCAGGCGTCGGAGCGGCATTGCGGGATTCGCGCCCCCCCACCCGCCGATTCTCTGACCCGGCGCAGGATTGGAGAATCCCACCGGGAAACTGTCATTGTTTTTTTAAACTGTTGGGAATGTGTGAGTGGCAATTGAAGTAGGGTTCGGAACAGAGTGACTGTGAGAATAAGTTGTGGGTTTGATATGGTAATGATCCTAGAAGTGCCTCAAACAGTTGTTTATATAAGGGGCAGGATTCTCCGATTGCCGATGCCAGAATCGCATTTGGCGATTGGCAGGAGCATCCGTTTTTACGCCGAAAGCGGGGCGGCGCCATTTCTCAGATTCTCCGCCCCCTCACAAACAACGTAATCGCTGAGTACGCCACACGCAATTGGGAGGGCCTCAGGACGTCACCTGAGGCCCTTTCCCAATGCTCCGCCCCGATGGGCTGACTTCCCGACAGCGCAGTCGCGTGTCCTCTCAGTTTTCAGGGACCTTGCATGATGGCTGCGGACTGTGTTCAGCCCTGCCACAGTTGGGAGGCGGAGCTGTTCGGCTGGCCAGGGGGCTTTGGCGAACACTGGGGGGACTGATGGAGGTGGTCCAGGGGTGGTGAGGGGGGTTATAAGGGGGCACTATCTGACAGGTCGGTGACATGTTGTACTGCGCGGTCGCCGCAGGTCACCTCCGTGCACATGCGTGCCCACGGACCCAGCCATTCTCCGTCCGTATCTGCAGGTAAAGCGGGGGCTTTACGTGGTGGCTGCTAGCCCTCCATCAGGCGTTGCATCGGTGCGGGGGCGCCGCTGACGTTTTGGTCGTAAGATCAGACGCTTCCTCCGGACATAGCCACAAAATCAGAGAATCCAGCCCAAGGTAATTTATTAAGAATGTTTACCAAACAAGAGTAGATTTGAATGGGTTTGATGCATGATCAATTAAACTCAAAGACGAGGTTGTAGCATAACTGAAGGCTTTAATAGACTAGATCTGTTTCCCAGCAGCTTCGGTACAGAATGAGGGCTGCTGGGACGGCACCTGTTCTTATACCCCGCCTGTTAGGGCGGAGCCACATACTAAACAGCCACTGTTAAACTCCTAGGCTAACTCAATGGTCTACAGCCTCTCGTGTACTGCAATACCTGATACTACCACAGGGTTGTTGTGGTTAAAGATGAAGATGTGCGGGGTGTAAAGGGGAAAGTATGGATAGAGTGAGTTTGCTTCCTTTTTATATTCTAAAAGGGAAGGTAAAGAAATAACGTTAATTGATTCTGCAAGAGAGTATTTCTAAAGAGACGATGGAGAGTTCAAAGGGAAAGACCTTGTGCGGAATTCTCCATTTCTGAGGCTAAGTGCCGGTGCCAAAAGAGAATCCCGATGGTGCCGATTTGGAGGGATGGACCATCGCGAACCGGCGTCTAACCGGCACCTGCCCTGGATCCGGTATCTGAAGCCATTCTCCGCCCGATCCTACATGATCCTAGAAGTGCTACATGGAATCCCACCCCATATTTAAGGACATACTGGAACCTAAAGGGGTAGCTGCTTCAGATTTCAGCAGGCAGCAGGAATCACTGACCAATTTCCATCCAGACCCGTTCAACCAGCTGATGGTAACTTCAGCGGGCACCCCAAGAAAATTTTAAAACAGGTTTTCCCAGAATCCCAGCTACTGCAGATGGAACCCATTTGACAATCAGCTCCCCAATTGATATTGATGCTCACACAAATCACTCTATAAATGTTCCGATGGTTTCTGAATACCAAAATATGCCTGTCATCAGACAGTAGCCATTATACTTTTACTGTGCAAACTGTCCAGTATGTCTGCCTTATTTCAGGGTACTGGTGAATGAACAGGTGTGCATCAGGAACCAGGAGCAGCCTGTTCTCAGGGTATTAATCATGAACATTTACAGATACAGCAAGGCCCATGCTGCTAATTGAACTACTGCCAAACTCACCAAAACGTTTCCATCTTTGAACTGTTCAGGCATATGTTGCTCCAGTCAAACCCTCCAAAATCATCACAGACTGCTGCATGCAGAGTGAATTTTGGCTTGCAACAATGTTTGTGCATGCAATCAAATGATGAGAATGATAATGCGGGCCAACCAGAAGAGGCTGAAAAAGTGGAAGCGAAGGAGGGTAGCAGGGAGGAAGATTGGTGTGGAGCTTTCTGTTTAAGGACTATTTGTAGTACCAGACACATCCTGCGACTGACAAAGTATGTTCCTGCTCTGAAAACTTACACATCATTCTCCCCAAGAACATGGCACACCTTTTGCTTTTTCTTGAAGCTGGACTGTCACCTTTCTGACTCCTGGTATTTGCTAAAGCTGATTTTCTTGGGTGTAACACCCCAGAAATCTCATGGGAGCTGCAACTAAATGGAAAGTTGGGTTGGGTGGAGATACTTTCCTTCCGCTGGACATGATACAACCCTCCTGTAGATCTGCACACAAAGAGAGCACATGGATTTACTTCTCAGAGAGGCCTGTGTTGGTGAATCAGAATGACCTATAACCTGATTACCTGCTGCAGTGCCAGTTACAGGCTTTGGGCCGGTCGCGAGTATGAAAAATGGGTGCTGGCAAACAAAGGGCTTGCAAGGGCATTACACCCTGAGTTGAGGCACAAAAACTTAATTTTTCAGGAAATGTTATGGCTTTGATGGCATTTTAGACCATGAAGACATGAGTTGCTAAATTTCCTTGCCAAGCAGTGCTGAAACAGAACATTCTCCAAACCGGGACAATCCCGTGGAAATTGTGTTTTGTCTGGTGTGTGTATTAAAAATGTTCCCTCGGAATTCTCTCACACTTTTTTGGGCCTTTCTAGGTTCCACCTGCCCCGTTGCGACTGGTCTCATTTGCAAATAACAGATCCAGCCCCGGGTTTCCTGGGTTGACACCGATCTTGTGCTCTAACTCGGTCTGGATCACATTTAAAAGGCACATTGGCTGCCAAAGTCGCCAGGTCAATGTGAACATGAAGTGTTCATGAATCTGAAGAATCTGGAGAGCTTCCACAATCATTCCTAGAGTTTGGAAGTGCACTTGATTCACACAGGGATGGCCCAGCAGAGGACTGTCAGAATCTCCCAGTCACATTGCGAGGACGGCACCCACAACACACTCACTCTGTTACACGAATAGGTAAAGGTTCCACCCTTCCGATCTCCACACAGCATATCAGAGACTCCTGTATGTCAACATTCGATATTCAGGGCGATGCCGGGCTGCCTTCGCCTTTAAGTATTCCAACTTGGCTGAGGGGTGACTTGGCTGAGAAGACTGAGAGGTGACTTAATTGAACAGTACAAAATTATGAGGGGAAGAGAGGTTGGACGGGGTAAAATTATTTCCCCTGGTGGAGAATTCTAGAACCAAGGGACACAGAGTCACAGAAGGTGTAGAGGGGTATGAGGAAAAACTTGTTTATGCAGAGGGTAGTGGGGTCTGGAATTTGCTGCACGAAATGGAGGCAGAGATCCTAAACTATTTTAAAAGGTACCTGGATCTGCACCTTAATTCTCTAAGCTACAGGGCGATGGACCGGCAGCAGGAAGGTGGGATTAGAAAGGACACCCGGGTGTCCTCGGGCTGGCATCGACAAAATGGGCCAATCGACCTCCCTCTGTGCTGTAACTTTTCTATGATTCTGTGAACTCTCCGTAACCTTTTGAGGAAAGAGGAGTAGATCCACGGATGGAAAAATCCAGGCAGATTTCATAAACCTCTTGCAATCACAACTTACATTCTTGAAATTCCCCAAATAGTAACCTAACTTTGCTTCAACAAGCGCTGGAAAATGAATTGTAAATTTCGCAGTAAAATACATGACAACCAGGAATATGTATATTTTGTTTTGTTCTCTGGTCCTCTTCAAATGATTGAATGGCTTGAAATCAGATGGATTTATGCATGAGCACAGAGGCCACTGGAGGGCAGTAATGGTTCTCTTCTTGTTTCAAGTGATTTGTTTTCGCATTCAGGAATAAATAACTGTGTAGGAATGAGCACAGACAGCATCCATCCTCCTCTCCCTCCCATACCTCACCCATTGCCACTGTGTTACTAAATATAATCCAACTTTGATCTTATTTGAATGCAGAGTTAAATATAGCACATTGTTCTGGTTTTCTGAAGCTTCAGATTTCTTCCATCTTTACTCTATGTTTTGCAGTTCCCGAGCTTCTTTGCTGCTGCTCTTTTTGTCCCTGGATGTGAAAGCCAATTTGTTTCCTTCCCTGCAATATCTAACTGTTGTATTCCCAAGGCAGCAATGCCACAGCAGTATTTGCTTTGACAGTAATTCCACTGAGGCTGGTATCTGGATTTATTTGCCACAGATCAAACTCAGGACAGATTTTCAATATTGCTCAATCTATGATTTGCCATGCACTTCACTTCAGAAGGCATTTTCTTAGCATACCAAGTGTCCTCCCACACAGCCCCTAAATTGTATTTGGTGTAACACTCATGCCCAGATTAAATGGGGAGAGATATCTCCTATGAATAATTTTAAATTGTATTGATTGAGAAATGCTGGAAAATTAGGAACAAGAAAAGACTCATCAAAGTTGTGTCACCATGTATTTGACTCTGGTAGTCATTCTCGCCCCACTACCACCACATATTGATTCCCTCTTTCTAAGGACGCTTCAGGCGTCTGGAGCTGTTCTGGAATACTTCATCAAGAGTACGCTGGAATCGCTGCAAGCTAGGTTGGAATTCATCCACAGCAGTCTTTTTGTCCTGTACCAGCCTCCTTATATTACCCAATAACTGCCGACAAAGTTTGCTTTGTCGGCAGTTATTGGGTAATATAAGCGTCAAACAACGATTCTGAATGGAAACCTCCTCTGGCCCCGCAAACTTGGTCCTAAAGTATCTCTGTTCTGTAATTTTGCAATACAAAGCAGAGGAAAAAGAACTGGAGACCCATTATCTGCCCCTGTTATGTTGCCCAAGGTTCTCCAAGACATTGAGTGTGGAGGGATGGTGGGGTGAGTTTGGTGGGAGAGGGCCTCTGCTTTCAACAGCCACAGGCATCGTAATTATATCTTATTGGAGTGGAAAGAACCAAATGGCAACTCCTGCCTCATTTTATCTGCAGTTAATTTTATTTGAGCATCCATTGGCTGCTACTTCATGAAAAAAAGGTATTTAGCTTCATAGCCGTAAGGAAAGGGCTACTCATTGGCAACACTCCTGAGATTGACGTATCTGAGAATCTTTTCTCACTGCACCCTGAACCTCTGTGGATTTAGGACATCTCTCCTTTTTGTTCACGTCTTCCAAGAAGATTTCCAGTGCAATATGTGAACATCTACGTTCATGCACCCAGCCATGGTCAGCATTGTTGAAAGTTCTGCAGCAAACTTTTCAAACTGCTCTTATAACCTTCAGCAGTCACAGTCACTTTTAAGAGGTGCAGACTGGCTTTAAATACAGCTGGGCGTTTGCTTTTATAATTATATAAAGGCACCGATCACTCATAAGGGATTATGTAAACATGTTGTTGATTAATTTATTTTAAACTAGGTACATGAGAACAATATATACATGAATATAAAGCTTGAAGACATCAGCAGAAGAGCTGTGTGTGTGGTGTTTTGCTCATTGGCCAATGTGAAATTGAGACTGGATCACATGACACACTTTCCCTCCAGTGATGGCATGCTGCTATCAATTAAAAGCACATTACAACATACCCTTTCTTTTTAAAGATACTTTCCTCCCTCCACAAGTTCATGTTTGGTTACTGATAAATTGGCTGATAGGACTGATGACTCTATGAATCTCTAAAGCATAAAGGTAATCTTCTAGCAAGCCCAGGTCTTGTAATCGCGGTTTCTTTAATTGCACACAATGATCTGTGGGATTGTTATTCGTGGATATTGTTCCTGGTTGCATTTTGGATCTTGTCCTAGATGTAATTGGACTATATGTAATTGGACTATAAGGGGCAGCACGGTAGCATTGTGGATAGCACAATTGCTTCACAGCTCCAGGGTCCCAGGTTCGATTCCCGGCTTGGGTCACTGTCTGTGCGGAGTCTGCACATTCTCCCCGGGCGTGCGTGGGTTTCCTCTGGGTGCTCCGGTTTCCACCCACAGTCCAAAGATGTGTAGGTTAGGTGGATTGGCCATGCTAAATTGCCCATAGTGTCCAAAATTGCCCTTAGCGTTGGGTGGGGTTGCTGGGTTATTGGGATAGGGTGGAGGTGTGGACCTTGGGTCGGGTGCTCTTTCCAAGAGCCGGTGCAGACCCGATGGGCCGAATGGCCTCCTTCTGCACTGTAAATTCTTTATGATGGTTGAGGAGCTGGAATGGATCTGATTTGTCCTTGGTTACATCTCACCATTGTGCCTCTGTGTGAAATGACTTCATAGGACTGGTTCTGAACAAGTCCTTGTCAGTTCTACTGGTTACCACGTACTTCCTTTGGGATCGTGGATGGGAACTTCTTGTCCCAACTGTAAACTTGGCAACTCTAAACAAGTACTTTGTTCATGCATGTTGGTAATCATGTTGGTAATCTTGTCTTCCACTTTTAAAAATTGCTGACTAGTTTCGGAGTGAATGGAATGGGTAAGAGTAGGTAAATTGATGAGCACTGGTGTGCTGAACATGAGTTCTGCCGATGACGAAATAGCTGCACACGGTGTCGCTCTCAGATATAACATTGCAATGTGTAGAACTTGCTTGGTCTGCCTACATTTGAGAATTGGGGATTTCATTGTGCTAATCATTTGTTTGGCCAGGCTGTTAGGTCTAGGGTGATGAGCTGAAGAAATAGTGTGTTCAAAATGTCATTTCTCACAGATATCCTGAACTGGCTTACCAATACATTGCAGATAATTATCTGTAATGATCTGTGTAGACACAGTGGCATGGTGGCATAGTGGTTAGCGCTGCTACCTCATAGAAACAGGGACCCGGGTTCAATTTATGCCTTGGATGATTGTCTGTGTGGAGTTTGAATGTTCTCCCTGTGTCTCTGTGTATTTCCTCCGGGTGCTCCGGTTTCCTCCCACAGCCCAAAGATGTGCAGGTTAGGTGGATTGGCGATGACCAATCGCAGAGTTCTGGGGGTAGAGAGGGTTAATGGGCTTCGGTAGGGTGCTCTTTCGGAGGGTTGTGCAGACCCGACGGGCCAAATGGCCTCCTTCGGCACTGTAGGGATTCTAGGGATTCTTTAGACTAGATAAACTGAAAATAACACCTATGGTGTGCCCAACAGTTGTGCTTGACATATTGAGCAATTGTTGAATAATCGGTTACATGCGAAAGGAATACATGTTGATGATTAAGTCAGTTCTATGGACAAGGAATAGGTTTGATTTTGTACCAAGGAGGTTAGGAACTTCATGCAGAATCAGTTGTTCTTTGTCCTGACTTGGCATATTTTCTTGACATGCCTCAAACTTCTGGATGATCACTTCAATGTCACTGATCATAGCTGGGCAGTTTTCCTATTTTATCCTTGATCATGTATGACTGATAAAGTTGTTGAAGGATAACATGTCACAAATATTCCCATATGATCATCTGCCTGCTTTTTAAAATGACATCCGGGAGATGCGTAGCTCATCCTGGGCATGCCCAAACGGTCTCACGTGTTTGTAGACATATGAGGCTGGATTCTCCGCCGGTGGAATACTCCGTTTTTCCGGCAGCCCGGGGGTTTCCCGACGAAGGGGGGTTGCCCCACAATGGGAAACCTCCAGCGGGCATTACGGAGCATCCCGCTGGCTTGCTGAAACAGAAATGTGGCGTGGCGGGATGGAGAATCCAGCACATGGAATTGAACCAGGCCATCCTTCAATGATAGTTTTCCACAGTTTCTGTAGTGTAGAATCTTTCACAATTTCTTATTGTAGTTGCTGGTGTCATGATATGCAAAAATGCAACCAAAGAACACTCAGATTAGGACACAACCAATGGGCAGTCAGGACACTCAGAGGTGGCATCACCACACGGGGGCATGACATAAACACTATAAAAGGGATGAGACACTCACACCCTGCCTCTTTCCACAGACAGACATCTAGAGAATTAGACAGGGTTGATCAGCAGCATCACACCCCAGCACGTGGCTTAGAGCAAGCTGGTACAGTTAGACTGAGTTGCTACAATTAGATTAGCAGAGAGTCAAACTCATTTGAGAACTGTGTTAATAGTTCAATAAACACGTTGAACTCATTTCAGAGTGTGGAGCATCCTTTAGTTAAGACTGCATCAAGTAGCAGCCTGTGTTATCCAAAGCAGCATAACATAACATGATACCAGGGGTGACTGTTCAATCTATTTAGTTCAACTCAGCAAGATCTGCGACAACCAGCTACTGCATACAGGCACAATGGACAAGATTCAGGCTCCTCATCAGCTCAGGACCACCAGCAATCTTAGTGTCAACTGGCGATCATTCAAGCAGAAATTTCAACTATACGTGGAAGCATCCGATCTCAATGGCGCGACTGATGCGTGGAAGAAAGCTCTTCTACTCACCACTGCGGGTGACCATGCGATAGAGATCTTTAACTCCTTTCACTTTTCCAAAGGGCAGGGCAAAACAAAGTATCAAACCATCTTGGACAAATTTGACAGCCACTGCGAGGTGGACACCGACAAAATCTTCGAGCACTACATCTTCAAGCAGAGGATGCAAGGTAAAGACAAATCCGTCACCTCCTATCTAACTAACCTTAGACTGCTAGCGCAATCCTGCAACTTCTGTGATATCACTGACTCCATGATCAGAGACCAAATCGTTTTTGGAGTCCACTCTGATCCTCTGCGAGAGCAATTGTTGAAAATCAAGCACATGACCCTGCCAGTCGCGATTGAAACGTGTACTGTGCATGAGCACTCAAAAAATCGCTATTCACAGTACAAAACGGCAGAAAGTGAAAAACAAGCCTCCCACGAGGTGGAGAATGTTCAGGCCATCTCCCGGATGCAGTGCCTCCACATTGACGGACGCATCCATTTTGCGCGCTCTTCCCGGGTCCCGACGCATACGCAATGCGATCGGGAACACAAAACGGCCGAAATCCGCACTGCGCAGGTGCAGACGTCTGAGAACCACACCGTGCATGCGTAATGACGCACTGAGCATCACGTCATGACGTGTGCAAACTGCGGCATCGCCCATTTTTTAAAAGGCTGCCCTGCAAGAAGCAAACGCTGTTTAAACTGTGGGAAACCAAAGCACTATGCAGCCTTGTACAGATCTGCACCACCAATCAGGAGCCAGCGTTTCCAATTCCGACAGCGGTGCAGCAGAAGTGTGCAAAACCGAATGCATGACTCTGATCCAGGCAGTGCGACAGATCAAGATGATGAATACCTGGACAACACTTACCGAGTGGGCATTATTATGAAGTGTGAATATGCCACACCGGGCACATCGCAGGTCCAATCAATCCTGGCCCTGGATTTTGAGGACGAATGGCATGCAGTGATGAAGGTCAACCACTGCCCCATCCAGTTCAAACTGGACGCCAACCTGATTTTGCAGGTGGACTTCAAGAGAATCAAGAAGCCACCCACAATCCTTCCAGGTGCCTGCAAACTCCTAGACTACTGTAAGGTTTTCGGGCAATTCGACCTTTTTGGAACTGCCCAAGAATAAAAACTCAGAGACTGTAAACTGACTTTTCAGCCAAGAAAACGGAACCAGTTTTCCCAGCAGGCTTGGCCCGCTGAGCTGAGTAGGGACATAAGTACATAAGTATTTACAAAAACCCCCCTAGGAGCTACAAGGAAGAAGGAGCCAGACAACGAGATAACAACAAAACACAGACAAAGGGGCACGGGAATACACAGGAGGCTTGCATGCAAGCAGGACAATGGGATGGTCATAGCCCCATGCAGATGTAAATGACTTTGCCTCCACCAGAGCAGAATCCAATCAACACCCCATCAACATAGCAGCTATCTCCGGAGCAGATGGAAGTCTTTGAAAATCTTCAAGGGAGCTCAACCTCGTTATCTCAAAAAAACAGACTGGAGGCGGACCTAGGGGAGGTACTCCCATCTCGACAGGTCTGACCGGCCCAAAGGGGGCGGGACCAGCGGGAACTTTAAACCTTACCTTTTTCAATGCAAAAGGGGCTGGCCGATCACAGGACAAAGCCAGGTAAAACAATATAAAAGGGGCTGTGTTTTCGATTGGGGGTCTCTTCGTTCTTGGCTCGACCTCTGCACCCCTGACTTGACCTCTGCAGCCTGTGACCGTAAGTACCCTGCAGCAGCTTGCGAAATTCCCTTGACTTTAATAGTGGTTGAGGCTTTGGGGAAGGGAACTTGTTTTGTGCATTGTGCTATTGCTAAAAACTGTGTAATCATAAGAATTTTCGTTGTGTCCGTTTTAGTACCTTTGAATAGACTTAGTTTGTATTAGAGCATAAGATTTTATTGTATTTCTTCTGTTGATGATTTTGACCTGGGTTTTGCAATAAACCTTGATTTGATGATAATTGGAGTCGTTTAAATTCTTCAATCCTTCACCAGCGATCTCTGACCAAGTCATTGTTAAAATACTCCTCACCTTAATTCCGGGTTCAAGAATCGAGGGTCATCTTGAGCGATTCACTCAGGACAGACTGCTGGTTAGGAAATAAACAGCAGTGTCCTATTCTCTCTCTTGGGAAAGCTACTCTAGTGGAGTAGGAACCGGGTGGGGGTTGCACCACCGGCAAGAGAGAGAATCACCTGGGTATTGGTAGGGGTCTGGAGATCTGTGTGATATAAGTCTCAGGCTGTCGGTTAGGAATAAACGGCAGGCTTGAATCAGTGCTCTCTTCAGTGGAAGTGTCCCAGTGCGACATCCCCTGGCCTCTGAAGTTTCAGTGCCAGCTGGAGAGAGACACACACAGATATTCAAACCCCAGATATCGGCCCAGTAGTGGAGTAGCGGAGATGGCACCCTCTACAATGGCGACCGCGGCAGGAGCCCGGTGGTTTGGAGTATGTGACTTGGCAGAGGGGGTGAGGGAACGAAGCAAAATGGAGGAGAGAATATCCTCATATTTGTGGCAAAAGGTCAACCTCACCAAACCTTGGGTCTCAGAATTGATCAATGCGGAGCAACCGGTAATGGCAGCGGCTGCATGGACAGAAAGCAAGGCGCACAAAAGGCACTTGGAGAAGGCAGTTTGGCTGGTTTGCCTGTCTCAGCAGGTAGTCAACGCAGAGCAAAGGATCGAAGAGTTAGAGCAGGAGGCTAGCGCAGCGGAACGACTGCGGGGGGGAAGTGGCAGAAATGAAACAGGAAAGCGAGTCTAACAGATGTGAGAAGGACTATCTCCACTGCCAGATAGTGGAGGGTAAAGAAAAGGAACGGAGGCTCCAGGAACTATATGCTCGGAGTACAGAGCAGTGTAGGAAGCTGGAGGGGGAGTTCCGGGACATCCAGGCAGCGTACCGGGTGGCTCGCGAGGAAGTAGGGGACTGTGCCCATGGGCCGTGCCAGGCACGAATAACGGAGTTGGAGGAGACCTTGTCCAAGTTCAGGGGACAGATACACCTGGTAGGTCCAGGGGGGTTCCTTAGGGGCAAGGTGCTCCTCGCAGCGGATGATTCCCCAAAGGCCAAGGGGAATAGACCGCCTCCTGAGGCACCGGGATTGTGTCCGGGTCGGCAGGGGGGGATCGGACTGCACGTTCAGGAGCAAGTCCAAGGGGGGTCGGCAGGGTACCCCCAGCTGGCGGCGTGTCCGCCTGGTTTCGTATGTGGGTCCCCATGGGATGGGGACAGACCGCTGCCTGGGATGCCGGTGATGGGGCCGGGTCAGCGGGTAGGGTTTGGACCGCCCGGTCAGGGGCAGGTCCAAGGGGGGTCAGTGGTGTATCCCCAGATAGCGGCGTCTCCTATATGGGTAGTTAGCCCGGGGACAGGGGGGCTACCCAACGAGGCAGGAGAGCTGGACAGTGGGGAGGAGGAGCAGGAACCCCAGGTAGGGCAGATGTGCCCTGTCAGGCAAAGAAGGTATGGTCCCCCGGCGGGGATGGCAAACAGGGGACCGGTTGAGGGCGACATTATCGTTCCTCATGGGGCATCCGCGCTCAGGGGGATGGTGGCCCACGTTCCCAGACTAACTCCAAAGGGGAATCCGTCGCTGCATTTTATGGAGGTGGAACAGGCTGCCAACATCAATGACTGCGACGAAGGGGAGCAAATAAAGATGCTCCTGATAACCCTAGATGCCCAGCTATGCAGGACAGTGACCTCTGGGAATGGGGGAAGACCTGACACCTGGGCGGCAGCACAGACTGCTGTTCTGGAGGCAATGGGCTTGAATCTGGGGAGCCCTTTCATGAGGGTGGGGGAAACCAAGCAGCAACCAGGGGAATCTCCCACTATGTTCGCAGACAGGCTGTGGACTGTCTATGTGGAGGCGTGTGGGGCTCCCGCGGATAGGCAGAATTTAGATGAGAGAACAGCCCACTGGCTGAAGACCCTCGTAGCTAACTGTCTCCCTCACGTTAGGGCAAAGGCCGAACACTGGTTCGACCCGCAGAGTCCGGACCTCAATGAGGCAGAGGTCCTTAGGAAACTCACCCTTGCATATCGTAATGGGGAGAGGGGTGAGGACAAGCCCCTTAAGGGTAGGGTGCATGAAATCGCGCCAGCAGCCCCTAAGAGAGAGTGGAAGCATGAGGGCACCCAGACCTCCGACGAGAAACCGGTATGCTACGGGTGTGGGAAGGCCGGGCATTTCAAGAGGGAATGTAAAAACCCTAGCAAGCAGGAGAGGGCTCCCGCAGTAGAGAGTCAGACCCCGGCGGTAGGAGCAACTGCCCCGGGAACCATCGAGATAAGTAAAATTTTAGCCCTTTTGCAAGGCTCAGGACAGGTGGCAATGGCAACGGGCCAGGGCCTGCCCGCACCCACACCACAAGAACCCGTATGACTACCCAGGGAGCAGCCTCAGGAAAAAGGGAGCGCAGGGGTAGTTCTAGCCCCAGACCCTGGTCCGGTCCAGGTGCAGAGTCCCATTCTGGAGGCTGCCTCAGCGGCTATTTGCAGTTTAAATCCCTTAAGGTGGGACCCATGCGAACGCCACATCAGTCAATTTAAATTATTCCACCCCATAAGGGCAAGAAAGAGCAAGGTGGGAGGAAGACTGGGGGTGGTAGTGGAGAAACCCCCCGTAGAATTAACGACGGTGGGGGAGGTCCCTGACTCCACGGTCACACAACCGGTGACAAGGTGCTGTCCCGAAGGGGCAGTCCCAAAGAAACCGACAGTGCTGCAAGCACCCAGCCCAGGGACAGTAACGATTCCCAAGCCCTTACCTGTGGGTCAGGTGGCCTGCCTTAGTATAGAGGCTAAGGAGGCGGAGGAAGTGGAGGTATCACCTTGGGCTTGGGAACCAGTCAGGGGACGAAGGAGCAATCGGGCCTCCAAGCCCCCGGTAAGATGGTCCCCATCACACCTCCCTAGAACCCGGTCCCGCAGTAAGGGGGCCCGAGTAGAAGGGAACGCTGAGGGATCCCCGAACCCTGTTGGGGAAGGAGAGGCAAGGGGCAGCCCGAACCCCCGGGAGGGGACGGTCTGGCCCGAGCCGTTGGACCAAACAGGTGAACTGCCCCAGTTTAGCGGGGCACAGTTTTAATTTGGCCACCCGGAGACGGGTGGCATTGTATATATCATATTCCTTTTTCTTTTCCCCTGCTAGTTCTAATTAGTGTGTAGGTGTGTGAAGTATTTAGGATCGTGGGAACACGGAAGCGCCTGGTGCAATGGTACAATGATGAAGCACCAGGCACTAGGACCCTGGTGCAGCCGGGCTGTAAACACAGAATCACAGACAGGCTGCGGCAACTTCAAAGCGGGAGCTGCTGCTGCCGCCGGATAGCGGCAGGCACTAGGACCCTGGGGAGCCGGGCTGTAAACACAGAATCACAGACAGGCTGCGGCAACTTCAAAGCGGGAGCTGCTGCCGCCGCTGGATAGAACCCATGCACTTTAAGGTAGGTAGGGCTGTAGAGGCAAGGATGTGTTTTGTTTTTTACAGATGGGGCACCCGACGATGTGGAGTTTGATGATCTTGGCGATGGTGGGACCGGGAGAACTCCGCAGAGGCGAGATAGAAGAGTCCTTCGACTGACCGGGTTAGGGTGACTGAGGGCAGGCGGGTGTGTTTAACCTGTGAGGGGGACGTTCCTTTAGGGAGATGGTGGTGGCTCAGGAAGCTGAGCCTGGACATGAGGGATCGGTCCTCGGACTGGGAACGCCTGGACACCAACACCTAACGGACCATCACGGGGTCACCGGGTAGGATCACCGTTTGCGGGGATAAGGGGTGGGCTTCTGACCAGGGCATTTATTTGTGTTTATGGGGATCTACCAAGGCATGTCCACAAGGGGCATTAATCACTTTTGTAAGGTGGTGGCAGAACCCAGGGAACGGGATAAATTGACCGCACTGGGGAGGGATGTGTAACGCCCAGGGAAGGGATGACTGTAAAAGCTACCGAACTGCTGGTTCAGGTAAAGAGACCACTGCCCACAGCCCAACCAATCGACCCTCACAACTGTCCGATCACCACCAGGGGGGCCTGAGAATGGTTTAGTGTTTGTCCCCACAAAGAGAATGTTGTACCAGGGGGTACATTATGCTGTCGCCTCAGTTGGACTAAACCTCTCAGCTGCAGGTATCGACGATGGAGGATAAATGAAGAGCCCTCAACGGGAAGAAGCGAAGTGCAGCCAAGAAAGGAGGATCCTTGGTGAAATAAACAGATGCAATTGTAAATAGTTGTATGGATTCGCGGGTTTCAGTTACTTGATTGTGATATATGTACAGGGACCCTTACGTTTGGGGTTCCGGTGAAATGTGTACTTGATTGTGATATATGTACAGGGACCCTTACGTTTGGGGTTCCGGTGAAATGTGTATATGTTACTGTGTGTTTGAATTAAGTATGGTCTTGTCTTTCCCTTCCATTGAAATCAGGGGTAGCCTAGATTAAGGGAACTGTCTTGGGACTTGTAGTTTCGCATGTTGTTGAGGGGGGGGCCTACGGTCCACACAAAAGGAAATAATTGCCCTTCACCTGTGTCGATACGGTCCAAGCAGGTAGGGACGTATCGAAGGGGCATCTGTAAGGTTTTCGGGCAATTCGACCTTTTTGGAACTGCCCAAGAATAAAAACTCAGAGACTGTAAACTGACTTTTCAGCCAAGAAAACGGAACCAGTTTTCCCAGCAGGCTTGGCCCGCTGAGCTGAGTAGGGACATAAGTACATAAGTATTTACAAAAACCCCCCTAGGAGCTACAAGGAAGAAGGAGCCAGACAACGAGATAACAACAAAACACAGACAAAGGGGCACGGGAATACACAGGAGGCTTGCATGCAAGCAGGACAATGGGATGGTCATAGCCCCATGCAGATGTAAATGACTTTGCCTCCACCAGAGCAGAATCCAATCAACACCCCATCAACATAGCAGCTATCTCCGGAGCAGATGGAAGTCTTTGAAAATCTTCAAGGGAGCTCAACCTCGTTATCTCAAAAAAACAGACTGGAGGCGGACCTAGGGGAGGTACTCCCATCTCGACAGGTCTGACCGGCCCAAAGGGGGCGGGACCAGCGGGAACTTTAAACCTTACCTTTTTCAATGCAAAAGGGGCTGGCCGATCACAGGACAAAGCCAGGTAAAACAATATAAAAGGGGCTGTGTTTTCGATTGGGGGTCTCTTCGTTCTTGGCTCGACCTCTGCACCCCTGACTTGACCTCTGCAGCCTGTGACCGTAAGTACCCTGCAGCAGCTTGCGAAATTCCCTTGACTTTAATAGTGGTTGAGGCTTTGGGGAAGGGAACTTGTTTTGTGCATTGTGCTATTGCTAAAAACTGTGTAATCATAAGAATTTTCGTTGTGTCCGTTTTAGTACCTTTGAATAGACTTAGTTTGTATTAGAGCATAAGATTTTATTGTATTTCTTCTGTTGATGATTTTGACCTGGGTTTTGCAATAAACCTTGATTTGATGATAATTGGAGTCGTTTAAATTCTTCAATCCTTCACCAGCGATCTCTGACCAAGTCATTGTTAAAATACTCCTCACCTTAATTCCGGGTTCAAGAATCGAGGGTCATCTTGAGCGATTCACTCAGGACAGACTGCTGGTTAGGAAATAAACAGCAGTGTCCTATTCTCTCTCTTGGGAAAGCTACTCTAGTGGAGTAGGAACCGGGTGGGGGTTGCACCACCGGCAAGAGAGAGAATCACCTGGGTATTGGTAGGGGTCTGGAGATCTGTGTGATATAAGTCTCAGGCTGTCGGTTAGGAATAAACGGCAGGCTTGAATCAGTGCTCTCTTCAGTGGAAGTGTCCCAGTGCGACATCCCCTGGCCTCTGAAGTTTCAGTGCCAGCTGGAGAGAGACACACACAGATATTCAAACCCCAGATATCGGCCCAGTAGTGGAGTAGCGGAGATGGCACCCTCTACACTACAATGGAAACGCAATGAAGGCACTGGGGTCCTGCCATCTGCAGCTGTCCAGCCGACACACACAAGCAAGCTTACGCTTCAAGATTGTTAAACCAGACAGGGCGTCCCTGCTAGGTGCGCACGCCTGCAAGCAACTGAACCTCATTCAAAGGGTCTACACCACAACACCGTCCCATTCGGATCTTCAGGCCGGCGTTGACGACATCCTAACCCAGTACCCAGATGTATTTAGCGGGATGGGCACGCTGCCGTATGAGTACAATATTCTACTGTGGCCTGATGCCAAGCCAGTGCTCCACGCACCACGACGAGTCCCTGCTCCACTGAGAGAGCGCCTGAAGGCAGAGTTCACGAGTCTACAACAAAAAGGCATCATCTCCAAGGTCACTGAACCGGCCAACTGGGTCAGCTCGATGGTGTGCATAAAGAAGTCTTCAGGGTCCCTACGCATCTGCATTGACCCCAAGGATCTAAGCAAAAACATTATGCGGGAACATTACCCCATCCCGAAGAGGGAAGAAATCACGAGTGAGATGGCACACGCGCGTTTCTTCGCAAAATTGGACCATTCCAAAGATTTTGCAAATCCAATTTGAAGAATCCAGCAGAAGGCTCTGCACCTTCAACACGCTTTTTGGTAGGTTCTGCTGCAACCGAATGCCATTTGGCATCATCTCGGCATCAGAGATTTTCCATCGCATCATGGAACAGATGATGGAGGGAATAGAAGGGGTTCGTGTCTACATTGCCGATAGCGTAAGCTGGTCCACAACCCCAGAGGAACATGTGTCGCGACTCAAGAAAGTATTCTGACGCACACATGAAAATGGCCTCAAGCTAAACAGGTCCAAGTGCTGTTTTGGGACATCCACGCTGAAGTTCCTGGGCGATCAGATTTCGCAACACGGTGTGCGCCCGGACACAGACAAAATTAAAGCCATCGAGGCAATGAAAATCCCCGAGGACAAGAAGGCAGTACTGCGCTTCCTGTGAATGGTCAATTTCCTTGGCAATTTCATCCCGAACTTGGCCACCTACACCACAACCCTAAGCAACCTGGTGAAAAAATCAACCGCCTTTGAGTGGAAGGCGGAGCACCGAACAGAGTGACTGGAGCTGAAAGCCAAGCTCACCACTGCACCCGTACTTGCATTCTTTGACCCAGACCGAGAGACCAAGATATCCACAGATATGAGTCAGGATGGCATTGGGGCGCTGTGGCTTCAAAGAGATGACACGTCATCCTGGGTACCAGTAGCATACGCGTCACGGGCAATGACACCCACTGAGACCAGATATGCGCAGAATGAGTGTTTTGGTCTTCTCACCGGCATCCTCAAATTTCATGATTTTTCAACATTTACTGTTGAGACGGATCATAGGCCTCTGATCCACATCATCCAAAAGGACCTGAACAACATGACATCTCGTTTGCAGAGAATTCTGCTCAAACTCCGGAGGTATGATTTCAATTTGGTGTACACACCTGGCAAGGAGCTCATCATCGCTGATGCATTGTCCCGCTCCGTCAACTCACCCAGTGTACCACTGGAGATCATCCAGCACATTGAATTGCAGGTACAACTGTGTGCAAGCACTCTCCTGGCAACAGATGAGAAGATCGTTCTCATCCGAGAAGAGATGGCCAAAGGCCCCCTGTTGCAGCGAGTCATCCACAACCTCAGCAATGGCAGGCAGAAAGGGCAATGCCCTCAATTCTACAACGTCAAGGACGATCTGACGCTGATTGACGGCATCCTGCTCAAGCTGGACAGGATAGTCATCCTGCTATGTCTCCACAGCATGGTGCTGCATCAGATTCATGAGGGACACCTGAGCGTAGAAAAGTGCAGACGCAGGACCCGGCAAGCTGTCTACTGGCCCGGAATCAACCAGGAGATCACGGACATGGTCCTGAACTGCGACACCTGTCAGAGGTTCCAACCAGCGCAGAGCAAGGAGACGCTCCAACCACATGACCTAGAGACCTCTCCGTGGTCCAAGGTTGGCATTGACCTATTCCACACGAGTGGTCGCGACTATATCTTAATCATCGATTACTTTTCGAACTATCCTAAGGTGCTGAAGCTGCCAGACCTCACGTCACGGACCGTCATCAAAGCGTGTAAAGAGACATTCACACGGCATGGCATCCCGAACATCGTTATGAGCGACAATGGCCCGCGCTTCCACAGTCGGGAATGGTCCATGTTTGCCAAGAGCTACAATTTAAGGCATGTCACCTCCAGTCCGCACTATCCGCAGTCCAATGGCAAAGTCGAAAAAAGGGGTGCACATCGTTAAGCAGCTCATCCGCAAGGCCCCGGACTCCGCTTCTGACATACACCTTTCACTACTTGTGTACCGGGTGACTCCCTTGTCCCCTCGCATGTCGCCAGTTCAACTGCTGATGAACAGGGACCTGTGGACGACACTGCCAGCCATACACCTGCCCAACCTTGATCACCTCCCGGTGCTGCAGAAGCAGACAGCCAGAAGCAGGGCTATGACACACATGCCACCGATCTGGACATGCTATCCCCGGCAGACACGGTCAGGATCAAGATACCAGATGGTGGGTGGTCTGCTCCGGCTGTCGTTGTTCAACAGGCTGCGCCCCGATCCTATGTCATACGTGTGGCTGATGGCTCCATTGTGCGAAGGAATCGAAGGGCACTGCGAAAGGTTGTTTGCCCTCAACCACTTTCCCCTCCATTTTCACATGTCAAATTGCCACCTCCAGACACCTCGAACTATGAGGCCACCAGTCGTGCTTCCCACTCGCCTGTCAAGACACCGTCATCCCCTCCACCACCTCTCCGGTGGTCGACGAGGATCAGACGCAAGCCTCAGGGACTGGACTTATGAGCATTTGTCTTGTTTGTTCTGTTCTGTATTCCTCAGTCAGTCACATTAGATGGACACATTCACATTTATATACATCGAAAAAAAAAAAGGGGGAGATGTCATGATATGCAAACATGCAACCAATGAACACTCAGAAAAGGACACAACCAATGGGCAGCCAGGACACTCAGAGGTGGCATCACCATACGGGGGCATGACATAAACACTATAAAAGGGATGAGGCACTCACACTCTGCCTACACAGGCAGACATCGAGAGAGTTAGACAGGGTTGATCAGCAGCATCACACCCCAGCACGTGGCTTAGAGCAAGCTGGTACAGTTAGACTGAGTTACTACAGTTAGATTAGCAGCGAGTCAAACTCATTTGAGAACTGTGTTAATAGTGCAATAAACACGTTGAACTCATATCAGAGTCTGGAGCATCCGTCAAGACTGCATCAAGTAGCAGCCTGTATTATCCAAAGCAGCATAACACAACAGCTGGCATTTGCGTTGCGCAAAATGTACCAGATCAATTGATGGATGTGCATTCTCCTGTAAGCGTAAAGTTGTAGCTCCTGGTTAGCACTTGCTTCACAGAATCAATGTGCCACCTTTGATTCCCGGCTTGGGTCACTGGCTGTGCGGAGTCTGCACATTCACCCCGTGTTTGGGTGGGTTTCCTCTGGGTGCTCCAGTTTCCTCCCACAAGTCTCGAAAGACGTGGTTGTGAGGTGAATTGAACATTCTATATTCACCCTCTGTGTACCCAAACAGGCACCGGAGTGTGGTGACTCGCCGATTTTCACAGTAACTTCATTGCAGTGTTAATGTAAGCCTCTTGGTGACAATAATAAAGATTATTATCAACTGGTAAACTTGGCGACATACTCTGGATATTTTGATGTTGGGCTATGAACTGGGGTGATAAGAGTAAGTTCTAAGGTCAATCCACCAATCTATGGATTGTCACTAGTGCAAGATCACAGCATGCTTTTGGAACTACAATCGCTGGACCTTTAGTCTCCATGATGTGGAACATTTATGACACCCAGTAGGATTGATTAAACGTGCACTCCAGGAATGCAGATTGTTGCTGATTTTGCCTTAGTTCAATTGCTCTGTTTTATTACCTTTGCTTTCGAGTTGCCAGGTATCTTTATGATACCGCCACATGGTTCAAGTCCGAGTAATGATCAATAATCAAATACACCGATTAGTAAGGTTTAAATCAAAGCACATTTATTATACACAGTAATTGCTACCCATGCACAAATTCTACGTCTAAGCTACTTCTACAACTAACAGGCCTATACTTAACTTCAGACTGGCCCACCAGGTCAGGGAAACAAATGGCCTTTCGTTCGGGTTCTGAGTCTGCGGGATTCGAAGTTGGTACAGATTGGAGCTAGGAGCGCCTATCTCGTAGCGAGCGTTGAATTAAACTTACGAGTTCGATCTTCACTGGAGTCACTGCATCGGTCATGGTCAATGTTGGTTCGTTGTTGCTGGGTGACCCGGGAAGGACGAAGAGCGCAAAGTGGTGGAGAGGAAGAGAAGAGAGCGATTTGAACTTGGGGCTCAATTCTTATAGTCCCCAGGGGCTTCCCGTCTTTCGGGGCGGACCCTGTACCCGGTCCCAAGTAATTTGACTTTGTCCCAATCGCTTGGTTCGATTTTCTCCAATGCTGGAGCGGTTCCCTGATCGATGGGCGGTCTTGAGGTGCTCGTTCACCTCCTTTTATGTAGGCTCCTGCTGGCGCCGAAGAGTCTGGTTTTGCTTTGTGTGTCTAAATGTTGCTTATTGTTCCCGGGGATTGCTCATTAGTATGCAGATGGCTGTTGTTTTGTTATGCTGATGGTTGCTGGTATCGATATTGTCTGGCCTTTCCAGTGGTAAATACACAGCCAACCTGCAGCTGCTGGTTTTTGTCTTGTTGGCTGACTTTCCCATCAGCCTTTGCCATTCGCCATTTTGAATCGGGAGTTGGCCATTTTAAGTGGCTACAAGATCTTGCACATTGAATTAGACCATTTTGGCAGCAAGAATAAAAATGAAGCATATTCCCTAAATGGTAAGATATTGCAGTGCTCTGAGATGCACAGGCATCTGTGTGTCCTAGTGCATGAATCGCAAAAGATTAGTATCCAGGCACAGTAAGTAATTAGGAAAACTTATAGAACATTATCTTTTATTGTTAGGATAATTGAATACAAAAGTAGAGAGATTACTTTTCAGTTACACAGGGCATTGGCGGGGCCACACCTGAAGTACTGTGTACAGTATTAGTCTCCTTATTTAAGGAAGGATGTAAATGCATTGGACGCAGTTCATACAACATTTACTAGGCTAAAACCTGGAATGGGAGGGTTTGCTATGAGGTTTGACAGACCAGTCAATTCAAATGAACCATTGTAAACTTTAAGTTATGCAGCAGTAGGTTTCGCCTTTGCCTACCAAATCTGTCAATGCATGTCTTTTGGTATTTGCAGGGCACTTGCTCCTGTGTCAGATTTAGCCAATAATGAACAGTTACCAACTTTCTTCAGGCAGATAATCTGAATCTTGACAATCATCTCGGATGATGTGACAGTATTTGTTTCCACGAGTTTGACAAAGTGAAACGTGTGTTCACTGCTCTTTGCCTTGTTGTGAGAAGCGTCATCATTTTATAATTTGCGTTTTGGACTGGACACAAGATAGTAATATGGATATATTAATTAAGAGCAGGAGTAGGCCACTCTGCCCCTCTTGCCTGCTCCGCCATTCATGGTCATTCTTACTGCTTGAAGGTACCCATTGTAAATAGTCTGTAATATCCCTTAACGGCATATTACGACAGTAGGCTCTTGTGATAATGGGTGTCATGATATTCAAACACACACATCATGATAGACACACCAACAGACAAATCAGAACACACAACACCACAACCAATCACAGACAAGGACAGGGACAGTATAAAAGGACAAATACGATACCTGGTGGCCAGTATTAGATGGAGACGAGGACAAGGACAGACCTGTTACACTAAACACTCAGGGAGACACAACGTGCAGAGTATCCAGACCGAACTGTATATAGAAGTTAAAATAAAGTAGAGTTGTACCAAATACAACTGTGTTGGTTCATCTGTGCATCAGAGCACCCAACACCACATGGTACAGGAGTGGATCGATACCTGCCGGCATACCTCAGTGTACAGAGACAACCAGCAGTACCCAGGCAAGATGTATTGAATCCCGGTTCCGCAGCCGTTCCAGTGCCACGGCGATCTCCGCAAAAACTGGCGGCGATTCCGGCAAGCGTTTGAATTGTTCCTGGTGGCAGCGGTGCGCAGGGGCCTTCTTGGAGGTGAGTAGCGACTTTAAAACCACTTACCTTTACAGGAGCAGCCCTTTGGATTTCGGCGGCAGCGGTGCGCAGGGGCCTTCTGGGAGGTGAGTAGCGACTTTAAAACCACTTACCTTTACAGGAGCAGCCCTTTGGATTTCGGCTGCAGCGGTGCGCAGGGGCCTTCTGGGAGGTGAGTAGTGTATTTAAAAGCTCTTACCTTTACAGGAGCAGCCCTTTGGATTTCGGCGGCAGCGGTGCGCAGGGGCCTTCTGGGAGGTGAGTAGCGACTTTAAAACCACTTACCTTTACAGGAGCAGCCCTTTGGATTTCGGCGGCAGCGGTGCGCAGGGGCCTTCTGGGAGGTGAGTAGTGTATTTAAAACCACTTACCTTTACAGGAGCAGCCCTTTGGATTTCGGCGGCAGCGGTGCGCAGGGGCCTTCTGGGAGGTGAGTAGTGAGTTTAAAACCACTTACCTTTACAGGAGCAGCCCTTTGGATTTCGGCGGCAGCGGTGCGCAGGGGCCTTCTGGGAGGTGAGTAGCGACTTTAAAACCACTTACCTTTACAGGAGCAGCCCTTTGGATTTCGGCGGCAGCGGTGCGCAGGGGCCTTCTGGGAGGTGAGTAGCGACTTTAAAACCACTTACCTTTACAGGAGCAGCCCTTTGGATTTCGGCGGCAGCGGTGCGCAGGGGCCTTCTGGGAGGTGAGTAGCGACTTTAAAACCACTTACCTTTACAGGAGCAGCCCTTTGGATTTCGGCGGCAGCGGTGCGCAGGGGCCTTCTGGGAGGTGAGTAGCGACTTTAAAACCACTTACCTTTACAGGAGCAGCCCTTTGGATTTCGGCGGGAACCGGAAGTTTGACCTCTGGCAAGTCCCCCCCCCCCCCCCCCCCCCCCCCCAACCAATAAATTCTGGTGGAGAGGAAACCCGAGACACTACACGTGTAGTGTCTCCCACCCGCCCTCCTCCTCTAACCTAATAATAAGACCCATTGGTGTAAGGTAAGTGCCATATTATATTATATTATTAGCATTGTGCAGGTCAAGGATTGGAGGTGGAGGAGCAGTCTTTGTCAGCGAGAGAACCTGAGAACATCTCGGAAGGTAAGCAAGTGATTTTTACTTTTATACCTTTTTTTCAAATTGTGTGTGTCGGGGGGAAACTGAAGTGACATCACAGAAAAGCTGTGACCTGAGTGGCTGGTTGGGATTCTAACCTAAATTTTTTTGAGTATTTGGGAACTAATTAAACATAATAACTTAATTATAATTTAGAGGATATCTAAGCCAGAGATCGGAGAATATTATAGTTAGCTATCGCATTTCTATTAGAAATCTAGTGCTAGGAAACAGATAGTTGACAGTAACTTTGCAATTAAAAAAAAAAAAGTATTTAAAAAAAAAAAAGACAAATTTTAATTTTAATTAATTGACGCAATGTCAGTTAGAGGGGTGCTGTGCTCTGACTGTGAGATGTGGCAGGTCCGGGAGGCTTCCAGCGTCCCGGATGGCTTCATCTGCAGAAAGTGCACCCAACTGCAGCTCCTCACAGACCGCATGGTTCGGTTGGAGCAGCAATTGGATGCACTTAGGAGCATGCAGGTGGCGGAAAGCGTCATAGATCGCAGTTATGTAAATGTGGTCACACCCAAGGTGCAGGCAGAGAAATGGGTGACCACCAGAAAGGGCAGGCAGTCAGTGCAGGAATCCCCTGTGGTTGTCCCCCTCTCGAACAGATATACCCCTTTGGATACTGTCGGGGGGGATAGCCTATCAGGGGAAAACAGCAGCAGCCAGAGCAGTGGCACCACGGCTGGCTCTGGTGTTCAGAAGGGAGGGTCAAAGCGCAGAAGAGTAATAGTAATAGGGGACTCTATAGTCAGGGGCACAGATAGGCGCTTCTGTGGACGTGAAAGAGACTCCAGGATGGTATGTTGCCTCCCTGGTGCCAGGGTCCAGGATGTCTCCGAACGGGTAGAGGGAATCCTGAAGGGGGAGGGCAAACAGGCAGAGGTCGTTGTACATATTGGTACTAACGACATAGGCAGGAAGGGGCATGAGGTCCTGCAGCAGGAGTTCAGGGAGCTAGGCAGAAAGTTAAAAGACAGGACCTCGAGGGTTGTAATCTCGGGATTACTCCCTGTGCCACGTGCCAGTGAGGCTAGAAATAGGAAGATAGAGCAGACAAACACGTGGCTAAACAGCTGGTGTAGGAGGGAGGGTTTCTGTTATCTGGACCACTGGGAGCTCTTCCGGGGCAGGTGTGACCTGTATAAGATGGACGGGTTGCATCTAAACCGGAGAGGCATAAATATCCTGGCCGCGAGGTTTGCTAGTGTCACACGGGAGGGTTTAAACTAGTATGGCAGGGGGGTGGGCACGGGAGCAATAGGTCAGAAGGTGAGAGCATTGAGGGAGAACTAGGGAATAGGGACAGTGTGGCTCTGAGGCAGAGCAGACGGGGAGAAGTTGCTGAACACAGCGGGTCTGGTGGCCTGAAGTGCATATGTTTTAATGCAAGGAGCATTACGGGTAAGGCAGATGAACTTAGAGCTTGGATTCGTACTTGGAACTATGATGTTGTTGCCATTACAGAGACCTGGTTGAGGGAAGGGCAGGATTGGCAGCTAAACGTTCCAGGATTTAGATGTTTCAGGCGGGATAGAGGGGGATGTAAAAGGGGAGGCGGAGTTGCGCTACTTGTTCGGGAGAGTATCACAGCTATACAGCGAGAGGACACCTCAGAGGGCAGTGAGGCTATATGGGTAGAGATCAGGAATAAGAAGGGTGCAGTCACAATGTTGGGGGTATACTACAGGCCTCCCAACAGCCAGCGGGAGATAGAGGAGCAGATAGGTAGACAGATTTTGGAAAAGAGTAAAAACAACAGGGTTGTGGTGATGGGAGACTTCAACTTCCCCAATATTGACTGGGACTCACTTAGTGCCAGGGGCTGAGACGGGGCAGAGTTTGTAAGGAGCATCCAGGAGGGCTTCTTAAAACAATATGTAAACAGTCCAACTAGGGAAGGGGCGGTACTGGACCTGGTATTGGGGAATGAGCCCGGCCAGGTGGTAGATGTTTCAGTAGGGGAGCATTTCGGTAACAGTGACCACAATTCAGTAAGTTTTAAAGTACTGGTGGACAAGGATAAGAGTGGTCCGAGGATGAATGTGCTAAATTGGGGGAAGGCTAATTATAACAATATTAGGCGGGAACTGAAGAACATAGATTGGGGGCGGATGTTTGAGGGCAAATCAACATCTGACATGTGGGAGACTATCAAGGGTCAGTTGAAAGGAATACAGGACAGGCATGTTCCTGTGAGGAAGAAAGATAAATACGGCAATTTTCGGGAACCTTGGATGACGAGTGATATTGTAGGCCTCGTCAAAAAGAAAAAGGAGGCATTTGTCAGGGCTAAAAGGCTGGGAACAGACGAAGCCTGTGTGGCATATAAGGAAAGTAGGAAGGAACTTAAGCAAGGAGTCAGGAGGGCTAGAAGGGGTCATGAAAAGTCATTGGCAAATAGGGTTAAGGAAAATCCCAAGGCTTTTTACACGTACATAAAAAGCAAGAGGGTAGCCAGGGAAAGGGTTGGCCCACTGAAGGATAGGCAAGGGAATCTATGTGTGGAGCCAGAGGAAATGGGCGAGGTACTAAATGAATACTTTGCATCAGTATTCACCAAAGAGAAGGAATTGGCAGATGTTGAGTCTGGAGAAGGGGGTGTAGATAGCCTGGGTCACATTGTGATCCAAAAAGACGAGGTGTTGGGTGTCTTAAAAAATATTAAGGTAGATAAGTCCCCAGGGCCGGATGGGATCTACCCCAGAATACTGAAGGAGGCTGGAGAGGAAATTGCTGAGGCCTTGACAGAAATCTTTGGATCCTCGCTGTCTTCAGGGGATGTCCCGGAGGACTGGAGAATAGCCAATGTTGTTCCTCTGTTTAAGAAGGGTGGCAGGGATAATCCCGGGAACTACAGGCCGGTGAGCCTTACTTCAGTGGTAGGGAAATTACTGGAGAGAATTCTTCGAGACAGGATCTACTCCCATTTGGAAGCAAATGGACGTATTAGTGAGAGGCAGCACGGTTTTGTGAAGGGGAGATCGTGTCTCACTAACTTGATAGAGTTTTTCGAGGAGGTCACTAAGATGATTGATGCAGGTAGGGCAGTAGATGTTGTCTATATGGACTTCAGTAAGGCCTTTGACAAGGTCCCTCATGGTAGACTAGTACAAAAGGTGCAGTCACACGGGATCAGGGGTGAACTGGCAAGGTGGATACAGAACTGGCTAGGCCATAGAAGGCAGAGGGTAGCAATGGAGGGATGCTTTTCTAATTGGAGGGCTGTGACCAGTGGTGTTCCACAGGGATCAGTGCTGGGACCTTTGCTGTTTGTAGTATATATAAATGATTTGTAGGAAAATGTAACTGGTCTGATTAGTAAGTTTGCAGACGACACAAAGGTTGGTGGAATAGCGGATAGCGATGAGGACTGTCTGAGGATACAGCAGGATTTAGATTGTCTGGAGACTTGGGCGGAGAGATGGCAGATGGAGTTTAACCTGGACAAATGTGAGGTAATGCATTTTGGAAGGGCTAATGCAGGTAGGGAATATACAGTGAATGGTAGAACCCTCAAGAGTATTGAAAGTCAAAGAGATCTAGGAGTACAGGTCCACAGATCACTGAAAGGGGCTACACAGGTGGAGAAGATAGTCAAGAAGGCATACGGCATGCTTGCCTTCATTGGCCGGGGCATTGAGTATAAGAATTGGCAAGTCATGTTGCAGCTGTATAGAACCTTAGTTAGGCCACACTTGGAGTATAGTGTTCAATTCTGGTCGCCACACTACCAGAAGGATGTGGAGGCTTTAGAGAGGGTGCAGAAGAGATTTACCAGAATGTTGCCTGGTATGGAGGGCATAAGCTATGAGGAGCGATTGAATAAACTCGGTTTGTTCTCACTGGAACGAAGGAGGTTGAGGGGCGACCTGATAGAGGTATACAAAATTATGAGGGGCATAGACAGAGTGGATAGTCAGAGGCTTTTCCCCAGGGTAGAGGGGTCAATTACTAGGGGGCATAGGTTTAAGGTGAGAGGGGCAAAGTTTAGAGTAGATGTACGAGGCAAGTTTTTTACGCAGAGGGTAGTGGGTGCCTGGAACTCACTACCGGAGGAGGTAGTGGAAGCAGGGACGATAGGGACATTTAAGGGGCATCTTGACAAATATATGAATAGGATGGGAATAGAAGGATACGGACCCAGGAAGTGTAGAAGATTGTAGTTTAGTCGGGCAGTATGGTCGGCACGGGCTTGGAGGGCCGAAGGGCCTGTTCCTGTGCTGTACATTTCTTTGTTCTTTGTTCTTTGTTCTTTGAACTCAAAGACCTCGATGATATTGAAAAAATTGAATTTCTCCTCACCATCGTCGGTGCAAGAGCAAAAGAAATCTTCACAAGGTTCAGGTTCTTCAGGAGGCAACAAAGGTACGATTACCAGGCAGTCCTGGACAAATTCGCCAAGTACTGTGAGGAAAACGCACTCCAATCGGCAAGTAAAGGTAAGAAAAGCGGCAGTACTCACCTCGTGGCCGGGATCCCGGAGGCCGAATTCCCAGAGGCCGATATCCCGGGCCTGAGAGAGAGTTGGGTCGAGGTCGGCGGCCATCTTGCTAAAGGTATCACGCTAGCACAGTTACGCGAGCAGTGCGCAGAACCGGAAGTTTCATTTGCGCATGCGCGAGACGCTGCGCATACGCAGTCAAGAAAACGGCCATCGGTAAACAGCGATCTGCGCATGCGCAGTCGCTTCCTACGTGCTACATACCGAGCGTCAGGATGTCAGAGGCCCCAGACCGCACCAATTTAAAGGGGAAACGTCCCAAATCCAATTTAAAAGGGAAACGTCCCAAATCAAAAAACAAAAATCTGTTAAAGCTGTAAAACAACCTTCCCTCACCTGGAATGACAGCACATTGCCGCAAATGGACCCAGGAGATGAATTTGACCTCCGAAGAACCCTGCAATAAGCAGGTACCTACGCACAAGCCGATGATTCCGACCTCGAATACTTCGATACCGATCTTTACATTTTTTCTGGACCTCGCGAGCCCAATGACAGCTCCATGGTCCTAGACGACTACGACTCGGACGAACGTTTTGTGTTGCACATTGGCGACCCTCACATTGAATCCGACGCAGATGCGGATTCATTTTTCGGATTTGAAGATCTTCAACCCAGCAGATATGACGTCCCAACTCATCAGTGCAGGATGATGCCGCAGCCTGAAATTAACAGACAGGGAGCGGTGCAAGCCCACAGAGAGTGGCCTGCTGCCACACAGAGCATGGTCCACGTCTCGCTCAGCGTTCCCGACTCTATGAAAGAAGACATGCAAGAATCCAGAGCACAGTCCTTGCATGAACAAGAAGTGACTCCAGAGTCACAAGCCTCCACAGCAAGCTCGTGGACAGCCTCCACGATAGAAGAAACGCTTGACTCCAATGTGCGGTCCTTGCAGGAATAAGACCATGAGGGTATAGCAACCTCTCCTGACCAACCAGCGGCAGACGATGCAAGTCTGCCATGCTCACGTGAACAGCAAGAAGGCTATAACAGCCTACCATGCTCCACTGCACAGCAGCATGACCATGACGGTCTCTCATGCTACAATGAAGGGCACAGCGCTGATGACTGTTCAAGCCCAACTGAAGACAAGCCAAAGGAATCGCCTCCTCCAAGCCAGAAGGAAAAAGGTTTATGCGCTGACCTTCAGGCCTTCAGGATCATTATAGCCGAACAGAGATTAATAATGCTGCATGGTCACAGAAGGATGCTGAGGATTTGCTAAAGAAATTACTTGTATGTTTAGCTTGCAAGGAGCAGACTGAGAATTGCCAGTGTTTTAGTACGGATAAAAAAAATGGACAAGACATTGATCCTCAGTTAATGGAAATAACACAACCTGAATCATACCTACAGCAGGGACAAATGTCTCCCTTCAACACAACACCGCAAAGTCCCAACTTCGGAGACCAGCAGTTAGTCAGTAATGACTCTTCAAACCTTGAGGGGAACATTAACTGCTTTGAATCTATACACACTCCACTGATAAATGAGCAGAACATTGGAGCAAGAATCCTGAGGACACCGACATCGAGTAGCCAGATAAAGAACTTAAAACCCGTAGCAGTTTCAAGTGAACCAAGTGTGCTTTCCACTAATGGTGAAGATGCAGATAAGGTCGACCCGATTATCCATTGTACCACACTAACCCCAGTGATTAAGCAGTTATGTCTGGGGTGTATAATGTGGGCAAATGAGAACAGTAAAAGAGAGACTGTGACTATGCCAGTCCCAGCAAAATCAGACCCAGAGACTATGAAGGCATGTACATTAGACAAAGATACATATGAGGTAACTGAGAAGAAAATTGAAACGGAATGTTCTTTGAAAAATAGTACAATGTCGAAAGAAACATTGGATCCTACATTCGAGGCCATACACATGGGAGAATTTGAGGGTAATAAACAAGGGGCGAAATTCTCCCCCAACGGCGCGATGTCCGCCGACTGGCGCCAAACACGGTGCCAATCAGACGGGCATCGCGCCGGCCCAAAGGTGCGGAATGCTCCACATCTTTGGCGGCCTAGCCCCAACATTGAGGGGCTAGGCCAACGCCGGAGGGATTTCCGCCCCGCCTGCTGGCGGAAATGGCGTTTGTTGCCCCGCCAGCTGGCGTGGAAATGCGGCGCATGCGCGGGAACGTCAGCTGTCAGTTTCCCGCGCATGCGCAGTGGGGAGAGTCTCTTCCACCTCCGCCATGGTGGAGGCCGTGGCGGAGGCGGAAGGGAAAGAGTGCCCCCACGGCACAGGCCCGCCCGCGGATCGGTGGGCCCCGATCGCGGGCCAGGCCACCATGGGGGCACCCCCCAGGGTCAGATCACCCCGCGCCCCCCCCAGGACCCCGGAGCCCGCCCACGCCGCCTGGTCCTGCCGGTCAATACCAGCTTTGATTTACGCCGGCGGGACAGGCAATTTCTGGCGGGACTTTGGCCCATCCGGGCCGGAGAATCCAGCGGGAGGTCCCGCCAACCGGCGCGGCCCAATTCCCGCCCCTGCCCAATCTCCGGTACCGGAGACTTCGGCGGGGGCGGGATTCACGGCGGCCTACGGCCATTCTCCGACCCGGTGGGGGGTCGGAGAATGACGCCCAAGGTTCTGCAATGTCTGGGGGAAGATTTAAAATTCCAAAGAATAAAAGCCCAAATGAAGGACAACGGCAAGACAATGACAGTCCACCGACATGGTTTGCACCACCAGATGAAAACTCTGACAATTTACCCAACCCTAGTGAACAGCAAGCTGCTAATGAGGATCTATCCACGGGATGTGAGACGAGTGACGACAGCATCCCACTTCCCATGCAAAAGGTGCAAGGTGACAGACCTCGCCTAGTGGGTACAGAGGTACTCGACGATCACGGTGGGACCTCTGATGACTGCGGTGGCGCCGCACCGCTTCCACCCTTGATGGCTCGAGCCTTTCCACTGGTTGGTGCATTCCTGCATGTTCCGACTCCAGAAGTGCAGCTTCAGGGAATCTCGGCTGCCTCCAGTGAACCTGTTGGGACTCCAGATGGGGAGCAGCCAAGCGCCGACTCTGATTCGCGTACGCTAGACTTTGCTCCGGACGGGCAGTGTCGCGGCCTCGGTGATGGCATGCTCAGGGTGACGGCGGATGCCACGGCGACAGGGAATGGATCGCGTGGCAGTCACACTGGGTCGGCAGTGGCGACCAGCACCGGCGGTCCAAGACGGATACACAAATTTGCGCCATCGCTAGACGTTGATGCGAGCAGCAATTCTCTCTCCAAGGCGACATGCTTTGACGTTTCTCTGCGGAGTCGCCCTTCCAGCACAGCATGTGGCCGGAACCAGCGTGCACGGTCTCAGCTGACTTCAACATCTGGCATATTCATCGCCTTGCATGATATTAGTGATGGTGCCTCTTCAATGGCAACGACCCATCGGCTACAAGATGCCGTCCAGCGGCACAACCACAAACATAAAAAGAAAAAAGACTCCACCTCATTCCTGGTATGCATGGCGGATGGATTGGTGCATAGGCGCAATCGGCGAGCCTTGCACCGCCTTCCACGCTCGCAACTGAACCGTGCACACACGCAGGATCCTCCGCTGGTTCCCAAGGATGACTTCGTGGAGCTGCCACGGATCACGCCCCTTCCATCGCCACCCGTGGCCAGGCTTGCACATCAGCCGGTGGTTCTTGACCCACCCTTGAGGCGGTCAACCCGAAGTCATCGCACACCTATTAGACTGGACTTATAACACTGTTCATACGTTTAAACGTTAAACACTGCTGTATTATAACCTGTTGTTGTTTCATCGTTCCAGATATCGTTTGGCCGGACCACTAGTCAAAGTTTTTTTTGCATTCATGTTTTGTTACGGTACAACCTCATTAGCGTGACGCACCCGACATCGCCCCATGTATATAGTTACGTCGTATGCACATGCTGTAAATAACACACACACACACTCTTAGATGCACACATGACACGATTATATTTATAACCAAGTAGGCACATATCTTTGTAAAAAGGGGGGATGTCATGATATTCAAACACACACATCATGATAGACACACCAACAGACAAATCAGAACACACAACACCACAACCAATCACAGACAAGGACAGGGACAGTATAAAAGGACAAACACGACACCTGGTGGCCAGTATTAGATGGAGACGAGGACAAGGACAGACCTGTTACACTAAACACTCAGGGAGACACAACGTGCAGAGTATCCAGACCGAACTGTATATAGAAGTTAAAATAAAGTAGAGTTGTATCAAATACAACTGTGTTGGTTCATCTGTGCATCAGAGCACCCAACACCACAATGGGCTCCCTGCTGATTTCCTGGGCTAATCAACATTAAAAGAAGCACTGACTGAATGCAGTAATCTTTTAAAACAGCAGACAGCGCAAATTGTTTTGCTGCCTGTCTTGTAGTCAACATACATAGCTAATTGCCCATTGCCATCTCCGTGCCTGCCTAGACATCTTAACCAATCTCCTCAATCTGTTGAATATTGGTTGAAGGATGATTATTGACCAAGACACTGGAAGGACACTGCTGCTTTTCTTCAAATAGTGGCATTGAGCATTTTTACATCCTGAGAGATTAGCGAGGCCCTCAATAAATGTCTCTTCCAAAAGACAGCACCACTGAGAGTACAGTGCTCAATCAGTACTGAAATTAAATGTCAGACTAGACTCTGTGCTCAAGTCTTTAGAGTGGATGTTGAACTCACATCCTTCTGACTCAGAGGCAAGACTGATACCTGAGGATTAAACATGATAAATGGACAGTGAAGTTGTTGTGGAGGAGGGTGCTAAATTAGACGGTCAACAAAGTGAAATAAATAGCCTTTTCTCAGTCCACATATTAATGCGTTCAATGCATTCAACCCACAAGTCTTACTAATAAAGCTGCTGAATTAGTTCATGTTTCAGCCTCAAGTCAATTAGTGGGCAGTTTGCGAGCAGGTAGTGCACAATGGAACTCAGCACTTATTTCTTTTCTTCCTGCCTGTCACCAGTTAATTGTTCATTTATTTTGCTGTTTACCCCAAAGCATTTGACTTGTGTTTTTCCAGTTAAAGAGAATTTTCTCATTAGGAAAATGAAAAGGCAAAGCCACATATTCTTTTGTTCTCTAACTGGATGAGTTCTGCACAGAATGAGAAAATTCACTCCGTCACTTTTCTCAGTTGCATCCTTTAGCCACTCTGCACTTGTCACCGATGGTTCTTTCCATCACATTATTTCTCCCTTCCATCACAATCCATTTTCTTGTACATCAAACCAATTCTTTTGATAGCTCATTAGCTACTTCAGGAGTGGTTCAACCAGAAAACTTGACCTTTGTGCCAGCTTGCTCTCACATCAGTTTGCTCTAAATGCGCTGAAGTGTAACAGTAGCAGATGTCATCTTCAGTTCAGTTGCCTATTTTAGCTTTGGCTTCCCTCAAATTTAAGTCATTTTTTAAAGTACCTTTTGTCTCACCACAAACGTTATGTTCCATTTGTCCTTGAAGCAGGTTAGGGTCAACGCTGTCACCTGCACCTCAAACAGGAATGATAAAGTTGAATTGTGCAGCACAACATCTCACGTCAGAACAGCAGCAGAGGTATGTGTCATATTGGTTGGGGTGCTTGTTACATATCCCTGTTGGCCATCCACCTGAAACTTCATTAAAATATGCTCAGAAGAGTGTTCCCACCTAAGTCCAGAACCAGAGAGAAATTGCTCCTGGAGTATTCGTTCCTAAACCCAAATTATCAAAGCATGGTGCAAATAGTTTGGAAACAACCTTCACAATCACTATTTAAAAATCCTCACTGCTATTAGATTAGGTTTGAGGCTAGCCTTTCCTATCGGCCCATTTGTTGAATGCTTTAGCAAGTATGGACTTGGTTGTGCTGTCGTGAACTTCTTTTAACTAAACACTGGAAACCCAGGAGCAGGTTACAATAGTTTATATAATAATATTTGAATAATAATAGTCTTTATTGTCACAAGTAGGCTTACATTAATATTGCAATGAACTTATTTGGAAAAGCCCCCAGTCGCCTCACTCCTCCGCCTGTTCGAGTACACTGAGGAAGAATCCAGAATGTCCAAATTATCTAACAACATGTCTTTCGGGACATGTGGGAGGAAATCGGAGGAAACCCATGCAGACAGAGGGAGAAAGTGCAGATTCCGCACAGGCAGTCGCCCAAGCCGGCATTCGAACCTGGGATCCTGGCGTTTCAAGCATTGAGAAAACTACCCCAGAGAAACCTTTGGAGGAGTATCGTCCTCTGATACAGTTCTCACAGCTCTAACACAGCTCTCTAACACAGCAATGACAGGGACAGCATTATAATAAAACTCTCAACTCCAATTCACAGATACAGACTGCAATATAGTTAGTCAGGATATAGAACATTGCTTCCGATCTTGCCCACATTGATTCATTATTAAACCTTCACCCAAAACCTTTTCTGTAATGTCAAATGTCGTCTCTTCGCAAAAGTAAAGCACCTGACTGGCAGGTTCTGATGATCGCAAGAACTTGAAATATAGCATTTGATTAGTGTGTTATTTTACTCCAATGCAGGAATGTTGGATCGATTCCCCTTTTAACTAAATAAGTCACCTTAAAATTACTCATGATTAGTCAGTTGCCTGCTTATTCAGCTATCTGTGTCCCCGGAACCCATTGATCTCACAAGTGGTGTCAGAAGTAGGATACACAGTAGTCGAGATGGACTTGGAAATTAAGAAACAACCGTCTTAGATTGTAATTAAATGTGTGGTGTAGTTGTTAAGCGAAGGAGTAGCAATGGCACACACTGGAGAATGGCTGATTGAGATTGACTGCGAAAATAAGCGAGAAGTTACATGTGTATATTTGCTAAGCTCTCTGAAAACATTCAGGCCGGGATTCTCCAATCCCGCGGCCAAGTTCTGACGCTGGCGTGAAAAGCGGCGCGAACCACACCGGCGTCAACGGTCCCCGATTATCAGATATTCACTCCTTCCTAGGGGGCTAGGTGGGTGCCAGAGTGGTCTCCGCTGCTTCAGCCGACGCGGTACGGCTGGCGTGAGTCCGCGCATGGGTGCTACGGCCAGCGCGGGTTCGCGCATGCACGCCGCAGTCGGCGAGGGTTTGCACATGTGCGTGGGTTCCCGTCTCCGCATCGGCCCCCGGGCAATGTGGTGGAGCCCTACAGGTGCCCAGTGCGGAGTAACAGGCCCCCACGGAACCAGCCCGCCCGCCGATCGGTAGGCCCTAATCGTGGGCCAGGCCACCGTGGAGGCCAGGCCCCCCCGGGTCGGATACCCCCCGCCCGCCCCCCCCCACCAGGACGGCCCCCGCAAACACAACTTCCAGGTCCCGCTGTGTGGGACCATACGTGACCCACGCTGGCATCACTTGGCCAAACTCACCGGCACTCGGCTTTCCGGCCCCCGGCCAGCTAGCCAGCGATCCCGCGGGCGCCGGAGAATCGCCGAGCCGGCGTGGCGCGATTCTCGCGCCCCCCCTGGGATTCTCCGACCTGGCGTGGGGTTGGAGAATCCCGGCCTCAGAAAGGAATGGTGAAATTGAAACGGGTCCAAATAGGTGGGTCTACAGTGTATGTGTGTTTGCCTTAGAGCTGAATAAAAAGTATAAGGAGCTAAGGGAACAGGTCAGTATCTTACAAAAGGGATTGACCCATTCAATCAGTTCTGCCGAAAATTGGAAACACGTGGCAGAGTATGTTATACAGGATGAAAAATTCGATTAAACACTGGAACCCCCGAGAGTTGTAGTGACTCTGGAGCAGCCATGTGAATATTTCTTTTCAGAATGAAGCAGGGATCGATGAAGTTCCAAGTCAGAGTTAGGGAGAAATGATTTTAAACAGATCCTTCAACCTGCAGGTGCCCTAGTGTTAATGCAAGAGATAGACATTCACAAGGTCTCAGTTAACATCAAATAGTTCCCCACCAAAAGTCTGAGTGCATTCACAGAGGGATCTGAGTCTTGCCCCATCATTATTCACGATTCGTTTCCCCACCGTATGGAGTACTTATTATAATAATAATCTTTATTGTCACAAGTAGGCTTACATTGACAATGCAATGAAGTTACTGTGAAAACCCCCTAGTCGCCACATTCCGACTAGTTCGGGTACACAGAGGGAGAATTCAGAGTGTCCAAATTACCGAACAGCATGGGCGGGATGCTTCGACCCTCCGCGCCGGAATCGCTCCTGGCGCAGGGGCGGAGAATAGCCGTTCACGCTGGAAATCCGGCGCTTCAGCGATTCTCCACAGACCCAGCAGTCGCGCGTGCGCGGCCGAGGCGGCGCTGGTCGGGGGCCGCTGAAAGAGGCCCCAGCGGCGATTCTCCGTGGTCGACCGGCCGAACTCTCACCAGCGTGGTTTACATCTGGTACCACCTGGTAGGAGCTCGGACCCACAGCTGCGGTGGCGGTCCTGGTGGGGGGCAGGGGGAATCTGACTCGGGGGGGGGAGGTGCCTCAGCGGTGGCCAGGCCTGCGATTGGGGGCCACCGATCGGCGGGCCATTGCGATCTGGGGGGTCCTACCTTAAAACGTGCAGGCCTGCTGTGTGGCACTGCCATGTGGCAGAACCCTTTTCGAAGTGGGCCGCCACGCGCATGCACAGACCCGCTTGCGGCAACCGTGCGCATGCCCGGCCGCGCGGTCTGGACAGCAGGGCTCTGCCGGCAGCCAGAGCTGCGGGACGCACACCAGGGCCCTGCTAGCCCCCTGGAAAACGGAGAATCAGCCCAGACCTCCGAGAAAAAAGTCCGGAGTGATTCTCTCCTGTTTTCCGGTGGGCGTGGGGACTTAGTCCCCAAAAGGGTGAATTCCACACCATGTCTTTCGGGACTTGTGGGAGGGAACCGGGGCACCCAGAGGAAACCCATACAGACATGGGGAGAATGTGCAGACTCCGCACAGACAGTGACCCAAGCCGAGGATCGAATCTGGGACCCTGGCGTTGTGAAGCAACAGTGTTAATCACTGACTTTTGCCCAGTCGAGAATATACCGTACATTCCAGTCAAGTTATTGTTAAAACAGCGTGTCATTCATAAACATCAAAGATTCAAAAAGGATTGGATTTGAGTTTGAAATGAAAAGTTTGGATGAAAATGGCATTAATTTACACTGCTCTAAATTTCTGTTTAAAAGAAATTCAAACTGTGCTCATTGCCAAAATATGAAGATAAGCCAGCAAATTGAGAATTGATTTAAAGATGAAAAATGATAAATAAGTGAGATGGAATTCGGGCAAAGATAACAAAAGATATTTAATAAAGCAAGTTTAAAATGTAGTTTGTTTTTTTCGAAGATTGAGAATTTTAAAAAATCACGTAAAGTGACGCAACTGTGCGCCAAGTTCTCTCCGCCGATCTCATCCACCTGAAACAAGCTAAGTTAACTCTTTCTGCTGTTTTAAAAAAATGTATCATACTGCCTTCAGGTTGCTCACGTATATTGGGTGTGTTAAGATTTTAACTTTATAAATTTGCAGATAAGATTGGACATATTAACCCATTGTGGTCTTGGCCAGAACCACAATGGATTGTTTGTGTTTTTTTAAACAGATGACGATAGTTTCTAGCTCCGAGTGAAGCCAGCAATTTTGATAATTAAAGCACCAAATCCTTTTAGAGACTGGAAATGACCTCTAGACTGATTGCAAATGCTTTTGTCTCAATGTAAAACCACCACTTAAAACTACCAAACTCGTTTCTGAAATTGGAATTGATAAAACAACATTTGACATGAGTTGCTATTTCAAGCATTGAAAGGGAAATGCCTGATGTTTAAACGGACATATGAACATACATACACACATACCAATTAGGGTTGGAGGAGGCTCTTCGGGCCTCCTACACCATTCAATCAAATCAAGGCTGGTCTGATTGTAACTTCAACCCCACATTCCTGCCTATCAGCGATAATCTTCCACCCAATTGTCAATGAAGAATCTATCTGGTTCTGCCTTAAAAATATTCAAAGACTGCTTCTTCCTCCCAAAATAGAAAATTTCACATTTGCACACATTGTACTCCATTTTCCAGATGTTGCCCATTCACTTAACCTATTGTTGCCAATCGCCACCAGAGTCAGCAATAATGTTGCCAATTAATAATGATGCTCTTTCGAGTCGCCAGGTATCAAATGATATCACCATAAGGTTTTACCAGATATCGATCAAAGGACAACACAACCAGTTAGTCAGTTCAAGTTCAAAGATGGTTTATTTACACACAAGGAACGAAATTCTCCATCCCGCCCCGCCACATTCCGCAGACTCCACACAGACAGTGGCCCAAGCCGGGAATCAAACCTGGGACCCTGGAGCTGTGAAGCAACAGTGCTAACCACTGTGCTACCATGCCGTTTCATGATCATCATTAGACTTTCAATTCCAGATTATTATTGAATTCAAATTCCAACATCTGCCAATGTGGGATTCAAACCCAGGTCCCCAGAGCATTATCCTGGGTCCCTGGTCCAGTGACAATACCACGACACCACTGTGTCCCGAAAGTTGCCACAGGCCCAGATGACCATAGAGAGCTGACTGAACATAGAACGTACAGTGCAGAAGGAGGCCATTCGGCCCATCGTGTCTGCACCGACCCACTTAAGCCCTCACTTCCACCCTATCCCCGTAACCCAATAACCCCTCCTAACCTTTTTGGGCACGAAGGGCAATTTAGCATGGCCAATCCACCTAACCTGCACGTCTTTGGACTGTGGGAGGAAACTGGAGCACCCGGAAGAGACCCACGCAGACAGGTGGTGATTTAACCTGAGAATCACCACACCTTAGGCTGAGGTAATTTATGAATAATCTTATGCAGTGCAAGAATTGAACCCACGCTGTTGGTCTCGGTCTGCATCATGAGCCAGCTCTCCAGTCAACTGAGTTAAACCAGCCCCCACCTGATCAAATGCCTTCTGGAAATCTACGTACAGTATATCCACAGGTTTCCCTTTATTCACAATGCATGTGTCTCCCTCGAAGAACTCCAATAAATTGGTTCAACATTATTTCCTTTTCACAAAACCATGTGACTCTGTCTGATTGACTTGAATTTTTCCAAGTGCCCTGCTGCACCATCTTTCATAATATTTTCTCACATTTTCCCTATGACAGATGTTAGGCTAATTGGCCTACAGTTTCCTGTTTTCTGTCAACTGACAGAAAGTAGAGGCTTGGGATAAATGGGTCCTTTTCTGGCTGAAGAACTGTAACTAGTAGGGTGCCGCAGGGTTCAGTCCTCAGACCTGAACTGTTTACAATCGAAACACGAGGGGCGTCATTCTCCGACCCCCCGCCGGGTCGGAGAATGGCCGTTGGCCGCCGTGAATCCCGCCCCCGCCGAAGTCTCCGGTACCGGAGATTGGGCGGGGGCGGGAATCGGGCCGCGCCAGTTGGCGGGACCCCCCGCTCAATTCTCCGGCCCGGATGGGCCAAAGTCCCGCCCAGAAATTGCTTGTCCCGCCGGCGTAAATTAAACCTGGTATTTACCGGCGGGACCAGGCGGCGTGGGCGGGCTCCGGGGTCCTGGGGGGGCGCGGGGCGATCTGACCCCGGGGGGTGCCCCCACGGTGGCCTGGCCCGCGATCGGGGCCCACTGATCCGCGGGCGGGCCTGTGCCGTCGGGGCACTCTTTCCCTTCCGCCTCCGCCACGGCCTCCACCATGGCGGAGGCGGAAGTGACTCTCCCCACTGCGCATGCGCGGGAAACTTTCAGCGGCTGCTGACCCTCCCGCGCATGCGCCGCATTTCCGCGCCAGCTGGCGGGGCAACAAACGCCATTTCCGCCAGCTGGCGGGGCAACAAACGCCATTTCCACCAGCTGGCGGGGCGGAAATCCCTCCGGCGTCGGCCTAGCCCCTCAATGTTGGGGCTCGGCCCCCAAAGATGCGGAGCATTCCGCACCTTTGGGCCGGCGCGATGCCCGTCTGATTGGCGCCGTCTTTGGCGCCAGTCGGCGGACATCGCGCCGTTGGGGGAGAATTTCGCCCATGATCTGCAAAGAGGGACAGAGTGCAACATAGCAAAATTTGCAGATGATACAAAAATAGGTAGGAAAGCAGGCAGTGAAGAGGAAATACAGATGTTACAGATGGATATAGAGAGGCTAGGAGATTGGGCCAAAATATGGCAGTTGGAGAATAATGTGGACAAGTGTGAGGTTATCCATTTTGGCCCCCAAAATAGTCAGGCAAATTATTATTTAAATGGAAAACAGATTCAAAATGCGTCTGGGCAGAGGGATCTGGGATCTTTGCTCATGAATCACAGAATGTCAGTATGCAGGTACAAAATGTATTAAAAAAAGGTAAATGGAATATTAGTGTTTATAATAATAATCTTTATTGTCACAAGTATGCTTACATTAACACTGCAATGAAGTTACTGTGAAAAGCCCCTAGTCGCCACATTCCGGCACCTGTTCGGGTACACTGAGGGAGAATTCAGAATGTCCAATTCACCTTAACAGCACGGGACTTGTGGGAGGAAACCGGAGCTCTGGGAGGAAACCCACGCAGACACGGGGAGAACGTGCAGACTCCTCACAGACAGTGACCCAAGCCGGGGATCGAACCTGGGATCCTGCCGCTGTGAAGCAACAGTGCTAACCACTGTGCTACCATGTTTATTGCAAAAGGACTGACGTATAAAAGTAGAGAAGTATTGTTGCAATTGTATAGGGTGTTGGTGAGACACCATCTGGAGTATTGTGTCCAATTTTGGTCTCCTTTCTTGAGGAAGGATGTGGTGGCATTGGGAGCAGTTCAGAAAAGGTTCACCAGATTGATTCCGGGGATGAAAGAGTTGACGTATGAAGAGAGATTAAACAGTTTGGGCTTATATTCAGTGGAGTTTAGAAGGATGAGAAGGGATCTGATCGAGATATATAAAACACTAAAAGGGGTTTATCAAGTAAATGTAGACCAAATGTTCCCCCTTGTGGGCAATCTAGAACAAGAGGTCACAGATATAGGTTAAGAGAATGTAGATTTAAACCTAAGATGAAGAGGCATTTCTTCTCGCAGAGGGTGGTGAATTTGTGGAACTCGTTACCCCATAGTGCGCTTTCAAGAGGGAGATACTTATATTTCTGATAAAAAATAGGTTAAAGTGATCTGGGGAACAGGTAGGGAGGTGGATTTGAGACCAGGAAGAGATCAGCCATGATCTGATTGAATGGCGGACCAGGCCCGAAGGGCTGTATTGCCGACTTCTGCTCCTAATTCCAATGTTCCTAAGTTCCTTTTTGAATAAAGGAGTTACAATTGCTATCTTCTAATCTAATGGAACCATCCCCAAACCTAGAAAATTTTGGAAAATTAAAATCAATGCAGCAACGATCTCATTCGCCACTTATTTCAAGATCTTCGGGTGAAGTCCATCTAGACCCAAGGACTTGTTAGCCCTCAGATCCAACAATTTGCTCAATGCCATCTTCCTAGTGATTGTATTTTCTTGAGTTCCTCCCTCCCTTACATTTCCTGATTTACAGCTATTTCTGGGATGCTACTTGTGTCCTCTTTAGTGAAGTCCGATGCAAAATACCTGTTTAATTCATCAGCCATAGCTCTACTTTCCATTACCAATTCCCCAGGTGCACTTCCTATAGGACCAATGCTCATTTTGTTAACACTTTTCTTATTTGAATATCTACAGATATTCTTACTATCCACCTTTATTACTTTATTGCTTTCTCTCGTATTCTAGTTTTTTCCTCCTTACCAATTTTTTTCTCATTCTTTGATGTTCTACATCTATTTTCCAATCTTCTGACCTGCCAATCACCTTTATGCAAATATATGCTTTTTCATAAAGTTTAGTACTGTTTTTAACTTTTTTTAGTTAGCCATGGATGACGGTCTCTCCCCAGGAAATTTTTCTTACTCAATGGAATATTTTAATGGAATGAAACTTTTTTCAGGACCAAACTGAAACCTTCTCCTCAGCTTAAACTCCTGGAAGTAACTCCTTTGTCTAGACAGACCTGGTCCTCCTATTAGCTATACCCAACTGCACTCAAAGCACACGGCATTCTTATGTCTCTTGTTACAAGGTGTGCCTTGATTTGTTTCACCAGACTCAGAATGTTATAATGTTACAGTAGCTGTCGATCTGCAAACAGATAAAATGGCATATTGTCTCTAAGCATTTTAACCTCGTTTTAAAACAAATAAATTTAGTGTACCCAATTCATTTTTTTCCAATTAAGGGACAATTTAGCGTGTTCAATCCACCTACCCTGCATATCTTTGGGTTGTGGGGACGAAACCCACGCAAACACGGGGAGAATGTGCAAACTGTACACGGACAGTGACCCAAAGCCGGGATCGAACCTGGGACCTCAGCACCATGAGGCAGCAGGGCTAACCCACTGTGCCACCGTGCTGCCCTTAACCTAGGTTTTAATATTTTGCTGCAAAAATACAAATTATATTCATCGCACTAGCCTTGGATTCATTCTGCTCTCCCTCAAACTGAATGTACAATTCAATCATATTATGATCACTTCTACCTATGGGTACCTTCACTTTGAGGTTATCAATTAATCCGATTTCATTGCAAAATACGAGGTCTAATATAGCTGGCGCTGTGGTTGGCTCCAGAATCTACTGTTTAAGAAACTAACCTGAAAACATTCTTCGAACTCTTCATGAACGTTACCTTTACCCATCTGATTTTTCAAACCTATATGCAGATTAAAATCAAACAAATTTTAGCTTTCCCCAACAAAAGGCGAATAGAAAAACAGTCTTGATGGTTTCTTGAGTTCAAAAAAAAAAAAATTTGTATTTGCAAGAAATAAATTGAATGCTTAAAATTAAAAATCATCCCAACAACATTGCTATTTTACTGTAGGATAATTCAAAAATAAAAAAGAATTTCAGGCACAATCAAGTGTAGGCTTTTCCAACATGCTGTATCAGGGCCTCACCATATTCGCCTCGTGGGCCAGACCTTAGGCAGACCTGAGGTAGTGGGCCACTTTTGAGAAACTAAAATGTTGTTCATGGAAAAGAATAAACCAGCGACATTTGTTACTGCCTGGAATCAAACAGAAATGTTTGATATCTGTTTTAAAGATATGAGATACGATCTTGACCCTCACCCACTGTCCATGGGATTGATGGCCCAGACGAAAATTCTCGCAAGAATCGGGAAACACAGTTCTTCCCGGAGAGGTTGCATTTCCTGATTTTCCCCACTCCCTCACTGATGATGTCACGAGATCCCTCAGATCAATAAATTTGAATGAATTTACATATTATTCATCTGTTTCGCCCCTCCCCCCTGCCAAATGATCCCCCTCTCATTAATGTTCCATACACCGAGCCAGTGGGGAATACCAGTTATACTCCTGCAGTGTTAGTAGGGGGTTGCAATGTCAGCAGGAATTTTCAGGCAGGGGGATCTGCCGGCGATGAATTTTGGGGGCGGGGGGGGGGGGGGGGGGGGGTGTTATACCGGTGAGGATTGTCGTGATGGGGACCTGGGGGCTGTTAAACTTAAGTGCTGATTGGGCAACCCATTAAAGATGGCACCACAATCCATTTGGAGCCAGCTCCCGGTTCTGTGAAGTCCTGTCCCACCAGAGGTGAGGGCGTAAACCGCACTCACTCATTTGTTTTGTTTAAAAGGATCAATATTCGGCGAGAATCTGTGGAACTAGAGAGTTTCACGACAGTTTTCTGTCTGAGCCTGACATTGTCGAGTTCTGGTTAGATTCCGCCTGTCATGATATGCACTCATGCACATAATGAGATATGGACAGGCAGTGACAGACACCCAGTATAGCCAATCAACACACAGGGCAGAACACAACCAATCACCAGGCAGAACACTAGAGGGGGGTTTCCACTATAAAACACACAAGGCATCAGCACTCCGCCTCTTTCCACTGGTGACAATCAGGGTGTATATATCATTTAGCACCTTCTACACGTGGCTCAGAGCTAAGTCTGGTCTAGTTAGTTATAGTTAGCACACTTGGATTAATAGAGTGTCAACCCACAGCAAGCTGTGTGCACTGCTCCAGAAGTTCAATAAAATGTATTGAACTAACGTCTAAGTTTGGTGTCTACTTTACAGTACAACTGCATCCAGTTGCAGTCCGTGTTACCCCAGGGTAAATAACACGACATGGTACCAGTAATCTACTTTATCTAAGTGGTTTACCTCGAGTGATTCAGTGACGACCAGCGAGTGCCTTCCAGCAGCATGGAGAAGATCCAGGCCCCTCCACAGCTACAGATCTCCGGCAATCTCGGCACCAACTGGCAGGTCTTCAAGCAGAGGTTCCTTCTCTACATTGAGGCCTCAGGCCTCGAGGATGCGTCCGATGCCAGAAAAATCATGCTACTCCTATCAACTGCGGGGTACCAAGCCATCCAGATTTTCAACTCACTCACTTTTGCCGACGGCGAGGACAAGACCAAATTCAAGACCGTTTTAGCTAAATTCGACAGTCACTGAACGAACGAGAGCTTTGAGCGCTATGTCTTCCAGCAATTCCCTCAGTTCTTTAATGTCAAGGATGACCTGCGAGTCGTCGAGGGGATTCTCCTCAAGCTAGATTGTATCATTATTCCTCGCAGCCTTCAGAGCTTAGTGCTCAAACAAATCCATGAGGGACATCTCGGTGTCGAAAAGTGTAGGCGCAGGGCCCGGCAGGCTGTCTATTGGCCTGGAATCAACCAGGACATATCCAACATGGTCCTCAATTGTGCGACCTGCCAGTGTTTCCAGCCTGCTCAAACAAAAGAAACACTCCAGCAACACGAGATCGTGACCTCTCCGTGGTCCAAGGTGGGAATCGATCTTTTTCACGCCAATGGGCGAGACTATGTGCTCATCATAGATTACGTCTCAAGTTACCCGGAAGTTGTGAAGCTGTCAGACCTCACATCAAGGACAGTCATCAAGGCCTGCAAGGAGACATTTGCCAGGCATGGTATTCCACTCACTGTCATGAGTGACAATGGTCCCTGCTTCCACAGCCAAGAGTGGTCCAATTTCACCCAGTCGTACCAATTCAAACACATTACCTCAAGCCCACACTACCCGCAGTCCAACGGGAAGGTCGAGAAAGGGGTCCATATAGTGAAGCAACTGCTCTGCAAGGCTGCGGACCCTGCTTCCGACTTCAACCTTGCGCTGTTGGTGTACAGGGCAACCCCTCTGTCCACCGGTATGTCTCCGGCACATCTCCTCATGAATAGAGACCTGCGGACGACTGTTCCGGCCGTACACTTACTAGACCTGGATCACCTCCCAATGCTGCAAAAGGTGCAGCAACTCCAGGATCGGCAAAAGCTGATGTACGATGCTCATGCTACCGATTTGCCTGTGCTCTCTCCGGAAGATGCTGTTCGCATCAAGCTACCTGATGGAGGCTGGTCAGCTCCAGCTGTTGGTGTTCGACAGGCTGATCCCAGATCACTTGTTGTTCGTATGGCTGATGGCTCCATTGTCAGGCACAACAGAAGGGCACTGTGCAAACTTGCCTGCCCACCACCAAATCTCACCTTTCCAGACGTTGTTATGCCTCCTCCGGATACCTCGCACCATGAGGCCACCAATCTGGCAGCAATCCCGCCTGTCGAGGTGCCGTCGTCCCCACCTCCACCTCTCAGGCGGTCAACAAGGATCGACGCCAGCCCCAAAGATTGGACTTATAGACATTTATCTTCTAAATATTGTTCTGTATCTGCACGCTAGACACCTTTCATGTACATATTCATTCCCTCTCCAATGAATGTAAATAGTTATACATGTACATACAGTCGCATATGCTCTCAGCAACCGACAATATTTTTTTTAAAAAGGGAGGATGTCATGATATGCACTCATGCACATAATGAGATACAGACAGGCTGTGACAGACACCCAGTACAGCCAATCAACACGCAGGACAGAACACAACCAATCACCAGGCAGAACACTAGAGGGGGGTTTCCCACTATAAAACACACGAGGCATCAGCACTCTGCCTCTTTCCACTGGTGACAACTGTAGTGACAGTCAGGGTGTATATATCAGTTTGCACCTTCTACACGTGGCTCAGAGCTAGTCTGGTCTAGTTAGTTATAGTTAGCACACTTAGATTAGTAGAGTGTCAACCCACAGCAAGCTGTGTGCACTGCTCCAGATGTTCAATAAAACATATTGAACTAACGTCCAAGTTTGGTGTCTACTTTGCAGCACAACTGCATCCAGTTGCAGTCTGTGTTATCCCAGGGCGAATAACATGACACCGCACACAGTGAGAACATTTTATTCAATTATAAAGATTCGCCAGAACTCCTTTGAGTTGCCCCACTTAGAGTAAGAGATAGAAGTAGGGAAAAAGGACATAACACCAAATGGGAATTGGAATAAATCTGAGCATTGATTTACATTCTCGAGAAAGGGAAGTGTAGATGAATAAAGTGACAGCTTTCTATTTGGTATCTTTGTGTCTTTGCCTATGAACTTTTTAAGAGAATTGAAATTCAGATCTGACCATCACATGAGATTTTAGGACTGTATAGGGGGAGATATGCAAGGATCTTGAGGAAAGTTCTCCCTTTGATCATTTGAGAAGATTACCGGAAAGTCAGGAAGAATTGTCTAAAGACAGTGAAATCCCGGATGATGAAGTTGATTGGCAAAATATACAGCACTATCCCTGATAAACTTTATACAAATTCAAAACAAGAATTTGTGGGAGAGGGCAGAGAGATTACCACCAAGCATGATGAAAGAACATTGCCCAAAAAGAAAATCAGGTTGATGGAAAACACTAGAGACTGCATCTAACAGATAGAGAACTGTTTGAAGATGGGCTACCATTGTGATATTCCAACAGGGGATTAACAAAGGAATTGGAGCATTGCTGTGAGGGTGGAGATTTGTAACTTGTAAACTAACCATGCTGTGAGAGTACATGGTGCAGCTGCAGTGAAGAATGTAACTTGCTCAGCTACTTGACAAACAGCGTGGCATGAAATTATGAATATGGTGTGAAGAGTAAGAAAACATTTTTAAATGATCGAGGCACTGGCACATCCTCCTTCGAGAAAATGACTTTAAGGCATCTTACTCTCTCTGACCATTACCATCCAAGAGTCTAGTTTAAGTAAAAGTCAAAGGAATTTTGGATTGGGGCAAATGGAGGTTAGGGAGAAATAACAGTTAATAAGAATTATCCAGAAGATGGGAGTGCTCGCGAATCTTTTTAGTCCATGCATTTTTTTACTTTAAAGTACCCAATTCTTTTTTTCCCAATTAAGGGGCAATTTAGCGTGGCCAATCCACCTACCCTGCGCATCTTTGGGTTGTGGGGGTGAAACCCACACAGACATGGGGAGAATGTGCAAACTCCACACGGACAGTGACCCAGGGCCGGGATCAAACCCGGGTCCTGGGCACCGTGAGGCAGTAGTGAATCCATGCAAAATCTATTGTTTTAATTCTATGTACTTTTATGCGAAGAAATAACTATGTCATCTAAAATTTAGTTGTTAGAGTTCAACAAGGATCATAGAATTTACAGTGCATTCGACCCATCAAGTCTGCACCAGCCCTTAAAAAGAGCACCCAATTAAGCCCACTACTCCACCCTATCCCCGTAACCCAGTAACCCCACTTAACCTTTTTGAACACCAAGGGCAATTTATCATGGCCAATCCGCCTAATCTGCACATCTTTGGACTGTGGGAGGAAACCGGAGCACTCGGAGGAAACTCACGCAGATATGGGGAGAATGTGCACACTCTGCACAGACAGTGACCCAAGCTGGAATTCAAACTTGGGACCCTGGAGCTGTGAAGCAACTGTGCTAACCACTGTTCTACCGTGCTGCTCCAAAGGATATTTCCTTCTCAAAGGGGGAGCTGTAAGAAATTGGAGTCTTGAATAAACAGGTATTTTTTCTGCATAATATGACCTGTTGTGTTATTTCTGTAGTTTCCTCCTGATGAGCTTCACACCAGCTTTCTGTGTGAGCCTGACATTGCCAAATTCTGGTTAGATTCCGCCCATTCTTCCATTCGTCTTTCAACAGTTCCAGCTCGCACTGTAACTGGGATAAATCTTGCCTTGAAGAGGTGCAACCGAGCTTTAAATGGTTCTATCTTTGCATGAACCTGGGTCCCCTGTTGAGGTACAAAGTCACTCAGCAATATGATCAGTACTGGGCTGCAAACCACAATCATTATAATTAGCAGACAGCACCACTTTGAGTGGGCTCAGGGTAATTGTGCATCACAATCACAATAGGGTCTATTCAACTTAGCCCTCCTCATCTCCGACAGGAGTGAACTAAGCTCTCAATCCAACATTCTTAGTAAGCATAGCAAACTAGGTTAGTGTTCAAACTCAGAAATCATCACAGGATGAGATAGGGTCACCCATTTTCTGCTGGGTGTGAGGGGAAGACATTTTGCCATTTGCAAAACAAGCAACCACACAAATCAACAACTGTAGTTATTTGCGGAAGAAATCTCCTCAAGAATAGAAGTGTGCAAAAGCAAGCAGACTAAACTATATGTACATGGGAGCAGATGAATGCTGGATAATAATTCTTCCAAGTTTCATTTTACGTCCTACACACTGGCACATGGCCTGAAGTGGTAGAAAGATGGTGAGGCTTTCTGCTGTCTTCCTGAATCACCAGTAGTGCACCCTGCTTGTCCCTGTTGTAATATGCATTTAAGGTAGTGTTTTTCATAAAGAATACCCTGGAACTCATTTTTACCAACCGACCGACATTCAAGACCCACGCTGGCTGACGTTTGCGACCCACCATTTTTGCTTACTTTTAATGCGACAGGTGAACCTGTTCGTCCTCACGATCTCACTCACTTTGTCATTCAATGTTACATTTCTGTGTGTGTTCATCATCAAAGGTTCTGGCGCTTACACTAGCACTGCTTTGTTCTGCTGTGGACTCTCCTGCGAAGATCTCTTCAGCACATTCAGTTGTGAGATCCTGGCCTGTTTGTGTCTCTGGCCCTCTCTTACTCAGTCCAAAACAATCCATCTTCAGTTTTTCACACAGTCCTGTTGCTTGTTTGCTGGCAGCTACAAAAGGGAGGAAGCTCTCCTCAGTAATTTTGCGCCCAGAGCATGTGACATCAGTGTACCAGGCACGTGACCTGCTCTCTGCCGCCGCTTCTGGCGGGAAGACTCCATTGGTTAAAAAAAATCTGCTCTTGGACAGCACACTGAAGTATGGAGGAGGCAGTCTGCCCTGCTGGGCTCTGGGCCTACGCACTGGTACATCCAGCTGAGGGGACATTCTTGAAAGCCGGTCGCGGACGGCATTTTTAAAAGCTGGTCACAGCCATTGGGCAATTTTTCCCGCCGCACAATGGGCCCAATGGCCTCCTTATGCACCCAAACAAGTTTGTGAAATTATTCAGACCACCTCACTGGCTTCCTAAGGGCCTGCTGGGATAACCACATTTAAACCTTCATGTTACCAGGTTCTCAAAAATCCTAGTTTCTGTCTGACTCTTTCCTAAATTATTTGGTTGCTTTGATCCCTGATTTACATAATCCCTGTATGATCCAAAATCCCTGTATTTACATAACTGATCATCTAACACAATATAATGCAGATTTCATTTAAGAACACGAGCAAAGTATACAAGTGATTTCATTGCACAAGAAAACATACCAAAGATTTTGCAGAATATGTATCACAGGTGCTATCTGCAAAGCCAAAGAGGATCTGGGAGAGCCTAAGGGCTTGTAAGCAGAACAACAACATAAGATGTGATGAGCTCCTTTGGAAAGCTCAAGAGCTATTTCCTGGCAGCATGAGCTGTGCATTCTGTTGACAAGGGCTATATTAAGAAGACTTGCAATTACTTAAAATTGACTTTTCTTGGCTTAATCTTCAAACTGTATGAAATAAGAATTGCGTGATAGGTTAACAAGTTATTAAAAATTGTGAATATGACAGGATAAACAAGAGAGTCATCAACAGAAATGAAACAACAAATCTCTAACTTTTCAACCTGTTGGATGCATTCAAAAAGACTGTTCAATAGACAATTATCAAAAAGCAATCAAACTGTACTGCAGCTGAAAACGTTTCCACGCAAGATATAATCATTTGTACACATTTTCCTTGAAAATAGAAGCACCTTTTCAATTTTTTTGTCTATATTTGCCCTTCTTTCTTTTCTGAGTCACTGATTCTTGTCAGTTCTGCCTTCATGGATCTGTCATTACCATTGTCTTTCTTCATGTGTGAGGTGTGTATGCCTCACCGCAATTTAAAATTCTCTTTTTGTTTACATATCCCTCCATAGCTTCACCTCTCCCTCAACTGGAATCTTTTCCAGCCCCACCATCCTCTGAGATATCTGCACTGATATAATTCTGGCCTCTTGCGCATCTTCAGTTTTAATTGCTCGACCGTTGGTGGAGGGGCCTTCAGTTGCCGAGGAACTGAGCTCTGGAATAACATTGCCTGTGTAAATGTGGTGGTATGTATTAGGGGTAATACGGTACACCATGATGCCGAGGGGCTATTGGTGGACAGATACTGGGTCCTGATTGGATCTGCCGCCTACTGGGCTCCACCCAGAAAGGCGGAGTATAAGAACCCAGGTTCTCCCAGCAGCTGCATTCTGTAACTGAGCTGCTCGGGAACAAGTCTGCTCAATAAAGCCTCGATTGAGTTCTCTACGTCTCGCCTCGTGTGTTATCGATGGTGCCACAATTTATTGAGCAGACTTCAAAAGGAATATGGAGCTCCGGATCGCCCCGGAGTGCCTGCAAATCGGCACCCAAGCAGCTAACTCAACATCTGCATTCAAGCACTGGCTGGTGTGCTTTGAGGGATACCTCCGAACGGCCCCCGGCAGACCAACAGAAGACCAGAAGATGCAGGTCCTACATTCCAGGGTGAGTCCCGAAATCTACTCGCTCATCGAGGGCGCGGAAGATTTCCCAGCGGCGATCACCTTGCTGAAAGAGACCTACATTCGGCCCGTCAACCAGGTCTATGCACGCCATCAGCTCGCGACGAGACGACAAATCCCCGGGGAATCGCTAGACGAATTCTACAATGCTCTACTGATCCTGGGAAGAAACTGCAACTGCCCAGCAGTAACGACGAATGAGCACACGGAGCTCCTGATCAGAGACGCTTATGTAGCAGGTTTGGCATCATCGCAAATTCGCCAGAGACTTTTAGAAAAAGACTCTCTCAGACTCACAGAGGCACAGGCCCTTGCGGCCTCCCTCGATGTGGCCTCCCAAAACGCCCGCGCTTATGCCCCCGACCGCGCTACAGCCCCTTGAGCTCCGTGGACCCCCACCGCGATCGACCCCCCAGCACCCCCCGTGCAAGCGTGCGCGGCCAGAACCCCCGACCATCCGGGGGGGCTGCGCTGCTATTTTTGCGGGCAGCCGAAGCACCCCGCCAGCGCTGCCCGGCCCGCTCAGCCACCTGTAAAAGCTGCGGCAAAAAGGGGCACTACGCAGCGGTGTGCCAGTCCCGGGCGGTCGCCGCTATCTCCGGGGAAGAAACGGGACCACGGACTCACCCCCCCCAGCGACCCATGTGCGGCCAACGGGAGCCGCCATTTTGGACCCCGGTTGCCACAAGGGGGGGACGGGCGTCGCCATATTGTTACCCGCGGGCCGCATGCGATCCATGGGAGCGGCCATTTTATCCACCCCCGACCACGTGCAATCCATGGACGCCGCCATCTTGGCTGACAGGCAAGGACCCCAGCGTGGACGGCTCCACGCTGCCTGAAGACAATGGCCAGATGCAGCAACCACGTTTGGCATCAGTGACCCTGGACCAGTCGCGGCCCCGGTCGCTCCAGACAGCAACGACGAAGGTGCTGGTAAACGGGCACGAGACGCCGTGTTTGATCGACTCGGGGAGCACGGAGAGTTTTATTCATCCGGACACGGTTAGACGCTGTTCCCTTGTAATTCGTCCAAGCACCCAAAACATTTTCCTGGCGGCAGGGTCCCACTCCGTTGAAATCAAAGGGTTCTGAATCACAAACCTAACGGTGCAGGGGAGAGAGTTCAAAAATTACCGGCTATATGTCCTCCCCCACCTCTGCGCTCCCACCCTCCTGGGGTTGGATTTCCAATGCAACCTCCAGAGCTTAACATTCAAATTTGGCGGCCCTATACTCCCACTGACTATCTGCGGCCTCGCGACCCTCAAGGTTGAGCCGCCTTCCTTGTTTGCGAACCTCACCCCGGATTGCAAGCCCATCGTCACTAGGAGCAGACGATACAGCACCCAGGACCGGACGTTTATCCGGTCTGAAGTCCAGCGGCTGCTGAAGGAAGGCATAATCCAGGCCAGCAATAGTCCCTGGAGAGCCCAGGTGGTAGTTGTGAAGACCGGGGAGAAGCAGAGGATGGTCGTAGACTACAGTCAGACCATCAACAGGTACATGCAGCTAGATGCGTAACCTCTTCCCCGCATATCCGACAGTACAAGGTCTTCTCCACCGTGGACCTTAAGTCCGCCTACCACCAGCTCCCCATTCGCCCCGGTGACCACAAGTACACAGCCTTCGAAGCAGACGGGCGGCTATACCACTTTTTAAAGGTTCCATTCGGCATCACGAACGGAGTCTTGGTCTTCCAACAGGAGATGGACCGAATGGTTGACCAGCACGGTTTACGAGCCACGTTCCCGTACGTCGACAACGTCACCATCTGCGGCCACGACCAGCAGGACCACGACGCCAACCTCCAAAAATTCCTACAGACCGCTAACGCCCTCAACCTCACCTACAACGAGGAAAAATGTATGTTTAGCACCGACCGTCTAGCCATCTTGGGTTACGTAGTGCGTAATGGAGTGATAGGCCCCGACCCTGAACGCATGCGCCCCCTCATGGAGTTCCCTCTCCCCCACTGTGCCAAAGCCCTGAAACGCTGCCTGGGCTTCTTTTCTTATTACGCCCAGTGGGTTCCCCAATACGCAGACAAGGCCCGCCCACTAATCCAGTCCACTACTTTTCCCCTGTCGACAGAGGCCCGCCGGGCCTTCAGCCGCATCAAAGCGGATATCGCAAAGGCCACGATGCGCGCCATCGACGAGTCTCTCCCCTTCCAAGTCGAGAGCGACGCATCCGAAGTAGCTCTGGCGGCCACTCTCAACCAAGCGGGCAGACCTGTGGCCTTTTTCCCCTGGACCCTCCACGCTTCAGAAATTCGCCACTCCTCAGTAGAAAAGGAGGCCCAAGCCATAGTGGAAGCTGTGCGACACTGGAGGCATTACCTGGCCGGTAGGAGATTCACTCTCCTCACTGACCAACGGTCGGTATCCTTCATGTTCGATAATGCACAGCGGGGCAAGATAAAAAACGACAAGATCCTGCGGTTGAGGATCGAACTCTCCACCTACAATAATGAGATCTTGTACCGTCCCGGAAAGCTGAACGAGCCGTCCGATGCCCTATCTCGCGGCACATGTGCCAACGCACAAGTGGACCGTCTCCAAGCCCTCCACGAGGACCTCTGCCACCCGGGGGTCACTCGTTTCTGCCACTTCATAAAGGCCCGCAACCTCCCGTACTCCGTCGAGGCAGTCCGAACAGTCACCAGGAACTGCCAAATCTGCGCAGAATGCAAACCGCATTTTTTCAGGCCAGATAGAGCGCACCTGATAAAGGCTTCCCGTCCCTTTGAATGCCTCAGTTTGGATTTCATAGGCCCCCTCCCCTCCACTGATCGCAACACGTACTTTCTTAACGTCGTTGACGAATACTCCCGTTTCCCCTTCACCATCCCCTGCCCCGACATGACCGCTGCCACGGTCATTAAAGCCCTCTGCACCATTATTACCCTGTTCGGTTTCCCCGCCTACATCCATAGCGATAGGGGGTCCTCCTTCATGAGTGACGAACTGCGTCAATTCCTGCTCAGCAAGGGCATAGCCTCGAGCAGAACGACCAGCTACAACCCCCGGGGGACCGGGCAGGTAGAGGGGGAGAATGGAACGTTCTGGAAGACCGTCCTACTGGCCCTACGGTCTAGGAGTCTCCCAACTTTCCGCTGGCAGGAAGTCCTCCCGGATGCCCTTCACTCTATCCAGTCCCTGCTGTGCACCACCACTAACCAAACGCCTCACGAGCGCCTCCTTGTCTTCCCTAGGAAGTCCTCCTCTGGAATGTTACTTCCGACCTGGCTGGCAGCCCCGGGACCCATCCTGCTCCGGAAACATGTGCGGGCGCACAAATCAGACCCGCTGGTGGAAAAGGTACATCTCCTCCATGCAAACCCGCAGTACGCCTACGTGGCGTACCCCGACGGCCGACAGGACACGGTCTCCCTGCGGGACCTGGCGCTCGCCGGAGCTCCCCACACCCCCCCAACACCAATTACCACCCCCTCACTCCTGCCGGTGCACCCCACAGCCACCCCCTTCCCGGGGTGATCGGTTCTCCTCCCAGGCCCGCCCAGGAGTAAGGAAACAGGGACGGACAGCGCGATGCTCCCAGAGTCGACCGGACCCGAGCCAGCACCACCACCACCACCCGGGCTGAGCCGATCGGAACGGGCGTCCAGGGCACCCTCTCGGCTCATCAAATCGGTTTAAGTAATGTAAATAATTCAGTGGCCCAGTAAAAGCGGCATTGTTGTACATAGTTAATGGTTAAGGCACCGACCCTGTAAACCCCTATCACCATACCACCCACCACCCCGCCGGGTTCCTTTTTAACAAGGGGTGAATGTGGTGGTATGCATTAGGGGTAATATGGTACACCATGATGCCGAGGGGCTATTGGTGGACAGATACTGGGTCCTGATTGGATCTGCCGCCGACTGGGCTCCACACAGAAAGGCGGGGTATAAGAACCCAGGTTCTCCCAGCAGCCGCATTCTGTAACTGAGCTGCTCGGGAACAAGTCTGCTCAATAAAGCCTTGATTGAGTTCTCTACGTCTCGCCTCGTTTGTTATTGATGGTGCCACAGTACCTTACTATTGTAGTCACGAAGATTCCGGAAAAGGTTAGAATGGATTGTTTTATTTTAAAGTAAAGTAAAACCGCAAAGTGGCGGGCACTACAACTAGTCCCAGCCGGGACCATGCCTTCTAGGCCGGCTTTAATCTGGTGAAATTAACATGCCCCGTTGTTGGGCCTCCGCCTCTCAGTGGGGGAGCTCATATTCCGCAAGCCCTACGAGTCACCTTCGTGAGTCTCGTAGGGGTTACAATATCTCTCCCCCCCCGAAGTCCGTAAGCCCCTCTGTTATAGAGGATGGAGGAGGCCTCCTCCTTTGCTTTGCCCGTGGTTGCGGCTCCAGTTGCTACGGTGCTGGGTCGGTGGGGGGGGGGAGGTGTAACGCATTGGGGAATGTCACTTCCACATGTGTAACGCATTGGGGAATGTCACTTCCACATGTGTAACGCATTGGGGAATGTCACTTCCACACCAACCGTCTAGTGCGCGCTGTTGGTGACCACTCCCTGGCAAGTCTTTCATCCAATACCATGGTGCTTGTGTCGCCATGTCAGACCCTGAGTCTGTTCATTTCTGTGTCTGGGCCCCTGGGGGTTGTTGCCACTTGGCACATTGGGTGAAGGCAGGGCACCCGAATGGGCGGCGGGTCTGAGGGCTGCCTTATCCCAAGAAACATCTGTAGTTTGGACCGGTATCACGTTTCTGGAAAGTATGATCCCATCACTGGCATCGATGCAGACACAGAGCAAGGATTTACAGGAGGAGGTGTCAGCGGCATTCCCAGTGCCTGTAGGTGCAGCTGGAGGATTCCAACCGCTTTCATGCACAGGAGATGGTGCTAATAATGTGTGGTATCCAAGCCTAAACTGAACAGGTGGTGTCCGCGGTGGAAGCCTTAGGGCAAGAAGTTAGAGCAATGCGTCAAGACATCCAAGACATGGGGCAATCTAGCATACTGGCTATTGCGCAGTACCGGGAAGCGTAGGCACAGGCAGACATGTACCGGGACACATGGACATTGCTGTGGCACACCAGAGCTTGGCCCATTCACAAAGGGTCATTGCAGAGGCAGTGAGGGAAATGACGAGGCAGTGAAGGACATGACTCACTCACTGAGGGATGTGTCCCAGTTTCAGCGCTACATCATTGAGGGCATCGAGACCCTGGTTCAGATGAGAGCATCCAGAACTGGCAGCACCAGGTGATGGTGAAGCCTCCGGAGCTCACCTTGGCCTCACCTCCATCCTATGGAGTCGTCCGGGGCCCATTGAGCATCTCGAGGAAGGAGGAAGTGATGGAACCCAGGTGATACCTCACACTGGGGAGGTGCTGAACACCTCAGCACTTCCAAATCCCTCCCATCTGACATTGGCGCGTCTGATGGGCAGAGTGTGAGAAACGCAACTGGTTGCCTCCACATCTGATTTGCTGTCTGGGGTCACACCTAGAAGGAGCAGTAGGCCACATACAATTAACAAGTTAGACACCACCCTAACCCCAACCCTACACTAAGTTGGCACGGGTGTACCCCATCGGTGGGCCATGTGTTATCCCTCCATGCTTAGAGGCTTGTGTGTGGCTGGGTCCTATATATGGGGTGAGTTTGGGAAGTGAGCATCTGCTGAGAGTGTAGCTGTAGTGTGATGTGGGTCCTGGGTGTGACACACAAGTTGTGACAACCTCTCTGGGGGCAGGATGGATAGGAGCAGGTGCGCAGTGAGTAGGCAGGACTTGGAGACAGCTGATGGTCCCGTGGGGTAGGCTGGCAGATAGTGTCACTATCGATTTGGGCATGATGCCCGATTCTCCGCCTGATCGCGATTCGCATTTCCAGCATCGCGAAGCAGAGAACCAGCCCTCTGTTGTTAATCCTGATTTGTTCAGCCTGTGTAGACCTTCGCCCCCAACTACAAGGCACATTTTTATTGCTCTCTTGTCTGGTTCAGACAGACCTGAGTCAAGAAATGTATGGGGCTGGATTCTCCGATTTTGAGACTATGTCTGGAGGAAGTGTCTAGTTTTACAATGAAAATGTCGGCGGCGCCCCGGCACCGATGTTCCGCCTGGTGAGGGGGGGGCTAGCAGCCGCGCCACGCAAAACCCCTTGGCTTTACCTGCAGATACGGATGGAGAATTGCCCGGTCCGTGGCTGCTCATGCGTACGGCGGTGACCTGTAGCGGCCGCACCGTACAACATGGCACCGGCTGTGTGCGGACCCGGCCTGCCAGATAGTTCTCCCCTGTAACCCCCCTCGCCACCGCCGGACCACCCCACATCAGTCCCCCCAGCCCCGCCGAAGCCCCCACTGCCAGCGGAATGGCCCCCCTCCCCCAACTGTGGCGGCACTGGACACAGTCCGCCGCCGCCACGCAAGGACCCAGAAAATTGTGAGGACACGCGACCAACGCTGTCGGGAAGTCAGCCCATCGGAGCAGAGCAACGGGGGAGGGCCTCAGGTGGCGTCCTGAGGCCGTTCTAACGGCGTGCGGCATACTCAGCAATTCCGCCCCCCCCCCGATTTTCGGCATAAAAACGGATTCACCGGCCAATCGCCAAACACGATTTAGGCGTCGGCAATCGGAGAATCTCGCCTATGGTGTTTAAACTTTTTGAATTTGGAATGTCGGTCAGCTGTATCCCAACTCAAAGTGGAAACATTTTTGAAAATGTTTTAATAATATCCCTTGCATTTATTTTCCTTCTCCTATAGTATCTGGGATGAGTGTCACTGTAGCTGTTCCTGTGCACTTTTCCAAAGCTCTGCCAATTTTAATCTCAACCTTCTCTGTTTCGATTTTTCAGTCTTTTTAAATTTGACTCTCCGTAACTCACTTTTGATCCTGCCCACAGCCTGACCACTTGTCTTTCCAAAATGAGCCTCTGGCTCCAATGGCTTAATTGACCTGGCAAACTAGACTCAAAGAGTGGGGGGATGACTCTGACATTGGTAAAGTATCAGCACCAATGCAAAATGGCCCTTAACTGGAGCCTTAATTGGAGCCTCAAGCTCTGTGGAGCAGGGATTTATAGTTTATCCCTGGGAAAGGCCCCCAGTGGCAAAAAAGCATCAGAGAGTCACCTTGAGGCATTCCCCCACCCCCTCCCCCTCCCCACTATTTCCCCCACAGGGGCTGGTGTATTCAGTTCAATGCATCAAAATGTAACGCTGCCTTCACTCGAAAAGAAAGTATTATTTTATCTGGAAGATCTCCATTACCATTTCAAATTAGGTCAGGATAATTAAAGTGATTGAGAATTAATACATTGACTGTGCCTGAAGAACTAGCTTGAATAATTACACATGATGTTTTCCCTTTTGCCCCATACACCAGAGTTGCTAAACCTATTACAGCTCAAACGCCATGTCACGAAAATTGAACCAAGTTACAGATGCTCAGGACCTTTTACATTCGCTCAGGCCCTGAGAAAGCCAAACCAAAAGTAGCACTCTGATGCTATTGGCTGTATAGAGGTGAGTCTGTTAATGTACTGAGTCACAGCCATATAGAATTGTGCAATAATTCAGGACAGACGGAGACTATTTGACCCATTATGCCTGGTTGGCTGTGTGAAAGAACTGTTTAATTAGTTGCATTCTTCATTTAGAATCATAGAATCACGACAGTGCAGAAGGAGGCCATTCGGGCCATCGAGCCTGCACCGACCCTTTGGAAGGATCAGGCATTGGGTCAGGCCTCCAACCAATCCTATTAACCCAGCAACCCCGCCTAACCTAACCTTTTGAACACGAAGGGCAATTGATCAAGGCCAATCCACCTAATCTGCTCATCTTTAGACAGTGGAAGAAAACTGGAGCACCCGGAGGAAACCCACGCAATCACGGGCAGAAAGTGCAAACTCCATACAGACGGTCACTCGAGCCCGCAATTGAACCCGGATCCCTGAAGTGCTATCCACTCTGCCACCATGCCACTCTTTAAGTGCAGTTCCTGTCACAATGTAGTAAAAGTGTCAACAATCAAAATACTTTCAGCGTGACTGCCACCATAGGTTCCCGTTGAATGGTTATTCCCAAAAAAATGCAGCCCTTTTAAAAATATTTTTGTTAACCCGCAAAACTTGTAATACCAACAATAAGTTTCTGACGTGATTTAATATATTTTTTAAAAATGAAGATATTTAAAAGTTATCGTGATTTTTTATGTAAGTGGCAAGAAAAACAAATAATTTCTGTGACTAACTATTAACATACCATTACTGGAAGTAATTCTGGCATGATCAGTGACATTTCCGCGGTTGCCATAACAAAACAATGCATTTACATTGCAGAAGGAACAATCAGGCAGAGAGAACAAGGCAATATTTTTTGGGGGCATCTGCGTTGCATTTGGCTGTGTATGACTATAACAGCTCTGATATATGAGTATTGGTTGGATCCATTCAGCACTTCCATTTTACATACTGGTGCGAAATAGAGATTTGCATGCATATGTGGAAGTGAGAATAGAAATCAGATGAAAGGGTGGCAGAGTCTTAATGTTCCAGCTCTTAAATACTCTCTTTCAGAATTGGCTTAAATCATTTCCATTTGAAAATCCGTTTCATTGCTAACCAGCAAGGAATTCAAGTAATCTTCCCGCGTATTGAATAAGCCAACCAGAAATCCATTTTCTTGAGCTATAATCATGGATGGGAAGTAAGTCAGTTCACTTCTCTGCAACTCGGTCTGAAATAGTTTATGCTTACTTATAAAAGCAAAAACACTGCAGCACTTCATCTAAAAACTTCAACTCTCCTTGCAATTGCATTTCTAATGTGCCCAGACGCAGCCACCCATCTGCTGGAGAAACCAAACACTAAGCTGACTGAGGATCTGTTGAGGCAGGGTTAGTTTTGCCCTTTGCTGTCATGAACACTTTCACAGGATTCAGCCACTCAGAATAGCAAGTGCAGTACAGCGAAGCGTGAGGTCAGGAGGAATGATTTCATCATTGAGTTCTTCAGTCAGTTTTTCACTTGCCTGCATTTCAGTGAACCGTTTTCAATGTCATTCACAATTTCCAAAGTAATTGTCATGACTCACTTCAGGCTTGCAGGTTGAAAATTTGCTTTTGCAGCTAATTGCTATTTGGACATAGGTAACTACGGTCTCAAGCTGTCACACTCAATTCCACAGGAGAGGGACTCAAAAATGGGCAGCCTTTCCAGTGGAATCCTGCCTAACAGCATTGGGAATGTGGCAAAAGGGCCAGACATTAAGCTGCGGCCTGGGTACACCAGGTCCTGATTTAATGTAGGGGGCTAGTTGACTCAACCCACCCCTTACAAGACCAGCGATGTGAAAGGAGAGGCGATGGGAACTGTACTTTCAACACCGGGCCTTTCCACATCCCAGTTCTCAGAAACTTAGGGCATGATTTAGATTTTTTGCGTCAGGACCCAAATATTGGGTCAAGTGGATTTCTCAATTCTGCATTATGGGGAACAGTCTCTCAACATTGATTTTCCCCTAAATAAGCAATTACTGGCCATGGGGCAAGTTTGCTGTCCAATTAAGGGTGGTACGTGGGTAAGGTATGGCATTCTTTCTCCTCCTCCTCCAGCATGTCCCCCCTCTGCTGGACCATGTTGCACAGAATGCAGCAAGCCACTACGACATATGAAACCTTCCTGAGGCTATACTGGAGAGCCCCAATAGAGCAATCCAGCGATCTAAACCGCATCTTCAGGATGCCAATGCGTCACTTAATGAGGCTCCTGGTTGCTGCATAGGCATCATTATAGCGGTTCTCTGCCTTGCTCTGGGGCCTTGGGACAGGCACTATGAGCCAATACCTGAGCGGATAACCCTTGTCACCTGGGAGGCAACCCCTCACCCAACGGAGCACCTGGAAGTTGCCTAGAAACGACGAGTGTGCCAGGATGTAGGCATCATGCCGGGGTATCAGGTGCAGTCGTGCATGATGTGCAGCCAATGGTCACACACCAACTGGGTTGTGCTCTGCTATTCCCCTGCTTCCCCTACAGTGGAGCAGCACTCCTGATGAAAGTACTGAGGAGTGGCAGCACCTGGTGTCCCACCGATTAAGCTTAGCTACGCCCATCCTGTTCATGGGTCAGCTGGAGTCTGGCGGTTTCCAAGGGGGCAGTCTCAGTGGGCCGCCGAATGATCAGATGTTCTGTGAACACTTACAGGAGCAGTCCGCAGAGTGAATAGCCAGGGGTCTGTAACTTCTACCGAATGGTTGATTTTAAAACAAATATTGCAGCAATGGTGGTCAGTGTCCGGCCACGCTGATCCCGAGGGGGACAGAGGCCTCAGGGCGGGATTCTCTGTTGTCCGACGCCAATATCGTTATCGGGGACGCTGCCTGTTTTTGGATGCTCTGACCCCTCCAAATCATCGTCATCGAGTAGTACGTCACATGCCATTGGGACGGCCTCAGGATGTTACCTGAAGGTCCTCTCCCCGATGGACCAAGTTCCCGACAGTGCGGGACACGTGTGCCCTCAGTTTTCGAGAACCCGGCGTGGCGGCTGTGGACTGTGTATGCTGTAATTCATTGGTTGGAATGTTACAACCCTGTCGCAGTGACCTGTTCAAAACTTCAGCAGAAATGGAAGATCCCGCCAGCGAGAGGGGCTGTAAAATTATACCGGAGTGGTTGTAAAATCCCACCCTATGATTCTATGAGATGGATGCCGATTTTTTTTGTTGCACAGGGAAGTGAGATCTGAAGCCCAGCAAGGAGGAATCATCTACATTTAGGCCTTGTCAGAACAGACAGATCAGTTGCTGGGTGGAAACCCGATTTGCTGATTGGTGAGCTTTGATGAAACTCTGACAGTGAGCCACTGCATTCGAAACTGCCTCCAGGTTTTCTGTTCAGTCACAGAGGGCAGTCAGATGACTCATTCGTTCTGTCAAAGAAAGGAGGTGGATTTCTCCATTTTTGAGACTATGCATTGACACCTGTGCAGGATATGTGGTCTTCCACGACAGCAAAACTGGCGGCGCTCCCGGACCGACTCAGCTACTGTTAAAGGGCTAGCACCGGTGCCACGTGAACACAATCAATTCCAATGAGAAACGGTGCTGGATTCACCGGATTGGCGATTGACACTCAGCAGGCTGACAAGCTGCAGCTGCATATACACACTTCACTCCCCACAAACACCACCCAGCCAATAAGATGGCAATGAGGAGAGCAGCACCCCGTTCCGTGGATGCAGAGCTGTAGGTCCTCTTGGACGCGGTGGAGGAGGGACAATTGAGCCTGTACCCTGGCCCGGGAAGGGCGCTGCCAGCCCCCGCAATTCGCCGTGCCTGGGCCCACATGGCAGAGGTGGTCAATATTGTCAGCAACACAGTCTGGACTGGACTACAGTGCCGGAAAAAACTGCACAACCTCCTCATGGCGGCCAGGGTGAGTAGGTGGCACTTTGCCCCTGGCACACCCGTAACCCTACTCCCCCGCCACAACCCGGAGGGCAGCCAAACCCCCACCCTGCACCACATGCCTACACCCATATTGACCACCATGGCCGGTGCCCTGGCCACTGCTACCCACTCCTTTGGCTTCATGCATCGGACTCTCCAACACTGTCGTTTTCTGTTCCCCACCCCGCCCCCAGGAGAAGGCCGCTCATAACCGCCGTGAGCGAGAGAAAACAGAAAATGGACCTGCCATCTCTCTCCGTAGCAGAGCAGAGGGCCCAGAATGTGGTTGGCGGTCCGGAGGAAAGGGTGGTCGCCGGGATAGTGGCCGGCCACAGGCAAGGAAGTGAAACCCTAGTGAGTTGCGATTCCCGTGATATGATTGTCAACCCCAAACAACACCAGCCCCACATCACCCTCACCAACTTCTCACCCCATGCTCACTCTCAACCCCACCCTCACCACCACACCACCCTTACCAACCCCTCCCACAGCACCATCACCCTCATCCCCATCCACCCCCTCACCCCCAAACCATCGTCACCCTCCCCACCCCCTCACCCAGACCCTCACCCCCACACCACACCCCCACATCACTCTCAACCCCCACCCACACGCCCACACTACTCGCACCGCCACCATCCCCACTCCCTCAGGCCCACGGTCTAATCATGCGTCTTGACTTGCAGGACCTGCTTGTGCTGGGGAGGGTCCATCAAGTGTCTAACGCCCCTACCAGAGCCTCCCAGTGACCCGAGCAGTGATGAGGAGAGCAACTCGGACGGCAGCCCTCGACCCTTGACCCAGGACACCCTGGCGCCCGAGTCTGAGGATGTCACGGATTTTCTGTCACAGCTGTCTCCATCAACCATCCCCCATCCCACAGACACTCACCTCGGTTGGGCACTTTAATGAAGCCACTCCTGGGACACTATCTGGTGTTCACCACACAGCTGATCCGGTAGAGCAGGTGGAGGTAGGAATCCCGAGGGGAGGATGGTCGGAGGGTGGGCTTCTGAAATGGACAGTCCCATCGATTGTGGAGGTGCAGTTGCGAAGCCAGTGACTACATGTGGGGTTGTTGGCGAGCATCCAGTACCTGCAGGTGCAGACGTTTCCCAGCACCATAGGGACTCTGGCCCTGAGGCCCATCCCTGATGCCATGGATACCATCGGCTGGCACTTCCCATGCCAGTGGTATGCTCCACGGCCCCCGTCCAACATCCCTGTAGGGACTACTGTGGGTGTTGCCCTGGGTGGGTCGCTTGATGTCCCGCTGGCGGGTGACGGCCGAGTGGGGGGTGCATGGCGCAGGGTGGGATACATGGCAGATAGTTAGGTGCTGGGGTGGGAGTGTAGGGGCAACCATACGGCCAGTGTGTAGCGCAAAAATTACTCACTCAAGTCGAGAAGAGATGAAATCAATCAAGGCTGTATTAAGCAAGACTTGTTCCCCAGCAGCTCAGTTACAGAATACGGCTGTAGGGAGAACTCGAGCTCTTATACTCCGCCTTCAGGGCGGAGCCAGCAGGTGGCAGATCTAACCAGGACCCGGGACCTGTCAGCCAATAGCCTCTCGGCTTCACAGGTACCATACTACCCCTAATATATACCATCACATTCACCCCTTGTTAAAAAAGAACCCGGCGGGGTGGTGGTTCGCATGGTGGTAGGGGTTTACAAGGCTGGTCCTGGAACTGATTTTGCACATTTAGCCCAACAGTTAACTATGTACAGGGTGTCAGAATTATTTACAAGTTTGTTTTCCTTTTCTTGTTGTGTCACGCGGATTCCATGAGTCGAGCGGGTGCCCTGGTCGTTCTTGTCAGTCGCCTCAGCCCCGGTGGTGGTGCAGGTGCTGGCTCGGGCACTGTCGTCTCTGGGAGCAGTGCCCTGTTCGTCCCTGTTTCTTTACTCCTTGGCGGGCACGGGAGGAGGACCGATCCACCCGGGAAGGGAGCGGTCGTGGGGTGCGCCTGTATTGGGGGTGTGTGTGTGTTTCCGGCAGGCGCCAGGTCCCGTAGGGAGACCGTGTCCTGTCGGCCATCGGGGTACGCCACGTAGGCGTACTGGGGATTTGTGTGGAGAAGGTGAACCCTCTCGACTAACGGGTCTGATTTGTGCGCCCGCACATGTTTTCAGAGCAAGATGGGTCCTGGGGCTGCCAGCCAGGTCGGCAGTGATGTTCCGGAGGAGGACTTCCTAGGGGAGACAAGGAGGCGCTTGTGAGGCGTTTGGTTAGTGGTCGTACACAGCAGCGACAGGATGGAGTGGAGGGCATCCGGGAGGACTTCCTGCCACGGGGAAACTGGGAGATTTCTGGGCCTTAGGGCCAGTAGGACGGTCTTCCAGACCGTACCGTTCTCCCGCTCTACCTGACCGTTCCCCCGGGGGTTGTAGCTGGTCGTCCTGCTCGAGGCAATGCCCTTGCTGAGCAGGAACTGATGCAGCTCGTCACTCATGAAGGAGAACCCCCTGTCGCTATGGATATACGCGGGGAAACCGAACAACGTAAAGATGGTGCTAAGGGCTTTAATGACTGTGGCCGCTGTCAGGTCGGGGCAGGGGATGGCGAAGGGGAAATGGGAGTACTCGTCCACCACGTTCAGGAAGTATATGTTGTGGTCAGTGGAGGGGAGGGGGCCTTTGAAATCCAAACTGAGGCGTTCAAAGGGACGGGAATCCTTTATCAGGTGCGCTCTATCTGGCCAGAAAATGTGCGGTTTGCACTCTGCGCAGATTTGGCAGTTCCTGGTGGCTGTACGGACCTCCTCGATCGAGTAGGGGAGGTTGCGGGACTTCACAAAATGGTAGAATCGAGTGACCCCCGGGTGGCAGAGGTCCTCGTGGAGGGCTTGGAGGCGGTCTATTTGTGCGTTGGCACATGTGCCGTGGGATAGGGCATCGGACGGCTCGTTCAGCTTTCCGGGACGGTACAAGATCTCATAGTTATGGGTGGAGAGCTCAATCCTCCACCTCAAGATCTTGTCATTCTTGATTTTGCCCCACTGTGCATTATCGAACATAAAGGCTACCGACCGTTGGTCAGTGAGGAGAGTGAATCTCCTGCCGGCCAGGTAATGCCTCCAATGTCGCACAGCTTCCACAATGGCTTGGGCTTCCTTTTCCACTGAGGAGTGGCGAATTTCTGAGGCGTGGAGGGTCTGGGAAAAAAAGGCCACGGGCCTGCCCGCTTGGTTGAGAGTGGCCGCCAGAGCTACATCGGATGCGTCGCTCTCGACCTGGAAGGAGCGGGACTCGTCGATGGCACGCATCGTGGCCTTTGCAATATCTGCTTTGATGCGGCTGAAGGCCTGGCGGGCCTCTGTCGACAGGGGGATGGTAGTGGACTGGATTAACGGGCGGGCCTTGTCTGCGTACTGGGGAACCCACTGGGCGTAATACGAAAAGAAGCCCAGGCAGTGTTTCAGGGCTTTGGAGCATTGGGGAAGGGGAAATTCCATGAGGGGACGCATGCGTTCGGGGTCGGGGCCTATAACTCCATTGCGCACTACGTATCCCAGGATGGCCAGACGGTGGTGCTAAAAATGCATTTTTCCTCATTATAGGTGAGATTCAGGGCATTAGCGGTCTGGAGGAATTTGCGGAGGTTGGCGTCGTGGTCCTGCTGGTCATGGCCGCAGATGGTTACATTGTCGAGGTATGGGATCGTGGCCCGCAACCCGTGCTGATCAACCATTCGGTCCATCTCCCGTTGGAAGACCGAGACCCCGTTCGTGACGCCGAATGGGACCCTTAAGAAGTGGTAGAGCCGCCCATCTGCCTCGAAGGCAGTGTACTTGCGGTCACTCGAGCGGATGGGGAGCTGGTGGTATGCGGTCTTGAGGTCCACGGTGGAAAAGACCTTGTACTGTGCAATCCGATTGACCATGTCGGATATGCGGGGGAGAGGGTACGCATCGAGCTGTGTGTACCTATTGATGGTCTGACGAGAGTCTGCGACCATCCTCTGCTTCTCCCCGGTCTTCACAACTACCACCTGGGCTCTCCAGGGACTATTGCTGGCCTGGATTATGCCTTCCTTCAGCAGCCGCTGGACTTCAGACCGGATAAATGCTCGGTCCTGGGCGCTGTATTGTCTGCTCCTAGTGGCGATGGGTTTGCAATCCGGGGTGAGGTTCGCAAACAAGGAAGGCGGTTCAACCTTGAGGGTCGCGAGGCTGCAGATAGTGAGTGGGGGTATTGGGCCGCCGAATTGGAACGTTAGGCTCTGGAGGTTACACTGGAAATGTAACCCCAAGAGAGTGGGAGCGCAGAGTTGGGGAAGGATATAAAGCCTATAATTCTTAAACTCCCTCCCTTGCACCGTTAGGTTCGCGATGCAGAACCCTTTGATCTCTACTGAATGGGACCCCGCAGCCAGGAAAAACTTTCCGTGCTCCCAGAGTCGATTAGGCATGGCGTCTCGTACCCGTTGACCAGCACCGTTGTCGTTGCCGTTTGGAGCGTCCGGGGCAGCGATTGGTCCAGGGTCACCGAAGCCAGTCTAGGTTGCTGCACCTGGCGTTTTCTTCCGACCCTGTGGAGACGTCTATGCTGGCGTCATTGGCTATCAGCCAAGATGGCGGCGTCCATGGATCGCACGCGGTCGGGGGTGGACAAAATGGCCGCCCCCATGGATCGCACGTGCCGGGGAGTCACAAGATGGCGGCGCCCATCCTTCCCTCGTGGTGCCCGGGGCCCAAAATGGCGGTGCCCACGGGCCGCACATGGAGCGCTGGGAGGGTTGAATCTGCTGTCCCCGTTCTCCCCCAGAGATTACGGCGACCCCCCCGGGACTGGAACACCGCTGCATAATGCCCCTTTTTGCCGCAGCTTTTACAAATAGCTGCGCGGGCCTGGCAGCGCTGCCGGGTGTGTTTCGCCTGCCCACAAAAATAACAACGGGGGCCCCCGGGATGGTCTGGTGCTCTAGCCGCGCAGGCTTGCGGGGGGGTGGGGGGTGCCGGGGAGTCGGTCGCAACGGGGGTCCACGGAGCCCAAGGGGCTGCCGCGCGGTCGGGGCCGTAGGCGTGGGCATTTTGTGAGGCCACGTCGAGGGAGGCCGCAAGGGCCCGTGCCTCTGTGAGTCCTAATGAGTCTCTCTCTAACAGTCCTTGGCGAATTTGAGAAGAAGTCATACCTGCCACAAAAGCATCCCTGATTAGGAGCTCCGTGTGCTCGTTTGCGCTCACCGACGGGCAGTTGCAGTTCCTTCCCAGAATCAAGAGCGCGCTGTAGAACTCGTCGAGCGATTCTCCGGGGATTTGCCGTCTCGTCGCGAGTTGGTGGCATGCGTAGACCTGGTTTATGGGCCGAATGTAGACAGCTTTCAGCATGGCGAGCGCCGTCGGGAAATCCTCCGCGTCTTCGATGAGCGTGTAGATCTCCGGGCTCACCCTGGAATGCAGGACCTGCATTTTCTGATCTTCCGTGGTCCGGCCGGGGGCCGTTCAAAGGTACCCTTCGAAGCATGCTAGCCAGTGTTTCAACACGGCTGTCGAGTTTGCTGCATGGGGGTTGATTCGCAGACACTCCGCGGCGATCCGGATCTCCATAGTCTTTTAAGCTTGCTTAATAAATTGCAGCGCAACAATTACTCACTCAAGTCGAGAAAAAATCAAATCAATCGAGGCTTTATTAAGCAAGACTTGTTCCCCAGCAGCTCAGTTACAGAATGCGGCTGCTGGGAGAACTCGAGCTCTTATACTCCGCCTTCAGGGCGGAGCCAGCAGGCGGCAGATCCAACCAGGACCCGGGACCTGTCAGCCAATAGACTCTCGGCTTCACAGGTACCATACTACCCCTAATACATACCACCACACAGTTTCACTCTGCAGAACAAGGACCAAGGTGTATGGTCAGTGGGATACGCAAAGTGATGGCTGCCTTGCAGGCTGCAGCAATGGCAGTCCATGACTGGACACCGCCCCAGTCCCATGGCGGGGAGGGGGGGGGGGGGGGGGGGGTCACCCCAGCCACTCTTCCCATTCCTCATCACCCCTCCCCCCCCTGGCCTTTGCAGGGCCCCCCACCCCAGCCAACCCAGTCAGTGTCCGGTCCGGCAGTCCACAGTCGCTCCTCTCCACGTCCTACCTCCTCTCACTGCCGTGGGCAGCACGGTAGCACAAGTGGATAGCACTGTGGCTTCGCAGCACCAGGGTCCCAGGTTCGATTCCCTGCTGGATCACTGTCTGTGCAGAGTCTGCACGTCCTCCCCGTGTCTGCGTGGGTTTCCTCTGGGTGCTCCGATTCCTCCCACAGTCCAAAGACGTGCAGGTTAGGTGGATTGGCCATGCTAAATTGCCCCTAGTGACCAAAAAGGTTAGGAGGGGTTATTGGGTTACAGGGATAGGGTGGAAGTGAGGGCTTAAGTGGGTCGGTGCAGACTCGATGGACCGAACGGCCTCCTTCTGCACTGAATGTTCTATGTTCTCTGATCTACTCCCTCATCAGCCACAGCGCCGGTTTTACATTTTTAAAAGCACAAGTGAAAGACGCCATTGGGAACTCAGCACATCAGAGGTGGAGAATTGCCGAGGCCCCGGAGATATCGGGTCAGGCCCGCTAATGATATGCAAACGATGCTTACTGTACGTACATTCTGGACCATATTGATGCCACAGTCGAGGTGACGGAGAATTGCGATTTGGTGTAAAATTGGCACCTGCCACCATTTCAGCGTCGGAACTTATTCCCCGCCCAATCACGTTTCCCGATTTCACCCTCAGCCAACGGAGAATCCCACCCTGGATTTCTAATAAATATTGGGTCCAACAATACATTAATTTTTTAGGCCACATTAACCACAGGAATAGAGAGGAAATCTGTGAAAGCTGCTACTCTGGTCTTCCTCTCTTATCTGGAGGGGCTGTAGTGAGATGTGAGGAGGATAACAACATCTCCAATTAAACAGGCATGGATGGAAGTGGCTGAGGAAGTAAACATCAGGGGCGGGACTCTCCGTCCCCCCGCCGGTTCAGAGAATCGCCGGGGGCTGGCGTGAATCCCGCCCCTGCCGATTGCCGAATTCTCCGGCACCGGATATTCGGCGGGGGCGGGAATCGCGGCGCACTGGTTGGCGGGCCCCCCCCCCGGCGATTCTCCGGCCCGGATGGGCCGAAGTCCCGCTGCTGGAATGCCTGTCCCGCCGGCGTGGATTAAACCACCTCTCTTACCGGCGGGACAAGGCGGCGCAAGCGGGCTCCGGGGTCCTGGGGCGGGCGTGGGGCGATCTGGCCCCGGGGGGGTGCCCCCACGGTGGCCTGGCCTGCAATCGGGGCCCACCGATCCGCGGGAGGGCCTGTGCCATGGGGGCACTCTTTTCCTTCCGCCTTCGCCATGGTCTCCATGCGCCGCCCAGCAATGTCATTTCCGCGCCAGCTGGCGAGGCACCAAAGGCCTTTCCCGCCAGCTGGCGGGGCGGAAATCAGTCCGGTGTGGGCCTAGCCCCTCAAGGTGAGGGCTCGGCCGCTCAAGATGCGGAGGATTCCGCACCTTTGGGGCGGTGCGATGCTGGACTGATTCGCGCCGTTTTTGGCGCCGGTCGGCAGACATCGCGGCGATTGCGGAGAATTCCGCCCCAGAAGTGTCATCGCACTAATCTGGAGACAATGCACCATGAGAATCCAGGAACTCAGGAAGGCATGAGTGAGTGGTGTAACACCTTCAGGTGCCAAGACTCACACTGTGACTTTCCCATCATTCCGCTGCAGTACATTCCTCAGCCCAACACAGCTTGCAGCTCCACTTATTCCTCCCACTCCAGCACCTCAAATCCCCATCTGGACAGCCAACACTCACAGTCGCGTCATAGTCACTCTCAATTCATTTCACAGTGACCACGACGGACAGCCACACTGCTCTGCTTTCCCGCCTTGCAGGAGTAATGAGTGATGTGTTAAGCACAGTAAGATAACACAGGCTGCAACTGGATGCAGCTTTACCTGAGAGATACTCCACACCTTGAAGTTAGTTCAGTATGATTTATTGAACCTGTCACGCAGTTAGCTCAATCCTCTGTGAGTTCTACTCTCTGCTAACCTAGTGTGATTAATCTGTCTGACTGAACCAGACTAGCTCTTAGCCACGTGCTGTAGGAGTTATATGCTATGCACATCCTGACTCACACTGTAGATGTCACCAGTGGAAAGAGGCGGAGTGTGAGTGCCTCGTGCCTTTTATAGTGGGAAACCACCCCCAAGTGTTCTGCCTGCTGATTGGTTATGTCCTGTTCTCTGTATTCATTAGCTGCCTGTTTGTATCTCATTATGTGCATGTCTGCATGTCATGACATCTCCCCTTTTGAAATGTTTTTCAATAGCCTATGTGAAAGTATTTACATGTGTAGGCCGAAAAACTAACTTATTTACATACAGTAGCAGATGAGAACATATGTACATGTAAAAACAAGTGCCTAAGGTGCGAAAACAGAACATAGCAAACAAAACAAGTATTTATAAGTCCAGTCTCTGGGGCTTGCATCTGATCCTGGTTGACCGCCGGGGAGCTGGTGGTGGGGATGACGGTGCCTTGATAGGTGGGATTGAAGCCTGACTGGTGGCCTCGTGGTTCGAGGTATCAGGAGGTGGCACAATAATGGATGGAAACAATGAAGAGTGTGGTTGTGGGCGGGCAACTGTGCGCAGTACCCGTCTATTTCGCCACACAACAGAGCCATCAGCCATATGCACAACATACGATCGGGGAGCAGCCTGTCGAACAACAACAGCTGGAGCTGACCAGCCTCCATCAGGTAACTTGATCCGAACACCATCCTCCGGGAATAATACAGGCAAATCGGTGGCATGAGCATCATCGCTCTGCTTTTGCCGGTCCCTCAGTTTCTGCACCTTCTGCAGAACCGGGAGGTGATCCATGTCAAGCAAGTGTATGGCTGGAAGAGTCGTCCACAGGTCCCTGTTCATCAGGAGTTGAGCTGGTGACATGCCAGAAGACAGAGGGGTTGCCCTGTACGCAGGCAGCACAAGGTTGACGTCAGAAGCAGAATTCACAGCCTTACAGATGAGTTGCTTCACTATGTGCACCCCTTTCTCAACCTTCCCGTTGGACTGCATGTAATGCAGGCTGGAAATGACGTGATGAAACTGATATATCTGGGCAAATCTTGACCTCTCTTGGCTGCTGAAGCAAGGACCGTTGTCAGTCATGACAGTGAGTGGAATACCATGCCTGGAGAATGGCTCCTTACAGGCCTTGATGATGGTCTTGGATGTGAGGTTCGAGAGCTTCACAACTTCTGGGTAGTTAGAAAAATAATCAATGATTAACACATAATCACGACCATTGGCATGAAAGAGGTCGATGCCCACCTTGGACCAGGGGAGGTCATGATTTTGTGCTGCTGAAGTGTCTCCTTGGCCTGTGCTGGCTGGAAACATTGACAGGTCAGATAGTTGAGGACCATATTTGAGATATCCTGACTAATCCAGGCCAGTAGACAGCTTGCCTGGCTCTGCGCCTGCACTTCTCAACACCCAGATGTCCCTCATGGATTTGCCGGAGCACCAAGCTCTGGAGACTGAGTGGAATGACAATGCGGTCCAGCTTGAGGAGGATGCCATCAACTACCATCAGGTCATCCTTCACATTGAAGAATTGAGGGCACGGCCCTTTTTTGCCAGCCATTGGTGAGGTGGCGCATGACACGCTGCAGACGAGGGTCTTTGGCTGTCTCCTCGCGAATGCGAATCACCCTTTCATGCGACACTGGGAGGTTGCTGGCCCACAGCTGCACCTGTGATTCGATCTGTTGGACGAATGCCGGCGGGTCAGCAGGCAAGGTTATGGAGCGAGACAAGGCATCCACAATAATGAACTCCTTGCCAGGCATGTACACGAGTTCAAAGTCATACCTCCGGAGTCTGAGGAGGATGCGCTGCAACCGGGGCGACATGTCGTTCAGGTCCTTGTGGACAATCTGGACCAGAGGCCTGTGGTCCGTCTCGACAGTGAACATCGGCAGGCCGTAGACATAATCGTGGAACTTGAGAATTCCAGTAAGCAGGCCCAGGCATTCCTTTTCAATATGGCCATACCGCTGCTCGGTGGGTGCCTTTGCCCATGATGCGTAGGCAACCGGTGCCCAGGATGAGGTGTCATCCCGCTGGAGCAACACCGCGCCGATGCCTTCCTGGCTCGCATCTGTCGAGATTTTCGTTTCCCTGTCAGGGTCATAAAATGCCAATACAGGTGCAGTGGTGAGCTTGGCTTTCAGCTCCAACCACTCTGCTTGATGAGCTGCCTGCCACTCAAAGGCAGTAAACTTTTTCACCAGGTGTCTGAGGGTCGTGGTGTGTGAGGCCAGGTTTGGGATAAACTTGCCCAAGAAGTTTCGCATGCATAAAAAACGCAGCACCGCATTCTTGTCTTCAGGGGTCTTCATGGCTTCGATGGCCTTGATCTTGTCTGCGCCGGGCGCACACCCTGCTGAGAGATCTGGTCACCTAAGAACTTAAGTGTCGACATGCCAAAGCAACACCTGGCCCTGTTCAGCTTGAGGCCATTGGCATGGACATGGCGGAATACCTGCTGGAGACGAGAGATGTGCTCTTTGGGGGTCGTGGACCATATGATGATGCCGTCCACATACACACAAACCCCTTCAATGCCCTCCATCATCTGCTCCATGATTCTATGGAAGATCTCCGAGGCCGAGACAATGCCAAACGGCAAACGATTGTAGCAGTACCTGCCAAACGGTGTGTTGAAGGTGCAGAGCCTTCTGCTGGACTCATCCAGTTGGATTTGCCAGAATCCCTGTGATGCATCTAGCTTTGTGAAAAACCGGGCGTGTGCCATCTCACTTGTGAGTTCCTCCCGCTTGAGGCTGGGGTAGTGTTCCCGCATTATATTCTGGTTGAGATCCTTGGGATCAATACAGATGTGCAGCTCACCCGATGGCTTTTTCACACATACCATCGAGCTGACCCAGTCCGTCGGTTCTGTAACTTTAGAAATGATGCCCTGGTTCTGAAGAGCCTTTAACTGCGCCTTCAGGCACTCCCTCAGTGGAGCTGGGACCCGGCGTGGTGCATGGACCACAGGCGTGGCATCAGGCCGTAACAGGATCTTGTACCGTTATGGCAGAGTGCCCATCCCGTCGAACACATCCGGATACTGAGCTAGGATGTCGTCAATGTCGGCTTGAAGATCCGCGTTGGGGGAGGTCATTGTGTAAACCCGCTGCACAAGGTGTAGCTGCTTGCATGCCTGTGCGCCAAGCAGGGAGGCCCTGTCTGGCTTGACGATTTCAAACCGTAGCCTTGCGTGAATGCTCCTGTTGGAGACGAGCAGATGGCAAGATCCCAGTGCTGTGATGGCATTGCCGTTATAGTCCAGGAGCGGGCAGGGTGCTGGAAGGACCTTGGGTGGCTTCTTGATGCGGTTGAAATCCGTCTGTGAAAGGAGATTGGCAGCCGCACTTGTGTCCAGCTTGAACTGGATAGAGCATTGATTTACTTGCAGCACGGCACGCCATGCGTCCTCAGAATCCAGATTAAGGATGGACAGGCGTCGTGATGATGTTGATGAGGCATGTTCACATGTGGCAATGATGCCCACATGGTAGGGGGACTCCAGGCAGTCGTCCTCTGGGTCCGTTGTACTGCCAGGATCAGAATCCTGTAAACCTTGCTGTACATCCTGACGCGTCTGCGTTGGGATTGGGAGCGCTGGCCCTTGACTGGTGGTGCAGACCTGCACACGGCTGCATAGTGTCCAGGCTTCCCCCAATTTAAACATCACCTGCCTCTTGCAGGGCAGTGTCTCTTTAAGTGGGCTGTGCCGCAGTTCGGGCACGTCATGATGTCATTACGCTAGGTGCGTCGTCGCACATGCGCAGTGCGGTCGGCAGATGTTCGCACCTGCGCAGAGTGGTGATCGGCCACTTCATCGTCCCAGTCGCATCGCGCATGCGTGGGGCTCCGGGAAGAGCGCGCAAAATGGCCGCTATCATCAATGCTGAGGCGCTGCATCCGGGCAATGGCCTGTACACTCTCTGCCTCGTGGGAGGCAGGTTTCTCATTTTACGCCGATTTGTATTGGGAATACCGTTTTTTTGCGTGCTCATGCACTGTACATGTTTCAATCGCAACTGGCAGGGTTATATTCTTGATTTTTAAAAGCCGCTCTCTCAGAGGATCAGAGTGAACTCCGAAAACAATCTGGTCCCCGATCATGGAGTCAGCAATATCACCAAAGTTGCAGGACAGCACTCATAGGCAGAGTTTAGTTTGGAAGGAGTTGAAAGATTCATCTTTACCTTGGAGGCGTTGTTTGAACATGTAGCACTCAAAGATTTCATTGGTGTCCACTTCACAGTGACTATCAGACATGTCCAGGACGGTCTGAAACTTTGTCTTGTCCTGGCCTTCGGTGAAGTTCAGCGAGTTGAAGAGTTGGATGGCTTGATCCCCTGCAGTTGAGAGGAGAAGCGTGATCTTCCTTGTATCAGATGCACCCTCGAGGTCTGAGGCTTCGATGTACAACAGAAACCTTTGCTTGAATGTCCGCCAGTTGGCACTGAGATTGCCGGAGGTCTGTTGAGGAGCCTGGATCTTCTCCATTACATTAGCTGGTCGTCGCGGAACAGGTTGTGGTAAATCACCTAGGGATTGCAGTCTCCTGGTATCATGTTGTCTTAAGCACAGTAAGAGAACACGGGCTGCAACTGGATGCAGCTTTACCTGAGAGATGCTCCACACCTTGAAGTTAGTTCAGTATGATTTATTGAACCTGTCACACAGTTAGCTCAATCCTCTGTGAGTTCGACTCTCTGCTAACCTAGTGTGATTAATCTGTCTGACTAAACCAGACTAGCTCTTAGCCATGTGCTGTAGGAGTTATATGATATGTACACTCTGACTCACACTGTAGATGTCACCAGTGGAAAGAGGCGGAGTGTGAGTGCCTCGTGCCTTTTATAGTGGGAAACCACCTCCAAGTGTTCTGCCTGCTGATTGGTTATGTCCTGTTCTCTGTATTCATTAGCTGCCTGTTTGTATCTCATTTTGTGCATGTCTGCATAACTTGACAACGAGGACACAACTTGATGTGAGACAGCGTGGGTGGTGGGTTCAATGATCCTCCAGTGACAGGCACCATGACATCATTGGCAATACATACTCACCTGGTCCACTGGGAAGAATGTCTTAATCTAGGAGGTTGCAAATTTCAGCAATGAGATCTTGAACCTCCTGAGGCACGGGTGCTCTGAAATGTTGAGATAATTAATCCTCCTCCGCCTGTAGATCCTAAATTAAGGTCTCACTTCATGTTAGCTGGATCTCGGTGTCCACTACCTCTGTCTTGTGAAGGGACATGTGGCTGAGGAGAAGGCAGCTCATGCTGCTGTTGCTCCTGCTGCTGATGGTCCAGTCGGTGTTGGCATCATTTCTACTTTTGCCCTGAGCAGAGGTAGAACTTGGAACTGTGTAAGCTGCTCTCAGGTGTGGTGACGGCTGGCAACAGAGAAATGCAGCTGAAGGTGAGTAGATGCTGGACAGGTGAAGTGACTTTGAAGAATCTGGCAATCGCCTGCCAAGCAATAATAACACACTCTGAGAGAGGAAGTGCTTTAAGCACCGGCCCCTCACTTCATCATGATCGGGACTGTTCAGTTTCACTGAAGAAGCACTTCCCTGTACTGGGTACTTGTTTCAGTGACAATGGCAAGCTGCTGACAAGTCAGGAACCAGGTGCTCTGGTTGCGAAAGTCAGAATCCAAGGTTATAGAAGTTATCAGTTACCTTAATTGGCTTCCTACCAGATCCAAGGGGTTCCCCACTGGCCTCAGTGCCTGCGGAGAGGCAAACCTAAAAACTGCAACAATTTCAAGGGTTTTAACTTCCTACCTGTACACAAACCCAACTCCCCTTGGCTGGGAAAATTCCCCCTTGAGTTTGTGACTGATCTGCATTAGTATGAGAAAGCGACCCAAGAGCAGTACGTTGCAAAATTTATGCTGGTTGCTGAAGATAATGGAAATTGCGACTTATCCAAGACCAGAGATAGCAGCTAAACTGTTGGACTCTCGATGCTGAGGCTGAAATAAAAAACCTGCTGCTGCCAGGAAGAAGAGTTGATATTCAGCAGTCTGAGTGTAGCAACTTTCCTGATTTCTCATTTAGTTTCAGTTACTGTAGTTGCCGATTAATAATGAGAGCGCACACATTGCGATTCCTGACCCTGTCTTGTGCTATCACCAACACCCAGCACAAACAAGTATTTGATTAAATTTGCAATTCTTACACTCATATTTCACTTACTTGTGAAGCAAGTAGATCAAATTCCGTTCCATAGATATCTTAACTATGAGACTGTAATTAAATAACAACAAAGTGGGAAGCAATATGGATATTCACATCATGAAAACAGTTGGGAAAAAAACTGTGTCCGTACAGATACTATGCTGGATATTATACTAGGGCCCTTACTGATTAGGTTTCTGCACTGATGTCCAAATAACTCTTTCAACAAAGTTTCTGATCACAGAGGAAGCTATGTATCAGATTTAATAACCCATGAAATATGAGAAAGAAAGGTAATTTTCAATTTATTGTCCAACTATTTTTCCGAAAGGATATTGCTTCATGGTGCGATATGGTTCAATAATCCCATTTTACACATCTGGACAGAGGTAATTATTAGAATCATTCAACCCATTTTAGAGAATGATTCTACTTGCTGTCACATCTTGTTATCAGATAATGATGTTCATTTGGAACACTGACATCTAATACAAACAAATAAAGGGATCACTGACTTTTGACACACTTACCAGGAATCTCATTCCTGAGAACTCGCTTATCTGTGCTTTTAAAGAGTTGGGAATTGGCAGACTGCAGTACTATAGTGTGCAATGATTCAACTGTATGTGTGTCATACAGATTCAGGTAGAGTTACCAAATATTCAAAGTGCAAGTACATTTATTTAGCGCAGGTCAAGTTTTATAATGTTCTGATACACTACACACTTGGCTCTATTGCATTTAATGCAGCTACTGGCTCCATTCCAACTTTAACTCAAAAAAGTACATTTATTGTATCCACCATTGCTTCTTCTCATTCTAACTTCTCTTACTGGTACCCAATACATGGTGCCACGGCAAGTCTCTTAATCCTTGCCCACACTCTCAACTTTGTTGAGGTTCCCACTGGTGGCATTTTCTGGTGGGTATTGAAACCCTCACATCCCTCAGTACGCCCACCGGCGTTTCAGAGATAGCTTCCTAATTGACTGCCTCCAGGCACGCATTTCAGGCTGGCAGCCCCAGCAGAGGAGGTGGGGAGGTGAGGCAGGCAGGACAGTGCATGGGCCCCTCAACATGAATCAGCCTTACATTGAAGATATCAAATAAACTGACCAAAAGCTGGTAGGGATATGAAGGGTGGAGGGGAAACATCTCCAAGGAAGTGGTGATAGACACAGTTATGCCTTTTGATCCTGGTCACTCTGTCATTTGGGCAAGAGCTGCTGTCCTCCCAACTAAGTGGGGGGGGGGGGGGGCTGCTCCGAATACAGTAATATTTATGCAGTAATCAGTCGTAAAATGGTGCTAAAGTGGACCCTTAATATCCCTAGTCGATTGCCCCTCTGTGAAGCAGGCAGCCAACTGGTTCCTAGTCTGACCCTGTGAAAGTCCCCTGTGTCATAATATACACCAGTATATCATGGTGCAGACACACACACACACACTGATGGACATGCAGTGGGACCAATCAGCATACACAACACCGCAACCAATCACCAGTGAGAGCACTATAAAGACAGGGGACGGGAGAGTTCCCGCTTTTTCTAGTATTTGCCAGCTCGGAGCACAGAGCTCGCAGCCTGCAACACAGACATTCACCATGTGCTGAGTGCATCACTAGGCAAGGGTCAACAGTTAAAGCTGGTATTGCATTTACCCACAGTTCAAGTATGTTAATATAGTTAACCTTATAATAAAAGAGAGTTGCACCACTTCCAGTGTGGCTGACCTGTTTGTGATCCAGAACACCCAACACATCACCCTGGAATGGGGAATACATTGAGAAGTGTCCCAACTCAGGTCCCTGCTATTTTTCTGACCACACTGTCCCTAACCCTGTTTCCACTGGGCTGGGAAAATTCACCCCATGTGTCAGATCCACATTGTCCTAGTAAAATTACTGAGTTGGCCATACTCTTTTAGCCACGTGCACTCATGTCAGGACGGAAAACCTGACATATAATATAGGTAAGTGTACTTCTGTACATATTTATTTAACACATATCCACTCAAATTGAGCATGGAATTTTGCAGTGCTCTTCCAGCAAAGTTTGGAATTTTAGCATGCATTTAAAGCCGCTTCTAAGATTTTGGCTAGTTGTACTCTGACCCCACCAGAGTGATTACTGATAATGCTGACTAACACAATAAACCACACCAGCCCCACATCTGCTCTTCATTCTATCCAGCATGCAGTTGGATGCTAACCATGCCCTTTACTTTGGTGTTCCCTGTTAGATCTTGGTATGTATTTGTTGTCACTGCAAACAGAAAAAGAAGTCGAGGTGCTACGCTATAAGTTTGTGAAAACATAAGAGATGTTGTTTCTAATGGGTAAGGTGATGAACTCTTCAAAAGCCCGCAAAATACTCCACTGACTCCACTCCATATAAGGTGACATTTCACTAGCCAATAGTGTTACTTGAATACATAACAGAACTGTTTACAATTTGATACAGCTCCAAGTGAAGAATTACCTTTCCATAAGCTCCAACATAGCTAATGGGATTTGCCAGAGAATGGCAGCTCTGAAGCAGCTGCCATACACACGCAGGAATTGGAGTCGGCCATTTGGATCCTTGAACTTTCAATCAGTTACATCAAGGATGATCTGTAACTGAGCTCCATCTGTTCACCTGTATCTCATGATAGGTTGACCGAACAAAAATCTATTCGTTTTCACTCTTGAACATTTTAATTTCCCAGCTCCACAGCCTTCCAAGTGAAAAGGTCCAGATTTGCACTACACTTTGTGTGAAAAAGTGTTTCATAATTCCCAACAGGCCCAGCTCCAATTTTTAAGATTACACCAGTTCTGGATTCTCCTTGGAATCCAGGTCTGGTATAATTTTAAACTTGTTTCTCAGTATCTGTCCTATTGAATCCCTTTATCATTTCAAGCACCTCAACAAAATCACCCAGCAACCCTCTAAACCTGAGAGAATGCAAACCATAATTGTGTGATCGATCCTATAGTATAAATCTTAAAGTACGGTGTCATGCTGGTGAATCTACACGACACCCACTTCAAAGCCAACATATACTTGCCAAGGCGCAATGACTGAATGTAAATGATCACCGTACTGTACAACTGAAGCATCACCTCCACACCCTTGTATTCTAACCTACTTGAAATAATACATACACATTTTGTAGCAGTACACTTGCTTTTGGTGATTTACCTTCATGGATATCTAAATGCTTTTTTATTCTCCATAGCTGCTAGATTCTCATTATTAACAAGTTAGTTTCAAAAAAGTGTCAAATCGGATTTGAAATGTTAACTTTATCTCTCTCCACAGATTCTGCCAGACCTGCTGAGTTTTTCCAGCACTTTCTGTTTTTAGTTCTTATCAAATGACTGACAGGCTGTCAGTCATAGCCTCTGCTATTTCCCTCCCTGTCAGATGTACCGAGACATCTTTCACTGATGATATTGCTGGAACAGACTACCAGGAGGCAAAACCAAAGTAGAGAACTCTTATGCAGGTAAGAAAATTGAATTTTACAAAGAAACCCACCATTTGTTACAATTACAGGAGTCTCGAAAAGGTTTAAGGCAGATTGGTTTACTCTAAAGGTAAATGCAAGTCGCAAGGCAGCGGGGAGTACAACAAATCAGCCGGGACCATCCGAGGATGCTGGTTCCCTTCCTGGCCTGCTTTTGTCCATGGATTTTAATGAGCCCTGCTGTTGGGTCTCCGCCCCTCAGCAGCGGAGCGTGTATCCACAAGCCCTATGGGAGATCAATCAGGTCATCCCTGTGGATCTCATGGGGGCTATAACACTATTGTTTTACTCAGTAGAGTAAGGATTATTTTAAAATGTATTTGCTCTGTGTCTGCTTCTTTAAATTTTAATATGCTTGATTTCATTTTAAGCAAAGGATGTTTTGAAATATTACTAATATTTAAGTATTGGTATTTGTTTGAACATACCTACCCAGTTATTTATGTAAGCAGAGCTAATTTTTGATATAAAATTAAAGGCAGTAAAAATTATTCAACAATAAATAAGGAACCAATGTGCAGCGTTAATCATGTGAACCAGATATTTCATATCAATACCTCTGATGTTTTGAAGAAAACCTTTTCTGTCTTTGTCTACAGTCTCTATTGGCATGCGTGGGTTGACATTTTTATTCACGTTACCAAGGAAACAAATTTTTCAATGCTGTGATGCCATTTTGTCAGCAAAAATACACTATTGTACAACATTTAACATTTTCTCTTCAGAGTGAATGCATCGCTCTAATTAAAATGGAATGCATATAGGCTGACCTAATTAAATTTGCAAAATAGAGCCCCTTTAAAAATCAGTATGTGTAATCTGTTGGTTTATTTAAGAATAATGTTTTCTTTAGAAAGGCTTATGCAAGCTGAATTTCAAAACTGTCAAAAGATTTTCTATTCTGATTTTTTTTTTAATGTCTGGACATTTCTTTAGTTACGGAAAGCTCTGTAATCTTGAAATGAATGCTTTATAACAATACTTTTGTTTTGGTCGAGGTGTGTTTTTATTTAAATAATTCATCGATTTAGTTGAGTGAAATAATAAAAGTTTCAGTGGCAGTGTAAGAGCAAAAAAACTATACAATAATATTCTCCCAACTATTCACTTCTGCGTTGTTGGGGAATTAAAATAATGCTGGCAATTCTGTATATTAAGGCATGTAGTTTCTTGCTTGTTTGCAGCAATGTGGATAACTGTAAACAGGCTGAAAGGATGCAATCTTCCTGAGTTTAGACGTCATTACAGCAACTTCCAGGCCCAAGATATTTAGACCTGGGACTTCATAATCACTGTTGTGATGATACGCGGAGAGAAAACTTCCTGGAGGCTATTTACTATTACCGATGAGAAAGAGTGAAAATTGATGTATGCACCAAATTCGACAGTTGAGATGAAATACCATTTTAATGATTGAAATGTTAATTTTTTTCCCACACAGTGGCATATAATGATCTGTGAGCACATCACTAACATGTGACGTTTAAACATTAGAATAATGATGCATTGTCTCAAAGAACACTTGTCTTAAATATTTAATGTTTTGGTTCCAAAGTGGTGTTTAAAAAAGATTATTCAGAACACTGCGGAGATGTTATGATAACTGACATTAAGAGGTTAAAAAGTCTATTGTTTTGAGGGCAAGTCAAACAATAAGAGGGAAAGTGATTGGCCTAAGGATTATTTTTGGATCAATGATTACACTGATCAAGTGTCTTTAAAAGAATAAGATAAAAGAATGTTCACATGAGACCCTGTGGTGTTTTAACTGTACCAACTCATGTTCTTGTGCTTTACTGAGATCAAAGCCAACATGAATTATTGATCTCAGATTCCAGCAGTCTCTAACCTTTGATCCCAATATTTTACCTTGTTTCTTGTTTTACTGGTATAACTATTCTTCCAAGGGAAGCTCGACATAGCTGAATGTCATTCACTGTATGTTTTGATGTTGTGCTCAGCAATATTACATAAGGACATAAGAACTAGGAGCAGGAGTAGGCCATCTGGCCCCTCGAGCCTGCTCCGCCATTCAATGAGATCATGGCTGATCTTTTGTGGACTCAGCTCCACTTTCCAGCCCAAACACCACAACCCTTAATCCCTTTATTCTTCAAAAAACTATCTATCTTTATCTTAAAAACATTTAATGAAGGAGCCTCGACTGGTTCACGGGACAAGGAATTCCATAGATTCACAACCCTTTGGGTGAAGAAGGTCCTCCTAAACTCAGTCCTAAATCTACTAGGGGCTTTTTACAGTAACTTCATTTGAAGCCTACTTGTGACAATAAGCGATTTTCATTTTCAACTTTCATTTTCATTTAATGTCACTTCCCCTTATTTTGAGGCTATGCCCCCTAGTTCTGCTTTCACCCGCCAGTGCAAACAACCTGTGCGCATCTATCCTATCTATTCCCTTCATAGTTTTATATGTTTCTATAAGATCCCCCCTCATCCTTCTAAATTCCAACGAGTACAGTCCCAGCCTACTCAACCTCTCCTCGTAATCCAACCCCTTCAGCTCTGGGATTAACCTAATGAATCTCCTCTGCACACCCTGCAGTGCCAATATGTCCTTTCTCAAGTAAAAAGACCAAAACTGAACACAATACTCCAGGTGTGGCCTCACTAACACCGTATACAATTGCAGCATAACCTCCCTAATCTTAAACTCCATCCCTCTAGCAATGAAGGACAAAATTCCATTTGCCTTCTTAATCACCTATTGCGCCTGTACACCAACGTTTTGTGACTCATGCACTAGCACACCCAGGTCTCTCTGCACAGCAGCATGTTTTAATATTTTATCATTTAAATAATAATCCCTTTTGCTGTTATTCCTACCAAAAAGGATAACCTCACAATTGTCAACATTGTATTCCATCTGCCAGACCCTAGCCCATTCACTTAGCCTATCCAAATCCCTCTGCAGACTTCCAGTATCCTCTGCACTTTTTGCTGTACCAGTCATCTTAGTGTCGTCTGCAAAGTTGGACACATTGCCCTTGGTCCCCAACTCCAAATCATCTATGTAAATTGTGAACAATTGTGGGCCCAACACTGATCCCTGAGGGACACCACTAGCTACTGATTGCCAACCAGAGAAACACCCATTAATCCCCACTCTTTGCTTTCTATTAATTAACCAATCCTCTATCCATGCTGCTACTTTACCCTTAATGCCATGCATCTTTATCTTGTGCAGCAACCTTTTGTGTGGCACCTTGCCAAAGGCTTTCTGGAAATCCAGATATACTACATCCATCAGTGACTTTTTCGTCTTACTATTCCTGATTTCCATCCAAATGGATTCAACCTTATCCTCCATAGTACCGATAGCATCCCTTACTATTGCCCGAATGTCGGCCATTTCCATCCACTCTGTCCTTCCGTATAGTTTGATACCCTCGGATATTTAACTCCCAGTCGTGAACATCCTTTAACCATGTTTCAGTAATGACCACTAAATCATAGTCATTCACGATTATTTGCGCCATCAACTCATTTACCTTATTCCGAATACTACGAGCATTCAGGTAAAGTACACTTATGTTGGCTTTTTTACCTCTGTTTTGAATCTTAACCCCTCGATAAGTAGCCTCTCCTAACTTATATTTCCTCTTAACTTTTCTCCTAATTTTCCTTGTCGTTGAACCCATATCTTCATGTAACAACCTTCCGCGTCGCTTACCATTCATGTTTTTAGTTCCCGTTTTATTCCTTTTAGTATTACTGGGCCTATTCACTGAGCTCCCCTCAGTCACTGTACCTTGTACTCTCGCCCTTTTTGATTTTTGACGATGGCTTCCCTGCTTACACTTTCCCCCTTCCTGCCTTTTTTTCCTGTCCCTGTTTTGCTACCTTCCCACTTCCTGCATCGGTTCCCATCCCCCTGCCACATTAGTTTAAACCCTCCCCTTTGGATTACTGTGCAATCCAAAGTATGGCAGCCTTGCAGTTTTGCATGTGTTACATAAATTGAAATGTGTCAAGTAGCAGTGCACTGCATAACACAATAATTGTATAACTGTTTATACAACATTTTCCATTATGCAAAACAATCAGATATACATATTTTCATGCATAATTTTAATCTCACATTTTGTAAGCAAAGATCCATTTCAGGATTTAAAACGGTGGGTCACTCAATCCACAAACATTTTGAAATCTCATGCAAAGACAGATATGTTGGCTGCAGCAATTATATGTCATAATCACTCAATACGTTTTCATGCTCTTTCATTCAATGTCTTTGATCTGTCTGCCCATTAACCAACCATAATCCTTAGACCAGTTTTACTACGTTCTTAAAGCAATCTATAATTCAATTCAATATCCAAAATTCAGCTAGCCAATCATCTTAATCTTTCCATTGTATTTGTGTTTTAGCATAGTGGATGTTGCAAAACAAAACTGTTAAAATACGTTCAAGCCTTCTGACTCAGATAAAGCAACATTGGCCAAATGTGAGCCAACCCTATCCTAAAACCAAAGTCTTTTTCTGGTCTATTTATAAAATCTCAGAAGCAGCATAATGATTAATGGCATTAATATTTTAAACATGTTAATTATCAGTCTGTACAAGTGTGGAACTATTGGATCAATATCATTATGAATTTATGATGTGGAGATGCCGGCGTTGGACTGGGGTGAGTACAGTAAGAAGTCTTACAACACCAGGTTAAAGTCCAACAGGTTTGTTTCAAACACTAGCTTTCGGAGCACTGCTCCTTCCTCAGGTGAAGGAGCAGTGCTCACCTCACCTGAGGAAGGAGCAGTGCTCCGAAAGCTAGTGTTTGAAACAAACCTATTGGACTTTAACCTGGTGTTGTAAGACGTCTTATTATGAATTTAGCCATCATATTTAATATAGAGTTTTTTCAACATGCAAAGGCAGCACGGTGGCACAGTGGTTAGCACTGCTGCTTCACAGTGCCAGGGTCCCAGGTTCAATTCTGGCCTCGGGTTACTGTCTGTGTGGAGTTTGCACTTTCTTCGCATGTCTGCGTGAGTTTCCTCCAGTACTCCGGTTTCCTCCCACAGTCCAAAACTGTGCAGGTTAAGTGGGTTGGCCATGCTAAATTGTCCCTTAGTGTTCACAAAGGTTAGGTTGGGTTATGAGGATAGGGCAGGGAGTGGGCCAAGGGAGGATGCTCTTTCCAAGGGTCGGTGCAGACTCGATGGGCTGAATGGCCTCCTTCTGCACTGTAGAGATTCTATAACTTCCTTTCGTGTTAGGTTGGGAAAATGGTTTGCGCAACTTTTAAATGTAAGCTTCATGCACTTGTTTTTTGATTCCTCAACAATAAATTATAAACTGAGTAAAATTTACATCTAGGGTTATTGAGCTGACACTCTTACTCAAACAAAAATCGCCATCCATATAATTAAATCTGGTTTAAAAAGCTGTTTAATTGTGATATATAAAGAAAACTTAAAAGTCTGTGTGGTCTTTACTGCTTGTATGATGTTCTGGGCACACATAGCATACATGGCCAATGAGGAAATAAGGTGTGGTTATTTTATTTTAAAACTTTATTAAAACAAAAGAAAACAATATTTAAACTTTTAAACTTCAACCCTGACAATAGCAGATGACACGTAGTTTCTTCACCTTAACAGACTGGCTCCCATTAAACAACACTGTAATAGCACATGCCACTCTTATGCAACTTTCACAGACATACAAAGGCAATACTTGCATTTACAAAGATTTTTTCTTCTGGGAGGGATATTTGTTCAGAACACTTTCCAAAGGTTGCCTCATTGGCAAGTTTCATGACCTTCTCGGTCGATTTCCAAAGCCTTCTCCTCTGTAACTGTTCAAAACAGCATTTCCTCTCTCTCTCAGCTCCACCCAGCCCCTCAAACAAAGATTGTCTGGCGTTTCCAGGCTTGAACCCATCAGCGTTATCTCAACTGTTTGATTGACCACTCCCATTTATACAAAAGAACAGAGACATGCTATTGATATGCAACTAACCTCCCATTGACAGACAAAGAAGCCATCAGACTCTGTAATGGGAAAATAGGTGGTCAGACAGGAGGTTCCCGAAGAACAATAGATCTGGGGCATCTTGTGTATCCACTAAACGAGTTTAAGTCTGACTGGTACAATGTAACTCGGCCGGGTCTGGGCGTATCCCCTTGACTCTGTGCCAGCAAATGTTTTCCCACTTCAGTCTGTTTAACCGCTAATTGCCTGCTACATTGGGGTCTCATTTCTGGACCCAATTTCCTAATATTGCCCTCATGTGACACATATATTTTAATTTACCCAGTTCCAAATCTGTCTATTTTCCTAACTTCAGAGCTGAACCTCTCCAAACAACATCCCAAAGGTTTTAAAACAGTAGGCAAAGACCGGCAACCAGCACCAGCCACTTATACCTTTCGAGGTTTCTTCCAACTTAGGATAGAACAAGCGGTTTCTCACACAGGCTTTTCTCCAAGAACAGCTTGCTGGGAGTTGGCACAGTTTCCTGCTGTGGGCTGCATTCTCAAAAACAGCTAGCTTCCATTGGGTGAACTTGCCCCCGACATACTGTTTTCCCATTTTGATCTTCCCTTATCTGAACTAACCTTTGCAGAAGTCACTCTTAATTACCACCATTTCATGAGTTCACCTTTTAAAATGTAGTGAAATTCACACCTCATCGCTTCCTTTGAACTTTTAACATCATTACTTAAACCCTTGATATTCTATTCACTATTGTTACCAACGTACCCTGGGTAAACATATGTTTACAGCATTACTCGTCTCATCAACATATCAAAACACTAACCGGTCTCTAATACAGTTTCCATTTTTAAATAGTTTGTTTTTAAAAACATACAGCCACCAGCACACAATTCCAATTACTGCATTTCCTTGCTTTCCATTTTATCACAATCTCCTAACATACGCCAGCTTCATAAAAACATTCCACATTTCAATGAGGCAAGACCAGGGTGTATGGATTCAGTAGTATACCAAGTTACGTTAGTCGAATAATAATAATCCTTGACTAATAATCTGGGAATATTAATTGGAAAGACCAAGGAATTGATCATCGACTTCAGGAAGCATAGAATGACCCCCCCCCCCCCCCAATCTACACCAATGGCTCCGAAGCAGAGATGATCAATATCTTTAAGTTCCTGGGGGTCACCATCATCAACAGTCTGTCCTGGTCCACTCATGTTGATGCAACAGTCAAGAAAGCCCAACAACGTCTCTACTTCCTACGGAAGCTAAAGAAATTCGGCTGTCTGCATTGACTCTCTCAAACTTCTACAGGTGTACCACAGAGAGCATCCTATCCGGCTGCATTACAGCTTGGTATGACAACTGCTCGGCCCAAGGTTGCAAGAAACTGCAAAGTGTGGTGAACTCAGCCCAACGCAACACACAAGCTTGCCATCCTCCCATTGATTCTGTATACACCTCCCGCTGCCTCAGAAAGGCAGACAGCATTGTCAGAGACCCCCTCACACCCAGGCTTTGCCCTCTTCCAGACCCTTACATCAGGTAGAAGGTACAGAAGTCTGAAGACCCACACATCCAGACATCGGAACAGCTTCTGCCCCACAACTGGTAGACTCCTCAACGACTCTCCCTTGGACTGATCTGTTCCCTGTAAGAACACTATTCACGACGCCTATGCTGCTCTTGTTTGGCCTTGTTCCACACTGTGACCAATCACTATTTGTTGATGCACCACTGTCAATGTACTCTGTTGATTATTCTTTTGTCTACTATGTACATGCTGTGTACATTCCCTTGGCCGCAGAAAAATACTTTTCACTGTACTTCAGTACATGTGGCAATAAATATCAATCAATCGAAATTCAAAGCCCTTAATGGTACTTGGGACTTTAAAATCTATTAAATAAAACGGGAATCAAGCATTTCCATCAGAATTGTGATAAACATAGCTCTCACATAAAGAAACATTGTGCTCATTTGTCTTGGAGAACTGGCAGGATATTCAACTTTTGACGGTTAAGGTATTGGCTTTCAGTAACCTAGCAGTTTATTTCAGGGAATGGTTTACACTGGTTTTATGGGAGTAAAAAAAGTGATGAAATATGGATGGTGATCGTACACTGATATGTGGAACAATGTTTGGATATGCGAACAAATTCCTATTGGCAATCTCATTGAAGTAAATGAACCGTATTGTCCTGGGCCCAGGTACTTTTGTCTGGAATTTGTAGCATTTACAGACTATTTTGGGTGGCACATCCTCACTTCAGGAGGAGGGAACCAATTTGGTGATGTGGTGGTGTTAGAAATGAGCACGCTCTGTAGTACTCTTTAAAAGAGCATGTGATTGCAAACATACACACATACTAATTAGGAGTAAGAGGAGGTCTCTCTGCCCCTGGTGTCTGCTCCGCCATTCAATTAGATCATGACTGATTTAATTTTAACTGCAACTTCGCATTTCTGCTTACCCCCAATAACCTTTTAACCCTTTGCATATCATGAATCTATCTACAATGACAACAATGTAACATTTTGGTTTGGGAGCCACAGATACTTAAACTGGGAACTGTGTCCAACAGTCAGTACTTGTTGAAAAACACAAAGAGTGATATCCCAGGAAAACCAGCGGAGCCGGGGAGGACAACAGCGTGAGATAAAGCGAGACTGAGAACAGATCTGGGAGATAATAGAGCGTGAGAAAGAAAGAGACTGAGAGCGGAGTTGGGAGATCAAAGAGTCTGAGAAAAATCGAGACTGAGAGCGGAGCTGGAAGGATAAAAGAGCGGGAGAAAGAGCAGACTGAGAGCAGAGCCGGGAGATGAAAGAGTGCAAGAAAGAGCAAAATTGAGAGCACAGGCAGGAGATAAAAGAGCAAGAGAAAGAACAAGACTAAGAGTGGAGCCGGAGGATAAAAAGTGGGAGAAAGAGCATGACTGAGAGTGAAGCAGAAGGATAAAAGAGCGTGAGAAGGAGCGCGACTGAGAGTGCAGCCAGGAGGGTACAAGAGCATGAGAAAGGGTGAGACTAAAGCAGAGTCAGGAGGATGAAAGAGCATAAGAAAGAGTGAAAACGTGAGCAGATCCAGGGGGATAAAAGAACAAGAGAAAGAGTGAGACTGAGAGTGTAGGTGGGAGGATGAAAGAGTGTGAAAATGAGTAGGACTGAGAGCGGAGCCGAGAGATAAAAGAACATGAGAAAGCGTGAGATTGAGAGCAAATCTGTTAGGATAAAGGAGCATGAGAACGAGTAAGACTGAGAGCGGAGCCAGGAGGATGAAAGAGCGCAGGAAAGAACGAGACTGAGAATGGTGTCAGGATGATAGAAGAGCATGAGTAAGGGTAAGAATGAGAGTGGAGCCTGGAGGATGACTGTGCGTGAGAAAGAGCACGACGAAGTGTGGAGCTGGGAGGGTAAAAGAGTATGAGAAAGAGCGAGACTGAGAATGGAGCCAGGCGGATAAAGAGTGTGAGAAAGAACAAGACTAAATGTGGATCCAGGAGGATAAAAGAGCGTGAGAAGAAGTGAGACTGAGAGCGGAGCCTTCGAGACAAATGACCGTGAGAAAAAGCAAGACAAGGTGCAGAGACGGGGTGCCGGGGGGGGGGGGGGGGGGGGGGGGCGGTTGGGGGGGGGGGGGGGGAGGTAAAAGGCCACGAGAAGCAAGACTGAAGGTGGAGCTGGAGGATAAAGGAATGTGCGAAAGAGCATGACTGAGAGTGGAGCCGAGAGATAAAAGAGCGTGAGAAAGAGCCAGACTGAGAGCCTGGCCGGGAAGATAAAGAGAGTAAGAAAGAGCGAGACTAAATGCAGAGCTGGGAAGATAAAAGAGCAGGAGAAAGAGTGTGACTGAGAACGGAACCACGAGGATAAAATGTGAGCTTGAGCGAGGTTGAAGGCAGAGCTGGGAGGAATAAAAGAACACAATAAAAAGTGAGACTGAGAGCGGAGCCAGGAGGATAAAAGAACGCAAGAAAGAGCGAGACTGAGAGCAGAATACTTTCTTAGAGTTTGGCGCTCCTGAGGTGACATCAGAATTCAAATCTGACGCAGGGAAAGTGGAAGCAGCTGATTGGGTGAGTATGGTTGGGCTGGCACGGTGGCACAGTGGTTAGCACTGCTGCCTTACAGCTCCAGGGACCAGGGTTCAATCCCAGTCTCCGGTGACTGTGTGGAGTCTGCGTGTGTTTCCTCCGGGTGCTCCAGTTTCCTCCTCCAGTCCAAAGATGTGCAGATTAGGTGGATTGGTCATGATAAATTGCCCCTTAGTGTCCTAAAGGTGAGGTAGGGTTACTGGGTTACAGGGATAGGGTGGAAGTGTGGGCTTATGTAGGGTGCTCTTTCCAAGGACCGATGCCAATTCGATGGGCCGAATAGCCTCCTTCTGCACTGTAGGGATTCTATGATAAGTTCTACTTTTATAATTTATATTTTGTAAGGTTTATATTTTGTGGTCTATATTTTTTAAGGGCTGTAATCTGTAGTAACGAAGACCAGGGACGAAAGGACAGAGACTAACTGATGTTACTTGATTTTCAGTAGCTTCCAAAAGATTTAATTTAAAGGGTAAGTCATTGAGGTGATCTCAAAGCATATTGTCCTCCTTCTGCACTATGTGGGAAGCTGATAAAACTTCCAGTGCCCAGGGCCAGTATGTGTGCAGGAGGTGTCTCCAGCTGTAGCTCCCGAAAGCCTAGATTTCAGAGCTTGGAGGGGTGGTGGGGATTATTGTGGATAGCATGTGTAGAGAGGGGTCACAGGCACGAAGGGATCGGGTGACACCAGGCAGAGTAGGACGACTTGGCAGACAGTGCAGGAATCTCCTGCAGCCATTCCTCTGCAAAACAGATATACCACTTTGGATTCTGTTAGGGGGAGTGGAATAGCCTCTCAGTGAAAAGCAACAATAGCTAAATTTGTTGCACCACATTTGCCTCTGCTGCACAGGGAAGGAGTAAAATGTATGGGAATGCAATAGCTATAGGGGATCCAATTGTAAGGGGAATACATATGTGTTTCTGTATCTGCAAATGAGACTACAGGATGGTATGTTGCCTTCCTGGTGCTACGGTCAAGGATGTCTCAGAGTGGCTACAGGACTTTCTGGAAGGTGAATGTGAATAGCCAGTGGTTGTGGTATACATTGGTACAAACACCACAGATAAAAAAAAGGGACAAGGTCCGAACAGCAGAATAGAGGGAGTTAGGAAGCAAGTTGAAAAGTCAGACCTCAAACATAGTGATATCAGGATTACTGCCACCGCCACGTGCTACTCAGAGCATAAATAGCAGAATGTTTCAGATGAATATGTGGCTGAAGAGATGGTGCAAGGGGGGGTGAGTTCAAATTCCTGGAACCGAAGTGGCCAATGTCCTCGATGCAAATGCTATCATCGTCTCTCTTCTGTCAGCTGTGCAGTACGACAATACAGCTCCAATTCCATAAGGCGAGCATACCACACATCACCAAAAGAGGCTTGAAGGGATTGTAATGTGTCAATAACGCTGCACTTTGGCAAAAGCTTCCTCCTGAGGCGCTCCCAACTTCCATTCTTGGTGCTTCGTCAGCAATGCGTGCAGTGGGGCGAGGATGGTCTCTCGGCCAGGAATAGATTTTGCATAGTAGTTTACGAGATGTAAGAATGACCATAACTATCACGGTTTCTGAAGTGGTGGCTTGTCTAATCACCTGCAACTTCTCTTCTACTGGGTGTAGTCTTTCCCAATCCACACGATACCCCAAGGATACAATTCCTTGGCATAGAAAACGCACATTCCCCTCATGAGGAGGGTGCCTGTCTCGGAAAAGTGGCGGATGACTTCCACAGGTTGCTCAGTGCTCCCTTTCCGTAGCTCTGGTGACCAAGACATCGTTTAGTAGACCATGACCCGTGGTAACACTCTCAGGATGTTCTCCAAAAAGCACTGAAAGATTGCGCAAGCCAATGATACTCCAACCAGCAGGCCCCTGTTGGTATTAATGGCTACGTAATGCCAGCTGAAGATAGGCATGGTTCATGTCAAGCTTGGGGAAAAAAAACATTATTGTGGGTTGTATTTTGGATGTCTTTCTGGACCAATACATTGAGGAAACAACTAGAAAACAGGCCATCTTACACAGGGTATTGTGTATTGAGAAGGAAATAATTGGCAATCCAGTTGTGCGAGGCCTCTTTGGATTGGATTGGATTTGTTTATTGTCACGTGTACCGAGGTACAGTGAAAAGTATTTTTATGCGAGCAGCTCAACAGATCATTAAGTACATAAAAGAAAAGAAAAAGAAAATACATAATAGAGCAACACAAGGTATACAATGTAAATACATAGATACCGGCATTGGGTGAAGCATACAGGTGTGTAGTATTAATCAGGCCAGTCTATAAGAGGGTCATTTAGGAGTCTGGAACAGAGGGGAAGAAGCTGTTTTGAATCTGTTCGTACTAGTTCTCAAACTTTTGTATCTCCTGCCTGATGGAAGAAGTTGGAAGAGTGAGTCAGCCGGTGGGAGGGGTCTTTGATTATGCTGCCCGCTTTCCCAAGGCAGCGGGAGGTGCAGATCGAGTCAATAGATGGGAGGAAGGTTCGTGTTCATGACTTTCTGACGTTTCTTGCGGTCCTGGGCCGAGCAGTTGCCATTCCAGCCTGTGATGCAGCCAGATAGGATGCTTTCTATGGTTCACCTGTAAACGTCGGTAAGAGTTAATGTGGACATGCCGAATTTCCTTAGTTTCCCGAGGAAGTATAGGCGCTGTTGTGCTTTCTTGGTGGCAGCGTCGATGAGGTGGACCAGGATAGATTTTTGATGATGTGCACAGCTCGGAATTTGAAGCTGTCAACCATCTCCACCCCTGTCCCGTTGATGCAGACAAGGGTGTGTACAACACTTTGCTGCCTGAATCAATGATCAGCTCTTTAGTTTTGCTGGCATTGAAAGTGTTGCACCACTCCACTAGGTTCTCTATGTCCCTCCTGTATTCTGACTCGTCGTTATTCGAGATCCGGCCCACTATGGTCGTGTCATCAACAAACGTGTAGATGGGGTTGGAACCAAATTTTGCCACGCAGTGGTGTGTGTACAGGGAGTAGAGTAGGGGGCTAAGTACGCAGCTTGCGGGGCGCCGGTGTTGAGGACTATTGTGGAGGAGGTGTTGTTGTTTATTCTTACTGATTGTGGTCTGTGAGTTAGAAAGTGGAGGATCCATTTGCAGAGTGAGGAGCCAAGTCCTAGGTTTTGGAGCTTTGATAGGAGCTTGGCTGAGATTATCATGTTGAAGGCGGAGCTGGAGTCAATAAATAGGAGTCTAATGTAGGGGTCCGTGTTGACGAGATGCTCTTGGGATGAGTGTAGGGCCAGGAAGGTGGCGTCTGCTGTGGACCGGTTGCAGCGGTATGTGAATTGCAGTGGATCAAGGCGTTCTGGGAGTCTGGAGTTGATGTGCTTCATGACCAACCTTTCAAAGCACTTCATTATGATCGATGTCAGGGCCACCGGATGGTAGTCGTTGAGGCATGTTGTCTGGTTCTTCTTTGGTACCACCCGGTACAATGGTGGTTTTCTTGAAGCAGGTGGGGACCTCGGAGCGGAGTAGGGACAGGTTGAAGATGTCCGCAAACACCTCTGCCAGCTGGTCCACGCAGGCTCTGAGTGCACGACCAGGGATCCCATCCGGACCTGTCGCCTTCCAAGGATTCACTTTGAGGGTAGGCCGATCTGACTTCGGAAGCTGTGCCGTTGGGTATGGGCTTTGTTTTGGGCTGCCGGGACACTCGACAGCGGGTTGATGGTTTCCTGCTCGAACCGAGCATAGAATGCATTGAGTTCATCAGGGAGAGGTGTGCTGCTGCCAGAGATACTGTTCGGCTTTGGTTTGTAGCCTGTTATGTTGTTTAGGCCTTGCTACAACCGATGAGAGTCTGTAACGCTAGTCTGTGACTCTAGCTTGTTCTGATATTCTCTCTTGACTTCCCGGATGGCTTTGCGGAGGTTGTACCTGGATTTCTTGTAAAGGTCAGGGTCACCTGACTTGGTCGCCTGACTTGAACGCCTCAGACCTGTCCTTCAGTAGGGAGTCAATCTCCCGATTAAGCCATGGTTTCTGGTTGGGGAACGTACGTACTGCTTTCTTTGACACACAGTCGTCCACACATTTGCTGATGAAGTCTGTGACGGTGGTGGCATACTCATTTAGGTTGGCCACTGAGTTCTTAAATATGGACCAGTCCACTGTCTTTAAGCAGTCACGTAGTAGCTCTTCCTCAGAGCAGCACTGCACGACCTTCTTAGCTGGATTCTCCCGCTTAACTTCCTGCTGATATGCCGAGCACCGTCTTATGGTCTGATTTCCCAAAGTGCAGTCGGGGACTGGAACGGTAGGCATACTTGATTTTTGAGTAGCAGTGGTCAAGAGTGTTGTCGCCCCTGGTGGGACAGGAGATGTGCTGGTGGAATTTTGGCAGTACACTCTTGAGGTTGGCCTTGTTGAAGTCACTGGCCACGATGAACAAGGACTCCGAGTGTTCTGTTTCATTGTTGTTTATGGGGGTGGGATGTGGACTGCTGTGATAATGGCTGAAGTGTACTCACGTAGAAGGTAGTACGGGCGGCACTTCATGGTCAGGTATTCCAGGTCCTGGGAGCAGTAGGTCGCCAGGGTCGCCACATCCGAGCATCATGAGGGGTTGATGGGAAGGCAAGCCCCTCCACCCTTCGCTTTGCTTGATGACGCGGTGCGTTCCGCCCGATGAATTGAGAAGCCTTCAGGTTGTATGGTGCAGTTCGGTGAGGCAGCGGTGAGCCATGCCTCTGTGAAACAGAGCACACAGCAGTCTCTTACTTCCCTCTGAGAGGTAAGTCTGGCGTTAAGCTCGTCCAGCCTGTTTTAGATCACTTGATGTTTGCCAAGAATATGCTGGGGAGAGGAATCTTGAAACCGCGTTGCTTCAGTCTCACCTGCAGACCGCCGCATTTCTCTCGCTTCCTCGGTCGGCAGCTGTGGCTGGATGGTCCCGGGACTGATGAGAGAAGTCTGACTTTGTGGAAGGTAGGTGGTTGCATCTGGCGGGGGCCGGGCTGCTGGATATGTTTCCCGGAGTGCCGGGTCCCGGTGCTGGTTGCGGATTTGGGGTTGCCGGGGAGACATGTTTGCGATCCGGTCGGGTACCGGGATTCTGGGAGTACGGGAAAACCTTGCGCCGTGTTTGGGTCCTCGCGCGTGGTCTCCGCCGTTTTGAGGGTCTTGGGTCGCAGGCAGGGGCTTCCTGAGGCAGGTTAGGCTGGGTGCCATGTTCTGCCCCCTCCTTGATCGCTCCTGGGGTCGGGCCTTGGAGTAGGCCTGGTCGGGCCTTCAGGCGGGGGATGAGTGACGATAATTTGATAGAATTCTTCATCAAGATGGAGAATAATTCTGAGACTAGGGTCCTCAATCTAAATGAAGGAAACTCTGATGGTATGAGGCATGAGTTGGCTATGATAGATTGGGGAATATTATTAAAGGATGATGGTGGACAAGCAATGGCAAAGATTCAAAGAGTGCAATGGTAAAGTGCACCAATTGTTCATTTCTGGCTGGCACAAATGTAAAACAGGAAAGGTGGCAAAATCATGGCATACAACAGAAATTAGAGTAGTATTGGATCCAAGGAAGGGGCATATAAACTGGCCAGTAAAAACAGCAGACTTGAGGATTGGGAGAAGATTAGAATTTAGTAAAGGAGGAACAAAGAACAAAGAACAAAGAAATGTACAGCACAGGAACAGGCCCTTCGGCCCTCCAAGCCCGTGCCGACCATGCTGCCCGACTAAACTACAATCTTCTACACTTCCTGGGTCCGTATCCCTCTATTCCCATCCTATTCATGTATTTGTCAAGATGCCCCTTAAATGTCACTATCGTCCCTGCTTCCACCACCTCCTCCGGTAGCGAGCTCCAGGCACCCACTACCCTCTGCGTAAAAAACTTGCCTCGTACATCTACTCTAAACCTTGCCCCTCTCACCTTAAACCTATGCCCCCTAGTAATTGACCCCTCTACCCTGGGGAAAAGCCTCTGACTATCCACTCTGTCTATGCCCCTCATAATTTTGTAGACCTCTATCAGGTCTGCCCTCAACCTAGTTCGTTCCAGTGAGAACAAACCGAGTTTATTCAACCGCTCCTCATAGCTAATGCCCTCCATACCAGGCAACATTCTGGTAAATCTCTTCTGCACCCTCTCTAAAGCCTCCACATCCTTCTGGTAGTGTGGCGACCAGAATTGGACACTATACTCCAAGTGTGGCCTAACTAAGGTTCTATACAGCTGCAACATGACTTGCCAATTCTTATACTCAATGCCCCGGCCAATGAAGGCAAGCATGCCGTATGCCTTCTTGACTACCTTCTCCACCTGTGTTGCCCCTTTCAATGACCTGTGGACCTGTACTCCTAGATCTCTTTGACTTTCAATCCTCTTGAGGGTTCTACCATTCACTGTATATTCCCTACCTGCATTAGACCTTCCAAAATGCATTACCTCACATTTGTCCGGATTAAACTCCATCTGCCATCTCTCTGCCCAAGTCTCCAAACAATCTAAATCCTGCTGTATCCTCTGACAGTCCTCATCGCTATCCGCAAATCCACCAACCTTTGTGTCGTCTGCAAACTTACTAATCAGACCAGTTACATTTTCCTCCAAATCATTTATATATACTACAAAGAGCAAAGGTCCCAGCACTGATCCCTGTGGAACACCATTGGTCACAGCCCACCAATTAGAAAACCATCCTTCCATTGCTACTCTCTGCCTTCTATGACCTAGCCAGTTCTGTATCCACCTTGCCAGCTCACCCCTGATCCCGTGTGACTTCACCTTTTGTACTAGTCTACCATGAGGGACCTTGTCAAAGGCCTTACTGAAGTCCATATAGACAACATCCACTGCCCTACCTGCATTAATCATCTTAGTGACCTCCTCGAAAAACTCTATCAAGTTAGTGAGACACGACCTCCTCTTCACAAAGCCATGCTGCCTCTCACTAATACGTCCATTTGCTTCCAAATGGGAGTAGATCCTGTCTCGAAGAATTCTCTCCAGTAATTTCCCTACCACTGAAGTAAGGCTCACCGGCCTGTAGTTCCCTGGATTATCCTTGCTACCCTTCTTAAACAGAGGAACAACATTGGCTATTCTCCAGTCCTCCGGGACATCCCCTGAAGACAGTGAGGATCCAAAGATTTCTGTCAAGGCCTCAGCAATTTCCTCTCCAGCCTCCTTCAGTATTCTGGGGTAGATCCCATCAGGCCCTGGGGACTTATCTACCTTAATATTTTTTAAGACACCCAACACCTCGTCTTTTTGGATCTCAATGTGACCCAGGCTATCTACACACCCTTCTCCAGACTCAACATCTACCAATTTCTTCTCTTTGGTGAATACTGATGCAAAGTATTCATTTAGTACCTCGCCCATTTCCTCTGGCTCCACACATAGATTCCCTTGCCTATCCTTCAGTGGGCCAACCCTTTCCTTGGCTACCCTCTTGCTTTTTATGTACGTGTAAAAAGCCTTGCGATTTTCCTTAACCCTATTTGCCAATGACTTTTCGTGACCCCTTCTGACTCCTTGCTTAAGTTCCTTCCTACTTTCCTTATATTCCACGCAGGCTTCGTCTGTTCCCAGCCTTTTAGCCCTGACAAATGCCTCCTTTTTCTTTTTGACGAGGCCTACAATATCTCTCGTTATCCAAGGTTCCCGAAAATTGCCGTATTTATCCTTCTTCCTCACAGGAACATGCCGGTCCTGAATTCCTTTCAACTGACACTTGAAAGCCTCTCACATGTCAGATGTTGATTTGCCCTCAAACATCCACCCCCAATCTATGTTCGTCAGTTCCCGCCTAATATTGTTATAATTAGCCTTCCCCCAATTTCGCACATTCATCCTAGGACCACTCTTATCCTTGTCCACCAGTACTTTAAAACTTACTGAATTGTGGTCACTGTTACCGAAATGCTCCCCTACTGAAACATCTACCACCTGGCCGGGCTCATTCCCCAATACCAGGTCCAGTACCGCCCCTTCCCTAGTTGGACTGTCTACATATTGTTTTAAGAAGCCCTCCTGGATGCTCCTTACAAACTCCGCCCCATCCAAGCCCCTGGCACTAAGTGAGTCCCAGTCAATATTGGGGACGTTGAAGTCTCCCATCACCACAACCCTGTTGTTTTTACTCTTTTCCAAAATCTGTCTACCTATCTGCTCCTCTATCTTCCACTGGCTGTTGGGAGGCCTGTAGTAAACCCCCAACATTGTGACTGCACCCTTCTTATTCCTGATCTCTACCCATATAGCCTCACTGCCCTCTGAGGTGTCCTCCCGCAGTACAGCTGTGATGTTCTCCCGAACCAGTAGCGCAACTCCGCCTCCCCTTTTACATCCCCCTCTATCCCGCCTGAAACATCTAAATCCTTGAACGTTTATCTGCCAATCCTGCCTTTCCCTCAACCAGGTCTCTGGAATGGCAACAACATCATAGTTCCAAGTACTAATCCAAGCTCTAAGTTCATCTGCCTTACCCGTAATACTTCTTGCATTAAAACATATGCACTTCAGGCCACCAGACCCGCTGTGTTCAGCAACTTCTCCCTGTCTGCTCTGCCTCAGAGCCCCACTGTCCCTATTCCCTCATTCTCCCTCAATGCTCTCACCTTCTGACCTATTGCTCCCGTGCCCACCCCCCTGCCATACTAATTTAAACCCTCCCGTGTGACACTAGCAAACCTCGCGGCCAGGATATTTATGCCTCTCCGGTTTAGATGCAACCCGTCCTTCTTATATAGGTCACACCTGCCCCGGAAGAGCTCCCAGTGGTCCAGATAATGGAAACCCTCCCTCCTACACCAGCTGTTTAGCCACGTGTTTAGCTGCTCTATCTTCCTATTTCTAGCCTCACTGGCACGTGGCACAGGGAGTAATCCCGAGATTACAACCCTCGAGGTCCTGTGTTTTAACTTTCTGCCTAGCTCCCTGAACTCCTGCTGCAGGACCTCATGCCCCTTCCTGCCTATGTCGTTAGTACCAATATGTACAAAGACCTCTGCCTGTTTGCCCTCCCCCTTCAGGATGCCCTCCACCCGTTCGGAGACATCCTGGACCCTGGCACCAGGGAGGCAACATACCATCCTGGAGACTCTTTCACGTCCACAGAAGCGCCTATCTGTGCCCCTGACTATAGAGTCCCCTATTACTATTGCTCTTCTGCGCTTTGACCCTCCCTTCTGAACATCAGAGCCAGCCGTGGTGCCACTGCTCTGGCTGCTGCTGTTTTCCCCTGATAGGCTATCTCCCCCGACAGTATCCAAAGGGGTATACCTGTTCGAGAGGGGGACAACCACAGGGGATTCCTGCACTGACTGCCTGCCCTTTCTGGTGGTCACCCATTTCTCTGCCTGCACCTTGGGTGTGACCACATTTACATAACTGCGATCTATGACGCTTTCCGCGGACCAAGGGATTGATTAAGAAGGGTAAAGTAGAATATGAGTGAAAGCTTGCGGGAAACATAAAAACTGACGGTAAAAGCTTCTGTAGGTATGTGAAGAGAAAAAAATTGATGAAGACAAACGTAGGTCCCTTACAGTCAGAAACATTAATTTATAATGAGGAGAAAAGAAATGGCTGACCAACTAAGTACTTTTTTTCTGCACTCACAAAGGAAGACACAGCCACATACCAGAAATGTTGTGGAATAAAGGGTTTTGTGAGAGGGAGGAACTGAAGGAAATCATTATTAGTAGGGGAATGATGTTTGGGAAATTGATGGGATTGAAGGCCAATAAATCCCAAGAGCCTGATAATCTACATCCGAGAGTACTAAATGATGTGGTGCTAGAAATAGTGGATGCATTGGTGGTCATCTTCCAGGATTCCATAAACTCTGGAACAGTAACTACGGATTGGAGGATAGCTAATGTAGTCCCACTATTTAAAAAGGAAGGTAGAGAGAAAATATGGAATTATAGACTAGTCAGCCTGAAGTCAGTATGGGGAAATGCTGAAGTACGTTATTAAAGATCTAATAACAGAGCACTTGGAAAACAGTGGCAGTACCAGACAAAGTCAGCTTGGATTTACAAAAGGAAAATTATGCTTGCCAAATTCATTGGAATTCTTTAAGGGTGTAACTAGTAGAGTTGATGAAGGGGAGCCAGTGGATGTGGTTTATTTGGACTTTCAGAATGCTGTCGACAAAGTCCTACATACAAGGTTAGCGTGTAAGATTAAAGTGCATGGGTTTGGGGGTAGCGTAGTGAGATGGATAGAAAACTGGTTGGCAGACGGGTAACCAAAAGTAGGAATATACAAGTCTTTTTCCAAATAGTAGGCAGTGACTAGTAAGGTACCGCAGGGATCAGTGTTAGGGCCCCAGCTATTCACAATATATATGAATGATTTAGGTAAGCATGCTGAAGGTAAGCAGGCAGGTGCAGCAGGCGGTAAAGAAGGCAAATGGTATGTTGGCCTTCATAGCGAGAGGATTCGAGTACAGGAGCAGGGATGTCTTGCTGCAATTATTTTGGTGAGGCCACACCAGGAATATTGTGTGCAGTTTTGGTCTTTTTATCTGGGGAAGGATGTTCTTGCTAAGGAGGGAGTGCATTGAATGTTTACCCAGATTGATTCCTGGGATGGCGGCGCTGACATATGAGGAGAGATTGACTAGTTAGGATTATATTTGCTGGAGTTTAGAAGAATGAGGGGGGACCTCATGGAAACCTATAAAATTATTACTGGACTAGACAGGGTAGAGGAAGGAAGGATGGCAGAGGCGTCCAGAACCAGAAGTCACAGTCTAAGATTACAGGAGATGAGGATAAATTTCTTCACCCAGAGGATTTTGGAATTCTCTACCCGAGAGTGCGATGGAAACTCAATCATTGAGCAAGTTCAAGAGAGAAATCAGTAGATATCTGATGATTAATGAAATACAGGGATCTGGAGATAGTGCAGGAAAATGGTGCTGAGATAGATAATCAGCCATGATCTAATTGACTGGCAGAGAAGGCTTGACGGGATGAATGGCCTCCTCCTGTTCCTATATTCCCCAACATACACAATGACTGAGCTTCCACAGCCTACTGGGGAAAGAATTCCAAAGATGCACAACCCTCTGAGTAAAACAATTTCTACTCATCTCGGTCCGAAGTGGCATCCCCCTTACTTTGAAATTGTGCCCCTGGTGCTCGACTCCTCAACCACGGGACATAAATTGTCTGCACCTACCTTGCCTATTCCTTTAAGTATTTTGTAGGTTTCAATCAGATCACCTTTCATTCATCAAAACCCCAGAGAATACAGGCCCAGTGTGCCTAATCTCTCTTCATAAGATGGTCCTGCCATCCCCAGAACAAGTCTGGTGAACCTTTGCTGCGCTCCTTCTGTGGCAGTAATATCCTTTCTGAGGAAAGGGGATGAAGGTATTCGAAAACATGAAGGGTTTGAACACAGTAGAAAAGGAGAAACTGTTCCCATTAGTCGAAGGATCAAAAACCAGAGGGCCCAGATTTAAGGAATTGACAAAAGCAGAAAAGGCAACATGAGGAAAATCTTTTTGACTCAGTGAGTGGTTAGGTTCTGGAACACACCTACCTGAGAGGGTGGTGGACACAGGTTCAAATAACGCTTTCAAAAGTGAATTGGATAATTATCTGTTAAGAAAAAATATTGCAGGACTACGGGGAAAAGGCAGGAGAGTGGCATTGGTGAATTGTTCCTACTGAGGGCCAGCACAGATAGAAGGGGCCAAATGGCTTCCTTCTGCACTGTAACTATTCTATTATTTTACAAGGCTGCCATTTTAGAATAAGGATTTCTAAATAAACATTGTATCATAAACAGTTCGGAAGCTAAACAGTGAAACCTTATCAAGTGAAGACTGGCCTTGCAGCGTTCAAAGTCTTCCTGGTAGCTTACATTTAACAATGGTTTTAGGGCGGCCTGGCAGCACAGGTTATGGTTGTTATCATGAATGAGGTAATATAACAGATCCGGAAAAACAAATCATCATTGATGGGAGGCCAAAAGAACAAGGATTTGTATTTAAGGACGGCACAAGACCTCAATCACTCGAACAGGATTTTTCCAACTCAGGATAGCGACCCACGGGTGGGTCACGCGTGGGTGTCGGTAGGGTCGTGTGGGGACAGTGGCTGATAGGAAACCAGGTGGGCACACGATGCTAACGGTGGTGGCTCCAACCTGGAGCTCCACTCGGCTCGGCTCGGCCCCCGCCACCGATCAGCAATATGTGACCTGCAGCTCTGGGTTAAACTGCTCAATGGCCGGCACAATGTCTGTTTCCACTCCCACGACGTGAGGTATGGGTCGGGAAGTGATCAGCAGTCTGTGACTGGGCTGAATGAACCTGACGACGGTAACAGCTACAGGACAGTGAAAGGGAGCCCGGGTCTGCTTTTCCAGCGAGGAATCCCAATCAAATGAGGCCAGTCAATACAGCTGACACATGTCAACACTGGAAGAAACCTACACAGTCATCACTTTGCATCACCACTCTTTGGAATGGGCGGTACGGTATCACAGTGGCTAGCACTGTTGCTTCACAGCGCCAGGGACCCGTGTTCATTTCCCGGCTCGGGACACTGTGTGTGCAGAGTCTGCACGTTCTCCTCGTGTCTGCGTGGGTTTCCTCCGGGTGTTCTGGTTTCCTCTCAAAAGACGTGCTTTTTAGGTGAATTGGACGTTCTGAATTCTCCCTCAGTGTACCCGAACAGGTGCCGGAATGTGGCGACTAGGAGATTTACACAGTAACTTCATTGCAGTGTTAATGTAAGCCTCCTTGTGACACTAATTATTATCATTAAGTAAATGCTTTAGGTAAGAATGGAGAAGGAGATGACTTGGATATTTGGATAGTGCAATGCAGTGGAACCTAACAAAAATAATGTGACATTGTATGTGTTTGACAAGTTACTTCATCTCGCCTAAAGTCCTTGGGCTGGATTCTCCAAAAATGGGGCTATGACCCCACACCGGCGTAAAAACGCTGGCGTTTCACTCTTGACTTTCCTTAAAAAAGTCAAGAGTGATTCTCCTACCTGCAGGGTGCTGGCAGGGCCCCGGAGTGCTTCTCGGAGCTCTGGCTGCGGATACGGGCCCCCGCACTTCCGGTAGGGAGTCCACGCATGCGGACGCCGGCAGCCTGCAGAGGCCGCCCCGTGCGCTATGGCGGACACGGACTGCGGACGGACATTGAAAATGTAGGCCCCCCGAGATACCGCGCGCCCACGGATCCGAGCCACCCGATAGCCGCCCCAGCCGCCCATGAGTTCACCCCCTCTCCGCTACTCGATCTCCCCCACCCCCCCCACCAGGGCGGCCATGGACTGAGTCCGCAGCCGCCACCCGAGGTTCCCGACCGGTGATACGTGGTTAGAACCCCGCCGTCGGGAACTAGGCCAGTTTTGCCCGGAGAATCGCTGAGGGGGCCTCTTTCAATGGCCCCCCCAGCCGCGTTGCGTAATCCGCGTGCGCGCGATTCTCCGGGAACATTGCGGGAGCGGCGCCGGATACGATTCCTGGGGAAACATTGATTCTCCACTCCCGCACCAAATGCGACTTTGGCGCGGAGCGGCAGAGAATCAAGGCTATAGTTTCTAAATTAAAACAAGATTGTACTTTTTTCGATAATTGTTTAAATTTCTAAAGAAATTGGAATATATTTAAAACAAAGCCTGTAAGGATGTACATGTTCAACTGAAATTGCTTTAATTTTCAATAATAAAAGTCACAAACTTGAAAAAAATCAGGTATTGAAAATAAAGTTACAAAGTCAGAAGGATGCCGACTGCAACCAGCCTTTAAATGCGAACAATGAAGTCTTCCCAACAGAAGCGGCAGAGAGCAGATCACGTGCCCAGCGCCCTGTACGTCCGTGCTTTGGGTGGAAATCCCGGAGGAAGGATTCCTCCATTTTGTAGCTGCAAGCAAGCAACAGGACTGTGTGAATACCTGAAGATGGGTCATTTTGAGGTATGGAAGAGAGGGCCAGAGCCACAAGCAGGCCAGGATCTCATAACTGAATCTGCTGGAGAGAACTTCTCAGAATAATCCACGCCAGGTCTAAGCAGTGCAGATGTTTGCTCTGTGAGGACCCCCAGGGCCTCTGGTGAACAACCCGTTAAGAAAAACTGAAATCAGGAACAAAGCAATATAAAGATGATTTCTTGAGATATGGTTTTCATTGTGCCAAGGTAAACCAGGATGCAAAGCCCATGTGTGTTATATGCAGGGAAGTACTGGCAAATTAAAGTTTAAAACCCTCAATACTTCAAAGGAATTTGAAGGATGGTGAGTTTGAGGACAAACCTCTTGATTTTTTTCAAAGGATGCAGCGAGAACTTAAATCGTCAGCTAAAGTCCTTAACAGAAATGTAACATTGAATGACAAAGTGAGTTAGATCGTGAGGACCAAGCAAGTTCATCTGTCGCATTAAAGGTAAAATATAATGATGTGTTACGAAGGTCAACCGGCATTGGTGGCAAAGGCCGGCCAGTGTGGGTCGTGAAGGTCAGCTGGCATGGGTCCCGAAGAGCGGCCAGTTGGTAAATGTGGGCTCCCGGAAAAAAAGTTTAAAAAACACTGCACTAGAATATTCTTCGAGTGAAAATGCAAATTTTCAAGTGCAGGCGAGGTACAGTGGGTTTCTTGGTACCTTGTGAGGTTAGTTGGGTTTTGTGTCAATGCCTTATGAACTGTTGAATTGTTTGATAAGCATAACCTTTGTTTTTTTAACTTCTTTATGCTGTAGCATAGTTTCTTTAATAAGCATGAAATTAAGCCTCCCTCTTGTCTCTTGCCACAGGCAGGGTCTAATATACAATGGATGGTATGAGGGGTCCTAGATGGTGGATGTGGGCACAGTTTGGCATGGGGGACATGGATAAGATCTTTTGAACTTACCTTTCAAAAGGTTCTCTCATGCAGACTATGCTTCACAACTCCTGTGTGGTGTTGTGACCCATGATTCTTTGAAAATTTGGCTCGACTCCATGAAAATTGTAGAGGACTAGAAAATGGCTCTCCCAGCAATGGAGCCGACCAGGTCGGGAGTGCCTGGTGTGGGCTTGCAATCTGAAATATCCTGCACCCTTAAATGGCTGCTGAATATCGGGAAAACCAGGAATGGAGTTTGGAATCCTGGAATAGGTCCCAGTCACCATTTTCACCCCTGAACAGAGTATCCTTAATTCCATGAAAATCAAGCCCCAAAAAAACATGGGCATTTAAGAGAGAAAGAGGGGACATAATTGACAGTCAAATGAAACATAGAGATAATAAAACTCCTGGACTGGAGGATTGCAGGAGATAGAACAAGCCGAGGGAACTGTAGGCCAATTTATTTAATGGCAGAGGTAGGAGAGATAAAGGAATCCTTAATCAAAGATGAAATGAAAAACATCTAGCAGCTGAAAATATAATCAAGAATAGTCAACAGGGATTCCAAAAAGGAAGGTCGTGCTTGATTCAATTTGTTAAGAAAGTAACATAAATCATAGACTAAGATTCAAAAATGTAGGGTTGCATTTCACGTTCCCTCGCGAATGGGTTTGAACGCAATGGGAGGATTGTTAAATCAAGGGGGCAGCTTGCTTGCTGCCTACCTGCCTGTCCCTGCCCCCACCAAAATTATACAAACAGTGGGGTCAGTGTGGTTGGCGCCCACCAACTGAGGCCCCTAAGTGGGCAATTAATTACCACTTGAAGGCCTCATCCTACCTGCATTGGAATTTAACCAGGTTTCGGAGAAGGCAATGCAAGCATCCAGCCTGAAATGTTTCCCCGTGTGGGTGGTCGGTGGGTAAGGAAAATCCCTCCTTAATGTGCCCCTCTGGGCCCTCCAAATGCCACTCCTCAGGCACTATGCCCCAACACTCACCCCCTGTTTCCCCTTTCACCCACTTGCTCTTAAACCCCGGACATTCATCCCCTTCTAAGGTCTGCCAACTTGGCACTCAGCATGATTCTCATACACGTTCTCATAAACCCTGATCTGGCGCTGTAAGCCTCTATCGCAAAATTGTGGAGAGCTTCCAGCCTCGGCAATCGGTCAGTAACTCTCTGAGATGGAACTTCCATGAGGGGTGGAAAATACGCCCTTGAGCCTATGCTGCACGTTAGCCAGTATTTCCTCAGTGGACTCTCCCAGGAATTCCTGGCTGACAGCATAGATATCCATTAGCTATTCGAAACAGCTTCACCCAAGGGAAAACTTAGCTTGGTTTACAGCTCTTTATCTGTGATCTGTTCTGTCAATTGCACAATGTTTGTTATACAACATAAAGAGGTGTCAAGTATTTGCAATTTATACGATTGATACTTTAAAGGACTGGATGATTGATAATTTTATATGACTGCAGTGAGAGTGCATTTTCTTTAAGTAGAAAGTGATGACTGAATGTGTTTTTAAAGTTGTTCTCACACGCTATTGCTACTATACTATTCATTAGTTCTCTTCAGAATGTATACTAGGTGATAGGCATGAAGTGCCATTTGTTTGCATTGTGGACATAAAGGTTTATAGGGGACAGGGGCATATGTTGACAAGGTGCATAGATAAGACATTTTGATCTTGCCTTTCAAAAGATTCCTTCATCCAGTCTTTGGTTCATGGCACCTCTGTTGGGCTATAAACCATCAGTCCCTGAAAAGCTGGCTAGATGCAAAATGAGGAGGACAAGGAGGTGCCTATCCCAACAATGAAGCCATCAAGGTCATAAGTGCAGAGTGTTAGCTCATGACCCATAGCAGCATGCAGCTTTATGTCTCTCCTAGTGCTGTGGGTGCTGGGAATGAGGCAGTGAATCCTGGAATGAGGTCCCAATCACCATTCTAAACATCCATGGAGTCTCCCAGATCCGTGAAAATCCAGCCTCCAAAGTCTTGCATTCATAATCATTTGGGGATATGCAAATGAGTTCGCTAAGAACCTAGAATAAAAGCTCTTCAAAATGGGTGTTGTTTTCAGTAAAATGGGTTGAATTACGCGAGAAATCAGCAAAGTCCGATATCAGAGAGGGAAAGCAGCACTTGACCCAATAAGTTAATGCCAGCTTTTACCGCTGTGTTGTGTAGCACTTTGTTGAAAAACATGAAAGGCATGGATTTCACATTTGATTGCTGGCAGCGTGGCCTATGATTCGCCCACCCTGCTGTGACCCCAGGCTTTCAGTAATCCGGGTGCCATATTTAAAGGCTACCCCTGCACAGACACTTGCTATGGGGTCGAAAGATGCTGGAAAATCATGGCTTCCAAATGGAGGAAACATGCTGTCCCAAATTCAGTGATGCTAAATGCAGTGGGGAACCACCGCAAAGCTCTCTAACCTCACCCTGGGTGAAGAGACTCATCCCAGGTAACTAACCCTGCATGGGTTAAGGTGTCAGCGTTAGTGAGCGTCACCGCCCTACAAAAGTAGATAGCTACCTAGTGCAGGAAGAAGATGAACAATCTCCTCCGCTCCACCAGGATAAGTCACCGTTCGTGTCACTCTCAACTCTCACACTTTCAAACCCACTAAATATCCACAGGGATCTCACCCAAAGCCAGCTCAAGGGACATCACCATCCATTCTCTCACCCATACCTTCATCTTCTTTCTGGACCATGTCCTCATCCCATCCATTGTCCCACTCACCACCCACTCATGCCAAGCATCCTTCTCATCTTCCATGGCAGGTATCTGCTTATATTCTCTCCACCTGTCATCAAGCAGGACAAATTGGCTCATAACAAGAGAGAGATGTCGCAGACCTTAAGGAGATTGCCCAAATAGAAATGCTTGATCAACTTTGTGGATCGAGTCATCCAACAGGCTGGCAAGGATATGGACAGTTCCTGTTCTGATGGTGAGGCTAGCGTTGGTTAATGAAGTGGGGATCTTGCACTACAACATTGATCAGGTAACCATGCTGCAAGTGATGCCTGTTGTTACGCAGTCCCATGCCATGCACTAATGATCTCTCCTTTATTTTCCAGTTGCATTTTGGAAGCATCAGAGGCCATCCATTTTTTGAAAAATATATATTTATTCAAATTTTCAACAAAACGCTCCAACCAGAAAATTAAAGAATAAAGCACAAAACAAGCAAAAATTATACATGAGATTTCCAACAAAATACAATAACCCCCATTTAACTAATAAACACGCCAGTAAGGAAAACGCCTCACTCTAACCTAAACAAAACAGAAAAACCAACCCCCCCCCCCCCCCCGCCCCACTCCCTCCCTGGGCTGCTGCTGTTGACCTCCACCTAACATTCTGCGAGAAAGTCTAGGAACGGTTGCCACCGCCTGGAGAACCCCTGCACAGACTCTCGCAAGGCAAACTTTATCCTTTCCAGCTTGATGAACCCTGCCATATCGTTAATCCAAGCTTCCACGCTTGGGGGCTTCACATCCCTCCACATTAGTAGGATCCTCCGCCGGGCTACCAGGGACGCAAAGGCCAGAACACCGGCCTCTTTCAGCTCCTGCGCTCCCGGCTCGTCCGCTACCCCAAATAATGCTTCCCCCAGCTCGGCTTGACCCGGGTGTTCACCACTTTGGACATAGCCCTCGCAAAGCCCCTCCAGAACCCCTCCAGCGCCAAGCATGTCCAGAATATGTGGGCGTGATTTGCTGGGCTCCCCGAGCACCTCACACCCCAAAAAACCTACACATCCTCGTCCCTGTCATATGCGCCTTATGGACAACTTTGAACTGTATGAGGCTGAGCCTGGCGCAAGAGGAGGAAAAATTAACCCTACTCAGGGCATCAGCCCACAGATCTTCAGCCAGCTCCTCCCCGAGTTCCTCCCCCCCACTTACCCTTTAACTCCTCCACCGAGGCCTCCTCCGCCTCCAGCAGTTCCTGATCGATCGCCGAGACTTTGCCTTCTCCGACCCATACACCCGAAATCACCCTGTCCTGAATCCTTCGTGCTGGGAGCAGCGGAAATTCCCTCACATGCCGTCTCACAAACGCCCTCACTTGCATGTACCTAAAAGCATTCCCGGGCGGTCACCCAAATTTCTCCTCTCGCGCCCCGAGGCTCACAAAAGTCCCATCGATGAATAGGTCCCGCATTCTTTTAATCCCAGCCCGCTGCCAGCTCAGAAACCCCCATCCATCCTACCCGGAACAAACCTGTGGTTCTCTCGTATTGGGGACCAGACCGAGGCCCCCACCTTGCCCCTATGTCGCCTCCACTGCCCCCAGATCTTCAGAGTCGCCGCCACCACCGGACTCGTGGTGTACCTTGTCGGCGGAAGCGGCAACGGTACCGTCACCAGCGCCCCCAGACTCGTACCCACACAAGACACCACCTCCAGCCTCTTCCACGTCTCCCCCTCTCCCTCCATTACCCACTTACGGATCATCGCCACATTAGCTGCCCAATAATAGCCACATAGATTTGGCAGCGCCAGCCCCCCCTTTCCCTGCTATGCTCCAAAAACACCCTTGGGGTCTTATTCGCCCATACGAATCCCATAATGCTCCTGCTTACCCGTTTTAAAAAAACCTTGGGGATTAGGATGGGCAGGCACTGGAACATAAACTGGAACCTCGGGAGGACCGTCATCTTGACCAACCGCACCCTACCCGCCAGGGAGAGTCGCAGCGTATCCCATCTCTTGAAGTCTTCCTCCATCTGTTCCACCAACCGTGTCAAATTGAGCTTGTGCAGGGCCCCCCAGCTCCTAGCTACCTGGATCCCCAGGTATCGGAAGCTCCTCTCCGTCCTCTTCAGCGGTAGCTCGCCTATCCCCCTTCCATTGTCCCCCGCATGCACCACAAAGAGCTCACTTTTCTCCACATTGAGCTTATAGCCCGAGAAGTCACCAAACTCCCTAAGGATCCGCATAACCTCCGCCATCCCCTCCACTGGGTCTGCAACATATAACAAAAGGTCATCAGCATTTAACAACACCCTGTGTTCCTTCCCCCCCCACCCCCGGACCAATCCCCTCCAGTTTCTAGACACCCTCAGTGCCATGGCCAGCGGCTCAATTGCCAGTGCAAACAACAAGGGGGATAAGGGACACCCCTGCCTCGTCCCGCGGTACAACCTAAAGTACTCCGATCTCTGCCAGTTTGTAGCCACACTCGCCACTGGGGCCCTATATAACAGTCTGACCCATCTTATGAACCCTTCCCTGAACCCAAACCTCCCAAGCACTTCCCAGAGATACTCCCACTCCACCCGATCAAAGGCCTTCTCCGCGTCCATAGCCGTTACTACCTCCACTTCCCCCTCCACCGAGGGCATCATGATCACATTTAAGAGCCTCCGCACATTCGTGTTTAACTGCCTGCCCTTCACAAACCCCTTCTGGTCCTCATGGATCACCCCCGGGACACAGTCCTCAATCCTCATAGCCAGCAACTTCTCCAACACTTTAGCGTCTACATTGAGGAGCGAAATCGGCCTATACGATCCACATTGCAATGGATCCTTATCCCGCTTCAAAATCAACGAGATCAGTGCCCGGGACATTGTCGGGGGCAGGGTCCCCTCCTCCCTCGCCTCATTAAAAGTTCTCACCAGCAACGGGCCCAGCAGCTCCACATACTTTCTGTAAAATTCAACCGGGAACCCGTCCGGTCCCGGGGCCTTCCCTGCCTGCATGCTCCCCAATCCTTTAACCAGCTCCTCCAGCCCAATCGGCATCCCCAAACCAGCCACCTGCTCCTCCCCCACCCTCGGGAACCTCAGTTGGTCCAAGCATCGCCACATCCCCTCCCCCCCTCCAGGGGCTCAGACCTATACAGATCCCCATAGAAGTCCCTAAATACTTTTTTTATTCTCACCACACTCCGCACCGCATTCCCCCCTCTATCTCTAATTCCCCTCATCTCCCTCGCTGCCTCCCTCTTACGAAGCTGATGTGCCAGCATCCGGTTCGCCTTCTCCCCATACTCATATACCGCCCCCTGCAGTTTCCTCCACTGCGCCTCTGCTTTCCCCGTGGTCAATAGATCAAATTCCATTTGGAGGTTTCGTCGCTCCCTAAGCAGCCCCTCCTTGGGGGCCTCTGCATAGCTCCTGTCCACCCTTAATATCTCCCCCACTAACCTCTCCCTCTCTCTCTTCTCCCTATGGGCCCTAATGGAAATTAGCTTTCCCCTTCAGAGCCTCCCAGACTACCCCCACCTGCACCTCCCCATTGTCGTTGGCCTCCATGTATCTTTGAATACACCTCCGCACCCGCCCGCACACCTCCTCATCTGCCAACATTCTCACATCGAGGCGCCACAACGGGCGCTGGTCCCTCTCCTCCCCCATCTCCAGCTCCACCCAATGCGGGGCGTGATCCGAGATGGCTGTCGCCGAATATTCTGTTCCCTCCACTTTCGGGATTAGTGCCCTACTCATTATAAATAAATCTATCCGGGAATAGGCTTTATGGACGTGGGAGAAAAAAGAAAATTCTCTGGCCAGCGGCCTGGCAAACCTCCATGGATCCATTCCCCCCATCTGGTCCATAAACCCCCTGAGCACCTTAGCCGCAGCCGGCCTCTTGCCCGTCCTGCACCTGGAACAGTCCAGTGCTGGGTCCAGCACCGTGTTGAAGTCCCCCTCCCCATTATCAAGCTCCCTGCCTCCAGATCCTGGATCCGACCAAACATACATTTCATAAATCCGGCATCATCCCAATTCGGGGCATACGTTCACCAGTACCATCCACGTCCCCTGCAACCTACCACTCATCATCACGTATCGACCTCCATTATCCGCCACAATATTCATCGCCTCAAACAACTCCCGTTTCCCCACCAGTATCGCAACCCCTCTATTCTTCGCATCCAGCTTCGAGTGAAAGACTCTACCCATCCCTTTCTCAGCCTGACCTGATCTGTCACCTTCAAGTGTGTCTCCTGGAGCATGAACACGTCTGCCTTCAGTCCCTTTAAGTGCGCGAACACCCGGGCCCTCTTGACCGGCCCATTGAGGCCCCTCACATTCCATGTTATCAGCTGGAACAGGGGGCTACTCGTCACCCCCCCCCCTGCTGACTAGCCATCCCCTTTTTTAGGACAGCCACATGCCCGCGCCTCCCGCACCCTCCAGTCCCCCAAGCCCCGACTCCCTCTTCTACCTCCAGCTCCCCTCTGGCCAATACAGCAGCAACCCAGTTGTTGTCCCCGTCCCCCCACAGCCAGATCACCATCCAGCCATTTTGCTCCCCCCATTACACTCCCGTAAGTCAGCTGACTCCTGCTGACCCTGGCCATTCCCGCCATTCCAATGACCCCTCAGTGTGGGAATCCCCCCCACCTCCCCCTGTCGATCAATGTGCGCTCTCCTCCAGCACCACCATTCCCCCCCAGGCCCCGCCCCTCCCTTCCTTAGTGCGGGAAAAAAGCCCGTGCTTTCCAACCGAGCCGGCCCCACCCCCTATGGCGCAGCTCCTTTTCTGCGACCTCGCCCCAGCTCCCCAACCCCGGGCTGCCAAAACCCCCTTCATCAGCGGGGACCTGCCCCTACAGTACTGGCGCCCACACTCTCACACAGCCCCCATATCATATCCACTCACCCCTTCCCATTTCCCCTCTTCCCAACCTGAAACCAGAAGAAAAACACCCCCAAAATACAGTAAACACCCCCCCACAACAAACCCTCAGTTTGAGTCCAGCTTTTCAGTCTGAATAAAGGTCCACGCCTCATCTGTCATCTCAAAGTAGTGGTGACGGTCCTGAAATGTGACCCACAATCGCACTGGCTGGAGCATTCCAAACCTCACCCCCTTCCTATGGAGAACCGCCTTGGCCCGATTAAAAGCAGCCCTCTTCTTGGCCACCTCCGCACTCCAGTCCTGGTAGACACAGATCCCCGTATTCTCCCACCTGCTGCTCCGTTCTTTCTTCACCCATCTCAGGACACACTCTCTGTCCATAAAGCGGTGGAACCTCATCACTACAGCCCTTGGTGGCTCGTTGGCTTTAGGCCTCCTTGCCAGGACTCGATGAGCCCCATCCAGCTCCAGTGGCCTCGGGAAAGCTCCCGCACCCATCAGCGTGTTGAGCATTGTAGCTACATATGCCCCAGCGTCCGACCCCTCCACTCCTTCAGGGAGATCCAGAATCCGAAGATTCTTCCTCCTCGACCTGTTCTCCAGGTCCTCAAACTTCTCCTGCCACTTCTTGTGCAGCACCTCGTGCACCTCCAACTTCAACGCCAGTCCCAAAATCTCGTCCTCATTATCTGAGGCCTTCTGCCGCACCTGTCGAATCGCCGCCCCTTGGGCCTTCTGGGTCTCCACCAGCTTTTCGATCGACGCCTTCATTGGCGCCAGCATTTCTGCTCTCAGCTCTACAAAGCAGTTTTTAAAGGAACTCTTGCTGTTCCCGCGCCCACTGCGCCCTCGCTGCTTGATCTCCACCCGCAGCCATCTTGCTTTTCCTCCCCAGCTCTCTTCGCTGCTCCAAAACAATTTTTTTGGTCGCTCCACTCCTGGTCCACTCCATACAGTGCTGGGGGAACCTTACAATCACCTTCCCACACTGGGAACCATCGTACAAGTGCCGCTGGGGCTCCTCAAAAGGGCCCAAAAGTCCGTTCTTGGCGGGAGCTGCCAAACGTGCGACCTACCTGGCATAGCCGCAACCGGAAGTCCCTCAGAGGCCATCCATGAGTCAAGCCCCCGACTCAATACCTGAAGACACCTCGGAATATGAATCTGATGACACACTACTTGAAGACCTGTGACAGTGATCACCCACACCCTCCACAATGGAGAGTCACACACCTCAGTGGGACCTGGTTCGAGAGTAGCCGCAGAGTCACAATGTGGTGAGCACAACAGACTGTCTGATCCATAGCCAACAGAGGCAGGGATATCTCAGGGTGTCGGCAGCTGGAGGCCAGGAATCTTCTCAGTTCACCTCAAATGATGGGCCTCTGGACCCGGGTCTACCTCAGCTGCTGGAACTGCAAAGACAAGCTCGGGAACACCTTTGAATTGATGTCTGCTGCATTCTTCAGATTGGAAACACAATGGAGAGGCCCATGCACCTTCAGTCCAAGGTGATCACATCAGTATGCCACAACATTGAGGTCAACACTAACAGGATGATGACCACTTTGCAGACCATGGTCCAGGGTATAAGCCCTGCACTGCTGCATGAGCTGTATTTCATCGATGGCATCCATCATTATTAACACAAGGTGGCTGCATGGCATTTCAACCTCACTCCAGCTGCCCGTTCTCCTCAAGGAGCCAGCCAGAGGCCCTCAGGCACCCATAGGGAGGAGGACCAGCAGCTCACGTGACTCAAGTGTCATGTTGGGTGTTCTAATACACAAACGAACCAACACGGTTGTAGATGGTACAACTCTGTTTTATTATTCTGTACAATAATAACTATGAACTTCTGGCTGTGGTTCGTACTTCACCAGCTAACCTGTGGACCCAGCCCTAGCACTATCTTAGAGAGGCACTCAGCACATGGTGTATGTCTGAGTGGCACGCTGTGAGCTCTGTGCTCTGAGCTATCTCCTGGTAGAATGAGCGGGAACTGTGGTGTTCCCTGTTTTATAGTCCGTGTGCTCTCACTGGTGATTGGCTGCGATGTTGTGTGTGTGTTGGTTGGTCCATCTACCTGTCCATCAATGTGTGTGTGTGATTGCACCATGTTAATGTGGATATCATGACATCAGGGAGTCCAGCCACTCCCAATCCCCTCTTCCTATGACCACTTCTGCTCCAGCTCCACATGCTGAGGAGGGTGCCATTGCCACACAGCAGGACCCTGAAAGCAAGCCGGAGCCCTCCAGGTCTCGGCTCCCCAGAGGACATCCACCAACGTCATCATAGGCAACAGGGCCTAGCAGTCAACAAGCCACCAGGACCTTCGGTGCCATATCTGAGAGGCTGAGCGCCTTCACAAGGCATCATTCCACTCTCAACGATGTCATGCCATGCCCTCAGTGGAGGTGGGAAAGAATAGCCCATGCAGAACTCCAGAAAAGTTGCATTAGAGTGGCAAATATGCAGTTGTCAGTTTCAGTGCCTGCAGGCACCATGGTTAAAACCATGATATTTATCAATCAACCTGGAAATTGGATGTTGGGAATTCACCAAGACATCGTGGCAGAGCTAAGGTAGTTAAGACGATGTAGTTGCACAACACAATGTTTTAAGTCCGTATGACTCTACTTCAGAGCTAAAGAGAGGGAGAAATGTGATGGATTATGTACTGTATAAGAGGGGGTGGAGCAGCTGGAACAAAGAAGATCAGTGACAGGTGGGAATTTGGAGAGATTGCAACAAAGATGTGTTGGGCACATGACAGAGCAAGTGTTAATGGTACCCTGTCTATCCCTTTAAGTATTTTGTAGGTTTTAATGAGATCGCCTCTCATTGTTCGAAACTCAAGAGAATACAAGCCCAGTTTCCCCAATCTATCTTCATAGGACAGTCCCACCATCCTGGGAAGAACTATGGTAAACATTCGCTGTGCTAAAAGAAGGTACTAATAAGAAATGCCAGTTTGAAAATCTAGAGTTAGTATGCAATTTCCAGGTTGATTGATAAATATCATGGTTTTAACCATGGTGCCTGCAGGCACTGAAACTCACAACTGCATATTTGCCACTCTAATGCAACATTTCTGGAGTTGTGTATAGGCCATTCTTTCCCACCTCCACTGAAGGTATGACATGATATGATTGAGAGTGGAATGATGCCTTGTGAAGTCTCTCAGTCTCTCAGATTTGGCACCGATGATCCTGGTGGAGGATGGAGAGGAAGAATGTTGTGTTCTGTGTGATGGCCATTGCAATGATGTACACAGAACAGTTGTTTAACTAGAAAGATGATTGATTAACAAACACATGGAAAGATGATTAACAGATTACTATACAGACAATAACTACTAAATGAATTCAGAAAATTCTCCTGGAACTACTCTAAGTGCAATTATACTCTTGTATGTCCTACTCCCAACTGGCGGGTATCTCAAGTCACGTGAAGGATGTCTGAGACCACCAAATGGTTGGAGGTTGCATTACTAACTATGTAAAAACTGTGCTCAGGCATATCACCACAGAGAAGTGATGTGCTTTATTGGCAGCAAGAAGCAAAACACAGAGCAGAGAGGTAGCTGATTCCCTGCATGTGTCAGGAGGTCACCAGGGAGGTCACAGCCAGGAGCTTTGCACTGATGACACGGTGCCAGTTTTGCAAGAAATGTAATTATTTGACATGCCTCATCATGGTCAGGTCCCATTTCACAAATGCACTTTTCACTAACTACACCACCACCAGCATCATAATTTCAACACACTACTCCCACCATTGAACTATACACTGACATTCATACACCTCACACTATTGCACCTGTCACAGGCACTATTCAAACCTCACATACAGCTCACAGTGCTCCAATCATGTGAGTCATCACTCATACACACAAAATACATTTAATAGAATCATTCAAAATCATCATTCTTTCTCTTCCAGGACTAAACAGCACATAGCAGGCATTAGCCAGATTTGATCGGGGGAGGGGAACCAAGACTCCATAAGGTTGTTTCCTTTGCAATGCTGCAGTATCGGGCAGGGAATGGCAGACGCCGTGGCCACAGACAGAGCAGTGGGAAATCTTGTCTGGGGGGATATAGCACTTGCTTACAGACTCAGAACTATTCCTGATCCCTAATCACCCAAAACTATATTTTGTCACAAGTTCCATACGGTCTCATCACACACATTCTTCTACAGTGGCTACACCCACTGCCTTCCAACACTGCCTTCCAGCTTTATCACTGCATGCTCTGAAGAGGCTCCCCACTGGCACATGTTAGGTGCCATCAATTGTTCAAGATTTGCTGCTAGCCTTGCAAAATATGATTTAAATTGTAACCTGTAGCTTCTCCAATGTGAGTAAATATAGAGCAGGAACAGTGAAGAAAGGAAATAACAGAGGAAAAAAGAATTTTATGACAAGGAGCTGTGGAAATTTTCTGACAAGAAAATTAGTAGCTTCGCTGCTAATAAATGTTCCTTTAGAGTTGATGTGGACGTATCGGGCAGAATTCACCGTTTGGTGCCGCCAGAATCGCGAAATGCAATTGGGCGGAGAATCGAACATGAGCCAAAAACTGAGGTGGCCGCGGACACCCAACGGACTGCGATGCTCCGCTGCCTCGACAGCAACATCAGTGCAGTCTACTCCACACATACATATCATTAACGGGCCTGACCCAGTATTCTCCGGTGCTCACGCGAAGCTCCGCCTCCGCCAGGAGCAATTACCAAAGGCGAGTTTCACTTGTGTTTTAAAAATCAGGAAACAGGCACCACGGCTGCGAAGGGAGAGAGAGGAGGTAGGATATGTTCCCAGACGTGCGACCATGGACTGTCAGTCCAGCCGCTGGCTTAGCTGGCTGCAGGATGTCTGCCAAGGCCGGGGGGGAGTAGCGGGGGCTGACCAAGGGATGAGCCGTGGGGTTGGGGTGAGCCCATGGGGACCAGTGTGTCCAGGCATGGACCACCATTGCCATAGCCTGCAAGGCACTCATCTGGCTGCGCACCCCACTGACTGCCCACCATAGCCCGTGGTTGAGCAAAGTGACACCAGTCCATCACCCCCACACTCCATGTCCCCCCAACAACCAGGCACCACCTGCCAGTGGGGCATTGAATGGCCCACCCAAATGAGGTGCCCACAGTAGTCCCTACAGAAGGGCGCCAGATGGGGGCCGTAGAGCGTACAACTAGCATGGGTAGTACCAGCCACCAGTACCCCTGATGGCAGGGATGGGTTCTGGGGCTAGAGGCCCCCGAGGTTCCGGGCACTGACAAGGCGAGGGGTGCGGAGTAGAGGGCAGAGTACCAGGGAGAATGGCTGAGGGTGGGTGTGGGCATGGGGGAATAGTTGGGAGTAGGGGGACATGCAGGGGTTGCAGTGCAGGCCTGTTGGACCTGGTTGGACACGGGAATATGCACATGCTAACATGTCTGGCCTTCACCCCCTGCAGACAATGAACTTCCGAATCGAAGCAGGAATGGTGGACTTCATCCTAGTCGCCACAGCCCTGGGGTATGCACTGAGGCTGTATGAGCTGGAGCTGCTAGGGGAGGAACCTGCAGTTGCGGAGTCTGCCCCAGAGGAACAGGAGGCAGCTGATGAGGATGGGGAGGCAACTGTCCAGCAGACCGAGGAGGAGGTGAGAAGGAGGTGCTGCAAAATGCCTCATGTGTACCGGCAGCAACTGTCATTCCATGACCTGTTGGACCGGGCATGTCATCGAAGACTCCGGCCGGGCAGGGAGACAGTGCGACATATCTGCTGGATCATGGCGCATCTGGAGCCATGGGCTTTGGGGAGGACATCCGCTCCCAGTGACCGTCAAGATGATGATCGCCCTGAACCTTTACGCCACGGGATTCTTCCAGGCGGCAAGTGGGAACCTGTCTGGGACCCCATAGAGCTCGGTGCACAGGTGCATCTGCCCTGTCACGGAGACCCAACATGCCCGCTCAGCACAATATATCAAATTCATTGTAGACCGAGCCCACCAGGATGCCCGGGCAGTGGAGTTCACCGCCATCACCGGGATGCCTCAGGTCCAGGGGGTGATTGATGAGATGTATGTCGCTCTATGAGCACTGCCGCATGACGTGCCAGTCTTCACAAAGCAAAAGGGGTTTGACTCGATGAACGTGCAGCTCGTGTGTGACCATTGGCTGCACATCATGCACGTCTGTGTCCGATACCGGGGAAGTGTGCACGATGCCATCATCCTGGCATGCTTGATAGTTCCTGACATTTTTGAGGCGCACCCCGGATGAGCGGTTGGCTCTTGGGCGATAGGGGTTACTTGCTGCGGTTGTGACTAATGAGGCCTATCTGGAGGTCACAGACCGATGCGAAGATCCGCTATAATGACCCCCATGTAACGACCAGGGGCATGATCGAGCGGTGCATCGGCATCGTGAAGACGCATTCAGGTGCCTGGACCGCTCTCGAGGGGCTCCTAGTTTAGCGCTAGGAGGCCTGGTGGCCTGCTGCATCCTCCACAACATTGTGCAGCAGAGGGGTGCCGTGCTGGAGGAGGGGGATGAATGTCAGGCCTGTGATTCCTATCTGCCTCACTACAGTGTGGGGTCCTGGGTTGGCAGTAACAGCTGATCTGATCCATGAGATGGAGGACGATGATGACCCGCTCTACAATCAGGTCTGGTTCTCCGCATCGTTTGACAATGTCTGACTCCTGCCCATGGTAGCACTTTCCACGATTTACCCGGGTGATGCCTGCATGTGAGTTGGCCATCAACATTACTTGTTTGTAGAAGTTATCAGGAGTTTTTAAACTATCCATCTTCTTCTTGCACTGGTTTTGCGTTTTCAGAGATTTCCTTCGATGTTCCACGTTTGCCTTGTAATAATAATAATAATAATCGCTTATTGTCACAATTAGACTTCAATGAAGTTACTGTTAAAAGCCCCGAGCACCGTTGTAGCTCCGTTTCAACAAATTTGAAGACTGTGTCCTTCAAATCTTCACGATTCTGATCTTTTAGTTTTTGATCACCACACCTGGTACCATGTTATGTTCGTGTACAGAGACAATTACTGAGTCTAGTTCAAGACTAGTTAGTTTTATTTAGTATAATAAACTTTTGTAAGAAACTGATGGTATCAAACTGGAACTAATGCAAGCATGACTGACCACAATGGTGTCTCCTCCAGACTCCCTTCAGTCTACAGTGTCATGTGCTATTACTTACCTGATACCTACTGGTCGGAGGCTATACATAATTGCACATACACTTGTTTATGCATATCGCTACAAACAACACCTTCAATACTTTGAGATAATCAAGCGCAGATTGATAGGACAGTAAGTGGTTGTATTGGAATAGGCCTGCTTTTTGTGGACAAGATATACCTGGGAAATGTTCCACATTTTCAGGTGAATACCAGTATTGTAGCTGTATTGAAACAGCCTGTATAAGGACAGGTCTTCAGTACTATTGCCAGGATGTTCTCAGGGCCCCTAGACTTTGCAGCATCCAATGCTTTTAGCTGTCTCTTCATATCACGTGAAGTAAATAAGATTCACTGAAGACTGGCATATTTGATCCTTGAGGGCTCCGGAGGACGGAGATGAATCATGCACTCGACACTGCTGGCTGAAGATGGTTGCAAAACAGCAGCCTTGTCATTTGCATTGATGTCCTGTGCTCCCCCATCATTGAGGATGGGGATATTTGTGGAGCGTGCTCCTCTGAATGATTGTCTAATCTCCACCATCATTCATGATTGGATGTGGCAGGACTGCCGAGCTTAGATCTCATCTGCTGCTTGTGGGTTTGCTGAGCTCTGTCTATCGCTTGCTGCTTTCACTGTTTAGGCAAGCAAGTAGTCCTGTGTTTTTGCATTGCTTATTTTTAGATAGAAATGATGCTGCTCCTGGCATTCCCCCCGACATTTCTCATTGAACAATGATTAATTACCCAGTTTGTTCGTTATTGTAGATTACGGGATATGCTAGGCCAGGAGGTTACAGATTCATATAATAGCATCCATACAGTGCAGAAGGAGGCCATTCGGTCTATCAGGTTTGCACCAACCCTCTGAAAGAGCACCCCACTTATGGCCACTCTGTTGCCCTTTCCTCCTAACCCCGTAACACCACCTAACTTTTGGACACTGAAGGGCAATTTTGCATGGCCAATCCACCTAACCTGCACATCTTTTGACTAAGGGAGGTACCAGAGCACCCAAAAGAAACTCACACAGACACCGGGCGAATGTGCAAACTTCACACAGGTAATCACCAAAGGTTGGAATTGAACTTGGATTCCTGGTACAGTGAGGCAGCAGTGCTACTCACTGTGCCACCCTGTTGCCCCTACCACTGTGATATCTTGGTGCCCATAATTGCGGTTAAACAAGATTGTAGTGCAGCACGGTAGCACAGTGGTTAGCACTGCTGCTTCACAGCGCCAGGGTCCCAGGTTCGATTCCCGGCTTGGGTCACTGTCTGTGCGGAGTCTGCACGTTCTCCCTGAGTTTGCGGGGGTTTTCTCCGGGTGCTCCGGTTTCCTCCAACAAGTCCCGAAAGATGTGCTGTTAGGTCATTTGGAAATTCTGAATTCTCCCTCCGTGTACCCGAACAGATGCTGGAATGTGGCCATTCAGGAATTTTCACAGTAACTGCATTGCAATGTTAATGTAAGCCTACTTGTGACAATAAAGATTATTGTTATAGTTGAATAAAATTTTGCTACTGCTGAAGGACCATCGTGCCTCATGGATGCCCAGTTTTGAGCTGTTAGATCTGTTTTAAACCTATCCATTTAGCTCAGTATTGGAACCACACAACACAATGGCAGGTGTCCTCGGTGTAAAGACAGAACTTCAACTCGATAACGACCATGCACTGATCAGTCATGCCAATCCAGTCATGATCGATGCATCTTGGTGTTGGACATTGACATTGTCCTCCCTGAAGATATTCTGTGCCCATGCTACCCTCAGTCCTTCCTCACGTGATGATTAGTCAGTTGCGGGAGGGAAGTAGGTTGTAATCAGTAGGACGTTTCCTTATCCATGTTTCACCTGATGCAATGAGAATTAATGGGGCCTTTTTGACTTCTCTGTAGCAGTTTTCATACAACTAAGTCACTTGCGAGGCATTTAAGAGGGTAGCAGTGACTAATGGAGTAGAACATAGAACATTACAGCGCAGTATCGGCCCTTCAGCCCTCGATGTTGCGCCTACCTGTGAAACCACTCTGAAGCCCATCTACACTATTTCCTTATTGTCCATATGTCTATCCAATGACCATTTGAATGTCTTTAGTGTTGGCGAGTCCACTACTGTTGCAGGCAGGGCATTCCACGCCCTTACTACTCTCTGAATAAAGAACCTACCTCTGACATCTGTCTTATATCTATCTCCCCTCAATTTAAAGGTATGTCCCCTCGTGCTAGACATCACCATCCGAGGAAAAAGGCTCTCACTGTCCACCCTATCCAATCCTCTGATCATCCTCTGAGTACCGCAGGAATCTGTGCTAGGACCCCAATTGTTCACGCTATATATTAATGATTTGGATGAAGGAACTAAATGTGTTGTCTCCAGATTTGCAGATGATACAAAGTTGCGTGGTAATGTGAGCTGTGAAGTGATACAGAGATGCTTCAATGGATTTGAACAGGCTGAATGAGAGGGCACATGCATGGCAGATGCAGTATAATGTGGATAAATGTGAGGTTACCCACTTCAGTAGCAAAAATACGAAGGCAGATTATTATTTTAATGGGTGTAAATTGAGAGAGATGGATACTCAGTGAGACCTTGGTGCATCAGTCGCTGAAAGTAAGAGTGCAGGTACAGCAAGCAGTAAAGAAGGCAAATAGTGTATTGGCCTTTATAGCGAGAGGATTTGAGAAAAGGAACAGGGAAGTTTTACTGCAATAGTATAGGGTGTTGGTGAGGTCACACCTGGAGTATTGTGTGCAGTTTTGGTGCCCTTATCTGAGGAAGGATGTTCTTGCTATGGAGGGTTTGCAGCGAAGGTTTACCAGGCTGATTCCTGGGATGGCGGGACTGTCATATGAGGAGAGACTAAGTCGGTTAGGATTATATTCATTGGAATTTAGAAGAGTGAGAGGGGATCTCATAGAAACCTAGAAAAATTCTAACAGGTTTAGACACGGTAGATTCAGAAAGAATGTTCTCGATGGTGCGGGAGTCCAGAATTAGCGGTCATAGTCTGAGGCTAAGGGTGGGGTCGAGGTTCCAGCGTTTCATTTCCGGGAGAGAGAGAGGGAGCCGGAGTGCAGCTTGGGAATCAGGTAAGTGTTTAAACTTACCCCCGAGTTCCAGGGGCCTTCATTTCCGGGAGCAGGAGAGAGAGGGGGTGCCGGAGTGCAGCTTGGGAATCAGGTAGGTTCTGTATATAAGTTGGGCGGTTGCTAAACCCGAGACACTACACTTGTAGTGTCCCCCACCCTTCCACCTCCTCGAATCTAAGGGGTTTAGTGAATATAAGGAAAGATCTTCTTTTCTTTTTTTTTCTTCTTTCTTCTTGTTTTATCTAGAGGGGATGGCAGATAAAGTAGTGCAATGTTCCTCCTGCAGAATGTTTGAGGTGAGGGACACCATCAGTGTCCCTGCTGATTTCATATGTGGGAAGTGCATCCATCTCCAGGCCCTCAGAAACCGTGTTAGGGAACTGGAGCTGGAGCTGGATGAACTTCGGATCATTCGGGAGGCAGAGGTGGTCATAGATAGAAGCATTAGGGATGTAGTTACTCCAAAGAATAAAGACAGATGGGTGACAGTGAGAGGGGCTCGGAGGAAGCAGTCAGTACAGGGGTCCCCTGTGGTCGTTCCCCGAAATAACAAGTATACCGCTTTGGATACTGTTGGGGGGGATGACTTACCAGGGGTAAGCCATGGGGTACAGGTCTCTGGCACAGAGTCTGTCCCTGTTGCTCAGAAGGGAAGGGGGGAGAGGAGTAGAGCATTAGTCATTGGTGACTCTATAGTTAGGGGGATAGATAGGAGATTTTGTGGGAATGAGAGAGACTCGCGGTTGGTGTGTTGCCTCCCAGGTGCCAGGGTCCGCGATGTCTCGGATCGTGTTTTCGGGATCCTTAAGGGGGAGGGGGAGCAGCCCCAAGTCGTGGTCCACATAGGCACCAACGACATAGGTAGGAAAAGGAATAGGGATGTAAGGCAGAAATTCAGGGAGCTAGGGTGGAAACTTAGATCGAGAACAAACAGAGTTATTACCTCTGGGTTGTTACCCGTGCCACGTGCTAGCGAGACGAGGAATAGGGAGAGAGAGCAGTTTAACACGTGGCTACAGGGATGGTGCAAGAGGGAGGATTTCAGATACCTGGATAATTGGGGCTCATTCTGGGGTAGGTGGGACCTCTACAAATGGGATGGTCTACACCTGGACCAGAGGGGTACCAATATCCTGGGGGGGAAATTTGATAATGCTCTTCGGGAGGGTTTAAACTTGTTCAGCAGGGGATTGGGAACCTGAATTGTAGCTCCAATATACAGGAGGTTGAGGGTAGTGAGGTCAGCAGTAAGGTTTCAAAGTTATAGGAGTGTACCGGCAGGCAGGAAAGTGGTTTAAAGTGTGTCTACTTTCATGCTAGGAGCATCCGGAATAAGGTGGGTGAACTTGCGGCATTAGTTGGTACCTGGGACTTCGATGTTGTGGTCATTTCGGAGACATGGATAGAGCAGATAAAGGAATGGTTGTTGTATGTGCCGGGGTTTAGATATTTCAGTAAGCTCAGGGAAGGTGGTATAAGAGGGGGAGGGGCGGCATTGTTAGTCAAGGACAGTATGACGGTGGCAGAAAGGATGTTCGATGAGGACTCGTCTACTGAGGTGGTATGGGCTGAGATCAGAAACAGGAAAGGAGAGGTCACCCTGCTGAGAGTTTTCTTTAGGCCTCCGAAAAGTTCCAGAGATGTAGAGGAAAGGATTGCAAAGATGATTCTGGATAGGAGCGAAAGGAACAGGGTAGTTGTTATGGGGGACTTTAACTTTCCAAATATTGACTGGAAACGCGATAGTTCGAGCACGTTAGATGGGTCCTTTTTTGTCCAATGTGTGCAGGAAGGTTTCCTGACACAGTATCTAGAAAGGCCAATGAGAGGCGAGGCCACATTGGATTTGGTACTGGGTAATGAACCTGGATAGGTGTTAGATGTGGGGGTAGGTGAGCACTTTGGTGATAGTGACCACAATTCGATTATGTTTACTTTAGCGATGGAAAAGGATATGTATATACCGCAGGGCAAAAGTTATAGCTGGGGGAAAGGCAATTATGTTGCGATAAGGCAAGACTTAGGATGCATAGGATGGGGAGGGAAACTGCAGGGGATGGGCACAATTGAAATGTGGAGCTGGTTCAAGGAACAGCTACTGCGTGTCCTTGATAAGTATGTCCCTGTCAGGCAGGGAGGAAGTAGTCGAGCGAGGGAATCATGGTTTACTAAAGTAGTTGAATCACTTGTTAAGAGGAAGAAGGAGGCGAGGCTTATGTAAAGATGAGACGTGAAGGTTCAGTTAGGGCGCTCGAGAGTTACACGTTAGCTTGGAAGGACCTAAAGAGAGAGCTACGAAGAGCCAGGAGGGGACATGAGAAGTCTTTGGCAGGTAGGATCAATAATAACCCAAAAGCTTTCTGTAGATATGTCAGGAATAAAAGAATGACTAGGGTAAGAGTGGGGCCAGTCAAGGACAGTAGTGGGAAGTTGTGCGTGGAGTCCGAGGAGATGGGAGAGGTGCTAAATGAATATTTTTCGTCAGTATTCACACAGGAAAAAGACAATGTTGTTGAGGAGAATACTGAGATACAGGCTACTTGACTAGAAGGGCTTAAGGTTCTTAAGGAGGAAGTGTTTGCAATTCTGGAAAGTGTGAAAATAGATAAGTCCCATGGGCCGGATGGGATTTATCCTAGGATTCTATGGGAAGCTAGGGAGGAGATTGCTGAGCCTTTGGCTTTGATCTTTATGTCATCATTGTCTACAGGAATAGTGCCAGAAGACTGGAGAATAACAAGTGATGTCCCCTTATTCAAGAAGGGGAGCAGAGACAACCACGGTAACTATAGACCAGTGAGCCTTACTTCTGTTGTGGGCAAAGTCTTGGAAAGGTTGATAAGAGATAGGATGTACAATCATCTGGAAAAGAATAATTTAATTAGAGATAGTCAACACGGTTTTGTGAAGGGTAGGTCGTGCCTCACAAACCTTATTGAGTTCTTTGAGAAGGTGACCAAACAGGTGAACAAGGGTAAAGCAGTTGATGTGGTGTATATGGATTTCAGTAAAGCATTTGATAAGGTTCCCCACGGTAGGCAATTGCAGAAAATACAGAGGCATGGGATTCAGGGTGATACAGCAGTTTGGATCAGAAATTGACAGCTGAAAGAAGGCAAAGGGTGGTGGTTGATGGGAACTGTTCAGCCTGGAGTCCAGCTACTAGTGGTGTACCACAAGGATCTGTTTTGGGGCCACTGCTGTTTGTCATTTTTATAAATGACCTGGAGGAGGGCGTAGAAGGATGGGTGAGTAAATTTGCAGATGACACTAAAGTCGGTGGAGTTGTGGACAGTGTGGAAGGATGTAACACGTTACAGAGGGACATAGATAAGCTGCAGAGCTGGGCTGAGAGGTGGAAAATGGAGTTTAATGCAGAAAAATGTGAGCTAATTCATTTTGGAAGGAATAACAGGAAGACAGAGTACTGGGCAAATGGTAAGATTCTTGGCAGTGTGGATGAGCAGAGAGATCTTGGTGTCCATGTACATAGATCCCTGAAAGTTGCCACTCAGGTTGAGAGGGTTGTTAAGAAGGCATACGGTGTGTTAGCTTTTATTGGTAGAGGGATTGAGTTTCGGAGCCATGAGGTCATGTTGCATCTGTACAAATCTCTGGTGCAACTGCATTTGGAGTATTGCGTGCGGTTCTGGTCGCCGCATTATAGGAAGGATGTGGAAGCATTGGAAAGGGTGCAGAGGAGATTTACCAGGATGTTGCCTGGTCTGGAGGGAAGATCTTATGAGGGAAGGCTGAGGGACTTGAGGTTATTTTCTTTAGAAAGAAGAAGGTTAAGAGGTGACTTAATTGAGGCATACAAGATGATCAGAGGACTAGATAGAGTGGACAGTGAGAGCCTTTTTCCTCGGATGGTGATGTCGAGCACAAGGGGACATAACTTTAAATTTAGGGGTGATAGATATAGGACAGATGTCAGAGGTAGGTTCTTGACTCAGAGAGTAGTAAGGGCGTGGAATGCCCTGCCACAACAGTAGTGGACTCGCCAACATTAAGGGCATTTGAATGGTCATTGGATAAACATATGGATGATAAGGGAATAGTGTAGATAGGCTTGAGAGTGGTTTCAAATGTCGGCGCAACATCGAGGGCCGAAGGGCCTGTACTGCGCTGTAATGTTCTATGTTCTATGTTCAGGGTGCGACTCATGAGGAATTGGGCTGGAGACAGGCAAGTGGACAGTGGGGCGGAGCAATAGGCCAGCAAGGCAAGGTAGAAATCAGACCCAGCATCGGCAGCCTTGCATAGGAGCCGTTTGACGATATGTACTCCCTTCTCTACTTTGCCGTTGGATTGGGGGTACATGGGATTGGACGTCACATGGGCAAAATTGTACCACCTGGCAAAGTTGGACCATTCTTGGCTGGTGAAGCAGGGGCCATTCTCCGACATAACCGTGAGCGGGATGCCGTGTCAAGCAAAGGTTTCTTTACATGCACGAATGACTGCAGACGAGGTGATGTCGTGCAACCGTATCACCTCTGGGTAATTCGAAAAGTAGTCCACGATAGGACATAGTCTCTACCCAGCGCGTGGAACGGGTCGATCCCCACCTTGGTCCATGGTGACGTGACCAACTCATGGGGCTGCAGGGTCTCACGTGGTTGGGCCGGCTGGAAGCGTTGACAAGTGGGGCAGTTGAGCACTGTGTTGGCTATGTCCTCATTAATGCCCGGCCAGTACACTGCCTCTCGGGCCCATCGGCGGCACTTTTCCACGCCAAGGTGGTCCTCGTGTAGTTGTTCCAGGACAAGCTGGCGCATGCTATGCGGGATGACAAAGCGGTCCAGTTTTAGAAGAAACCTGTCTACTACCGCCAGATCATCTCTGACGTTATAGAATTGAGGGCATTGGCCCTTGAACCACCCGTCCATTAGGTAGCGCATGACACACTGTAGCAAGGGACCAGCCGCCGTCTCGTGGCGAATTTGGACGAGGCGTTCATCCGAGGCAGGTAGATTGGAGGCCGCGAATGCCTCAAGGGCGTCAATCTGGCAGACAAATCTCGCTGAATCACATGGACTGTTGACTGCCCTGGAGAGAGCATCGGCAGTGATGAGGTCTTTGCCTGGGATGTATACCAGCTGGAAGTCGTATCGCCGGAGCTTGAGAAGAATATGCTGGAGGCGAGGCGTCATGTCATTCAAATCTTTCTGTATTATATTGACCAGCGGGCAATGGTCGGTCTCGACGGTGAATTGAGGAAGTCTGTACACATAGTCGTGAAACTTAACAACACCGGTCAGAAGGCCCAGGCACTCCTTTTCTATCTGCGCGTAGCGCTGCTCCGTGGGGGTCATCGCACATGATGAATATGCAACGGGGGCCCATGATGAGGCCTCATCACGTTGAAGGAGCACAGCCCCAATGCCGGATTGACTGGCATCGGTCGAAATTTTGGTCTTTGCTGGATCAAAGAAGGCTAAGACCGGGGCCATGGTCAGTTTTGCCTTGAGTTCTCTCCATTCGCGCTCATGGGAACGAAGCTATTGGAAGTCTGTCGTCTTCCTGACCAGGTTCCTGAGAGCCATGGTATGAGAGGCGAGGTTAGGGATGAATTTCCTAAAATTGACCATGCCCATGCCCTCGAAGACGTCGTGGTACTGGTTTATAATGGCGTCGAGCTGCGCCCTGAAGTCGGTGTCCTGAAAGGCAGACGTGTCAGCAGGAGAGAGAGAGTGAACTCTCTGAACTAGCTTGCATGCCTGCGCGCCAAGCAGAGAAGCTTTTGAGGAGCCCATGATTTCAAAGGGAAGGATGGCTTTGCGTGACCTGTGCGTCACTTCAAGTTGGCATGAGCCGCTGGCAGCAATGGCATTACCATTATAATCTAATAGCTGGCAGGCTGATGGCAGGATTGCTGGTTTGACACAAAGGCTTTGGAGGTCAGACCGCGCAATGAGATTGGCGGAGGCACCGGTGTCCAGGCGGAATCGTATTTGGGACCGGTTGACCATAAGGGTGGCACAACACTCATCGTCTGGATCGATGCTGTATACCGACAGCGGCTGGATTCTTTGCTTCGGGGACACCCTGTTTTTTGTAATGATACCGACTCGAAAAGGCGCCTTCGTGTCCTCGGTATCAATGTCGGGTAGCCCTGTTGTATCAACGCAAAATCCTAAGTGATGTGTTGGGTGCTCTGGATCCGTGGAATACATACAGGCTACCAACACTTAAAATAGAACAACACTATTTTATTAAGCTAGAAACTGTTGAACGTACTTTCACTGTGGGTTAACACGATGTTAGATTAAACTAAAGACCTATGCCTATCCTAACAAGTCTATGCACTCAGCACATGGTGAAGTTCTGTGCTGTAAGCTGTTAGCTCTGTCCTTCTGAGAGGCTGCACCCCGAATGGGCGGGAAAACCGATGCCCTCTGTCTTTATAGTGAGTGTGCTCCAACTGGTGATTGGCTGCGGTGTTGTGTGTGTTGATTGGTCCCGCTGTGTGTCCATCAGTGTGTGTGTCTGCACCATGATATACTGGTGTATATTATGACACTAAGTACGTGACTTCTAAAGCCTGAAAATTACATTTTCTGCATTTTATGCAGATCCCTGCATCGCAAAACCTCTTTAATTCTTCTCGGCTGGACATGTGTTCTTCTGGTGTAGTGCCGGTGACCAGCACATCATCCATGTAAACCATCACCATGGGAATTCCCTGGAAGAGATTTTCCATTGTGCGCTGGAAGTTAGTACAGGCTGATGTGATGACGAATAGCTGTCTGGTGTACTGGAGGAGGCCTTTGGAGTTGGCAAACTTATGAGACTCCACATTTAGCTCTAATTGCAGGTAGGTGTGACTGAGGTCCAATTTTGAATTGGTGCAGCCTCCCGCCAGCTGAGCGTAGAGGTTCTCAATTTGGGGAATCGGATACCAATCAGCCTGGGCAGTCTGATTTATGGTCAATTTATAGTCCCCACAAATCCTTATTCAACGATCAGGATTAAGGACAGAGATTATTGGTACTTTCCACTCTGAAAACTGCACCAGCTTGATTACATCCATGTGGTGAATGTATAATTACTGATAATTCACCAGTGCACTGTGTTATGTTATTAACTCTGTGGGCTCTATCTATGGACCATTGTGTGGCTTCACCCACAGGGGATATGTTGGGGCATGTGCGGGCTCCGCCCATGGCTCCACCCCCTTTACTGGAAGTATAAAAGCTGCCGACCTGCGGGTCCGCCTTCAGTGTTGTACCGGTCACAGGCAGGCTCAGTTCTAAGCTGATTAAAACCACGGTTTATTTCTCCACGTGTCTTCGAGTCAATTGATGGTCGCATCAATTTAATCAGCTTAAAATACTACTATGGAATCAGCCCTCAAACCTGACAGACTGGAACTCGATCCACAGGCCACGGAGGCGAAATAAATGTTTTCACATTGGCTTCGATACTTCAAGGCCTATCTCGCCGCGTCGTCTATGAATCCGTCACTGATGAACAGAAGCTGAGCCTTCTCCACGCACGGGTGAGCCATCGCATTTCTGTCCAGCTTGACGAAGCCGCTTCCTATACAGAGGCCCTCGCACTACTCGAACGCCTCTATGTGCGGCCTGTGAACGAGATATACGCGCGACACGTCTTCACCACTCGTCGCCAGCGCCCTGGGGAGTCGCTAGATAATTACCTGCGCGACCTCAAAGCCCTCGCGCGCAACTGTAACTACCAGGCCGTTACGGTTACTCAGCACATGGAGCTCGCCGTCCGAGACGTTTACGTGGCGGGGGTCCGATCGAACTATGTGAGACAGCGCCTGCTCGAAAAAGATGCCCAGGACCTGGACGACACGGTAAAACTGGCTACCTCTCTGGAGGCCGCTTTTCCGAGCCTTACTGCGTTCCCGGCCGATCACCCGACCCCCTCGTAGGCCCCCGACCCGAGACTACCCCAGGCCTGTGCCGCGCGGCCGCCCGCCCAGCATGGGGGGCTACCCTGCTACTTTTGCGGCCAGTCTCAACACCCCCGACTGCACTGCCCGGCCGGCAACACGAACTGCAGCAGCTGCAGGCGAAAAGGACACTTCGCCAAGGTCTGCCTGGCCAGGTCTAAGAACTCGAACTCACAGACCCGATCCACAGACTCACAGGCCCGCAGACCCCGCAAGGTGGCAGCGTGTCTGCCGACTCCGCCTCCGCATAACATGTGCGACTCATGGGGGCCACCATCTTGGCCATCCTCCCCCACGCGGCCGGCCACGTGCGATCCATGGGGGCCGCCATCTTGGACACCATCTTCCACGCCGCTCGACGCGTACGACCTACACGGATAGCCATCACAGGGCCGCCCCAGCATCTCCGATCAAGCCACCGGCTACCCACACCTCAGCGCAGTCATCCTGGACCAGTCGCGACCTAAGCACCTCCGGAGCTCCATGATGGCCGTCCGGGTTAACGGGTACGAGACACCTTGCCTTTTCGCCTCCGGGAGCACAGAGAGCTTCATTCACCCGGACATGGTAAGACGCTGCTCGCTCCCAATATTCCCAACGCAACGAACCATATCCCTCGCCTCTGGGTCGCACTCGGTGCAAATCCAAGGGTGCACTACTGCAACCCTAGCGATACGGGGCGCTGAGTACGCTAATTTTCAACTATATGTGCTCCCAGACCTCTGCGCTCCTCTCCTTTTGGGACTCGACTTCCAGTGCAACCTCAGGAGCCTAACTCTTAAGTTCGGGGGACCCCTGCCCCCGCTCACCATATGCAGCCTCGTGACCCTAAAAATCGACCCCCCCCCCCGCCCCCTCTTCGCAAACCTCACCGCCGAATGCAAGCCAGTAGCCACCAGAAGCAGGCGGTATAGCATGCAGGACAGGACGTTCATTAGGTCCGAGGCCCAGCGTCTCTTGCGGGAGGGGGTCATAGAGGCCAGCAATAGCCTCTGGAGAGCTCAGGTGGTGGTCGTCAAGACCGGGGAAACGTTCCGGATGGTGGTTGATTACAGCCAGACCATTAACCGGTTTACGCAACTCGATGCGTACCCCCTTCCCCGGATCGCAGACATGGTAAATCAGATCGTGCACTACCACATGTTCTCCACGGTGGATCTGAAGTCTGCATATCACCAGCTCCCAATCCGCCCGGAGGACCGCCACTACATGCCGTTTGAGGCAGATGCCCACCTTTTCCATTTCCTCCGAGTCCCCTTTGGCGTCACGAACGGGGTTTCGGTGTTCCAATGAGCGATGGACCGAATGGTGGACCAGTACGGGCTGCGGGCCACGTTTCCGTACTTGGACAATGTCACCATCTGCGGCCATGAGCAGCAGGACCATGACGCCAACCTCCACAGATTTTTCCAAACCGCCCAAAAACAAAATGCGTTTTCCGCACAAGCAGGTTAGCCATCCTCGGCCACGTCGTGGAAAACGGGGTCCTAGGGCCCGACCCTGACCCTATGCGCCCCCTCCTACAACTCCTTCTGCCTCACTGTCCCAAGGACCTGAAGAGGTGCCTTGGATTTTTCTCCTATTACGCCCAGTGGGTCCCCCAGTATGCGGACAAAGCCCGCCCACTATTTAAGGCTACCCTCTTTCGACTGGCAGCCGAGGCTCGCCAGGCCTTCAACTGCATCAAGGCGGACATCGCCAAAGTTCCAATGCGCGCGGTGGACGAGTCCGTCCCCTTCCAGGTGGAGAGCGATGCCTCAGAGGTCGCTCTCGCCGCCACCCTCAACCAAGCAGGCAGATCGGTAGCGTTTTTTTCACGCACCCTCACCACCTCCGAAGTTCGACACACCTCAGTCGAAAAAGAAGCCCAAGCCATCGCGGAAGCCGTGTGGCACTGGAGGCACTACCTCGCTGGTAGGAGGTTTACCCTCGTCACCGACCAACGATCGGTTGCCTTCATGTTTGACAATACGCAGCGGGGCAAGATCAAGAATGATGAGATCTTGAGGTGGAAAATCGAACTCTCACCTATAACTACGATATAGTATATCGTCCTCGGAAGCTCAACGAGCCCCCAGATGCCCTGTCCAGCGGCACATGCGCCAGCGCGCAAGATGACCGACTACGGGCTATCCACGATGGCCTCTGCCACCCGGGGGTCACCCGGCTCGCCCATTACATCAAGGCCCGCAATCTGCCCTCCTCGACCGAGGAGGTCAGAGCTATAACCAGAGACTGCCAAATCTGTGCAGAGTGTAAACCGCACTTCTATCGACCGGATAAGGCCCACCTGGTAAAAGCATCCCGGCCCTTTGAACGCCGCAGTATCGATTTCAAAGGGCCCCTCCCCTCCAATAACCACAACACGTACTTCCTTAACATCATAGATGAGTTCTCCCGCTTCCCTTTTGCTATCCCCTGCCCTGATATGACCACCCCCACTGTCATTAAAGTCCTGCATAGTGTCTTCACTCTGTTTGGTTTCCCCAGTTATATCCACAGCGACAGGGGCTCGTCGTTGATGAGCGATGAACTGCGTCAGTACCTGCTCAGTAAGGGCATCGCCTCGAGCAGGACTACCAGTTATAACCCCAGGGGAAACGGGCAGGTGGAGAGGGAGAACGCGACGGTCTGGAAGACCGTCCTACTGACCCTGCGGTCCAGGAATCTCCCAGTTTCTCACTGGCAGGAGGTCCTCCCTGATGCACTCCACTCTATTAGGTCCCTCCTTTGCACGGCCACAAACCAGACTCCTCATGACCGTTTGTTTGTTTTCCCTTGGGGAGCTACCTCAGGGGTCTCGCTTCCGCCCTGGCTGATGACACCGGGTCCAGTCCTCCTCCGAAAACATGTTCGGAGCCATAAGACCGACCCCCTGGTAGCGAGGGTCCAGCTTCTGCACTCCAACCCACACTATGCGTACGTCGAACACCCCGATGGCCGGCAAGATACCGTCTCCCTCCGAGACCTGGCGCCCGCAGGCTCCAACATCACTCCTACTACTGCACCTCCCACACTATGTCCCGTCCAACCTCCCATGTTCAGCGCCCCCGCCTCTATATGGCTCCCGCGCTCCCTCCCACCCGCCGCACCAGTCCACAGGAATGAAGCTCCGGAAGAGCCGCTCCCGGAGTCCACGCCCGTGCCCGCTCCGGACCCACTTCCACAGCCACCCGAAGCGGCTGCAACACCAGTGCTTCAGTGGTCACAACATACGATCCGTGCACCGGACCGACTGAATCTATGAGCCCGTCACCCCCGCCGGATTTCATTTTTTAATCAGGGGGTGAATGTGGTGCATGTACAATTACTGATAATTCACCAGTGCACTGTGTTATGTCATTAACCCTGTGGGCTCTACCTATGGGCCATTGTGTGGCTTCACCCACAGGGGATATGTTGGGGCATGTACGGGCTCTGCCCATGGCTCCACCCCCTTTACAGGAAGTATAAAAGCTGCCGACCTGCGGGGCCACCTTCAGTGTTGTACTGGTCACAGGCAGGCTCAGTTCTAAGCTGATTAAAACCACGGTTTACTTCTCCACGTGTCTTCGAGTCAATTGATGGTCGCATCAATCCAGCTTTTCCAATCTCTTTAGATCGGCTTCAAAAGTGCATATGGCAGTGGTCTGGCTCTGAAGAACTTCTGAATCTTGATTGACATATATCTTAACTTTTACGCCCTTCATACGGCCCAATTCTCTGTGGGAGAAATCTTCATACCTCCTTAAGATATCTTGGAGGATGTCGTCAGATATTTTGAAGATTTCCAGCCAGTTGAGCCTTATGTTCTGTAACCAATCTCTTCCCAACAGACTGGATCTACGTCCTTCGATGTTAACCGAAAGATTGGCCTCCTGCCATTTGTGTGCTACTGTGGTATTTTCAGTTTCAAGGAACTTCACAATTTCCCCAGTGTAAGTTGAAAGCTTGGTTGCAGTACTGGAAGTCTGCTCACCCACTACAGTCATGTAAGCTCCGGTGTTGACTTTCATTTTAAGGGGTCGACTGTTTATCCTTAAGACAAATTTAATTGGAGCCGTCTTATTCAATTGGACTGTATTCAACCGATGCATTGCATGCTCTTCTCCACTGTGTTCAGTGGCACTGTGGACTGCTGCTGATGTTGTTTTATTTTGCATTGGTGTGCTTTGCCTTGTATGGCAATGTGCTTAAAAATGCCCCTTTCAGCTGCATCGGAAGCGCACCAACTCCCAAACATGACAAGTGTCCTGGGGGTGGTCCCCCTTGCAACGACTGCAGTCCACCTCGGATTTGGGTTGATGCCCGACTCCTTCCCAGTCCTTGTTTCCGGTTCTGTCCTGAGGACAGAGGATGGATAGGTATATCAACTCACGAGCCGGGCACATGATCCTTGCAGCCCGCCCTCTTAAAGGGGTTACGCTAGCACAGCAAGGAATAGAGTTAAGCAGTGAAAGGCAGTCCTAGGGTTGGGGCCACACTGTCAGGGACATTTTAAAGAGACCGTCCTGGGGTCGACGTCATGCTGTTGGGACATATTGAAGGACCCATCTTGGGACTGGGGCCATGCTGTTGGAGTCATATTGCAGATATTGTCCTGAGGCTGAGGCCATACTGTCAGGGGTAGGTTGAAGAGACTGTCCTGGGGCTGGGACATGCTGTTACGAGTATATTGTCGATACTGTCTAGGGGCCCAGGTCAATGCTGTTGGAGGCAAAATGAAGATATTGTCCTGGGGCTGAGGCCATATTTTGGGGGGAATATTAAAAATACTGTCCTGTGGCTGAGGCCAATTAGGGGCAGCACGGTAGCATTGTGGATAGCAGAATTGCTTCACAGCTCCAGGGTCCCAGGTTCGACTCCGGCTTGGGTCACTGTCTGTGCGGAGTCTGCACATCCTCCCCGTGTGTGCGTGGGTTTCCTCCCACAGTCCAAAGATGTGCAGGTTAGGTGGATTGGCCATGATAAATTACCCTTAGTGTCCAAAATTGCCCTTAGTGTTGGGTGGGGTTACTGGGTTATGGGGATAGGGTGGAGGTGTTGACCTTGGGTAGGGTGTTCTTTCCAAGAACCGGTGCAGACTCGATGGGCCAAATGGCCTCCTTCTGCACTGTAAATTCTATGATTCTATGTTGGGGACAAACTGAAGAGTGATCACAGGAGTGATCACAGCATGCTCGAATTTAAAATTAAGATTGAGCGAGAAAGGACAGAGTGTTATAAAAGAGTTTTGGCATTGGGCAGAGGTAATTAAACAGGTGTGAGGAAAGAGTTGGCTCAAGCAGACTAGGCACATATAATTGAGGGCAGGATATTTGAGGAACAATGGCGGATGTACAGGGATATATTAAACACCTCTCAATTAAAGTGTATTCCTGAGAGGAAGAGGAACGCTCTGTGGCTAAACAAGGACGTCAAGAAGGGCAGAAAGCAAACTAAGGCAGACAATACTGCAAAGGTTAGTGGTAAGCTGGAGGATTGGGAGAACTTCACGAGTCAGCAAAAAGCTACTAAAAATAGAATCAAAAAAGATAAGATGAATTACGAAAGAAAACAAGCAGAAAACATAAACACTGATACCAAGAGCTCCGATAAGTATTTAAAGAGGGAGAGAATAGCTATGTTGGCCCCTTTAGAGGCCGATACTGGTGAGGTAATAATGGGGAACACAGGTGGCAGATCCACTGAACCAATATTTTGACTCTGTCTTCATGGTAGAGGATAATAAACATTTTCCAAGAACATGAGTTAATGCAGAGGAACTTAGTGCAATAATCATCACTAGGGGGACGGTATTGAATAAACTAAGGGGACTAAAGGCAGATAAGTCTCCGAGAGTTGATGGCCTGCACCCTAGGGTATTAAAGGAGGTGGCAGCAGTGATAGTGGATGCATTGGTTATGATATTTCAAAATTCCCGAGATTCTGGAAACGTCCCGGAGGATTATAAGCACGCTAATGTAGCTCCCCTTTTCAAAAAGGGAGAGAGGCAGAAAGTAGGAAACTATAGACCGGTTATCTTGGCTTCTGTGGCGGGGAGGTTGCTGGAATCAATCATTAAGGAGGAGATGACTGAACATTTGGAAAGACAATGCTCAATCCACCCTTGTCAGCATGGGGTTTTATGAAGGGTCATGCTTGACAAACATGCTTGAGTTCTTTGAGGAACCAGCAAGGTGGACAATGGGGAACCTGTGGATGTGGCATATCTAGACTTCAAAAGGCATTGACAAGGTGCCACATAAAAGATTGATGCAGAAGGTAAGATCGCAGGGGGTTGGGTGTAGAGTACTAGATAGGATTGAGGATTGGCTGACTGACAGAATGCAGAAGTTCAGGTTAAATGGGTCCTTCTCTGGCTGGCAAACTGTAACTAGCGGGGTGCCGCAGGGGTCAGTCCTCAGACCTCAACTGTGTACAATCTATTTAAATGATCTGCAAGCAGGGGCAGAGTGTAACAGAGCAGAATTTGCGGATGATACCAAAATAGGTGGAAAAGCAGGAAGTGAAGGGGAGATAAAGATTTTACAGGCAGATATTGATAGGCTAGGAGATTGGGCCAAAATCTGGCAGATGGAGTTTAATGTCGATAAGTGTGAGGTTATCCATTTTGGCCGAAAGACTAGCCAGGGAAATTATTTTCTAAATGGAAAACAGATTCAAAACTCAGAGGGATCTGGGTGTCTTTGTTCATGAATCACAGAAAGTCTGCATGCAGGTACAAAATGTAATAAGTAAGTCAAATGGAATCGTAGTGTTTATTGCAAAAGACTGGAGTATAAAAGTAGATAAGTATTGTTGCAATTCTATAGGGCATTGGTGAGACCACACCTGGAATACTCTGTCCAGTTTTGGTCTCCTTATTTAAAGAAGGATGTGGTGGCATTGTAAGAAGTTCAGAGTAGCTTCACCAGACTGATTTTGGGGTTGAAGGGGTTGATGAAGGAGAGATTAAATAGTTTGGGCTTATACTCGCTGGAGTTTAGAAGGACGAGAGGGAAACTTGAATACTAAAAGGGATTGATAAAGTAAATGTCGGCCAAATGTTCCCCCTTGTGGGGCAATCTAGAACAAAATGTCACTGATATAGGCTGAGAGACGTTACATTTAAAACTGAAGAGACATAACTTCTCGCAGAGGGTGGTGAATTTGTAGAACTCGCTGCCCCATTTGTGGTGGAGTCGAATCATTAATTAGTTTCAAGAGAGGGATAATTATATTTCTGATTTTTTAAAAATGGGTTAAAAGGACATGGGGAACAGGTAGGGAGGTGGCTTTGAGACCAGGAAGAGATCAGCCATGACCTGATTGAATGGCGGAGCAGGCTCGAAGGGCTGAATTGTCTACTTCTGCTCCTAATTCCAATGTTCTTATGTTTATATACTGTCCTGCGGCTGAGGCCATGCTGTTGGGGCATATTGAAGAGACTGTCCTGAGGCTGAGGTCATGCTGTCAGGGATATATTGTTTTGGGGATGGATGTGACATGTTAGAGTGCCGGCATGGCACATATGTCTTTGTCCTGGTCTTGGATGGGGAAGGATCTATCTAGGCAGTGATGGTCATGCACAGTTTGGTATACAGGGCAGAGTCAGTCACCTAAGGAATTTGATCCTGGCGGTTTGAATCATGGTACGTTAGGCAGAAGGTATAGTAATGTCCAGGGTGGAATCTGGAGCCTGTGAGGCAGTAACTGAAAACTCATGGGAGGGTATTGGATGGTCTCATGGGGGCATCCTGAAAAGTCAGGGTGCATGTGTCCTTGAGAAGGAGAGGGGTCAGGCTGGCAAAGAGCATGAGGCATCAGCATTAAAGGGTTTGGGGGGAGAGCAGGAAAAACCACATGGACAATGATGGAATAAAGGTTAACAGGGGGAGGCTGTATAGTAACAGGAGGAATTAGGAGGCAATGAGGATGAAGGAGGATGGGAGGAACTTGGTGGGTGAAAGGGGGTACTTGGAAGCCAGTCTTACAGAGGGCAGTCAGAAGCACCATTTTTGATTTCACCGATGAATGGCAGTTTAAAAAACAAGTGAGAGAAAGATTCATTGGGAGGGATCTCTGAATGTTTTGGAGGAGCTCAACACAGCAATCTTTGGCTGATTAAAGGTGCACCCTTGACCTGTCCTGCTCAAACCATGGAGAGCGGGCTCAGATGAGTGCTGGACCCGAGGATCTAATACAAAATGAACAAACTTGGCGCACATACCCCATCAATGTTGCACAGTTAGGGGAGAACCCCTCCATTAAGTTAAGGTGTTGGAGTAGATAGTCTTATGTGGCATCTGATTCTTGCAGAGGCATGTGAGAATGGATATAGAGACAAACAATCAAGGGCCAATGTCTGCTATGCAGAAACAGCATGGACCCTAAAAGCCTCCATGTTCCCAGTGTCCTAGTCATGGCATTCAAGGATCCTTACCTGCGTTATGACAATAGTTCAAGGATTGGGTATTAATTGTTATTGTCAAAGCCACTGGAGGACAATTGCCTTACTGTTATAGGACACAGGTCATTGGACCCTAATTAAGACCCTCATTGTGAATGTGCGGTAACTTCTGAGGGGAAAGCTCAGCCACCAGGACTATCTCATCCTGCAAGGTGTGGCCTTGGTATGCCATGTGGAGACTGAGAGTAAATCCAGGGTTAGAGACTGGATTCCTGCCTTCTATACGAAGAACAAGAACATGTGAGGCCCAGGAAGACCTAAATGCTGATGAGGAGGTACCACATTGATGAAGATGGTTGGTGCAACTAAGACTCTAGAGAAGACACAGCTCATGCATGGAGATGAGTGAAAGAATGTGCCAGAGGTTCCTACGCCTGTCTATAGATGTAAGCGCTCATGTTTTCCATTTTCGCCATGAGGAGCCCACGTCACGTCAATGTGTTGTTCATAGAAATAGATCATAGAATTTACAGTGCAGAAGGAGGCCATTCGGCCCATTGAGTCTGCACCAGCCCTTCCAAAGAGCACCCTACTCAACCCCATGTATCTACCCTATCCCCACTTAACCTTTTCTGGACACTAAGGGCAATTTAGAATGGCCAATCCACCTAACACGTACCTCTTTGGACTGTGGGAGGAAATCTGAGCACCCGGATGAAACCCACGCAGACACGGAGAGAACATGCAGATTCCGCACAGACAGTGACCCAGCGGGGAATCGAACCTGGGACCTTGGAGCTGTGAAGCCACAGTGCTATTCACGTGTGCTACCATTCTGCCCTTGTTCTGAAGGTTACCACTGCACTGAACGTTTTTGTCAGTGGGTCCTTCCAGGGTTCTACTGTAGGCATTTGTGGAATCTCGCAATTAGCGTCACACAAATGAATAAAGGAGATGGCAGATGCCCTCCTCAGTGAAGCTCACCATTACATTCAGTTCTACACTAATGTAGCAAGACCAGCTGCCAGGGTTGTGGAATTTCTGCAATGCAGGATGCCATCGAATGCACACATGTGGCCTTGAGAGCTCCCTGTCAGCAGACTGTGCCATTGATTAATAGAAAAAGATTTCACTCTCTGAATGGTCAGCTCATTTGTGATCACAGAAAGTAGACCCATCATGTTTATGCAAGGTACCCAATGAACTCACACGACTCTTACATTTTGTGTCATTCTCAGGTGCCAGGGATACTTGAGAGAACTCAGCACCTAGAGAGTTGGATCCTCAGTGATAAGGACGAATAACATTCACTCATTCGCTACAGAGTGCATCTAAGGAACGATATCATGTTGCACGTTCTGCCACAAAGTCTTTAATAAAGCAAATGTAGTCTCTCCAATACTTCTCACAGACACTCATTACCCTGCGTTTATTACAAACCTGCCAAGTTTGGTCTTGCATTGATGGGGAAATGTGACCCAATCAGTATTAACACAGCAGTCAATGACAACTTCTCTTACTAGATCCTGCTGAGCACTCAGGATATGTGCCATACCATCGCTTTCATTACAGCCCTCAACATTGTCCATCTCCCAAAGGTCAATCCTTTCTGTATACCCTAAGTCAATGAGTGCACAGTCATGCAATAAATTCCATATTGATTTGCGTGCTGTGCCTTTACAGAAGGATTCTGTAAAGCACTGCTAGACACCCGTTCAGGAGCAAAATAAGTTCCTCACAGGTAAGCAGACAGCTTCATCAGGATGAGTACACACCTCTGACACTACACACTCATTCCCCTTTACCAGACATTTAAAACATCACCGCGTGGAACTTACTTCAATTGTTCAGCACCATGCCTGGGGAGAATGGGAACTAAGGAATATTGTTCAGCTTTAAATGCAAAGATGAAAACACACTCAGATGCTCAATGTTGAATGCTACTTTTACCTAATACTCAGTCATAAAATAAACATCACTGCAAAGTGCATTTGGAAGGAAAATTTATAACGTTGGTTATGACAAATATTCGTTACATCCATGTGACAACTCACACGAGGACCACGAGGGACCACTCACTGATCTTCTCGTGGGATTCATGGGGTGTGAGTTCCCATGGTGATGGGTGGAGGCCTGTCCAGCTGGGACTCATTATCGGGCCTTTTAAATACCATCCCAGACTCAGCTGCAGGTGCGGCTTTACTTTTCTCTTAAAATAAATTTGGTTTAACCTTTACCTTCATGTCTCCTGGATTACTACAATGAACAAGCTACAGACTTCCATGCAACAACTTCAGGGTAATGACTAGCCTTGATGACCAATTCCCCTGAGAACATCTAATAGCTGCTTGAGATCCAAGGCTCACAGGCGCATTGTCCAATCAACATTTTCACATATGAAGTGTCTTCGTTCATTTGCCGATGTGTAATCACTTTGATGAGATTGAGTGAGAGTGAATGGAACTGAGGAACCAAATGGGAATAATTGGGGGGCATATTTTAAGCCCATGAATGAATGGGGACCTTTTAGCACATCAATTATCCACTGAATACCTGAGACCTGGGAAGGGAAACGATGCACTATCAATTACGGCGAGACGAGAGTAGAGAGTAATTGAGGCTTTATTAAGCAGAGATGTGTTGCCCCCTGCAGATGCGCCCGAAATGGCAGCAGCTCGGTGAGCACACACATTTATACTCCACCTACTGGGCGGAGCCAGCAGGCAGGGATCTACTCCCGTACCTGTAGTATAGGAGCCTTACCGTATTACCTCTAATATGCGTATTAAACAAACAGTGGTGACTACCACATTCACCCCCTGTTAAAAAAGAGCCCAGCGGGGGTGGTGGAAAACCTATTTACATGGTACGTGGGAAATTCTTTTAAGGTGTACAGTTTTGGTGAAAGTTTACAATTTTAGCCGGACGGGTTGTCCTGGAGCGGGGGCTGTGGTGAGGTGCGCTGGGGGGGAGGATGGGTGGCGCTGGAGCAATTGGGGGGGGGGGAACCAGCAGGTGCCAGGTCCCTGAGGGAGACTGTGTCTTGGCGGCTGTCGGGGTATGCCACGTAGGCATAATGCGGGTTCGCATGCAGCAGCTGTACCCTTTCGACCAACAGGTCCGCCTTGTGGAGCTGCACGTGCTTACAGAGGAGGACCAATCCTGGAGCTGCCAGCCATGTTGGGAGCGAAACCCCGGAGGTGGACTTCCTAGGGAAGGCAAGGAGACGTTCATGGGGGGTTTCATTCGTCGCAGTGCAAAGTAGCGATCGGATGGAGTGGAGCGCGTCGGGGCGGACCTCCTGCCAGCGGGAGACCGGGAGACTTTTAGACCATAGGGCCAGCAGAACGGCCTTCCAGACCATCCCGTTCTCCCTCTCCACCTGCCCATTTCCCCGGGGATTAAAGCTGGTCGTCCTGCTCGAGGCAATGCCCTTGCTGAGCAGGGACTGACGCAGCTCATCACTCATAAAGGAGGATCCTGGTCGCTGTGGACATAAGCGGGGAAACCGAACAGGGTGAAGGTGCTATTGAGGGCTTTGATGACTGTGGCAGACGTCATATCGAGGCATGGAATGGTGAAGGGGAATCTGGAGTATTCATTGACCACGTTCAGGAAGTACGTGTTTCGGTCGGAGGAGGGGAGGAGCCCTTTGAAGTCCATGCTGAGGCGTTTAAAGGGACAGGAGGCATTTACCAGGTGTGCTCGGCCTGGCTGGTAGAAGTGCGGTTTGCACTCTGCGCAGGCCAGGCAGTCTTTGGTGACCATCCTGACTTCCGCAATGGAGTAGGGTAGGTTGCGGGCCTTTATGAAGTGAAAGAACCGGGTGACCCCTGGGTGACACAGACCATCGTGTAGGGCCCAGAGTCGGTCCACTTGCGTGCTGGCACATGTACCTTGGGATAGGGCATCGGGGGGCTCGTTGAGCTTACCGGGGCAATACAAAATCTCATAATTATAGGTGGGGAGCTTGATTCTCCACCTCAAGATTTTATCATTTTTGATCTAGCCCCGCTGTGTGTTGTTAAACATGAAGGCAACGGACCGTTGGTCAGTGAGGAGAGTGAATCCCCTGCCGGCCAGGTAATGCCGTCAATGTCGCACAGCTTCTACGATGGCTTGGACCTCCTTTTCGACAGAGGAGTGCCGGATTTCGGCAGCATGGAGGGTGCGGGAAAAGAAAGCCACGGGTCTGCCTGCCTGGTTAAGGGTGGCGGCCAGAGCGACGTCTGATGCATTGCTCTCGACTTGAAAGGGGAGGGTCTCGTCGACCGCGTGCATCGTGGCCTTGGCGATGTCTGCCTTGATACGGTTGAAGGCCTGGTGGGCCTCAGCCACCAGGGGAAAAACTATGGAGTGGATGAATGGGCGGGCCTTGTCCGCATAGTTAGGGACCCACTGGGCGTAGTATGAGAAGAACCCCAGGCATCGTTTGAGGGCCTTGGGGCAGTGGGGGAGGGGGAGTTCCATGAGGGGGCACATGCGGTCGGGGTCAGACTCTCGAACTCCATTTTGCACAACATAGCCAATGATGGCTAAGCGTTTGGTGCTGAACAAGCACTTCCCCTTCATATACGTGAGGTTCAGGAGTTTGGCAGTGAGGAGAAATTTGAAAAGGTTAGCGTCGTGGTCCTACTGGTCATGGCCGCAGATGGTGACACTATCTAGGTACGGAAAGGTGGCCTGCAGTCCGTATCCAGTCAACCATTCGGTCCATCTTCCGTTGGAAGACCGAGACCCCATTAGTGACGCTGAAAGGAACCCTAAGGAAGTGGTACAGGCGGCCGTCTGCTTCGAACGCAGTGTATTGGTGGTCCTCCTTGCGGATGGGGAGCTGGTGGTAGGCAGATTTCAGGTCCACTGTAGAGATGACCCGGTACTGTGCAATCTGATTGACCATACCAGATATGCGTGGGAGGGGGTTTGCGTCGAGCTGAGTGTACCGATTGATGGTCTGACTGTAGTCAATGACCATCCTGTGTTTCTCCTCAGTCTTTACAACTACTACTTGGGCTCTCCAGGGGCTGTTGCTGGCCTCAATGATGTCTGTTCCTGGTGGCGATGGGTTTGCAATCCGGGGTGAGGTTTCCAAACAGGGAGGGTGGGTCGACCTTAAGGATCGTGATTCCGCATACGGTGAGGGGGGGGGGTAGGGGTCCGCCGAATTTTGGAGTTAGACTTTGGAGTTTGCACTGGAAGTCCAGGCCGAGTAGCAAGGCAGCGCAGAGGTTGGGGAGGACGTAGAGCCAGAAGTTGCTGAACTCTACGCCCTGGACGGTGAGGGTGGCGATGCAGTACCCCCGGATCTCCATGGAGTGGGATCCGGAGGCCAGGGAGATTCTCTGGGTAATGGGGTGTACCGCGAGGGAGCAGCGCCTTATCGTAGAGGGGTGGATAAAGCTCTCCGTGCTCCCGAAGTCGAGAAGGCAAGGTGTCTTGTGGCCATCGACTTTCACCGTCGTCGTCGTGGTTGCGAGTATGTGCGGCCGGACTAGTCGAGCGTGATGGAAGCGAGCTGCAGCTTGTGTTGGTGGGCCCCGGGCTGGTCGGTGGCAGTGACGGGCGATGAGCGGCCAGATGAGGTGTCCGACGAGCAGGGGTCCTGAGGCACCATCCAAAATGGCGCCGAAGATGGCGGCGCCCACGGGGCGCACGAGCTCTGATGGGGGGAAGATGGTGGCGCCCATGGGCCGCACGTGGGATGCGGGGACGAAAATGGCAGCGCCCACGGGTCGCACGTGGGGGTTGCAGGAACAATGGGCTTGGATACAGTGGTGATCGACCGGGCCTGGCACATCGCAGCGAAATGCCCCTTCTTCCCGCACGTCTTGCAGATTGCACTCCACGCCAGGCAGCGCTGCCGGGGGTGCTTTGTCTGCCCGTAGAAATAGTACTTGGGTCCCCCCGGGGTTTGCTGGCTGCCGCGCGGCACAGGCTTGGTGTTGGCTGGGGGCGGCCGCTGGTGGGGCCCACGATGTCCATGAGGGGAGGCGCCGTGCGGAAGGGTGTGTACGCTTGTACATTACGGGAGGCTACCGTGAGTGAGGTCGCGAGTTGCTTGGTCACCGCGAGGTCGAACATACCCCCTTCTAAAAGGCGCTGGTGGATGTACGCCAACCCTATGCCCGTAACGAAAGCGTCCCTGATTAAGAGTTCAGTATGTTCAATGGCCGAAACTGCCTGGCAATCGCTGTTCCTCGCCAGGGGGTGCCGGGCACGCTAGAAATCGTCCAATGACTCACCGGGGAGTTGTTGCCACATGGACAGGAGGTGCCTGGCATAGCGTTTGTTGATCGGCCAGATGTAGTTCCCTTTCAGAAGCGCCATGGCCTCATTGTAGTTGGGCGCGTCCCGGATAAGGGGAAAAATATTGGAGCTCACCCGTGAGTACAGGATCTGGAGTGTCTGTGCTTCTGAGGGTTGTTCTGTCGCTGCTCCGATGTAGGCATCAAAACAAGCTAGTCAATGGTCGAAGGCCGACGTGGCGTTGTCTGCTTGAGGGTGCAGTTGTAGGAGATCTGGCTTGATGCGTAGTTCCATCGCTGTAATATCTCTGCTTAATAAATGGATGCACTATCAATTACGACGAGATGAGAGTGGAGAGTAATCGAGGCTTTATTAAGCAGAGATGTGTTGCCTCCTGCAGCTGCTACCGAAATGGCAGCAGCTCGGTGAGCACACACATTTATACTCCACCTACTGGGTGGAGCCAGTAGGCAGGGATCTACCCCCGTGCCTGTAGCACAGGAGCCTTACCGTATTACCTCTAATATACGTATTATATAAACAGTGGTGATTACCACAGATAAATGAGAACTTTATTTACAATAGTGAAGAGTATATACAGTGAGTGGACAAATGTGTCACCATTGTGCAGCCAGACATCTTCGGCGGGATCCTCCATTCCTGAGACTAAGGGCTGGATTCTCCGATTGTCTCGCCGAAATCGTGTTTGGCGATTGGCCGGAGAATCTGTTTTTACACAGAAATCAGGGGCGTCATTCTCCGCCGGCGGGAGTCTCTGTTTTGCCGGCGCCCGGGGGTTTCCCGACGGCATGGGGCTGCCCCACAATGGGAAACCCCATTGACCGGCCGGTGTTACGGAGACTCCCGCCGGCCGGTCGGGGCAGAAATGTGGCAGGGCGGGTAGGAGAATTTCGCCCCTGAGGTGGCGCTTTTTTTCAGATGCTCCGCTCTCTCAAAAGCAGTGTTATTACTGAGTACGTCGCACACCATTGGTACGGTCTGAGGACGTCACCGGGACCCTCTCCCAATGCTCCGCCCCCGATTGGTCGACTTCCCTACAGCGTGGGGCGTGTAAACTCACAGTTTTCGGGGAACTCGTGTGTCGGCTGCGGACTGTGTCCAGCGCTGCCACGGTTGGGGGGGTGGGGAGGGGAGCCAGGGGGAGCTTCGGCGGGGGCTGGGGGAACAGGTGGGGGATGGTCCGGGGTGTGGCGAGGGGGATTATAGGGGGTCACTATCTGGTAGGCCGGGTCTGTGCGCCTCCGGCGCCATGTTGTACGGCGCGACCGCTGCAGGTCATCGACGTGCGCATGCGCGACCCCGGATCCGCCAATTCTCCAACCTTATCTGAAGTGTACATGGCCCGACTGCTAGCTCCCCAACGGGTGGAGCATCAGTGCGGGGCGGCGCTGACTTTTTCAGCATAAGACTAGACAAGACACATGCTCCGGACATAGCCTCAAAATCGGAGAATCCAGGCCTAGGTGTTGATACTGCCGCAGGATTCATGGAGTTCCACGACAGCAAAACTGGCAACGCACGTGGACCGATTCAATGACTGTGGAGGAGCTAGCACTGGTACCACGTGGAACACAATTGATTCCAATGAGAAATGTTGCCGGATTCGCCAGTTTCCCGATTGACATTTAGGAGGCTGACAAGCTGCACACTTCACTCTGCACGCACACCATTACAGCCAACAAGATGGCAGCGAGGAGAGCAACCCAAGATTCACAGATGCCGAGCTGGAGACCCTCCTGGATGTGGTGGAGGAGAGGCGGTTGACTCTTTCTCCTGGCCCGCTGTGCCTGGGCACAGGTGGCAGAGATGGTCAGCGCCATCAGCAACACTGTTCGGAATGACCAGTAATGCTGGAAATAACTGTGGCCAGGGTGAGTAGGTAGCACTGCGCCGCTGGCACTAACCCGCATCCCACACACCCGTAACCCAACCCCCCCCCCCCCCCCCACACAGCCCGGAGGGCGGCCAAACCCCCACCCTGAAACACATTATAATAGCTTATTGTCACGAGTAGGCTTCAATGAAGTTACTGTGAAAAGCCCCTAGTCACCACATTCCGGCGCCTGTTCGGGGATGCCGGTTTGGGAATTGAATCCACACTGCTGCCTTGTTCTGCTTTACAAGCCAGCTGCTTAGCCCACTGTGCTAAACCAGCCCCAGACATGCCGACACCCATCCTGGTCGCCATGGCTGGGTGCCCTGACCACTGAAGCCACCAGCTACCCATCCCCTGGACTCCATGCGTCGGACTATCCAACACTGTCATTTTCTGTTAAACAGCCCCCCTCTCTCCCCGGAGAAGGCCCCCTCCCAGGAGCGGGAGAAAACCGGAGGGGGACCTCCAGTCCCGCGGCTGGCAGAGCAGAGGGCCCTGGACATGATCAGCGGCTCGGAGGAAAGGGAGGTCGCCGGGGTGTAGGTCGGCCATGGGCAATGAAATGAGACCCGGCTGAGTTGCGGTTCCCCCTTGCACATGTGTCAACCCCCAACACCAACCACACACCACCCCCACCCTCAGCCTCACCCTCACCTCCACACCACCCTCACCCCTCCTCAGCCCCACACCACCCTCACCCCCACACCACCCTCGACCTCACCCCTTCACCACCCTCACCCTCGCCCTCACCCCCACCCTCACCCCCATCCTCACCCCCACACCACCCGCACCCTGAACACCCCCATTCCTCCTTGGCCCACGGTCTAATCATGCATAATGCCTTGTGTCTTGTAGGACCAGCTGGTGATGGGGACGGGCCGTTGGGTGACCCCCGATCCAGCCAGTGCCATAGCCGTAGCCGCCGCGTGAGCCGAGCAGCAATGGAAGCAGCTCGGATGGCATCTCTCAGCCTGAGAGCAGGACACCCTGGACTCGAGTCCAATAATGGTACAGATTTTCCATCACAGCTGTCTCTAACACCCTCCACCATCCCCGAGACTCGCACCTCGGTTGGGCACTTTATTGAAGAGGCTCCTGGGACACTATCTGGTGCCCACCACACAGCTGATCCAGTACAGCAGGTGGAGGTAAGAACACCTAAGGGGGTGGACGGCCGACGCCAGGAACTCGCTGCCGTGCAGATGAGTTTAGGGCTTCTGGAATGGACGGTCCCATTGATTGTGGAGATGAAGTCGCAGAGCCAGGGACTACATGAGGGGTGGTCTGCGAGCATCCAGTACCTGCAGGCATAGGTGGAGGGGTCCAACTGTGTGAAGCAGCAGGAGGTGGTGTCGATAATGCGTGCCACCCAAGCCAACACTGCATCTGTGGCATCTGTGGTGGAGGCATTGGGGGTGATGGTTTCGGCTATGGATCAGCATATCCATGGCCTGGGGCATTGTGTGCAGGCACTGGCTGGGTCCCAGGACAGGGTTGCCACCTCACAGGCAGCCTTAGGCCAGAGTACTTGGACATCACAGCGTGGCCCAGTCACAGAGGGCCATGGCTGCGAGCATCGGCGGCATTGGTAGGCACTGGCCAACATGGCGCAGACACTGAGGGAGGTGGCGCAGTCCCAGAGGGAGATGACGCAGTCACTGGCTGACGTGACACAAATCTAGAAGGTGGTGGCCCAGTCACAGTGTGATGTGGAGCAGTCGCAGACTGAGATTGTCCACTCCCTGTGCTCCATGGCCGCAAGCACGCAGACCCTGGTCGAGACCAGAGTGGACCTCCAAAACTGGTAGCGCCAGGTGGCAGGGGAGCCTCAGGGGATAGCTCTGCTTGCACCCCCATCTCATGGAGTCACCTGGGGGCCACCGAGCACCCCAATGGAGGAGGAGATGATGGAGCCTGGTGACTCCCGCAGGAGAGGTGCCGGGACACCGCAGTTCGACATTGAAACCTCTTCCCAGACCAATCGCTTTTCCCGATTTCGCCGTCAGCCAGCGGAAAGTCCCACCCCTTATTTTTCTAAATCTATTGTTGCACCTAGACACAGGCCCGACATCCACAGTAGAGATGGAAGAAGCCTGCTGACTGCTTTACCCTGTTGTCTGAGATGGCTTTGGCAGGCGTCCTCTGATGACCCAGGGCCTGGATAGCCTCGGCCTGCTAGGGGTATCCTCCCCTCGGTGCAATCTCCTCGACATGACCTGCTGAAGTTGATCGGGTCACTGGCAGAGAGGATTGGGAGCGGCAGGACTCTGTTGGAGTGCCCTGCTTGGATGTACCCAGAGTGTCTGGCTGATGCTCCTCCTTCCTTTGTATGCCGGCAAGACCCTCCTTGACTTCATGAGGAGAATGAGCACCTGAGGGTGGTCGAGATGCCCAGCCCCTCCTACCTGGCCACTGCTGTAATGTACCCCAGTAGTGCTATGCTGCACAGGTCCGAGTGCAAATCTGGCAGAAACTGCTGGACCTGGGTGTCCAAGGCAGCTGTCACCCTTCCCAGGGAGAGTTCCATGTGCACATATGTGGGGTGATAACATTAAATGAAACATGGACGGATCCCTCCTTCCTTTGTTCCAGTTTTACAATCTTTATTAATGTTACACGTAGGCTTACATTAACACTGCAATGAAGTTACTGTGAAAAGCCCCTAGTTGTCACACTCCGGCGCCTGTTCGGGTACACTGAGGGAGAATCCGGAATGGCCAATTCGTCCAACAGCACTTCTGGGAGGAAACTGGAGCACCCGGAGGAAATCCACGCAGACACAGGGAGAACGTGCAGACTACGCACAGGCAGAGACTCAAGCTGGGAATCGAACCCAGGTCCCTGAAGCTGTGAAGCAACAGTGCTAACTGTAATATTATCATAACGGTATGAATTGCAAGGGTTAATGAAGTGTCTAGAGTAGCCATTGGAGGGAACTACAGTTACAACTCTATCAGGCAGTGTTGCTAAGCCTTGTGGAGAGAGTGTGTGCAGGAGTTAGCTGGAGAGAGTCTGAAGTACAAATAGTGTAAGTGAGAGCAGGTCATAGTTTATATCGGTATTAAGATGAGCTGTAGATGAGTGTAGTTAATGTTAATAATCAACTGTGTATTCTTTAGGAGTATGTGTCAAATCCAAATATGTGGTGTTAATAAATTCATAGCTTTGTTTAGGTTCAAGCTATTTTATGTTTTTGCGAATGCTACACCAACCATCCTGAAATAAGCAACACAAAGAACACCGACTAACCACTGTGCTACCAGGTTGCCCTGTATGATGGCCTCTGAAACGTCTGCCTGATATCCCCTGCCTTCCCACCTCCAACGTTTCTTACAGGGCTGATTGTAGAGGCTTGTCATCGGACTCGATCTCAGCAGGGGCTTGTCTGCCGCAGTCTTCTGAGTGTCAAAGAAGACTCCCTTTTCTGGCAGGAGGGAAGGCAGTGCGCAGGAGGTGTGTGTGGGGGGGGAGGGGGGGGGGAATCTGTGTGTGGGGGGGGGTCAGTGGAGGGGGTTCCTTTAGGTATAATAATAATCGCTTATTGTCACAAGTAGGCTTCAATGAAGTTACTGTGAAAAGCCCCTGTGAAAAGGTAGGCGGTCCCTTTGGGGTGTCCCCCTGTTTCAGGGGTTCCTGGGGGGTGGTACCCTATTACGGTGGTCCCTGAGAGGGGTCCGATATTGCAGGGGGCTATGGGATGATTCCCCTGTTACAGTTGTCCCTGTGGGCATCCCCCTATTATAGGGGTCCCCGTGGGGGGTGCCCTCCTATTACAGGGGTCCCTGTGGGCTCCCCATATTACAGGGGTCCCTGGGGGCCTCCCTATTATAGGGATCACTCTGGGTGTTCCCTTATTTCAGGGGTCCATGTAAGGGGGTGGTGTGCGGGGTCTGCTAGAATAGGCGGGGGCAGGCAGTGCATTATTGGGGGGTGGACCCTCAGATAGACTTGGATGGTCTCTACCAGCTTGGCCCTGGCATGGTGGACCTCATGGTGGGCTAAGGGGGTAACCATTTCCCCCTTGGTCTTACGATTGCTTAGACCACAACTGATCCGTGCCCATGTGATTCCCGGATGCAGCGGTCGGAAAATCACGGCAGGCCGGGGCATAGGGCGCTGGGCCCATTAAATAAATGCAAATGGATCATTAAGACTCATTTGCATTTATTTACATCCCCCACTGACGCGCATCATGGAACTTGTCATGCCGCCAACGGGGTGAATCGGAGCTGGGCACCAATCCTGATTTTCCCCCAAAGACTGATTCTCCGTTCCATCGGGGAGCGCATTCAAGGGGCAGGTTTCTCCATCCCGTCGGACCAGATTTCTGGTTCAGCACGCTGGCGGGATGCCCCATTCACCAGCTGGTCAATGGGGTTTCCCATTGTGGGCAGCCCCGCGCCATGGGGAAACCCCCGGGCTGGCGGCAAAATGGAGCATCCCGACAGCGGAGAATTCAGCCCAGGGTATCCAAAACAGAGAATCCCGCCCCATGCGTATTAATCCGCTTGCTGCGCAGTGATAATCACGCTGATATTCCCACCCAGCACTGCACTTCGTCTCCAGAATGGAAATGCCCTTTTCTTTCCCTTCACTGGAATTCTCACTGAACATGAATTGACACCTGGAACGTGTGGGTCAGTTGCATTGAATCAAAGCATGCAACACAGTTAACAATAAAACCTTGCTCTTCATAAAAACGTTTTGCTTCCTTATTATTTTTATGCAACTGAAGATAACGAGAAGATTGGCTCATTGACAAGAAGCTGGAATATGTGAATGTTCAATTATCTGAAGTCCACATTTAATGATAATTTCTCAAACTGTTTCATCGGAGTGGTCAATTAAGTGCAGGCATTGCTTTGCAGTCTAAAAATATATGCTCATTATATATTTTTGAATTTAGTTATTCCATCAGCAAGTACATCTGTGGTAATTTTCATGAACTTCTTTTGAATTATGAATCCATTTCTAATCTTTTTTCAGTGCTCCCCTGCAGATTTCTCTTGTCAGCCTGAAGCTTTCACTTGCTTCTCCTCCCACTCTCACTCCTCCGGTGTGAATAGTCACATGGTATTTACTTACTGCTAAGCTGTCATGACAACTTTAACCATTTCCAAGCAAGTATCAACTTCTGTGACCATGAATCAGGAGAAATCAGACAAAGATGTAATGGTGGAGGATAAGCAAGATGAGGAGAAGGTGAAGGTATAAGTGATATTTCTTTGACAGCTAACCATAATGATAATAAGTCTCGTTTTGTTTTTATAATGATATAAAAATGCACCAATCACTCAAAAGGGATTGTGTAAACATATTGGGTTGGATTCTCCGTTTGGGAGACCAATGTGCTGACGTCGGTGAGGGAACAGTGGCATTTTACGCCCGAGAAAATGGCGCAAAAGCTTCACCGATCCCCCGTCTGGTGGGGGGCTGGCAGGCACGCAGAGGAGAGCACCTGGCTTTAGCTGCAGATCCAGCCGGAGAATTGCCGGGTCTGTGGCTGCGCATGCACACAGCGGCGGCCTGCAGCGACCACGCCGTGCAACATGGCGCCGGCCCGCGCGGACCCGGCCTGCCAATTAATGCCCCCCCTTTGACCAGGCTGGCCACCCCCGGACAACCCCCCACCAGTGCCCCCAGCCCCAGCCAAAGTTCCCCCGGCCCGCAGAACAACTCCCACATGACTATGGCGCTGTTGGGCTCAGTCCGCAGCCGCCACACCGGGTTTCCGAAAAAAAAATAGCACACACGCCCTACGCTGTTGACAACTAAGCAAAAAGGACCAAAAGAACAGTACCCTAGCGGGAGCCACCTCATGAATGTCTTCCTCCTAATTAACGCCATTGGAAGTTCATACCTGACACTTCTTAATGACAACTCCAAAGTCATTGTTCACATCCGGCTAATAGACCAACGTTCCTTTGACACCACCTCTCTCCTACAGCCTCTAGTACACAGAGGTCAGGAGTAGCAACATCATGACAACACAATCACCTTCAAGCTTCCCTCCATGTTACACACCATCCTGAATTGGACTTACATTGTTGGTCCTTCACTTGAGTGAAATTCCTGGATTTCCCTGCCTAACTGCATTGTTACAGCAACATTATCACAGGGACTGCAATGGTTGAAGGAAAAATTATTATCACTATCTTCTGTGGACAACTAGTGATGAACAATAAATAAGTATTGTTTGTTTCTCCTATATCCTAATACTGAATGATAAAAAAACAGACATGTAAAAAGAGGAGTGAGAAAAGATTATCAAGTCTAATTCATTCCAACAGATTACCCATATACAACATTCTTCTGTGCTTTCTATCTCTTGGGATGGATAAAATGGTAGAGGCAAAGAGCTAGGACCATTAAGGAAAAACAATGAGAAATTCTGCTCCAATTTCCTGAGGCAGTCAAGCAAGATTACAAGATTACTTCTAGCAGATCACAATTTAAATTGGCTATTAACTGAAACCTCCGCAATGGAAATGTCCTCTCTTCTCAGCGAAATGTCAGGTTCCTTTTCTCCGAGCTGAGTTTTCCTAGCTTCTGTGCCTCTGACATTAGGACCAAAATAGGGTTCCCAAGCCTATCCTTCTGGAAATGTGCCCTCTGACACAATCCACCCGAAGGCTGTCTCCTAATCAGTCGTCTTTACATTCACTGTCCTATTAAGATGGTGAGAGCTCTTAATTGTAGGCCCAAGTAGAGAGTCAATGGCTCTAGATCCTTGACAGCTTGACCAGGAAAGGAAAGCAGAACTGAGACAGATCAGGGACCACAACATGCAGGTGCCCTCAGAGAAGTGTATTTATATTCGAAAATTGTGGAGAAAAGCCATTTGGACTCTCAAAGTGGAGGGGAGACCCCCCAGGATGAATTATCTGGGCTGTAAATGTGGCTTTTCCTTCCTGCAGCCTGAACATTGGCTCGAAGGCCCCTGATTACCTGTCACAGGATGGCCACCTCCATTGATCTAGTAGTCTCTGTACATGGTGGGGGCTGCAAAATTGTCTCTATTAAAGCCCTAGTCATTTCAATCGGCTGCCTGCCTCCATGGAATGGACTTCAGATCCTCCTCCATTCCCTTCCATGGGAAAGTCCCTCAGCAATGGAAATGTGTTGGGAAGACATTCCAGTGTGGCCACCCCACCCCCAACTATTTCCCAACTCCCCACCTGCAGGTCCCCACCACAGCGCTAGAAAAATCCAGCCCAGTGACTTCATGCTCCCCATTACTAAGCAAGTTGTTCCAGAGAAAGATTACTGTCTGTGACAAGAAAGGACTTCGAAACCCAGTCAATTCTGATGCTTTCACATTTGATAGGTGCCCTGGTAGAAATCAGTGTTGACTTGTTTTTCAGCCTCATAACGAACATTGTGCCAATACCCAACAAGTAGTTCAAATCTAGCCAGAAATTAATCCTCAGACCACGCTTACTTCATTTTGGTGAACGACTAATGTAGCTCACCCCTTTACGTCGCTTTGCTTTCTATCCCAAGGTTTCTCCAGCCACCCCTCATAACTGAATTCTCAGACAACATGGCAACACTTTGTATGGGTTGATATTCGGGCAAAGATTTTCCTTGTCTTCCAAAATCTCAGCTGAAGAGCCATGTAAAATTGAGAAAAATAATCGCCCATTATTAATCATTCTAGTTTATTTCAGTTGAAAACCATTGACAGTATTTTGCCAATTATATTATGCAATCAGTATCTCTGCTGATATAAGTAGTTACCAGTAATTTTCATGAGAGTCCTTCCAATTTCTTGTCGGAACCTCCGTTATTTCTCTGATCCTGTGCTGTTCTACCACCATTGTATTCAAAATCAAAAATGCAGTGCATCATAGAAACACAGGACGGGATTGTCCGTAGGCTGACACCAAAATTGGGAAAAGAAATTGGCGGAGAATCGGTTTTGACGCCAAAATCGTGGCGGGCGCCAGTTTCACACCAAATCGCAATTCCCCAGTGCCTTGACAGTGGTGTCAATGCGTTCCACTCTGTACGTACAGTAAACGCCATTCGCATATCATTAGACCTGACCTGGTATTCTCTGAGGCCACCGCGATTCTTCGCCGCCATTAGGGAGAATTCCCGACGGTGAAGTTCACTTGAGCTTTTAAAAATTGTGAAACAGATGGCATAGCTGCCGAGGGAGACAGAGGGGGTACGGAAAATGTCCATCATCACCATAGTTTGCTGACAGTTGTCCCGCTGGCTGGGGGGCTTCTGCCAAGGCCTGGGGTGTTGTGTTCTGTGGTATGACCATTGTATTGATGTACACAGAACATCTAGTTGTTTAACTATAAAGATGATTTATTAACAAACACATGGAAAGATAACTAACAGACTATGATACAGACAAAGGCTACTATATGAATTCAGTGAATTCTCCTGGAGCGACTTTAAATGCGACTATCCTCTCATATGTCTTACTGCCAACTGGCAGGTATCTCAAGTCACGGGAAAGATGTCTGATGCCACCAGGTGGTTGGAGGTCGCATTGCTAACTAGATGCAGAACTGTACACAGGCATATCTCCACATGGGGGAGTAGCTGGGGGTGGCCAGGATGTGGCTGTGGGGTCGGGGTGGACGGGCATGGAACACCATTGCCACAGCCTGCAAGGCATAATGCAGCTGCGCATGCCACTGACTTTCCACTGTAAACGTAGGGCCATGGGTCGTATGGGTGTCCCCCCAGGCCAGCCCCCGATGTGCCCTCTGGCCCCAACCAACCCAATCAGCGGAAAGGACACACTCCAGCGCAACCAGTGCCACCTTGTTGGCTGGAATGGTGTGTGTGGGGAGTGAAGTGTGTAGTTGGCACTGTTTCTCATTGGAATTGATTGTTTTCTACGTGGCGCCGGTACTGGCCCTTCAAAGGTCGCTGAATCGGTCCAGGTGCAGCGCCAGTTTTGCTGTCCTAGAAGTTCACAAATCCTGCCCTGGTGTCAACACTCAGGAACGTTGAATTCCACCAACAATCATTCAACTATAGGTAGGCACATAATACTTTTGAAAGTTTCTGTTTTGTTTATATGTGGACATAATATATGTACACATAAATTCTACATTTATTGAGATAACAGTGCAGTTTACAAGTGATTTTAATTCTAGCTGATGATTTAACTGTTTCAGCTTCATGCCACAAATACACGTGGCTTTATTAATGGACATTCATTATAATACTTCCCAGTAAAATGCTGGCTTATTTATTTGCTATGTTTCATTGTAATTCATTTCCTGAGAAAGATTGATCTCTTTCAAACCTTTGTTACAGTCTGGGACCGACTAACTGAACAACAGTTTCCATGATCACAAGATGATTCGAGATCAGCAAAGCCATCTGACCCATTTCACGCTCTCATTTGGAAAAACACTCATTGTGGTACCCAATCGATTTTTAAATGTTCTCAGGCTTTTTGCCCCTGAGTTTTGCGTGTCCATTCAATATATTGATCATTCATTGTGTGAAGTAGGTCTTCGTGCTTCGTGCTTATCAGTCCTAATTTCTTGGTCTACTCACAGTTGAATAGAGTTTTCCAGAATTACCTTTTCCATACTGTTTACAATCCTGCATATTTCTGTAAAATCCCCTGTTCGATACCTTGGGCGTCATTCTCCGACCCCCCGCCGGGTTGGAGAATGGCCGTTGGCCGCCGTGAATCCCGCCCACGCCCCCGCCGAAGTCTCCGCTCCCGGAGATTGGGCGGGGGCGGGAATCCGGCCGCGCCGGTTGGCGGGACCCCCCGCTGGATTCTCCGGCCCGGATGGGCCGAAGTCCCGCCCAGGAATTGCCTGTCCCGCCGGCGTAAATCAAACCTGGTATTTACCGGCGGGACCAGGCGGCGTGGGCGGGCTCCGGGGTCCTGGGGGGGGGGCGCGGGGCGATCTGACCCCGGGGGGTGCCCCCACGGTGGCCTGGCCCGCGATCGGGGCCCACCGATCCGCGGGCGGGCCTGTGCCGTGGGGGCACTCTTTCCCTTCCGCCTCCGCCACGGTCTCCACCATGGCGGAGGCGGAAGTGACTCTCCCCACTGCGCATGCGCGGGAAACTGACAGCGGCCGCTGACGCTCCCGCGCATGCGCTGGGAAACTGACAGCGGCCGCTGACGCTCCCACGCATGCGCCGCATTTCCGCGCCAGCTGGCAGGGCAACAAACGCCATTTCCACCAGCTGGCGGGGCGGAAATCCCTCCGGCGTAGGCCTAGCCCCTCAATGTTGGGGCTAGGCCGCCAAAGATGCGGAGACTTCCGCACCTTTCTGCCGGCGCGATGCCCGTCTGATTTGCGCCGGCTTTGGCACCAGTCGGCGGGCATCCCGCCGTTGGGGGAGAATTTCTCCCCTTATTTCAATGTTGAAGAGGTTAGCCACTTCTCATTGAGTTTTCCAACATTCAGTATCAAGTGACAACATCAGGAAGGTAGGGGTTTGGGGTGTCTGCTGAGAGCCATTTGCACTCTTGCTGCCAACGTCCCTGCACCACTCTCTAAGTGCCAGCCTCCACTCCTCCCACCCACTGCCATCAACACACACACACCCTAGGATCCTCCGTCCCGCCGCACCAGTTTTCTGCTGTGGCGCGCACTTGCCGTCAGCGGGATTCTCCATTCCGCCAGCTGGCCAATGGGCTTTCCCATTGTGGGCAGCCCCACGCCTTCGGGAAATCTCCAGGCGTGGGTGCACTGCTGGCGCAATGGAGAATCCCGACAGCGGAGAATCCATCTGTGGCCTGGGTTGCTCTGCAATTCTGGGACTCCAATGCCGGTCTTTCCAGGGGCAGCCATGGCCTCCCCAATGTTACTGCTGAGCGCAAGAGCTACTGGCCCCTGATTGGCTAGCAGTTGATAGGTAGATGAGCCCGCCAGCCTCTCCATCGCCTCATCAACCTGTAGTCGGTGGGCATTCCGGAAAATAGGCAGCTCTGGTCTCTTTTCAGCTCTCCAAATATCAGATTCCAACAAGATTCCACCTCCAATCTTTGACATCAATTAAAAAAGAGGCTTAGTCCCTTCACCACTCTCCTCAAAGATTTCTAGCAGGTTTTGTCAAACACAACCTTATTCTTGAAATCTATTTTGACTGCTTCTCATCACATTCTCGTCATCTAGATGTTTTAGTGATTTGGGGGTAGAATTGATATATGCCAGCCTGATGTCCCATTGGATTTATTATGTGTTTTCAAGAAAGTCTCATGAAAATGAGTGACCCCTGCCTTTTCTTAAATATTCCAAACCTTTCCCTACTATGGAAGTTACTGTAACAACCCTGCAATTACCTGGGTTAAGTCTATCCCACTTTTTACAGTGATATTACACTCCTACTCATATACAGAGTTACATCTGGAGTCCCCCAGATATATCCTTGTCCCATTATCTATCTCATCTATGAGCTGCCCAATAACACATCACCTGAATGCAAGGTGGAGGAAGGGATTTTCCAGCCATTCTTGTCAGCGGGATATCCCGTATCCAAAAAGTACAGCACAGATGGCAGTAAAAATACCCTTAAGGAGTCAGATTCCACATGTACACTGGCAACATGCAGCTTCACCTCTCCAGCACTTCTCTCAAACTCTCTGTGGCTGCTATATTTTTAGACTGTTTGTCTGCCATCCAGTCATGGACCAACCATAATTCCCTCCAATTGAACATTGAGAAGACGGATGTCAATGTCTTGCGCTCTCACCAAATATTGCTTACACTCTCCTGAGGGTTTTTGTGTTGGGGACATCTGTTGAAGACCAACTTGGAACTAAAATAATAATAATAATCAGTTATTGTCACAAGTAGGCTTCAATGAAGTTACTGTGAAAAGCCCCTAGACGCCACATTCCGGCGCCTGTACGGGGAGGCTGGTACGGGAATTGAACCGTGCTGCTGCCTTGTTCTGCATTACAAGCCAGTTGTTTAGCCCACTGTGCGAAACCAGCCCTGGTCGTATGCAAAACTGGTCGTATGCAAAGCTGAAATCACATCAATCCTGTTGGCATAATATCACACCCATGCGATTATACCCACGGATTTATTCTCAAAAGCAAAATGGACAATCTGCTTTCAAACAAGATGGAATTGAGTGGTCAGACCACCTTACTTATTATCTGCCCATATACATGGAACTTCTTTGGGCTGCAAGTTAGCCTACTTGTCTAGACAGGGCATTAGAATGCAAATGACTTTTTGGGACTTTCCATTGAGAAGATATTAAATTGCAACAGATCTTTCCTGTGGATTTCATAGCTGCTATTTTCCAAATACTTGCAGAACCTAAGGCACAATGGTCCTTCAGGCTTCCTAGCTGCAGAAAGGAATTCCACAGAGTGATGGTGAGGAGAAACCCATTCATTTACAAGGAGATGCAATTGTCTGAAACTCAACCCCTATTATGTGCCACTGTTGAAGTCATCAGGGAACATTTGTATGGACAATGGAAAAACAATGATCATCTGCCCAAAATCAGTTTGTGATAAGGAACATTTATGAACACATGTTTGGTGAGCAGTGAGTCAGTCATTCTGGGACACAAGGAGATCCAACTCAATAAAGGAAGGATCCTGCCAAATTCACTAATAGGTAGAGGAGTGGGTCTAAGTCTTTTGCCGACTGATTTGAAGAATCAATTCAGATCTTCGCCAAAGGGGCTCGACTGTACCTGACTGGAACAAAGACAGAAACCTCCTGTTGCAACTGTAAACCACTTCAAACTCATCGCCAAGAGTTTCCAACCTCCATTTCTTCTGTGAACCCAAAAGGGGTCTCCAACATTTCAAGCTTCTATTTCAAAAGGCTAAAGTATAACAGTGATGTTTGTCGTGTGAGTTTATGTGCTGTTGCAAATACATTTAGGTGTTGAGATATAAACATTCATTCGTCCTTTTTTAAACTGTATTTGGTCTGTTCTTAACAGTCACAGCATTCAAGGGGTTAAAACACTTTGGGCAAGGTTCTCTGGATGGTCCCACCATTTTCAACAGGATTTCCTGTTGAATCCACCCCATGCCGCCTGGAAATCCATGGTGAGGGTGCACCATCAGTGGAACCGGACAACCCCACTGCTGTGATCAGCCAAAAGACCTTGCCCTTTTTCTTCAAGCACACATTTATCTGCAGTCAGTTGAGGATTAGGAAAATGTTGAGCTATCCTATCAACTCTCTCCTATCCGTAACAACCAGTGTTGGTAGCACATTCCTCAAATTCATAATGGCCACCCACAGTATCTTTACAATATATTCTGTGCTTTCACAGCATCTTTATTTTAAAAAGTAAATTCCTTGAGGCTCCACAACTGAGGCAAGACTTCTCATGGTCCTCAGATCAACAACACATACTTCCTCATGGTGCATTCAGTCCCTCCAGTTCATTCATGCTCTGTTTCTCATTGATGCAGCTAATGAACCCTCTTGGGTGGGTAACTCTGTGCTGATTATTTGGATGGAAAGTGTAATTGACAACAAGTGAAGAGATGTTAGTCGTGCGTGAACAAAAGGATCCAGCAGAGAACAATAAAAATATATTATTAAGCTTAATTGGGTAAGCAGTACAACTCTTGTGTGATATCCATAAAATTCATGAGTATTATTATGTATTTTAGGTGACAAATTATCACATTTGAGAACTTGGTTCCTATAAGCAGTTACAGTTAAGATTTCAAAATTATACTTCCCTGTCTGGCTTTATGGGCACAATCTCCTTCGACAAGGAAGTAAACAGTACCAATGTTCTTTGGTTGCCATGTTAAGCTCTGCCACATAGCTGACATTAAGCAAATGATTATGGAAGTGATAACAACACATGAGACATGCAAAGAGAATTTTGAGAGGATTTCAGAACATCAATAAATGTAAAGTTATGAGGTGAGGAAGGTAAAGGAAGGAGGTAGATTGGATTTAGCAGACTTCCTGTACATTAAGTATTAGAACGTCAAGGACCTCAAAATCATGAATGGGAATTGTAAATAGGTGTAAATGGCTGGCTACAGTAACTTTTTATAATGTGCCTTTACATTGGTTGCCCTCGTAAGAAATTCTTATGAACTATACGAGAGTCACATTTGTTGAACAGGCAGAAGAATGAAATTGAGGCCAAGATCAGGGGCGAGATTCTCCGACCCCCCGCCGGGTCGGAGAATCGCCGGGGGCTGGCGTGAGTCCCGCCCCCGCCGGTTGCCGAATTCTCCAGCACCGGATATTCGGCGGGGGCGGGAATCGCGCCGCGCCAGTTGGCGGGACCCCCCCCCGCGCGATTCTCCGGCCCGGATGGGCCGAAGTCCCGCTGCTAGAATGCCTGTCCCGCCAGCGTAGATTAAACCACCTACCATACCGGCGGGTCAAGGTGGCGCGGGCGGGCTCCGGGGTCCTGGGGAGGGCGCGGGGTGATCTGGCCCCAGGGGGTGCCCCCACGGTGGCCTGGCCCACGATCACGGCCCACCAATCCGCGGGCGGGCCTGTGCCATGGGGCACTCTTTCCCTTCCGCCTTCACCATGGTCTCCACCATGGCGGAGGCGGAAGAAACTCCCTCCACTGCGCATGCGCGGGAATGCCGTCAGCGGCCGCTAACGCACCCGCGCATGCGCCGCCCGGAGATGTCATTTCCGCGCCAGCTGGCGGGGCACCGAAGGCCTTTTCCGCCAGCTGGCGGGGCGGAAATTCGTCCGGCGCGGGCCTAGCCCCTTAAGGTTGGGGCTCGGCCCCCAAAGATGCGGAGCATTCCGCACCTTTGGGGCGGCGTGATGCCCGACTGATTTGCACCATTTTAGGCGCCAGTCGGCGGACATCGCGCCGATACCGGAGAATTTCGCCCGTGGTTCCCGCCACTCCATTACACCGGAACCCCCCCGCCCCGCCGGGTAGGGGAGAATCCCGCCCATGTGTATTTAGGTTTACAGTTCAATTGCAATAATTTACACACAACATTTGGGCCAGTTTGTACTTGGATCTTATTTGAAGTCATGCTAATGAGCAGAATTCAGAGAATAATGAACACAAGTAGCACAATTCTATTTGAGTTCATCAATAGTGAGCCTGACATAAACGATGCAACTTCCAGGAAAATGGAGATTAATGTTTCCAGAACCTTTTGCAAATTACCTGTCTTTCGTGTAGTTAGAATTCATGAATTTGGCTTCCAACAATAACATGTATAATTAACCATGATAACCATGGAGGTTGTGGTGGTCCCTTGCTGAAGTTACAGTGGGAGACTAGAAGAACTGCCTTGAAAATTCAAGGCCACTGAACCTTTTGCGCCATTAGTATTCTTCATATACATTTAACAATCTGGCACTCCCCGTGGGGAAGCAGTGTTCACAGGGTATGCATCTCAGGGGGTATTGTGGGCACATGTTCCTTCTGAGTTACTAAATGGAAACAAGATGTTTTTTGTCTTTGATGCGATCATTGCCAAATTTACTTCTTCCTTGTAGTTTTTCTTAAATATTTTACCCTTTTCTGTCAAATTCAACTTGCTTCTAAAATGACTGCATTCAATTATGATAACAACACAAACATAGAGACTGCATGAAATGGGATTTTCAACACAGAACGTTATTGTTTTGCGTTAGATTCTACCTGTCCATGACCACTGCAGAGTTTATTTTTACTCCCATCCATTATATCAAATGTCACGCTATTTTTAATCTAAGTACTGCATACATGGTTCCCAGACAGCTCTATTACCGTGGAGGTTTTTGCTGTTGAATCTTAATTAAACTGTAGGTGCCAAATAAAACAAATGGATAATAAACAATTCATTTGTGCTTTTTAGAAGTTTACAGGACTCACAAACAATTTTTTTTTTTTTAAATCAGAAACCGGCAACTTTCATGCAACTAGGGCTAGATTTTTAAGGACACTGCAGCGCCCGGCTTCCCTAACTAAAATATCAGGGTGCCACCGAGCATAATGGCTGCACCAACCATTTAATGGGCAGCACGGTAGCACAGTGGTTGGCACTGTTGCTTCACAGCTCCAGGATCCCAGGTTCAATTCCCGGTTTGGGTCACTGTCTGTGCCGAGTCTGCACGTTCTCCCCGTGTTTGTGTGTGTTTCCTCCGGGTGTTCTGGTTTCCTCCCACAGTCCAAAGATGTGCAGGTTAGGTGGATTGGCCATGATAAATTGCCCTTACTGTCTAAAAGGGTAAGGTGAGGTTACTGGGTTACGGGATAAAGGGGTTAGGCTGGAGGCATGGGGCTCAAGTAGGGTGCTCTTTCCAAGGGCCGGTGCAGACTCGATGGGCTGAATGGCCTCCTTCTGCACTGTAAATTCGATGAAATCTATGAAATGGTTGATTGGTCATTCATAGGCTGGAGAAGGGACTTTCACCCATAGGAACAGGAAGAATCATGTCAGGGAATTACTGGCTAATCGGAGACTGGCAGCTCTCCACTACCATTTGGAGCATATGGCCTTCACCAGAGATTGACACTGGATCCCTCGGGAGAGCTAAGTTTGGGTGAGAATATGGAGGGATGCTTTCCTGACGGGAAGGGAAGAGCGATGGGGATGGTGGGGGAGGAAAGTCAGGGTGGGTGGGGATCCTGGAGGGTGTTACACCTTGGGGAGGCCCTCCAATTTACCCAGTGGGCAAGTTAATAAGGGAATTTCCCTGCCCAACAGGGAAACATATTGGGCTGTGCACTTGTTATGGGCCTCTCCCGCTGCCAGGGTGAGGCACTTAACTGGGCTTTAATTGTCCCATTCAATGGCTTATATTGGCCCACTGGTTGGCGGGCTGACCAGTGACCCTCCCCCTCTCCACTGTTATGATTGCAGTGGAACAGAGGCAAACAGGTAGGCAATGGGCAGGCCATCCGTTGAAATTAATGTGCCTCCTCACCTTCAAACTCATCTGTGTAAAAGGGTTAAATACAAATACCAGTTCTATAGATATAGGGTGGCACAGTGGTTAGTTCTGCTGCCTCACAGCGCCAGGAATGCAGGCTTAATTCCAGCCTTAGGTCACTGTCTGTGTGGAGTTTGCACATTCGTCCCCTGTCTGCATGGGTTTCCTCTGGGTGCTCTGGTTTCTTTCCACAGTCCAAAGATGTGCAGGTTAGGTGGACTGGCTGTGTTAAATAGCCCCTTAGTGTCCAAAGATGTGTAGGTTTGGTTAAGGGGTTATTGGAATAGAGCGGGGTAGTAGGCTTTTGTAGAGTACTCTATCAGAGGGTCGGTGCAGGCCCATTGGGCCGAATGTCCTCCTTCTGCACGGTAATGATTTTACGATTCTATGATACCTGTGCCGTTCAGGATTTGACTAATTCTTTTGGACAGGTTATAATTGAAGCGGAGTTTCAATACAAGATTATTGTGCTTGCACTGCAAATGGCATCTGGTATATTATCACGCGTTGGAAATTCAGAACCATCCCAATGCTTAACCATTATCCATGGTGAAGGATAAAGAGTTATACGGCACAATAACTTCATGCTTTATTAACACACTAGCAATTATTATTTGTTCGGAGTATTTTTGTTTTCAGATGATTCATGGGGTCAGGATACACTGGCCATTCACTGGCGGTGGGATTCTTTGGTTTCTTCAGCAGGGCACAGCCACCCATGGGTTTCCCAGCGGTGTGGGGTGGTTTTAGTGGGAAGTCCCATTGACAAACGGAGAGCGTGGAGACTTCCGTCACTTGCGGAAGGCGTACCAAGTTCTCCATCCTCGCTAGCAGCTGTAGTGGGGCAAACTCGCAATGGAGAATCCCGGCTCAGGATTTATTTCCAACAACAAGATGCGTGACATTTTGAGGGAAGATTCACATTTTGGTCCTGGATATGATGCACAAACCAATTGTAATTTTATCAGACCATCCAATTAACTATTAATCTAATGGGTACGATGGATACTTAAGTACACAAAGCTTCATCAGCAGCAACTCATCAGTATGCAAGACAAGAAGTGTTAATATGGCCATTTGGTGTGGAATTTGCAACATGCGAATGTATATGCAAAAATGTACATTCATCAGCAGATTTATATGTGCGGCTCACAGATAAGGGCATTGCGTGGCAAAAGTTGTAAGTAGCCAATTGATCACTCTGATGCGAAATAATTGCACTCTTGTGTTCTAGACCACTCACTATGTTATAGAAGGGACAAGACATCAGTCGTGAGGATTAACCTAGTTTTGGGGTTCAGATTTGCCTTTTACGCTGTTCTACACGCTACTCAAATTCAGAGAGAGAAAGACACGTGGCTGAATGAATGGACAGGGACTCACCATTTAACCCTCATCAGGGAGGTTGACAGCATGGGAAGTACTTACTTTACCTCTTAATGAAGTTGACCATCTGCTCAGTGGACAGTCACTTGGTGGAAGAATGAAGAATTGGAGCTGCTTCAATTCTCCAAAGATCTTGTCTTGATTTCCCATCACACCGGCTACATCATTAACTCCCATTCTGCTGTTTGTAGCAAAAAATTTGACCTGACACACAGAAGAATCTAATTGAACAATATTCTGCACATAAATTTTCAGTAGAATAACATCATCAATAGGTGATCGAAACTTGTTGTCAATTTAAGATCTCAACAGCCAAAGTATATTTTGCAAAGGTCTTTTGAACTTCATCACAAAACGTTTTGAACACTTTAAAACCTCTGTTGTTTGTCAGTGTGGATGTAATAGCTGAAAGCTGATACGAAGGGAGATTTACAGACAATGTTCACACAGATGGACAGGAAATGTGGGACAGGATTCTCCATCCCGTTAGTCCCATTTTCCTGCCCGGCGTGCCCTCGCCAGCAGTGGGATTCGCCGTTCCCACAGCCGGCGAGTGGGGTTTCCCTTTGTGGGCAACCCCACACCATCAGGATACTCATAGGCGGGGGTGCTCTGCCAGCGGGCCGGAGGATCCTGCCGATGGAGGATCCCGCAGGTGTTCTTAGTATAAACAATACTAATGCCATTTCTCCTTCGGGGAAGATCAGGATCAGCAATCCTGTGTTCTGAGCAGGCACCTGTAATCAAAGCAAAGAGTCAGAGATAAATATATTTCGCCAATTTTCTGAGCTGTCGCTCCATTTGGGAGACTTAGGGCGTGCTTCAGCATCCATGTTGCACCCAATTTGGTGTCGGGACAAGTTCGTTGAATCTCGCGAGAGGCTTCTTGCAAGATTTGCGATGCTCAAAGCGTTTTGCGAGATGCAACAAAATCTCGCAAGGCATCGTGATCTATGATGTGTGATGTACTCTGGGATAACACAGGCTGCAACTGGATGCAGCTTTAACCAAAAGATACTCCTGACCTTGAAGTTAGTTCAATCTGATTTATTAAACCAGTAGCACAGTTAGCACAGTTCTCTATGAGTTCGACTCTCTGCTAACCTAAGTGTGGTTACTCTGTCTGACTGAACCAGACTAGCTCTGAGCCATGTGCTGGAGGTGTAATACTGTACATACACCCTGGCTCACTCTTTAGATGTTCATCAGTGGAAAGAGGCAGAGTGTGAGCACCTCGTGCCTTTCATACTGAGATACCACCCCTGAGTGTCCTGCTTGCTCATTGGTCATGTCCTATTCTCTGTGTTCATTAGCTGCCTGTCTGTGCCTGTCTGTATAACGTTATCTGCATGTCTGCATATCATGACATCACCCCTTTTTTTAATGTTTTGTTGGCATATGGGAATGTACTTCCATGTTGTGGCGTATATTAACATATTTACAAGGGGTGGCATATGTGAACGTATTTACATGTGAAGACAGCTGTTTAATGTGAGAAAACAGAACATAGCAAACAAAACAAATGTTCATAAGTCCAGTCTCTGGGGCTTGCGTCTGATCCTTGTCGACCGCTGGGGAGCTGGTGGTGGGGACGACGGCGCCTTGACAGGCGGGATGGAAGCCTGACTGGTGCCCTCGCAGTTCGAGGTATCAGGAGGTGGCAAAGCAATGGACGTAAACGGAGAAGAAAGCGGTTGCGGGCAGGCAACTTTGCGCAGTGCCCGTCTGTTTCGTCGCACAACAGAACCATCAGCCATACGTACAACATACGAGCGGGGCGCAGCCTGTCGAACAATGACAGCTGGAGCAGACCAGCCACCATCTGGTACCTTAATCCTGACAGTGTCTGCCGGGGATAACACGAACAAATCGTGGCATGAGCGGCGTAGCCCGGCTTTTGCTGGTTTCGGAGCTGCTGCACCTTCTGCAGCACCGGGAGGTGATCCAGGTTGGGCAAGTGTATGGCTGGGAGTGTCGTTTGCAGGTCCCTGTTCATCAGGAGTTGAGCCGGCGACATGCCTGTGGAGAGTGGGGTCACCCTGTACGCAAGCAGTGTGAGCTAGATGTCAGAAGCAGAATCCGCAGCCTTGCAGATGAGCTGTTTCACAATGTGCACCCCTTTTTCAACCTTCCCATTGGACTGCGGACAGTGTGGGCTGGAAGTGACATGTTTGAAATGGTATGACTTGGCAAACAGAGACCACTCGTGGCTGCTGAAGCATGGGCCATTGTCACTCATGACAGTGAGTGGGTTACCATGCCTGGGGAACGTCTCCTTACAGGCGATGACGGTCCGAGATGTGAGGTCTGAGAGCTTCACGACTTCAGGGTAATTGGAGAAATAGTCAATAATCAACAGGTAGTCACGGCCATTCGCTCGAAAGAGGGTGATGCCAACCTTGGACCACGGGGAGGTATCGATTTCATGCTGCTGGAGCGTCTCCTTGTTCTGCGCTGGCTGGAAGCGTTGACAGGTCGCACAGTTGAGGACCATATTCGAGATGTCCTGGCTAATACCGGGCCAGTAGACAGCCTGCCTGGTGCTACGTCTGCACTTCTCGACGCCCAGGTGTCCCTCATGGATTTGGCGGAGCACCAAGCTCTGGAGACTGAGTGGGATGACAATCCGGTCCAGCTTGAGGAGGATACCATCAATCACCGTCAGGCCGTCCATTGTAAAATTGAGGGCACTGCCCTTTCTGCCAGCCATTGGCGAGGTGATGCATGACACGCTGCAAGAAGGGATCCTTGGCTGTCTCCTCGCGGATACGAACCACCTTCTCATCAGACGCCGGGAGGGTGCTAGCACACAGCCGCACCTGCGATTCAATCTGCCGGATGATTTCCAGCGGTTCACTAGGCAAGGTGATGGAGCGGGACAATGCCTCAGCGATGATGAGCACCTTGCCAGGCATGTACACTAAGTCAAAGCCGTACCTTCTGAGTTTGAGGAGGATGCTCTGCAACCGAGGCGTCATGTCGTTCAGGTCCTTGTGGATAATGTGGACCAGAGGCCTGTGATCCATCTCGACAGTGAATGTCGGCAGGCCGTAGACATAGTCGTGAAACTTGAGAATGCCAGTGAGAAGACCCAGGCATTCCTTCTCTATTTGCGCATACCTTGTTTCGGTGGGCGTCATGGCCCTCGATGCGTAGGCTACCGGTGCCCAGGAGGAAGTGTCATCGCGTTGAAGCAGCACCGCACCGAAGCCATCCTGGCTCGCATCTGTCGAGATCTTCGTCTCCCTGTCTGGGTCCAAAAATGCCAAGACGGGTGCAGTGGTGAGCTTGGCTTTCAGCTCCAACCACTCTGCCTGATATGCTGCCTTCCAGTCAAAGGCAGTGGACGTTTTTACCAGGTTTCGTAGGGCCGTGGTGTGTGAGGCCAGGTTTGGGATGAACTTGCCCAGAAAATTGACCATGCCCAGGAAGCGCAACACCGCCTTCTTGCCTTCAGGGACCTTCATGGCTTCAATGGTCTTGACCTTGTCTGTGTCCGGGCGCACGCCCTGCTGAGGGATCTGGGGCGGGAATCACCGACCCCCCGCCAGGTCACACCGGTCGGCGGCCACTTTCAGCGCCCCCCCCCCCCCCCCCCCCCCCCCCCCGGCGGTTCTCCGTTTTCGGCCGGTCCCGCCGGCATAAATTAGAGTAGGTACTTACCGGCTGGACCTGGCGGCGCGGGCGGCCTCCGGGGTCCTCGGGGGGCACGGGGGGATCTGGCTCTAGGCGGTGCCCCCATTGTGGCCTGGCCCGCGATCGGGGCCCACCAATCCGCGGGCGGCCGTGTGCCATGGGGGCACTCTATTCCTCCGCGTCGGCTGTTGTGGTCCTCCGCGATGGCTGACACACAGAAGATCCTCGGATCTTCACACGCTGGCGCTCCCACGCATGTGCCAACTCGCAGCGGCTAGCGGAGGCCCTTCAGCGCTGGTTGGCGTGACGCCAAGCCCCTTCCCCGCCGGCCGGCGCAGTGCAAACCACTCCGGGGCCGGCCTAGCCCCTGAAAGTGCAGAGGATTCTGCACCTTCGGGGCGGCTCGACGCCAGAGTGGTTCACACCACTCCTCGGCGCCGGGGCCCCCCGCCCCGCCGGGTAGGGGAGAATCGCGCCCCTGGTCACCTAGGAACTTGAGTGTCGACATGCCAAAGCAACATTTGGACCTGTTCAGCTTCAGGCCATTGGCATGGACATGGCGGAATACCTGCTGGAGACGAGAAACATGCTCTTCAGGGGTCATGGACCATATGGTGATGCCGTCCACAGACACACAAACCCCTTCAATGCCCTGCATCATCTGCTCCATGATGCGATGGAAGATCTCCGATGCCGAGACAATGCCAAACGGCATGCGATTATAGCAGTATCTGCCAAACGGTGTGTTGAAGGTGCAGAGCCTTCTGCTGGACTCATCCAGCTGGATTTGCCAAAATCCATGTGACGCATCTAACTTCGTGAAAAAAAATGCGTGTGCCATCTCACTAGTGAGTTCCTCCAGCTTCGGGATGGGGTAGTTGATGCGACCATCAATTCACACGAGACGGAGAGTTGAAGTGACCAGTGGTTTTAATCAGCTGGAACTGTGCCTGCCTGCGACTGCTCTGTACTGAGAGCTGCCTGCAGACTGCAGATCTATATACCTCCCCTGAGGGGGCGGAGCCAGAGGCGGAGCCCACAAGGGCACCAACATGGTACAATGTAATGTAATACAATGGTGGGCCACAGGCGGAGCCCACAAGGGCATTAGCATAATACAATGTAATGTAATGTAATACAATGGTGAATGGTAGCAGTAATACATTCACCACAGTAGTGTTCACACATTATATTCTCATTGAGATCCTTGGGATCAATGCAGATGCTCAGGTCTCCCAAAGGCTTTCTAACACATACCATCGAGCTGACCCAGTCAGTCGGTTCGGTTACCTTGGAAATGATGCCCTGTTGCTGAAGATCCTTGAGCTGTGCCTTCAGGCGCTCCCTCAGTGGAGCCGGGACCCAGCGTGGTGCGTGGACCACTGGCTTGGCATCAGGTCGTAGCAGAATCTTGTATCGATATGGCAGCGTGCCCATCCCATCGAATACATCCGGATACTGAGCGAGGATGTCGTCAATGCCAGCCTGATGATCCACATTGGAGGATGTCGTTGTGTAAACTCGCTGCATGAGGTTCAGCTGCTTGCAGGCATGCGCGCCAAGTAGGGATGCCCTGTCTGGCTTGACAATTTCAAAACGTAACCGTGCATGGGTGCTCCGGTTGGAAACTGGTAGATCCCAGTGCCGTGATGGCATTTCCGTTGTAGTCCAGGAGCCTGCAGGCTGCTGGAAGGACCTTGGGGCGGCTTCTTGATGTGTTTTAAATCTGTCTGTGAGAGGAGGTTGGCAGAAGCACCTGTGTCCAGCTTATACTGGATGGAGCAGTGTTTGACCTGCATCACTGCACACCATTCGTCCGCAGAATCCACAGCGAGGATGGATTGAATTTGTGATGAGTTGGATGTGGCATATTCACATTTGGTTATGATGCCCACACAGTAGGCGGAGTCCAGGCATTCTTCCTCTGGATCCGTTGTGCTGCTAGGATCAGAATCCTGTATTTGTTGTTGCACACTCCGAACGCGCTGTCGTCAGAATTGGGAGCGCTGGCCCCTGACTGGTGGTGCAGACCTGCACAAGGCTGCATAGTGTCAAGCGACCTGCAGTTTAAACATCGCCTGCCTCTTGCAGGGCAGTGTTTCTTTAAGTGGCCATTGCCGCAGTTCGAGCACGTCATGACGTCGGCGTCCTGCCGCTCCACGCGGCATCACACATGTGCAGTGCGGGTGTCGGCCGCTTCGTTATCCCGTTCGCATCACGCATGCGTGGGGCCCCAGGAAAAGCACGCAAAATGGCCGCTTTCATCAATGCTGAGGCGATGCATCCGGGAGGTGGTCTGCACACTCTGCCTCGTGGGAGGCAGGTTTCTCATTTTCAGGCGATTTGTACTGGGCATAGCGATTTTTGGTGTGCTCATGCACTGTGCATGTTTCAATCGCGACTGGCAGGGCCAGATGCTTGATTTTCAGTAGCTGCTCTCTCAGAGGATCAGAGTGAACTCCAAAAACGATTTGGTCTCTGATCATGCAGTCAGCAATATCACCAAAGTTGCAGGACACCGCTAGCAGGCGGAGGTTAGTTAAGAAGGAGTTGAAAGATTCATCTTTACCTTGTAGACGCTGTTTGAATATGTAGCGCTCAAAGAATTCATTGGTGTCCACTTCACAGTGACTGTTAAATTTGTCCAGGATGGTCTGAAACTTTGTCTTCTCCTGGCCTTCAGTGAGGTGAGAAGAGTTGAAGAGTTTGATGGCTTGATCACCCGCTGTTGAGAGGAGAAGCGCAATCTTCCTTACATCAGACGCACCCACGAGGTCTGAAGCTTCGATGTACAGCAGAAACCTTTGCTTGAATGTCCGCCAGTTGGCACTGAGATTGCCAGAGGTCCTGAGCTGGTGAGGAGGATGAATCTTCTCCATGGTGCCGGGATACATTCGCTGGTTGTCACGGAACGGACTGAGGTGAACCACCTAGATTAAGCAGTCTCCTGGTAGCATGATGTGTTATTTACTCTGGGCTAACACAGGCTGCAACTGGATGCAGCTTTAACCAAAAGATACTCCAGACCTTGAAGTTAGTTCAATCTGATTTATTGGACCAGTAGCACAGTTAGCACAGTTCTCTATGAGTTTGACTCTCTGCTAACCTAAGTGTGGTTACTCTGTCTGACTGAACCAGACTAGCTCTTAGCCACGTGCTGGAGGTTTGATACTGTACATACTCCCTGATTCACTCTGTAGATGTTCATCAGTGGAAAGAGGCGGAGTGTGAGTGCCTCGTGACTTTTATAGTGAGATACCACCCCTGAGTGTCCTGCCTGCTCATTGGTCATGTCCTGTTCTCTGTGTTCATTAGCTGCCTGTCTGTGCCTGTCTGTATATCATTATCTGCATGTCTGCATATCATGACAATCTAGATTTTGCCATCACTGGCCGTGGTCCGGATCAGCATATTTAAATAAGCCTCAGTGCTCGGGGGAGGTGGTGGACCCCTCGGGGGGGGGGGGGGGGGGGGGGGGGGGTGGGGGGGTGGACTTGGTCGAAGGGCTGAAGTGTTCCACGTTGAGGATCTCCTCTGGGACGGGGGTGAAGGGCTTTGCATCTGTGAAACGTACAAATCATTAAACAAAATTGTGGAGACCCATAACAGGGGCAACCACACCTGTAGCCTGTCTGACCAACAAATTCTTCCAGGACAGAGCCCTGCTGTGGATTCTATCCTGAAATTCAATTTTTCTCCCTTTGACTGTGAGCAGCCTCTAACTTCACCACTCTAGCTATTTCAAATGATGAATTAACCTTGCTAGTTGTGATACTAAGTCACACTCCTCAACTGTCAAGTGCCTCCTCGAGGGTACATGTGCCATGTCTCAGAGATTGATTAATGCATTGCATGTCCTGCAAACTGCGATGCCTGAACATTGTGCCTGTACCCCAGGAGCATCAACATCATAGATGCAGCTGTCAACAATGAAACATATAACGAGTTGGGCTTCATCACTGTGGATCTTCTCGCCACAAAAGGGTAAGCATGTGGATGAGCAGACGGCAACTGAGCAAGGCCTCCCTAATGTTCCAGGCAGAGGTCTGGGGTCTGGGGTCTAGGGGTTCTGATGTGGCTCGGGGTGAGTGTACAGAGCAAGCTTTGCCAGCACAATTGCTTGGTGGCTGGCACTCTGAGAGAAGGTGGGACACGTAAGGGTAGGGGAGGCTTGGGGGATTTGAGGAGCCCTGGGTGGACTCCCTAATTGGTTGTCAGTCTCTCTCCTCCAATTCTTTCGTGATAAAAGTATGTTTGCCAGTGTGGACCCCAGGAAGGCTGTCCTCGCTGTGCTTGTAGCAGCCAAGGCGGGCAGGTCCCGGAGATGGTAGCAACGCTAACTCAGGCTGGAGGCAGCACCACATGTGCAGGGGGCCGCTGCACACCCTGAAGATCTGGATGTCCAACAGGCTGAGGAGGGTTCCAGAAGGGAAGGCAAGCGTTGTTGGTCATTCGATGATCAGAGAGGCAGTGCGGCACCTGTACCATGTCCGCGTGGACCAGGCACGCCGTAGAGGAGGAGGACAACCGATCCCGTTGGCGTGAAGCTCACTGTGGCTCTGACCGTTTATGGCACTGGGTCATTCCAGGGTTCGCGTGGGGACATTTGTGGCATTTCACAATCTACAGCCCACAGATGCATCTGAGAAGATGTGACTGCTCTGTGTGCCTCGGCATCCTGCTATATCACCTTCTAGCTGGATCAGGACCATTAAGATGCCCGTGCTACAGGATTTGATGCCATCATCGGGATGTCCCAGGTCCAGGGGCGATCGGTGGCACGCATGGTGTCCTGTGAGCGCTGGGGCATTAGGGAATGCCCTATATTAACAGGAAGGGGTTCCACTGCCTGAATGTTTAGATTGTGTGTGACCACAGCCTCTGAATCATGCATGTGTGTATCCGTTACCCTGGGAGCTTCCATGACAGCTACATCCTGTGGCACTTGGAGATCCACAGTGTCTTTGAGGACCACCCCAGCATGATGGGTTGGCCTGTGGGGGTCAAGGAATACCCACTGAGGTTGTGGCTGATGACGCCAGTGAGGAGGTCTGAGACCGAGGCGGAGACCCGTTATAATGAGCCCACGTTTCCACCCATGCTGTCAACGAGTGGTTCATTGGCCTGCTGAAAATGCAGTTCCGATGTCTGGACACCTCTGGTGGTGCCTTGCAGGACACCCTCAAGACGATTTCCCACTTTGTGGTGGTCTGCTATGATCTCCCCAATCTGGCACAGCAGTGGGGCGACATGCTAGAGGAGGAGGGGGAGTAGGAGGTGGTGGAGAGTCATGCGGTTTTGTCTGAGGAGGAGGAGGAGATGGTCCAAAAGGGGCTGGTGCATTAAACTGATGGGGAGCTGGAAGTTGGAGGGAAGAGTCCAAATTGCGAGGAGGACCAGGGTGGTCCTAATTGTCTCCGGATTCTACTAGGACAAGGCTTTGCCCGTCAACTGAAGACACTCCCATTTCCCTCCCTCCACCCAATCCTCCCACATTTCCCTCCCTCCCCCAATCCACCCCACCCCATTTCCTTCCCTCACCCAATCCATCTCCTATTCCCACCACCCTCCTACCCATTCCACTCCCCCCAATCCCCCCAATCCCCGGTCCTCCCCCTTTTCCCTCCCGCCCCCATTCCCCTTTCCCCACTCCCCTTGCATTCGCCACTTCCCCCTCCCCACCCACCCTGTCCCCCCCTCCCAGGGTTTCTGTAACTCCAGGGTGATGGGCCTGTGCCGGCAGTGTCAGTGGGTCAATATACAAGGCAGGAGAGTGATGTTAACTCGCTGTGAGGAGAGGTCTTGCGCTCTTCAGTTTCTACAAAAGTCTGATTTCTGTGTTTCTGCTGACAGCGCACCAATCCACTGAACGACATCTGCATCAGGGGCTTGAGATCTTGGCCCACAGTGGCCGGGGGGAGGGCAGGGAGGTGGGGGTGGGAGCAGGTGTGGTGGAGCGGAACAGGGGGTGGGGTGCGGACAGGCCCATTGTGAACCTTACATGATAGAGGCGTCACTTTATCAGGTCTAACATGTTTTGATAGTAAACATTTTACTGTGACAGATTTCCAATCCCCCTAGCCACGGATAGTGAACTCTTCAGTGCCCACTCTCTGCTCCTCACTTTTCATGATCTTTTGTGCTCTAGTGGTATATCTAGGTATAATAAGGATGTACATCAGAGGTGGAGGCAGCCTGTTGCCTTCTGCGCTAAGTGGCCTTTGATGCCCTTGGCTGATGTCCTCCAGAGGGCCTGGAGCCAGGGGGTCTCGTCCAACTTGCTGGTGTCACTGGCATCCCTTTGCCACCCTGTTCTGCCAACTGCCCTTGAATTACGCCAGTGTCAGGAGAGGGGAGATTCGAAAGAACTGGAAACCGCTGTTGTCTCCTTGGTGGCAGGCCCCAGGTTGACCTCCAGCCCTTCCTCCTCCCTGATAGTGCCTGTAAGGCTTTGGGGTATACCATGAGATGAAGGGGCAGCAGGAGTGAGCTCCAGAGGCCTCTGAGCCATCTGGCATTTCCAGTCCTGGAGGCTCCCCATTGTCTGGACCATGGTCTTATTAAGGGGATCAGGGGTTATGTGGAGAGGAAGGAGAATGGGGATGAGAATATATCAGCCATGATTGAATGGCAGAGCAGACTCAATGGGCCGAGTGGCCTAATCCTGTTCCTATGTCTTATGGTCTTATGTTTTTGACATCCTTAGCGATGTTCCTCAGTGACTGCGCCATGCTCTGCAGTTCCTTGGCAATGTCCACCTGTATCTGGGACACGTCCTTCAGCAACTGCGACATGATGCCGAGGCCCTCAGCCATGGTCATCACAGACTGAGCCATGCCTTCGATGCCGCCACTCAAGATGCAGACGTCATGCTCCAGGTTTTCCACTGCAACCCTTGCAGAATTGGTCTCAGTGCCAAGCATTACTGGCACCATCTCCTGTGTCTGCAGCCTTTGGGTCTCCTCCAATCAAATTGCAGTTGCTGGAATGTCACTGTTGCCCCTCCTGAATCTCACGACTGTGTCCCATCATCTGGATCATCTCTGGGAGAACCTTGTCCAGAGGCATCTGGCTAGACCCAGCTGTGACATGGGACCTTGGACTGCTGCCTCCATGAATGTTTCTGCCTCCACCCGATGTGCATCAGTAACTGTGTGGTGCTCAGCAGTTTGTGCACCCGAGGTGTGTGTCTTTTCACTGATGGAAGGTGGGGTGATCGCTATGATTGCTCACAGGTGGTCTCCTCGGAACTCTTCTCTGAATGGTCTCTTGGGTGGAGGGGTGGGGGCGGAGGAGGGTGGGGACGACGACTCCAGGTGGCCCGACCCCATCAGATGGAGAACCTGCAAGGCAGTGGACATGTGGGCAGTGAGAGGGAAGTATAGTTTTGTCTGACATGAACAACTCACTTGAGACAGGTCATATGGGTGAAGGGGCAGTGGATCCTCACCTCTGCAGCACAGGCCAACCTCGCTGTTGGTGACTGCTCTCTTTGGCAACCCCATGATCTCCAAGGCCCGTTCCCCGTAGTGGGTGAGGACTCGGATCTCTGGTACTCCGCCCACTGTCTTGGCCCTTTCCCGCTTATTATGGGCTATCGTCTCCTGTGGGGACAAAGTAAGGGTTTTGTGAGCCTTTGGGAATTTGGATGGTGGCAGGCGGAACTGATGCCAGAAGATAGGTGGTAACTTACCCCTGCAGTTCATTGGAGGTCCATTGTCTTCTTCCTACATTGGATGGTGACCCTCTTTTTCATGCTGCCCGCACTGACAGCTGCCGTCACTGACCTTGCTGCTGGTTCTCTGACCCTCTCGGGGGAACAGCGGGGCCCGCCTCTCAGCCACAGAAAGATGCATCCACCGGTCGCCATCCCAAAAGTGGTTGCATCTTTTTGCGGCACTGGGTACCAGCCCTCCTGGAAGTGGGAGTGTGTGGCGAGGGAGCAGCTCCTCTTGTTAGCGGCGAGCTTCTGAGGCGCAAGTCAGGTGAATCAGATGGCGCTGCAGCCAGTAATGTCGAGAATCTTGCGGTTCTTAAGTGCCATTGAATGTTTAGATGTTTCAGTAGATTAGGGAAGGTGATAAACGAGGTGGAGCACTGTTAATCAAGGATGGTATAATGGCTGCAGAAAGGCAGTTTGAGGAGGATCTGTCTACTGAGATAGTGTGGGCTGAAGTTAGAAATAGGAAAGGAGCGGTCACTTTGTTCGGAGTTTTCTATAGGCCCCAAACAGAAAAAGAGTTGTGGAGGAAAAGATTGCAATGGAGATTTTGGATTGATGCGGTAGTCACCGGGTAGTTGTCATGGGTGACTTTAACTTTCCAAATATTGATTGGAACCACAATAATTCGAATAGTTTGGATGGGGCTGATTTTATCCAGTATGTGCAGGAGGGTTTCCTCACACAATATGTGGATAGACCGACAAGTGTAAATCCATGAGGGTGAGGCAGATGAAGGGGGGCTAAGACAGGAATTGGAAATGCAGCGACGGATCTTTTTAGATGAGGAACCGTAGCTATGGATTGGATAGTTCGGTTATCATGGAATGATAAAAGGAGGGAATGACGAATGTGATATAAAATAGTTACTTTAGAGATACTAGTTAATGTAATGTAGAAATAAGCCACTTTGATTCTGGCAGTTAGGGACAAAGGGGTTTGAGACCGCATGGAAAAAGCAGGAAGAGGTGTGTCTATGAGAGTGATGCTGCATTGATAGGGGCCAGAGAAAGGGATAATTAGTGAGCCAATCAGAATAGATCGAACAGGTCAGGGGGGACATAGGCTGACCTATGTCCGTCGAGTATGTGAAACTTGATACCATTTGAATTGATTTTGCAGAGATCCCTTTGTCTTTTAGTTCAGTCATTTTCTGGGGTGTAAGAGACATCCAGCCTCTTACACCCCATCACACACTTAAGGATGGCCAGGCCCACAAAGATGCAGCCGATAGCTACCACTAGATACATGGCCATATTTATCAACCAGTCCTTCCATCCTCCAAATCCCCAGTTACCCCAAGAGCCAGGATCCTGCATCCCGTCCAAGTGATCCCGTATGCGATCCATAAATTTAGTGATGTTAGCGGTCAAGTCCTGAACCCCCATGATACACTTGCCCTGTACTATGGCGCATACCCCACCCTCATGGGCCAGAAGATAGTCAAGAGCATACCGGTTCTGCATTGCAAACAACCGTAGCTGAGACAACTCCTTAGTTATTGCCCCGAGGGCTCCCAAGGTTTCATTTCCCAAGATGGTAAGGCCGCAAATAAAATAATTCCGATCACTAACAGCCAAGGAACCCCCCACACCTCCCAGTGTCAATACGCTCAGAATGCCCCACCCGGCTGAGTGGCCCCGGTTGGGTGCAAGAACCTGAGGTTTTTTCCAGTTCTCGCAAAATTCAGCAGAGACTGCTCGGCGTGCTAACTGATTATGCAGGTTCCACGCCGAAGGGCAGGGGACTGTGGTAGGGACTAGAGTCCCTATAGCAATTCGGCGGGGAAATGGGGGTGACAAAACGTTGGTCGCCGTACCATTAAATAAAAAGTAGTATCCTTGTTCCGTGTGGAGACTAGCATCACAATCAGCATATCGGTTGCGTAAGGACCTCCCAGTAGCCCAGTTTATCCAACTTTGAAATGCCCATTCGGGCCGCCCAGCAATGCGGAAAGCCCTAGTCCCAACAGTGATATGAGAGACATTCGCCCAGCCACAGAGGAGCTGGAGGCCGGCGTTCAATGGAACGCAAGTGGTGTTGTAACAAACGCATTGGCCAGACGCCTGGGTGATATGGCACCTCCTGTCCGTACAGGTGGGAAACAGACATGTTATATATGTGTCCACCTCTACCAGCAAACAGCCATATCCTTCACTGCTGAAGCAATTCTCGTACGACCGGGAATCCCTATTGGGAGTGAAGTGGCTAGGTATGTACACCCTCCACCGTCGCAGCCTATCGTACTGTGAATGGGAATTATCCCGAGGAAGGGGAAGGCAAATAGCCGGTGGTGCTGAATCCGGATCGTAAGGAAGAGTGACTTGCTCGGGCAATGGCTCGGAATGCTGACAATGAACCACCGTTTGGGGAGTGCCCCAAAGCGGTGAAACAGAAAATAACCTAGACACCGCTGCGGGGTTTGGGTAGCAGACAACCCATCCCTGGCCATACAGACGGTGGTAAATCTGGCAGAAGAGATTCATACTACCCGGGTTTTCCTCAGTTTGGCCTTTAATTAACTTAAGTGTATCTCCCGGTAACCTACGTTCTAGCTGTACTTCCCTTCTCACACGCCCCATCCTCTCTCTAGTCCCTTTCTCTTTCTCATGGTCTCTTCCTACACTCTTCTGACAGCCTGATGTTACCTTTGTTGTACCACTTTTAACACATCCAAAATCAAATTTACATGTATTCCAAAAACAAGGCAATGTCCATATAATGTTCCCTTCCCATCGCCGGGACCGGTGCAGCTGCTTCATGACTCCTGCATTCTCCTTAACTTTGATGACCTTCCATGAGTCGATACCATGTCCTCGTATATGGGGGCAGCGAAGAACATCACCTTTGCATAGGTGATGTATCCTTGTAGATTGGTTGGGGCTACACAGATACATAATATTCCCCTTTTCCATGTCCATCGCCAATAACACGCCAAGCGAAGTGAGGCCAAATATCAGACAGACGATGCGTAGCCACTCCATCATGCTCCACACCTGTAAAATAGCACTGGAGAAGGGAGGCAGGTTAGTATCCGACCTTTTACAGTAGTGGAGATGGACTCAATTTACAGTGATGTAGGTGGACCCAAGCACTTCGCCCCTCCACTTTAACTGCTGTGGGGGTGGTAAGGAGAACTTGGAAGGGCCCGTCCCATCGCGGCTCCGACCCCTTCCTAGTCCAATTTTTGACCATGACATAACTACCGGGCTGGACTGAAAGTGAGCTAGGTACTGGGGGCAATGGCTCGTGAGCCGCGTGGACTTGGCCATGGAGTTCCTTGAGCACTTGCGTAAGGGCTAGAACATAGGTGGTCATTTCTTCAGTCATCTGATGAAACTGAACCCGTCTGGGAACCTGCAGGCTCCAAGGAGTTCTAAGAGGCCTGCCATAAAGAATCTCGGCGGGAGAGAGCAAGGCTGGTCCCGCAGGTGTAACCCGCAGCTGGAAGAGGGCAACGGGGAGCAACTTAAGCCATGTCAGTCCCGTGTCTGCTCTTAATTTAGCCAATTTAGTTTTGAGGGTCTGATTGTGTCTCTCAACCAACCCGGCCGCCTGCGGTCTATAAGCACAGTGTAACTGCTGGCGTATGCCCAACTGGGAGCAAAACTCCTTGTTAATTTGTCCAATAAAATGAGGCCCATTATCAGAACTTAACTGAGCTGGTATACCGTACCGGGGAATGATTTCCCTCATCAAGACTTTAACCACAGTAGCAGCTTTACTATAGATAGTCGGATACGCCTCGACCCATCTGCTGAACACATCCACAATGACCAAAACATATTTGTAACATTGACACCTTTCCAACTCAATGTAATCCATTTGGAGCGTCTCAAAGGGACCACTGGGCAACGGGGTTTGCCCCTTCCCACAAGGGATACCTTTTCCGGTGTTATATTGCTGACAAATCAAACACCGATTACTGATACTTTGGGCCAACCCCTGCATTTTAGGGTGCCACCAAGTGTCCAGCAACAAATCACTAGTCCCTCGAGCCCCACAATGAGTTGCAAAGTGTACACATTCAATGACCCATAAAGCCAGCACATCAGACATACAAGTCTGATGTGCAGGCGCAGTCCTTATGGAAACAGAATCATATGTACAACCTAACCGTTTCCACATTTGTTTATCACTCTCAGGAGCGTCCTCCTGTAACCTTATGACGTCTTGGATGGTTGGCATTGGCTTGTCAGAAGCAGACATATTCATAGTAGATCGTTAGTCTGACTTAACATTTTAGGCACCATCACTTGCTGAATTTGTGCGGCTGTGCGCGCTGCACGATCTGCTCGTTCATTACCAACATCAACTGGGGTTGTACCATTCGTGTGGGCAGCGCATTTAATAACGGAAATCTGCGCGGGCATAAGGAGGGCCTGCAGTAGGTCATTAACTAAACCCCGGTGGGATATTTGACCACACATAATCATGTCAGGTTGTTCTGACGAAATGTCACTCAAATCGCCCCTTATTGTGGTAGTTTCCTGAATCAAGGCTAAACATTCTTGACCAGGCGCGTCCTCATGGACAGGGGGACCACTAAGAAAACAGGCAGGATTGATAGTGGTACAGTATTTAAATGTCAGACGTGGATTGTTCAAAAGGTATATCTCATACCTATTCTGACGAGCTGCGGTAAGATGCTGACCATTCGCCCCATATCCCTGGCATGGTACTGGTCATGGACCTGACGTGTAATATGAGGGCTTACCGAAGCTGACTGTGGCCATAAATGTGGTGATATTGTAACAAAATCGGCTGTACCTTCTTTTCCCGTGACTGTGGCTGGAACCTTGACTGGCCATTCGGTCTCAAGTAATGGCCGGTATTTGTCCTCCAACTCCCTGTTTCGTCCAGTTCTGTCATAGGCCAGGGTAACGTGATGCAGTGACTGTTCAACGTCTAACGTCCACCACTGGGGGGTGATAGAAATAAAGCACTGTTGTCTCATCCTCCTCTTCGCTGATCCACCCATCCAAAGTCACTATATTGGAGCTCCTGCTGGTAAACTACCATTTCTGCCGCTTGTTGGGGTCGCAGATCATCCTTTTTCATTACATACTCAGTCTTAACCTTTGTAACTGAGCCTCCTTCTTGGCCTACACCCTCCTTCCAGTAAAATCTGACTACCCTTGCCATCTGGGAAGGGTCGTTCTCTGTCCAATTCATGTTATTACATTTCACAGCAGTAACCACAGAAGGTGGTAGGCAATGCATTAACATAGCACAGTATTGAGGGGAATTCTGACCATTTTGATACAGCAAATCGCCTGACTGCCCCCGGTAGATTTCATTAAAACGCTCCAGACATTCCTCTGGCTCTTCAATCTTCCTAGGTTTTAGGTCTAAGATAACAGAAAGATTTATGGGCCTTTGAAATGTGCTATTCAACGCATTCAAGATCTGTGTCCTTCTTTTCTCTATTTGCTCTCTTTTTTTTTTTAAACTTAAAAATGTTTGAAAATTCAAATTGAATTACTGCAACTTGCAAGCTTAGCTCTGATCTCAACTCAGAACTAAATTTACAATTTGCTTAACACAAACTTGTATAACATTTACAACTTAATTATTTCTTTATCTTAACAATTTTTCTTTTAACAAGTTTTTTTTTTCTTTTACATACACATAAGTATTAGCAAAATCAACTATCATCTCCAGATTGACACTTTTTAAAATGGTGTCCATGATCTTTAAGTTTCTATTAATCTCCAGATAAAATGAGATAAACCTTATTTCAAGTAAGTAAAACTTAAGATTCTGGCAATTTCAATCAATTGCTTTCGAAAATAATAACTTTTATCAAAGAGGTGGAGAAACCCACTGGTTTCCTTTAATTAATTCAAAACGTAACTTTGCTGGTGTTCACTGACTCAAAGGAAAGGTATCCGATTACACTACGGCTGCTGCTGTTATCTCAAAGCCTGAGTGAGAAGCACTGTCTGTTTTCAACTCCGCCTGCTGCTGTTAACCCTTTGAGAGACTTCTGCTTCAACCAATATGCAGCATTCCTCACAATCTCAACTAGACCTTGGAACTTTACAGTCCAAGGAGACAATTTTAGCTTAATCAACTATATATTTAAAACACTCACACATAGAGTTGAACCATCTTCAGATTTAAAAACAGTTATACTGGACTGAACCTTCATCTATTGAAGTCCCATCAGCCCCTGAACCCATATAATAGACTGAACCTTCATTAATGAAGTCACATCAGCCTCTGAACCCATATAATAGACTGAACCTTCATTAATGAAGTCACATCAGCCTCTGAACCCTTATACTTGGAATTGAATCATCATTTTAGATGTCCCATCAACCCAAAACCCTAACCCAAGCCGAAACAACAATATGAAATCCCATCAATTAAAGTGCTAATCCCCAGACTGACCTGTGATTTCGTCGAGGCGGTCTTTCTGTGCCAACCGCGAGTGACCAGACTAATCAGACGATAAGAAGAGGGGAACAATCAATGCGCGGTCGTTTTCCAGTTCTACATTGAGGGCCCTTTGTTCCCCATCCTCCTGTTCATAATCAGTCTAATTCTGATTTCGCAGTTGGATCAGGATCGCCCTGAGAAATCCCGGTTTTCGGCACCAAATGTTGATCCCCAAATTTCTTTCTCTGTCAGTCTGGCCTCAATAAAAGTTGAGATGGATTCGCACGTAAAAAGAGGTTATTTATTTAGCTTGCAAGCTTAAATCATCTTACAGAAACGTAAGAGACATCCAGCCTCTTACACCCCAGAAAACGACTGAACTAAAAGACAAAGGGATCTCTGCAAAATCAATTCAAATGGTATCAAGTTTCACATACTCGACGGACATAGGTCAGCCTATGTCCCTCCTGACCTGTTCGATCTATTCTGATTGGCTCACTAATTATCCCTTTCTCTGGCCCCTATCAATGCAGCATCACTCTCATAGACACACCTCTTCCTGCTTTTTCCATGCGGTCTCAAACCACTTTGTCCCTAACTGCCAGAATCAAAGTGGCTTATTTCTACATTACATTAACTAGTATCTCTAAAGTAACTATTTTATATCACATTCGTCACAAGAGGCGGGGCCACATTGGATTTGGGGTTGGATAATGAACCAAGTGTTTAGATTTGGTTGTGGGAGAGCACTTTGGAGATAGTGACCACAAGTTGGTGACTTTCATTATAGCAATGGAGAGGGAGAGGAACATATGGCAGGGCAAGGTTTATAACTGGGAGAAGGGTAATTACGATGTGATTAGGCAAGAATTGGGGAGCATAAGATGGAAACAGGAACTGTCAGGGATAGGCACAATTGAGATGTGGAGCTTGTTCAAGGAGCAAATACTGCGTGTCCTTGATATTTATGTCCCTGTCAGGCAGGGAGGAAATGGTTGAGTGAGGGAACCATGGTTTACAAAAGAGGTTGAATGTCTTGTCAAGACGAAGAAGGGGGCTTATGTAAGGATGAGAAAACAAGGTTCAGTTAGGGATACAAGATAGCTAGGAGGGAGCTCAAGAAAGGCTTAGGAGAGCTAGGAGGGGGCATGAGAAGTTCTTGGAGGATCAAGGAAAACCCCAAAGCTTTTTAAACTTATGTGAGGAATAAAAGAATAACCAAGGTGAAGTTAAGGCCGGCCAAGGACAGTAGTGGGAACGTGTGCATGGCGTCTGAAGATATAGGAGAGGCCCTAAATGAATACTTTTCTTCAGTGTTCACAAAGGAGAGGGGCCATGTTGTTGAGGAGGATAGTGTGATACAGGCTGGTAGGCTGGAGGAGGTAGATATTCAGAAGGAAGATGTGTTAGAAATGTTGAGAAGCCTGAGGATAGATAAATCCCCTGGGCCTGATGGGATATATCTTAGGATTCTTTGGGAGGTGAGGGATGAGATTGCAGAGCCTTTGGCTTTGATCTTTATGTCCTCACTGTCTACAGGAATAGTGCCAGAAGACTGGAGAGAGGTGAATGTTGTCCCCTTGTTCAAGAAAGGGAATAGGTATAACCCTGGGAATTATAGGCCGGTTAGTCTCACTTCGGTCATCGGTAAATTATTGGAAAGGGTCCTGAGGGATAGGATTTATGATCATTTGGAAAGATACAGCTTAATCCAAGATAGTCAGCATGGATTTGTGAGGGGTAAGTCTTGCCTCAAAAGTTTGATTGTATTCTTTGAGGAGGTAACTAAGTACATAGATGAAGGTAGAGCAGTTGATGTCGTATACATGGATTTTAGTAAGGTGTTTGATAAGGTGCCCCATGGTCGGCTCATGCAGAAAGTAAGGAGGCATGGCATAGAGGGAAATTTGGCCAATTGGATCAGTAACTGGCTATCACATAGAAGACAGAGGGTGGTGGGCTATTTGTGATTTTTATCAATGACTTGGATGATGGAGTTGAAGGTTGGGTTAGTAAATTTGCGGATGACACCAAGATTGGTGGAGTAGTGGATAATGTGGAGGGTTGTTGTAGGCTGCAAAGAGACATTGATAGGATGCAGAGCTGGGCTGAAAAGTGGCAGATGGAGTTTAACCCTGATAAGTGTGAGGTGATTCCAACCACCTTCAGGTACAAGAGATAGTGCCAACTCTGAAAGTGACATCCAAGGTCCATGGAAGGCTTGGGGCAATAAGTCAGAGCCATAGGTCCAAGGCTTAGGCCGATTTGAGCGGCTGAAGGCTGAGGCTCAGGACAAGGGAGTCACAGGCAGACATGTACCGAGACCACATGGACATTGCTGCAGCACTTCAGAGCTTGGCCCAGTCACAAAGGGTCATGGCGGAGGGCATTGAGAGCATTGACAGGGTGCTTTGCCAGTCATAGAGAGATGTGGCACAATCTCAGAGGGACGTGACCGAGGCAGTGAGGGACATAATCATTCGCTGAGTGATGTCTCCCAGTCTCAGAGCTCCATCATTGAGGATATCGAGACCCTGGTTCAAATGATGGCGGGCCTCCAGGAAAGGCAGCACCAGGTGATGGTCGAGTCTCCGGAGCTCACTCCAGTCTCACTTCCATCCCATGGAGTAACTGGGGGACCATCTAGCAGCCTGAGGGAAGAGGACGTTATGGGGCCCATGCCGATGCCTCCTGCAGGGGAGGTGCTGGAACACCTCAGTGCTTCTGAATCCCACCCACCTCACACTGGCACATCTGATGGATAGCGGCCAGAACAGGCTCTCATGTTGTCACCTGTGAAGGTCGGCCAGGCCGAACCAGGTTCAGGCGCTCCAGCCGAAAGCAGCCAAAGACATCTCAGGGTGTGGGAGATTGGTGGTGGGGGGTGTGGGTGTTGGAGAATGGAATTGTGCAGGACCCCGAGCACTTGAATGTTCCATCTGGAGCCACCCTCAGAGTGACGGCAGGGATGGGGTACGGTATGATGCCGCCTTGTATGGCAGCTTACCCAGTGAGTGAGTTCTAACCGCTCAACATCTCCCTCAGGACAGTTTGCGCAGTTATAGGCAAGGGGCACCAATGGAACGGGGGGGTGGGGGGTGGTGTGGGTATGGAGAGGTGGGACAGGGCAGTGGAGCTGCCGCTGGCCAGGCTTCTTAGTTGGCAAATCTGGAGGTGTTGAGGTTGTCCAGTGCCCGGCCCAGACACGGAAAGGACTGGCTGATTGATAGCTCTTTCTCAATTCTGGAGCTTATGGTGGACGGCCTGCCCTGCCATTCCTGACTCCATGACCGGTTCTTCCTGGACATCCTCCTTGCCAGATTAGACCTGGTGTTCTTCCTCCTTTCCAGCATGTTGCCCCTCTGCTGCGCGATGTTGTGCAGGACACAGCTCGCATGCTCACCCGGGATCTACCGGCCTCCCAACATTAAACAGCCTCCATAGGGAGTCCCCAGACAAACACTGTTCAGTACTGGTCCACACAAACATGAACCAGGCAGAACGGCAACCAGGGTCTCCCAGGCCATCAGAGGCCACTGGATGGACAGCGATAGGGAGGGGTGGTCCCATGGCCCTCCCCTTGGAATGCAGCAACCGTGACACTGCCACTTTGGCACCCTGGCACTGCCAAGGTGTCCGGGTTGCACTGCGAAGCCAGCAGGAGCTTTGAATTGGCTGTTGCTGGGATTGTCAGGATGACAATCCGCCCCCCCTCGAGCTGTCAGCCCAATCAGAGAGCCGGCATCTGAGAAGCCTCAGCATCACCAGTGGCCATTGTTGAGACAGGCTGGTGGTGCATTCAGCAGGTACGGATGAGAATAATTAAAAATAGGAGAGTGGGAATGGTCGAGGGGAAACCCCTCCAGGGACTGTGGGTGCTGCCTTCTCCGCCAGAAACTGTTGCTCGGTTTGAAATATTTTCACCCCCCTTTCCAAGCTGCCACTGATGGCCACGTCCATTCAGCTGACAGCCTCCCACATGGTGGGGTATTGATCCGCCTTCTACAAAATCCATATGGCTTGATAGAAGGTCCCTTAATACTGTCTTTGAAATTGGCTGCCCACCTTCTTGGAGCAGCCTGTCTGATCTTGTTGTCAGTAAAATTCCCCAAAAGTGGGATCTGATCTGATGTGCTCCAGTAATTTCACTGGCTCTTTCTACCTCCTGGGAGCTGGTAAAACCCTGCCCAGTATCTCACTCATGCCGTCTGGTGTGACAGAAGCCTTCCTTTCTCATCCCTAATTGGCTGTACCATTACTTTAACTTTCTTTTTATATGATTATAAAATATTTTTGGGATACCTTTTAGATCACTCAGAATTATTTTCTCTTTGCTCTTATATTTTTTCAATAATTCCTGGTCCTCTATGCCTTCTGCCTGATTTTCAATTGTATTCTATACTGGAGTTTGTCTTAAGTCTCCTTTTCCTGTTGTATGTGAACCACTATTTAATTTGACATCCAGGGACCTCTAGCTCTGGGTATACCTCCCTCCTGATTGAAATAGTCTTGATTTGCATTCAATCTACCACTGCTTTGATGAGATTTACGGCACGATCTTCTGGATACACTGCGCTAGAAAAGTATCTTGACGCACAGTGTGGCCGATAGAAGCCAGGTGATCCCGCTCCCTGGATCTACCCGGCTCACAACGTATTGCGAGATTCAACGCAATCTTCCGATGCGTGGCAAGGGAAATCCTTCCCATAATGGGTGGGATCAGTTTTTGGCACATAACGGCGAGGCTGTAAGACTTACTCTAATGTGCAGATTGCCGAGGTACCTGAGGCTTTGAGATTCAATCTCTTCACCTCGGGGGACCTCAGGCGAGCACCATTTGGTACTGGTCCCCACAAACGGGGCACTGCCAGGGCACCACCCTGCCCAAAGGGCATGCAGCTGGAGACAACCACAAATGGGCACCAGAAGGAACGGCACTTGTGGGCATCTCCAGCTGCATGCCCTTTGGGCATGGTGGTGCCCTGGCAGTGCCAGCCTGCCACATTGGCAGTGCCACCTGGGTGCCAGCCTGGCATTGCCAAGGTGCCAAGCTGGCATATTTCCCATGAGCGTGATCAGGCTGGGGTTGCCCGCCGTGGGTGTTGGGGGGTGCGGGGTGGGGGGGGAGGGGACCCTCCCAGGGGGGAGGACTCTCCTGGGGGGGGACCCTCCCATTTTGGGGGATCCTCCCCCCATGTTGCATTTGGGCTGGTGGGAGGTCGGGGAAGTTTTTTTGTGGGCCTCGGAAATCGGGACGCCATTTAAAAATGGTGTCCCGATCTCTCGCTACAGCAGGGGGAGTTCTGGTGAGTGGAGCTCCCCATTGTAAAAAGCGGGGCTATGTGCTGCCTCGGCTGCGTCTTTCCCGTTTGGGCCCTCATTCAAAGTGCGTCGCGTTGAATGAACATGGGTTTCTCGGCACTGCGAGTGCCGGGAATCATGCGGCTAAACGAGCTCGCTTGCGAACGTTGTTCCCTTTTGGGAAGATCAGGCCCTTACTGCTTTCCTGGCCAAACCTTTATTTCCAGTTCACATTTGTGAGTGCCCTTCTCAAGTCACTGAAATTGGCTCTCTTTCAGTTGGGTATTTTCACTGTTGATTTTATCTCTGTACTTTTCTGCAAATACTTGAATCCTAATATTAAGATCACTATTACCCAACTATTCTCCCACTGCAACAAACTGCTCCATTCGTTCAACTTCATTTTCTACAGCTTGATCCAGCACTGATTCCTGCTTCATTGGTCTAAGCTGTATTTTCTGAGTTTGTTTCTTTCTCAATCTGTGAGGAGAAAAACAAGTTGGTTAACTTGTATACACTAGAGACACTGTATGAAAAAGAAGTGTGCCTCCCAGATCTTTTACCCACTTCTATACCAGACTCTTTAGAGCTGATGAATGGCAAGGGACACCCTAATGTCACACTCTTTAGCAGTAAGCACGAAGCCATTAACAAACTCAGTTATTTTTAGGATTCTTGTTGGATAGCTGGACCCATCCCAACAGCTTGACAGATGGTGAGCCTGTGACAGATAAGGGTACAGGCATCACTTTATGCAAAGGTGGCTGTAACAACACAAGCTGCTTTGTACATGCCATACATCTTTTCTGCACAATATTCTGAGCGCTTACAATCAGCTCAGTATCAAATACTTGGCAAAGCTTTCTTCTGTTTGCTATATGCAGCAATTATATTAATTGCTCCCATTATGCTCACATTTATGATTACATTGTAAATGGTGAACAGAGAAAATCTTTCCACAATTTGCTGTTCCCACTCTGTTGCAGTAACTGTCAGAGGTCCTCCTACAATACCAGTCAAGTTATGAGAGGAGGCAGATGTTGAAGAACTTTGACAAAGTGTCATCCAGGCTTGAAATGTTAGCTCTGTTCTCTCTCTCTCCGCAGATGCTGTCAGATTGTCCAGCATTTTCTGTTTTTGTTGTTGAAGAATACTTGAAAGAATCTATAACCAATAGTAAATTCCAACCCCCTCACTCTGCAGTTAGTTAGTTTGAATTACTGGATATTTTGATTTTTTAATTGCAAAAATGACTTATAATAATCACAAATAAACTGTACCATGTATCATTTGATGTAGCCTGCTAACTTGTTCATCCATGTTCAGCCTTCACTTGACCTCACAATGCTTATATTGCATCACATGCATATATGTTTCTCAAAATGGCACAGATTGTCAAGTGACAACATAAATGAAAGTTCTAACATTATCCTTGGTATGGAGGGATTTTCTTAGGAGGGGAGGTTGAGTAGGTTGGGCCTTTACTCATCGGTGTTTAGAAGTCGAGAGGCAGCCTTACTGAGACATATAACAATCGCAGGGGGCTTGACCAGGTAGATGCTGATAGGTTGTTTCCCCTTGTTGGAGAATCTAGGACCAAAAGGGTATGATTTCAGAGTAAACAATCACCCATTTAAGACAGAATTGAGGAGGAATGTCTTCTCTCAGGGAGCAGTGAATCTGTGGAATTCTTTACCACAGAGGGCTGTAGGGGTTGGATCGTTAAGTATGGTCAAGGCTGACATAGTCAGATTTTTCATCAGGAAGGAAATCAAGAGTTATGGGGATAAGGTGGGAAAGCGAGGTTGAGGATTATCATATCAGTCATGATCTCATTGAGTGCCAGAGCAGACTCAATGGGTCAAATTTCCTACTTCAGTTTCTACATCTTATGGATACATTTGTAGGTTTTCAACGGTTTGAGGTTGGATGCAAGACAAAGCTTTAGGAAGTGCATAAATGTACCACATGGTGTTCACCAAGAAAGGTGATATAATTATGTTGACCAGTACAATAGACTCTTTGGTCAGTACAGTAAGTAATATTGAAGTGCTGGTGAAGATAACATTACAGCCATAACAATTGAGGGCATTGGTGATCTTGCCAGTTGCTGGTAATGGCATCCCAATAATGATGGTCACAGCAGATGTCCCTGGAACAGATGACATCCAGCTTACCTGGTGCAAATCCGAGGCAGTTGCATTGTGTAATTTACAAGCAGATGTGACAAGGGCTGGAGAATAGTCTACCGACCTGCCTCTCTCGCTGGTAAACCTTCTTTTATCTTATACAGTCCACAGTGAAACTTTGGAGCCCAAGCAATAAGGAATGTTGTCGCCATTTTATCATGAAAAATTAATCATTTTCCCTAAAGTGGAGAAATATGAGGGAAAAATGTGAAGATAATTAGAGTATAATGGTCTGTAAAAATAAGACTTAGGAGAAGGACAAGATGAATCGGCCCTTCAAGCAGTTCCAACAGTTGGTAAAATCATGGCTGAGCTTTTCGTGGTCTCAATCCACTTTCTCATCTGCCTCTCCCCATCACCCTTGATTCCCTTGTCTATCAACATCTCTCTCAGCATTGATTAAATTCAATGACTTAGGGTGCGATTTAATGGCCTTGGTGTGCCTGACCTGGTGGCGTGACGAGGCAGAAGAATCTCGTGAGAGGCCTCTTGCAAGATTCTTGACGCTTGAGACGTCTCGCGAGAGTCAACCGAACCTCGCAGGATGTCGCGATCTGTACCTCTCCCTCACTTGGCGGTGGGCAGAGTGCCAGGGGGATCAGGAGGGGGTGGGTGTGAGGGTGGGGTGGGGTAGGGGGACATGCGGGGCAGGGGCTGCAGTGCAGACCAGGGCTACCGTGTAGCTCAATGGACCTGGTTGGTTACGCACCAAGCCAACATGTCTGCCTTTCACCCCTTGCAGACAAATGACTATGGTATTCAACCAGAAATGGTGGCTTCACCCCATCACACCGCACCCTGCAGCCAGCCCAGACCAGCCCATCCCTCACACCCATCTGACAGAGCACTGAGGCAGGTTGTAACATTGTGTGCAGGTGTTTAATGTGAACAAATACATACAGCTTTATGCGCTAGCCCCTATCACTATACTGTGCCCTGAACCTGTGCCAATTTAACTGATGTCTACCTTTCTGGCCTTAAGACCCTAACACCATGTATAAGTGGATCCCCAGCCGGCACATCAGGTGTGGAGGTGGCCCGCTCTGAATCCTGCCCTGAGCCCTGTCTCACCTTTGGCGGCCATCTTTTGGGGGGACCAGGCGTGGATGGGGCTATCTGCTGCTCAGGTGTCCCAGGTGGCGTGATGCCTCTGTTCTGCCAATTCCCCACCAGGTGCACCAGGGACTGGAGGGAGAGAGTCCGAGGTTCTATGCTGTTCCATCACCTCCCCTGCGTGAGTCACCGGCATGGGCCCCATTACCTCCTCCTCCCTCGGGGTGCCCGATGGCCTCCAGGCTACTCCATGGGATAGAGGTGAGAGCGGGGCAATCCCATGATGCTTCCCCGTCACCTTGAGCTGCCAGTCCTGGGGGCCTTAGCCCTTCCCGTCCAGTGTGTCGATGCTTGTGGCCATGGAGCATAGGGAGTGGACCATCTCCTCTGGAACTGCACCACATCACGCTGCCACTGTGCCACCACCTTCTGGGTCTGTGCCACATCAGCCAGGGACTCCGCTGTTACGTTCTAGTGCGTTGCAATGATTGAGTCAGTGCACTGAAGAACGTCTAGTTCATGATGAGTTAAGATTTATTAAATTACAATAGCATGGGTAGAAAACAAGACTAATGCTGCCAACGAACTGTAAACTGTTAACAACTAGAATACGAGAGCCAATACAAAACACGACTATCCACGACGACTCTTCACCCAGATGCCTAGAGGTTTCAGTGTGTTGCTCTATTTATTTATCTCGGTGAACCACAAGCCTTTCCCTTATATCGCTCAAATGACCACACAACCAGTAAGTTAGTTCAAAAGATGATTTATTTCCACACACAAGAGTTATCTCAACATGCGAACACAATATCTACTACGAATTAAACTATACCTATCAGCTGCAATAACTTATACTTAACTCCATGGCGACCGGCACTGTGCAAATGGATAAGGCCTTTATCTGGATTTCACTTGGCTGGTTCGAAGAAAGTGGCTCTGTCTCTGCTGGGCTTAGCCGTCAGGTAGCGATCGTTGGTCTTGAACTTAACTGGCTGTTCCTGCTGAAATTGGGTGGCACAGGCCGGATCCAAGAGAGACAGAACACATGGCTATGCTCTTTTTATCCCTCTGGCATTTTGCGCTCTTTGGGGCGGTCCTTAACCTTGGACCCAATAGTTCGACAGGGCTCTGATCACTCTCTTCGATTTCGGCTAATAAAGGGGCAGGTGCCTTGGGAGGCTGTGGATCTGTCTGAGTCCTGGGTTGACCATAATTCCCATGGTCCTTTGTAGGTGGCCATCTTAGATGGCTACAAGTGTCACGTGGTGTAGTTCTACTGCCACCTTCTGGTTGGAGGTCTAACATATGAACATACAGAATTGCTCATGCATATCATACATGCGCCACCTCTCTATAGGTCTGTGCCATGCCGGCCAGTGCCCAGGCAGTGCCACCCATGCCCTTTCATGGCCTGCTGTGATTGGGCCATGCTCTGGAGTGCCGCTGCAATGTCTAGGTGGCTCCGGTACATGGCTGTCTGTGAGAGAGCAGCTCTGTCCTGGGCCTCAGCCACCACCAACACAGAGTGCTCCAGGCCTTGGACATCATGACCCATGGCCAAAATCTTCACCCCAAGCCCCCATTGCGGACGCCAACTGTGCGGTGTTGGCCTAGGTGGCACACATGATCAGCACCATCTCCTGCCCCTGCAGGCAGCTTGACTCCTCCAACTGCAACTGAAGGTGCTGGATACCTCTTCATGTCATCCCTTGCTCTGAGAATGCATCTCCACAATAGATGGGACCACCCTTATCAGAAGCCCAACATCCATCCGGACGGCAGCTAGTCCCTGATGTTGGGCCTTGCTGCAACCAGCCGCCTCCTCGGAGGTTCATTCCACCACCTGCTGTACTGCAACACCTGTGTGGTGCGCCAGGAGCCTCCTCATTAAATTGCCCAACTGAGGTGAGTATCTCTGGGATGGTGGAGGTTGTTGGCGACAGCTGTGACGGAAAGTCAGTCTCATCTCTGGACTGGTGCTCTGGAGTGTCTCCAGCTGAGGTCTAAGGCTCCCATCTGTGTTCTCCTCCTCACTGCTCTCCTCCTGGGGCTGGGGTTGGAGTTTGGGCCGGAGGCGGGGGACACCAAAAGGGCACGTGTCATTGCCTGGTGATCCTGCAAGATACAAGACATGACGCATGATTGGATCGCGGGTTGCGGTCGCGGGTGGTGGTGGCTGAAACCATGTGGGAGGGGGTGTCGGGTGGGGGGTTGGTGGTGGCAGAGGGGGCTGTGGGGGAGGGGATGTGGAGGTGATGGAGGGGACAGTGGGAGGGGTGGGGGTAGTGTGAGGGGGATGTAAGGGCGATGGTGGGTGTGGGTGGTGACTCACGTGGCTTGGGGATCTGCATATCAGTGGGGTCTCACTTGCTTGCCCGATGCTAACCTCCACCTTGGTGACTGACCCCTCCTCGGGCTAACAGATCAGATCCAGTGCCCGCTGCTCTGCTGCCATGAGCGGCCACAGGTTTGGCCGCCCTGAGGAGGTTGTGTAGTTCCTTGCGGCACTGCTGGCCAATCCTGGTGGTGTTGCCCGCGGTGCTCCTGGCCTCACCCACCTGCACCCAGGCCTGGTACATGGCGGTGGGTGACAACCACCTCCCCACTCCAGGATACAGGGTAGCCCGCCTCTGCTCCACTGCATTGAGTAGGGTCTCCAGCTGGGTGTTGGTGAACCGTGTTGCCACTCTTCTTGCTGCCATCTTGTTGGCTGGAATGTGTGTGAGTGGGGAGTGGAGTGCTTACATGCGGCTGCAGCTTATCAGCCTCTCGAGTGTCAAGCACGAATCCGGCAAATCAGACACCGTTTTTCATTGGAATTGGTTGTGATCTACATGGCACTAGTGCTAGCCCCTTAACAGTCGGTGGATTGATCTGGGAACGGCGGCAATTTTGGTGTTGTATAACACCCCAGATTCTGTCCCGGCATCAGCACTTAGGGCGCGATTCTCCGAAATGGAGACAGAGTGTTTGCGACGTCGTGAACACCGTCGCGTTTCACGACAGTGCAAAGCGAACGCGGGCAGTAGCGATTTCGGCCCCCATAGGAGGCCAGCACGGCGCTGGGGTGGTTCATGCCACTCGAGCCTCCCTTCCTGGTGCCAAATGGGCACCGCGCCAACCCGCGAATGCACGGGGGACTTCCTCAGCGCGCCGGCCCCGACGCAACATGGCGCGGGGGTTCAGGGGCCGGCCGCGTAATAAAATAGGGCTGGGGCTGGAGGAGCCGGCCCGCCGATTGGTGGGCCCGATCGTGGGCCAGACCCCATTGGAGCCCTCACCCCGGTGAAGGAGCGCTTTTCCCCACACCAGAGGCCGCCCCCCGACCCTACGCACAGAGTTCCCGCCGGCTGCGAGCAGGTGTGAACGGCGCCAGCGGGACTCTGCCGTTTCCGCGCGGCCGCTCGACCCATCAAGGCCGGAGACTCGGCGGCCCAGCCCCGGACAGCGGCCCGCGACCGGCGCTGCGCCAAATGAGCCGGCGCTCACGGCGCCGATTCTCCGCTCCTCGGAGAATCGCCTTCCGGCGTCGGACCGGCGCCGCGGGAAAAAATGGCGCGAACGGCAATTCTCCCATACGCCGCGGCATTAGTTTCTGGCTGTGGTAGTATGTATTGGGGGTCATGTGGGACTGGAAGCCCTAATGTCATTGGCTGACAGATCCCAGGTCCTGGTTGGCCGTTGACCTCAAGCTCCGCCCTGAAGGCGGAGTATAAGAAGCCGTAGTCTTCCCCCGCAGGCCAGTTGACTATCGAGCTGCGGGGGAACAGACACGCTTAATAAAGCCTCATCGACTTCACTCTATTCGTCTCATGGAGTCTTTGTGCGCTACAATTTATTAAGCGTGCCTAAAAAGGACTATGGAGCTCAGGATCACTCCAGAATGCCTGAGGATCAGCCCCCACGCAGTGAACGCGGCAGCAGCCTTCAAACACTGGCAGACTTGCTTCGAAGCCTACCTCAGAACGACCACCGGCCGAGTCTCAGACGAACAAAAACTGCAGGTCCTGCACTCGAGGGTGAGCACGGAGATTTTCACCCTCATTGAAGACACCGACGATTTCCAGACGGCGTTCGCAGCACTCAGAAGTCTCTACGTTCGCCCAGTTAACCAAATCTCCGCTCGCTGCCAGCTCGCGACGAGACGGCAAGCTCCCGGAGAATCGATGGACGAGTTCTACGCCGCGCTACTGATTTTGGGACGAGCCTGCAGCTGCCCGTCGGTGAACACACGGACATGTTAATGCGCGATGCTTTTGTGGCAGGTATGCAATCCTCCCAAATCCGCCAAAGACTTCTAGAAAAAGAGTCGCTAGGACTCTCAGAGGCACGGGCCCTAGCAGCCTCCCTAGACGTGGCCGCGCGTAATACCCGCGCCTACGGCCCCGACCGCGCGGCAGGCCATTGGGCCCCGTACGTACCCGTCGCGGCAAACCACCTACCCCCCCCAGACACCCCACAGGCTTGCGCGGACCAAACGCCGAGTCGCACCGGGGGCGCCTGCTGTTATTTCTGCGGCCAGGCGAAACACCCCCGACAGCGCTGTCCGGCCCGCGCAGCCATCTGCAAAAGCTGCGGGAAAAAGGGCCATTATGCGGTTGTGTGCCGGTCCCGCGTGGTCGCCGCCGTCCCGGGAGCACAGGGAGCCCTGCAAGCAGTCTATGCGCCCCAACCCTCCCAGCACGCCATGTACGACCCGCAAGCGCAGCCGCCCTGGGTCCCGACCACCGCGGTCCCGGGAGAACTGGGAGCCCTGCACGCCGCCTACGCTCCCCAACCCCCCTCCCCGCAGCCCATGTATGACCCGCCGCCGGCGCTACCGCTTTGGGTCCCGGCCAACACTCTCCACGGAGAGGAGGGAGTTTTTTGCGTCCCTAACGCCACCCTAACCCCCGTCCCACGCCCCACGCCTGACCCGCCGGCACCACCTACTTGGACCCTGACCACCGCTGTCCCCGGTGAGGGAGCTCCGCGCGGTCCTTGCGCTCGCGGCCCCACGCCTGACCCGCCGGATCCGCCGACTTGGGCCCCGACCACCGCTGTCCCCGGTGAGGGAGCTCCGCGCGGTCCTAGCGCTCGCGGTCCTAGCGCTCGCGGTGAGGGAGCTCCGCGCGGTCCTAGCGCTCGCGGTCCTAGCGCTCCCCAGCCCCCCCAGCACACCATGTGCGACCCGCCGACGCCGCCATTTTGGGTCCTGACCACCACGAGGGGAGGAGGGGCGCCGATGTGCGACCCGCAGATGCCGCCATTTTGGGTCCCGACCACCACGAGGGGAGGAGGGGGGCCGCCATCTTGGACCACCCCAGACCTGTACGACGCATGGGGGCGGCCATTTTGTCCACCCCCGCCGCCATCTTGTGGCCCCCCAGCCACGTGCGATGTATGGGGGCGGCCATTTTGTTCATCCCCGACGCCATCTTGGACAGCAACAACGGACCCCACTCCACTACTACAACCACGGCTCGCTTCGATTACGCTCGATCAGGCTCGGCCCCGGACACTCCAGACGACGACGACAACGGTCCTAATAAACGGCCACGAGACGCCATGCCGAGTCGACTCCGGGAGCATGGAAAGCTTTATACACCCCGACACGGTAAGACGCTGTTCCTTGACCACCTATCCCAGCGCACAAAAGATTTGCCTAGCTGCAGGATCCCACTCCGTACAGATCCAGGGATTCTGCATAGTTACCCTTACGGTGCAGGGGAGGGAGTTCAAAAACTACAAACTTAACGTCCTTCCCCAACTCTGTGCCCCCACCTTGCTGGGATTAGATTTCCAATGTAATCTACAGAGCCTTACGTTCAAATTCGGCGGCCCCATACCCCCACTCACTATCTGCGGCCTCGCAACCCTCAAAGTGCAACCCCCGTCCTTGTTTGCGAACCTCACCCCGGATTGCAAACCCATCGCCACTAGGAGCAGATGGTATAGCGCCCAGGACTGGACCTTCATTCGGTCTGAAGTCCAACGGCTACTAAAGGAGGGCATAATCCAGGCCAGCAATAGTCCCTGGAGAGCGCAGGTGGTAGTAGTGAAGACAGGGGAGAAACAAAGGATGGTCATTGACTATAGCCAGACCATCAACAGGTACACACAACTAGACGCGTACCCTCTCCCCCGCATATCCGACATGGTCAATCGGATTGCCCAATATAAGGTTTTCTCCACCGTGGACCTCAAGTCCGCCTACCATCAGCTCCCCATCCGCCCAAGTGACCGCAAGTACACAGCCTTCGAGGCAGACGGGCGATTATACCATTTCCTACGGGTCCCTTTTGCCGTCTTCCAACGGGAGATGGACCGAATGGTTGATCAACATGGGTTGCGGGCCACGTTCCCGTATCTCGACAATGTAACCATCTGCGGCCACGATCAGCAGGACCACGACGCCAACCTCCAGAAATTCCTCCAGACCGCCAAAGCCTTGAACCTCACGTACAACGAGGACAAGTGCGTTTTTAGCACCGACCGGCTAGCCATTCTGGGCTACATAGTACTCAATGGGATAATAGGCCCCGACCCCGAACGTATGCGCGCACTCATGGAATTTCCCCTCCCGCACTGCCCAAAAGCCCTGAAACGCTGCTTGGGGTTCTTTTCGTACTACGCCCAGTGGGTCCCCCAGTACGCAGACAAGGCCCGCCCCCTAATACAGACCACGACCTTCCCTCTGTCGACAGAAGCTTGCCAGGCCTTCAGCCGCATCAAAGCGGATATCGCAAAGGCCACGATGCGCGCCATCGACGAGTCCCTCCCCTTCCAGGTCGAGAGCGACGCCTCCGACGTAGCTCTAGCGGCCACCCTTAACCAAGCGGGCAGACCCGTGGCCTTTTCCTCCCGGACCCTCCACGCCTCAGAAATCCGCCACTCTTCAGTAGAAAAGGAAGCCCAAGCCATAGTGGAAGCTGTGCGACATTGGAGGCATTACCTGGCCGGCAGAAGATTCACTCTCCTCACCGACCAACGGTCGGTAGCCTTCATGTTCGATAATGCACTGCGGGGCAAAATCAAAAACGACAAGATCTTAAGGTGGAGGATCGAGCTCTCCACCTTCAACTACGAGATCTTGTATCGTCCCGGAAAGCTGAACGAGCCGTCCGATGCCCTATCCCGCGGCACATGTGCCAACGCACAAATTAACTGCCTCCAAACCCTCCACGAGGACCTCTGCCACCCGGGGGTCACTCGGTTTTACCACTTCATCAAGACCCGCAATCTCCCATACTCCTTAGAGGAGGTCCGTACAGTCACGAGGGACTCCCACATCTGCGCGGAATGCAAGCCGCATTTTTTCAGGCCAGATGGAGCGCACCTGATTAAGGCTTCCCCCCCCTTCGAGCGCCTCAGTCTCGATTTCAAAGGGCCCCTCCCCTCCACCGACCGCAACGCGTATTTTCTTAACGTAGTGGACGAATACTCCCGCTTCCCTTTTGCCATTCCCTGCTCTGACATGACCGCGGCCACAGTCATTAACGCCCTGAACAGCATCTTCACACTGTTCGGTTACCCCGCATACGTCCACAGCGACAGGGGGTCCTCTTTCATGAGTGACGAGCTGCGCCAGTTCCTGCTCAGCAAGGGCATAGCCTCAAGCAGGACGACCAGCTACAACCCCCGGGGGAACGGGCAAGTAGAAAGGGAGAACGGCACGGTCTGGAAGGCCGTCCTACTGGCCCTACGGTCCAGGGATCTCCCAGTTTCAAGGTTGCAGGAGGTCCTCCCGGACGCTCTCCATTCCATCCGGTCGTTATTATGTACGAGCACTAATCAAACGCCGCATGAGCGTCTCCTTGTCTTCCCTAGGAGGTCCTCCTCTGGAACGTCGCTGCCGACCTGGCTGGCGGCCCCAGGACCCATCCTGCTCCGAAAGCATGTGCGGGCACATAAGGCGGACCCGTTGGTCGAAAGGGTTCACCTCCTCCACGCGAACCCCCAGTACGCCTACGTGGAGTACCCCGACGGCCGACAGGACACGGTCTCCCTGCGGGATCTGGCGCCCGCCGGCAACACGCACACCCCCCCGACACCATCAACCCAACCCCCCCCTTCCTGCCACCGCCACACCCCGCGACCGCCCCCTTCCCAGGAGGATCGGTCCCCCTCCCCTTTGCACCAACAGCTGAAACCGTACGGCTCCTGGAGGCGACAACACTGGTACAAGCACCACCACCACCGCCGGGGCCGAGGCGATCGACACGGACGACCAGACCGCCCGACCGACTCGTGGCATCGATGTAAAAAAAATATGGACTGTTCACAAGAACATTTTGCTTTTCTTCCTATACCCCCTGTAAATAGTTGCAACAGGACGAAATTGTCCAATACTGTATTGCCATGTGAATGTTTAATCTTCCCAGGACCAGCCCTGTAAACCCTTACCACCATACGAAGCATCACCCCGCCGGGTTCATTTTTGACAAGGGGTGAATGTGGTAGTATGTATTGGGGGTCAGGTGGGACTGGAAGCCCTAATGTCATTGGCTGACAGATCCCGGGTCCTGGTTGGCCGTTGACCTCAAGCTCCGCCCTGAAGGCGGAGTATAAGATGCCGGAGTCTTCCCCCGCAGGCCAGTTGACTATCGAGCTGCGGGGGAACAGACACGCTTAATAAAGCCTCATCGACTTCACTCTATTCGTCTCATGGAGTCTTTGTGCGCTACACTGGCATGGATATTTCCGATGCTCATCTCTCTCACAAGAGGAAACATTCTCCCATTCCAGAATTCACTCAAGCAAGACCCCTCAGAATCTTACATGTTTCAAAATTAAAATTACGGAAAATTCTTTTGACAGGACATTGAGGAGCTCTTGTACCAATGAAGCTTTTCTTATGCTCATTCAAAGTGGGTGCAAAAAGAACCTGGAATTCTGAGTAGTGGTCTTTTAAATATTTCATGTTAAATAAGTGACCTTAATAAAAACTTATTCAGCAAACAGAAGGTAGCATTTTGGTTCAGTTTATAATGGAAAGGTGGAAATCATAGGGTGGGATTCTCTGATCCTGAGGCTAAGTGTTGACGCCGTCGTAAACGCCATCGCCTTTCTCGACGGCGTCAACATGCCCTCAGGAGCAGCAATCCTGACCCCCTACAGGGGGCTAGCACGGCGTGGAGCCATCCACGCCGCTCCAGCTGTCGATCCCGGCATCAGATGTGCGCCGCAGTGGGACCGGCGCCAATGCGCGCATGCGGGGTGGCTCCCTTCTCCTCGCCGGCCCCGACGCAACATGGCGAAGGGCTACAGGGGCTGGCGCGGAACAAAAGGGGCCCCCAGCCCGAGAGGCCGGCCCGCCAATCGGTAGGCCCCAATCGCGGACCAGACCACAGCGGAGGCCCCCCCCCCGGTTTCGGAACCCCCTCCCCTCCACCAGATCGCCCCCCTACCAGATCGTCCCGGCAATTCTCCGGCCCGGCCTGGGCTAATAGAATCCCGCCCACAGTCTTAAAAGACACTGATATTTGAAGTCACTTTCTGTCCCATTGATGTACCTCTGATGCACAGGACTGGGCAATTGGCTTATAATTACTTCATGCGTTTATTTAATTCTGTATCATTCTTCCCCAAGTGCTTTATATTTTCTGAAATTTACATAATTATAAACAATATTGGTTCGGCTAATTTTACAGGGCTGCAGGAAATATACTCAGCGTTGATCCCACCCCACCAGTGTACCTACAGAACTAAAGTAGCGGTAGAAAAATGAAACATCTCCAAGAATGTCCCGGCCAAGGTAACTTAGAGGCATTAAGGATGGAATTAAGGTTAGATATACTGGTACCATAACTGATCTCTGCGGAAAGGCCGTACTTGTGAGGTACCCCTGAAGATGCACTGGGGGTCTCCCACACATGACCCCACACAAGGACTGCATGGGAGTTGCATGGGAAGTTCAAACCTTCAATGTGCAATTATCCAGAGTTGGAAACTATCTGAAACTCCGATTTAATTCAGTGACTTTGCATCGTTTGAACGCTCTTCGATGAGTAGCAACCCAGGAAATATTAGAAGGATTAAAACCACTTCCAGATCATAGGTAACCATGGTACTGGCCAGCCGATTCTCCACCAAACCCCCAGCAACACACCCATTGAACCCTCTGACTATCCCCGACACTGACAACTATCCCACACATACCCCGGAATACCATCCCACCCTCCCAACTTCCTGCCCTCCCCCAAACTATCCTTCCAGTACTCCTACTACACACCCAGTGAACTCTGCAAATGGTATCCTGCTGACCCATAGCAAGATGAGGGGCTGGATTTTACATTTGAAAATTAGGACTGCTACATTCCTGCACGTACATAAAATTCAGCCAGATGACTTTGCAATGATGGTCTCCGATAAAACAGAAATTGGGCAGGTACTGAAATCAGCAGCCCCTGCTCCCCCTGCTATTTTTAATAAACCAAATTAAAGGGCAGTTGAGTTTGTTAACAAGCCAAATGCACAAAACGTATGTTGCCCATACCCTAATGCGGCTGGTGCAAGGGAAACATAGTTGGTGGAAGTTAGGAGGTTTCTGTCAGGAAGTGTTGAAATGGTGAGTATAAAGACTTCAAGCGGGACTATAGCTGAGTTTTACAGAATGGGATGAGAGACTTTGTGAGTGCTGTTAATTTTATTTTTTGTGTTTCAGAATTCATTTGGGCATTTCCTCGGGATGGTGGGCAAACAGGAAGTGCTGCAAACAAGGTTGTGCCCTGCAGCAATTGTGCTGAACGTTGTTATCCGCTATGGGAATCACCTGCTCTATTGATTACCCCTCCTTAATCACCGACAAGTGTACCTGCTAAATTTCACTGTTGTCACAAAGAAGAAAGGTGCCAATACTCTGCATTCTTGTAAAACACGAAGAGAGTTTTATTAAGGGTGTTACTCAATACCATCAAGCTGATGATCTGCTTAAAGCCCCAGCAAACTATCTGCTGATGTGATGCATAATCCGGAAGAATGTATTCCTATTGCATAACAGCACTCTATGGTCCAGGAAATTATGGAATTTACTGCAAGGACCTGCAAAACATCCTTCCTAACTCAAAAGTAAAATTATCCATGTGAACCCATGTGTGACTAATATGGGATTTACATTCTCTTACGTATGCATGGTGCTTCCCCCTCACTGTCAGCTGTGCTGTAAGCAGCTGACGACCCTCTTGTCGCCTGAGGCTGTGAGGGCACTGGCATGATGAGAGTTTCCCACACAGTGGCAGAAAGCTTATCTGTCACCATGACACTCTGAGGCATTTGTGCCAATGGCAAATTGACAGAGGAGAGGATAACCCCATCAGAAATGGCCTGAGATGTCTTCCAATGAGGTCAGCTTCTACTTTTGTTTTGTCGATATCACAGACTAATATCCACATTCTACCAAAGCAGACATAACCTGCTGAGATGGTAATCCTGATAACAAACACTTTTAAATGGAAATAATCTAAAGAAATCTGAAGGTTTCAACTGTTGGGATTGTGACTATTTACTGACAGTTTATTCCATTGGGGATTGTCCTTGAGAAGAAAGATAGTTAGTACACTGGGCGGGATTTTCCGACCCCCAGCTGGGTCAGAGAATCGCCGGGGGGGCGGCGTGAATCGCACCCCGCCCCTCCGAACTTGGCTGCCGAATTCTCCGGCGCCGGCCTTTGGGTGGGGGCGGGGATCGCGCCGCGCCGGTCGGAAGCCGTTGGCAGTGGCCCCCCCGGCAATTTTCCAGGCCCCGATGGGCCAAGCAGCCGCCTGTTTCGGCCAGTCCCGCCGGCGTGGATTAGACAAGATCCAGACCGGCGGGACCTGGCTTGGAGGGCGGCTTGCAGAGTCCTTGGGGGGGTGCGGGGGGATCCGGCCCCAGGGGGGGCCCCCACGGTGGCCTGGGCCGCGATCGGAGCCCACCGATCAGCAGGCGGGCCTGTGCTGTGGGGGCATCCTTTCCCTCCGCGCCGGCCTGTGTAAGGCTCCGCCGTGGCCTGCACGGAGAAGAAACCCACTGCGCAGGCGCCAGAAAATGCTGGCGCTCCTGCGCATGCACCAGCCAGCGGAGGCACTTCAGCATCGGTTGGCGTGGCGCCAACCACTCCAGCGCCGGCCTAGTCCCGGAAGTGCGGAGGGTTCACTCTTTAGCGCCGGTATGGCTTGCCCCGCCGATTGCGGGAGAATCCCGCCCACTGTCTGCAAAACAGATGAGGCGATATTCTCCTGTCCACCAGGCGCGTATTTCACCGCGCCCCTGTGAGGCACGATCAATTGAACAAAGACTAGAGTTGGAAACAACTGAGGCTTTATTGCTCTAATATGTGTGGCTTCCCACAACAGCTGGCGAAATGGCTGCTAAATGGAGGACATGCATATTTATACTCCGCCTACTGGGCTGAGTCAGCAGGCAGGGACTACCGGCGAACCTCTAGTACAGGTCCAACCTTACATCACCTAATACAGGTGCAACAGTGGTTTACCACATTCACCCCCTGTTAAAATTGAGTCCGGCGGTGGTGGTGGAGAACTATATACAGCAATTAATTTATATTTACAGTATTTGATCAGAAAAAAAAATGTCTTCTGAAGTCCGGTGCCAGTTAGAGATTTAACTGGTCTGGTGCCTTGATGTTCCGCTGGGAGCGACGTAGCGGTGGCAGTGATGTCGATGCTGGCCTGATGTTCGGTGACTCTGGGAGCGTGCTGACAACCTCTTCATCCTCGGGCGTGGACAGGGGAAGGACGGATGGTCCTGGTGGAGTTAATGCTGGGAGCGCCGGGGGAGGGGAGGGTGGCGCCGGGCCGGAGAGGTGTGTGTGTGTGTGTGGAAACTGCTGGTTCCAGGTCCCTGAGGGAGTCAGTATCTTGGTGGCCGTCGTGGAACGCCACGTAGGCATACTGGGGGTTGGCATGGAGCAATTGCACCCTTTCCATCAACGGGTCCGCCTTGTGGAGGCGGACGTGCCTACGGAGCAGGACTGGTCCTGGAGCTGCGAGCCAAGTCGGGAGCGACACCTCGGATGTGGACTTCCTGGGGAAGGCGAAAAGACGTTCATGGGGTGTGTTAGTAGCGGTGCACAGCAGTGACCGAATGGAGTGGAATGCGTCAGCGAGGACCTCCTGCCAGCGAGAGGCTGGGAGGTTCCTGGACCGTAGGGCGACTTGGACGGCCCTCCATACCGTCCCGTTCTCCCTCTCTACCCGCCCATTTCCCCGGGGGTATAGCTAGTCATCCTGCTGGAGGCGATACCCTTGCTGAGCAGGAACTGACACAGCTTATCGCTCATGAATGAGGATCCCCTGTCACTATGGATATAGGTGGGGAAACCGAACAGAGCGAGGATAGTGTTTAGGCCTTTGATGACAGTGGCAGACGTCATGTCGGGGCATGGGATGGCGAAGGGGAACCTGGAGTACTCATCGACCACACAGAATATACGTGTTTTGGTCGGTGGAGGATAGGGGCCCTTTGAAATCCACGCTGAGGCGTTCAAAGGGGCGGGAGGCCTTCACCAGGGACGCACGGTCCGGCCGGTAGAAGTGCGGCTTGCACTCCACACAGACCTGGCAGGTGATTGTCCGTACTTCCTCGACGGAGTAGGGCAGGTTGCGGGCCTTTATAAAATGGTACAACCGTGTGACTCCAGGGTGAAAAAGGCTGTTGTGCAGGGTCCAGAGTCGGTCTACTTGTGCGCTGGCACATGTACCTCGGGATAGGGCGTCTGTGGGCTCGTTGAGTTTGCCGGGACGATACAAAATCTCATCATTATAGGTGGAGAGCTTGATTCTCCACCGCAAGATTTTATCGTTTATGATCTTGCCCCGCTGTGTGTTGTAGCCACCTGGGTTGGCCACTTCCCGACTTGAAATGGAGAACCGCAAAGACTAAAGGGAAATTCAGCCAACACAGGCAAAAACTAGCAGAGGCCCACGTGGAACAAAATTGATTCTAATGAGAAATGGTGCAGGATTTGCCGGATTCGCGACTGACACTCAGGAGGCTGACGAGCTGCAGCTGCATGTACACATTTCACTCCCCACACACACCCTCCCAGCCAATAAGATGGCAGCCAGGGGAGTGTCACCCCATTTTACGGGCACTGAGCTCGAGACTCTGCTGGACGCTGTGGAGGAGAGGCGGGCGACCCTGTACCCCAGCCCAGGAAGGAGGCTGCCAGCCCCCGCGGTTCACCATACCTGAGCGTAGGTGGCAGATGCTCTAAGTCCGGACTGGCCAGCAGAGCCGTAAGAAACTGCACAACCTCCTCAGGGTGGCCTCGGTGCAAAGGCAGCACTGGGCGCCTGGCACCAACTCCCGTCCTGCACACCCACAACCCTACAACCCCCACCAGGAGGGCGGCCGAATCCCCACCCTACACCACATGCCGGCACGCATACCGGCCTCCATGGCCAGGTATGTTCGTCACTGAAGGCACCAACTACCCATCCTGGACTGCATGTGTCAAACTGTCTAACACTGTGCACTTTATGTCGTCCCCCCCCCAGTTATAGACGGCCTATAACTGCTGGGAGCGGAAAAAGACTGGAGGGGAACCACCGGACCTGTGGCCCATCACTGCGGCAGAGCAGAGGGACCCTGGATGTGGTCAGTGGGCCCGAGGAAAGGGCAGTCGCTGGGTGGAGACCAACGTTGGGCTAGGAAGTGAGACCGCACTGAGTTAAGATTCTCCATGACACGTGTGTCAACCACCCCCGATACTACCCTCATCCTCACCCCCACACCACCCTCACCCCCATGCTACCTTCAAACCACCCTCACACCACACCCAAATCACCCTACACCGCCACTCGACCATCCGATACTCCCCCGCCTGGCCCACGGTCTAATCATGCATCTTGCCTTGCCTTGCCGGTGATGGGGCGGGTCCTTTCGGTGTCCCCCGCCCCCAGAGGGGTGCAGTTGGAGGAATCCAATGGGGGTGAAACCGCGTGCTGCAGCAGGAGGTGGTTCCTGCCAAACCTGCCACCCAGACCAACACTGAATGGGTGGTGTCTGCGTTGGAGGCCTAGGGAGCGAGGGCTTCGGCCATGGATCAGCATGTCCAAGGCCTGGGGCAATCTGTGCAGGCGGTGGCTGAGGTCCAGGGAGAGGGCAGCCCTGTGCCAGAGTCACTTGGACATTGCAGCGGCGCTCTTGAGCGTGGCCCAGTCACAGCGGGCCATGGCTGACATTGTCAGCAGATTGCCCAGGCGCTGACCAACATGGCGCTGGCAAAGAGGAAGGTGGCCCAGTCCCAGAGGGAGATGGTGCAGTCACTGACTGATGTGGCACAGATCCAGAAGGTGGTGGCACAGTCACATCATGATGTGGCTCAGTCCCAGACGGAGGTGGTCCACTCCCTGTGCTCCATGGCCACGTGCATGCACCCCCGTCCCATGCAGTAGCACGGGGGTCATCGGGCACCCGAGGGAGGAGGTGGTAATGGGGCCTGTGCCGGTGACTCCTGCAGCGGAGGTACCGGAACACCACAGCACCTCGGACAACCCTCCCCACACTTGACCCTGGCACATCTGGTGAGCAGCGGGCAGAATAGGGTGGCACTACACCACCTGGGACACCCGAGCAGCAGCTGGGCCCATCCAGGCCTGTTTGCCCCAGAAGACGCCCGGCAAAGGGGATCTAGGTCAGAGGGTGGGAGTCACAGCAGTCCGCCTCCACTCCTGATGAACAAGGGATCCACCTAGGTGTAGCATTCAGGCACATTTGCAATTACAATACTGTACATAATAAAGGTTATTTGTGTTAAAGTTACAAACCTGATGACTGCAGTTTATTGGGATCAGTCGCGAGTATTTTAAATAAAATCTAATTTCAAGTGGAACTCCTGAAACTCCCTGCCTTACAGTACTGTGGGTGTACCTACACTATAGTGAGTATAGTGGTTCAAGAATGCAATTTTAAGGGTGCATAGTGACACTGTAAGTTTTCAATGATAAACACACCGCCCCCTCCTTAAGGGCAGTGAAGGATGTGCAACAAATGTTGGCCTAGCCAGCGATCTCCACATCCTGTGAAATAATATTTGTTTCAAGTGTCTAAACTACGTCTTCTTTCACTATGACCAAGACAGAATCTCATTCCTTCGTAAAGTATACATTATATTCCCTTTTTGTTCCCTAATTGGTAGCCTTCCTCTTCCTTTTTTAAAATAAATTTAGAGCACCCAATTTATATTTTCCAATTAAGGGGTAATTTAGCGTGGCCAATCCACTTAACCTGCACTTCTTTGGATTATGGGGGTGAAACCCATGTAGACACAGGGAGAATGTGCAAACTCCACACACACAGTGACCCAGGGCCGGGATTCGAATCCGGGTCCTCAGCGCTGTAGCTCAAGTGCTAACCACTGCACCACATGCCGCCCTCACCCTCCTCTTCCCACCACCATCTTTTTGTTTTCTATTTTATGTTAGCTGCCAATTTCTTCTCATCCTCTCTCTTTGCTTCTAATATTTGCATTTTTGATTGCCTTCTATATTTGGCCTGGTTTGTAATTGTATTATCCACCTGACATCTGTCTAAAGCAAATTCTTCAGTTCTTCAGTTCTACTTTTTCATGTCGAGATAAACAATGGTACAGAAAACATAATAGAAAAGCAACATACGACAAGCTCTGGAAATCCAAAATGAGAACAGAAAAAGCTGGAAATACTCAGCTAGTCTGGCAGCATCCATGGAGAGAAAATCATAGAATCCTATAATCACTTACAGTGCAGAAGGAGGCCATTCAGCCCATAGAGTCTGCACTAGCCCTCTGAAAGAGCAATCTACCTCGGCCAATGCCCCCCCCCCCCTATTCCCATAACCCTGTAACCCTCACCTTTTTGGACACTCAGTGGCGATTGATCATGGCCAATCCCGCCAACCTGCACATCTTTGGACTGTGGGAGGAAACCGTAGCACCCAGAGGAAACCCACGTAGACGCGGGGAGAACATGAAAACTCCACACAGACAGTCACCAAAGGCTGGAATTGAACCCGGGTCACTGCTGCTGTGAGGCAGCAGTGCTAGCCACTGTGTCACTGTGCCACTTATTGAAATTAACGTTAATGGCTGGAGGTTTCCAGCCATTCCCGCTGGTGGAGTGGGCGATAAAGTGGCAGATGGAATTTAACACAGAAAAGTATGAGATCATGCATTTGGGGAGGTCAAACAGTTGTAGGGAGTGCACAATAAATGGGAATATACTCAGAGGGGTAGATGAAATGAGATAGCTTGGTGTACAGGTACACAGGTCCCTAAAGGCAGCAGTTCTGATAGACAAGTTTGTTAAGAAAGCATATGGAACACTCTCCTTCATTGGCAGAGGCTTATAATATAAAAGTAAGAATATAATGTTAGAATCAGAGAAAACACTGGTGAGGCCACAAATAGAATATTGTGTGCAGTTCTGGTCGCCACACCAGAGGATTGGGTGCGGGAAGGTTTGATTAGAAAGGGCACCTCGGTGTCATCAAACTGGCATAGACAAGATGGGCCGAATGGCCCTCTTATGTGCTATAACTTTTCTATGATTCTATTCTATGTTCATCTTCATGCGGCATTGGATCCCAGTCATCCAGGAGAGGCTGCCAGCTCTCACTGCATCCACTGTCTCATCCCAGGCTTGATGGATATGTGTGGGTTAATGTCTTCGCCACACCCTGGGTAAGAGGGTGTCCCTCATCTCCTCGACTGCATCCAGCATGAGGTTGATGTCAGCTGTCTAAAAATCTGGGAGCAGGTCTTGTGGAGGGCATCTTCTTGGTTGTAATACAGCGCTTAAAGGTTGTTCCAGCTTGTCAGGCTAACAAGGCGAATCATCTGCTTGGAGAATCGGAAATCTGGTGTGCTTCATGTGGGCAGCATGCTGGCCCGTTTGCATTCATTGAATAGCAACTCTCTAGCACACCTAGCACCAGCGGGATACACCCTGGAGTACTTAGTCTTGAAACAGGTGAATTGTGCCCAGTCTGTTCACATCTATTTCTTCCTATGCCAGCAAAAAATGTCAACTTTGAGTTACCTTCTCTTCATTATGCATTGTCCTTCATTTACCTCCATACAAGATCCAACACCACTCGCTTCAGTATTGGTTCACATCTTTTTCAGTGCCTTTCAACCCAGTTGACTACATAGCTTGGTATCATTCATAAATGTTACAATATTACATGAAGTTCAGTTCACCAAAGAGATCAAATAGAGACGTTCAGAATTATGAATCATTTGATAGAGTACATAGAGAGAAACTATTGACACTTGCAAGAGGATAAACCAGAAAACACAGAATTAATGCAACTGGCAAATAAATCAGGAGGAACATGAGAACAATGGAACTGAAATACATTGCCTGAAAGACTGTTGAAAAAAAATTGAAGAGACCATTTTTGCAGGCCACAAGATAGGAGAGTTGGACAAATTGATAGGTCTCTTAAAGAGTTGGCCTGGTCATGTGGGCCGAATGGCCTCCTTTCTTTGCTATATCATGCGATGAAATCGTTTATGAATGATGTGACCCAGAATACACTGCTAGCAATGGCTCTTACCCAAAGCATTTTTACCATTTATCATCACTTACTTTCATGTCTCTTTCCAGTCCAGCTAACAACATTTTGCACAGGTTATGCTTTTCTCAAATTCTCGCAGGTCTCAAATACAGACAGTCCAAGTAAATTATATCCCCTGGGTAACACTCATCCTCTGGATTAGTAACTTCCACAAGGAATTTCAGCTGATAAGTGAGACATGACTGATTGCTTTTACATTTTTAGAAGTTCTATTCCTTATGGTTCCTGCGTGTTTCAAATAGACATTAACGGCACCTTCTATAATACTGCCAAATACCTTCCTTTCAGATGCTAGAATAATTGGGGTATAATTACCTGGCCTCGGTTTCACTTCATTTTTGAATCTATCAACACTCAGGTACAAATCTAATGTTCCTGGAGCTTTTAAAAATATGGAACAGAAGTTGCCATTTTTGTCTTCATTCCTTAAGAACATGACTCAGTTGATTTATGAGTGTAATTAATTGCGTAGCAGTATAGGAACAGTAGTAGGCCATTCAGACCTTCCAAGTCTATTCAGTCATTCAATTATATCATAGCTCATCGGTACCGTAACTCCATTTACCCACATTTGATCCATGTCCCCTGATGGCAAATGAAAATCTGCCAACATCAATCTTGAAAAATGTAATTGATAAAGAATCCAAAGCCTTTTAAAGGAGGAAATTCCAGATTTCAATTACCCTTGACTCCCTTGTCAGTTAAACATCTATCTAACTCAGCCTTGACTTTAGCCAGTGACCTAGCCTTCACTGCTGTCTGCGGAAGAGAATTCTACAGACTGATAACCCTCAGAGAGAAAAATATTGTCCTCTCAGTTTTAAATGGAGGACACCTAATTTTTAAATTGTGTCCTCTAGACTCTCCCACAAAGGGAAATATCCTTTCAGCATTCGCACTGTCAAGTCCACTCGGGATCATGCATGTTTCAATAACAATATATCAGCCGGATAATAGCCAGGAATGCCAGAAGGAGGGCAGTACGGTGGCACAGTGGATAGCACCGCTTCCTCATGGCACCGCGATCCCAGGTTCGATCCCGGCTCTGGGTCACTGTCCGTGTTTGGGTGGGTTTCACCCCCACAACCCAAAGATGTGCAGGGTAAGTGGATTGGCCACGCTAAATTGCCCCTTAATTGGAAAAAATGAAGTGGGCATTCTAAATTTATTTTTTAAAAATAGAATGCCAGAAGGTGAGTTGGTCGAGAAGGTACGGGAGGCAGCCAGCTCTGTCTGGCAGCGAGCAATGGGTGAGCACTATTGGGTGGCGGTCAACATTATTGGGGGAGCGGAGTGCGCATGTTGAAACTTCTAGAGGGTCTGACAAGGGGCGGTGCAGTGCTGAACCTAATTCTCGGGAATGAAGCTGGACAGGTGGTTGAACTGGTGGTGGGGAGCATTTTAGTGATCGCGACCGCAACATGGTACAATTTAAGCTTCTTTTAGACAAGTTGCAAAAAAACATTTTGGATTGGGGAGAGCAGATTTTCATAAAATAAGGCAGTATCTGACCAAAGTAGACTGGGAACAGCTACTTGTGGGGAAATCTACAGAGTAGCAATGGGGTGTGTTCAAAAAGAAAATGGGGACGATATGAGCCCAATATATTCCCTCTCGGGTAATAGGAAGGAGTAACAAGCCCAGAGAACCATGTATGATCAGAGATATTGAAGATATGATGAGAAGGAAAAGACTGGCTTTTAGCAGGCACAATGAGAGCAAATCAGCGGAGGCATTAGCGGAGTACAGAAAGTGAAGGGTGGAGTCTAAAAAAGCAATTAGGAGAGCAAAGAGGTGTTATGAGAAAGTTCTGACTGGGAAAATAGGGAAAACCCAAGATATTCTAGAAGTATATCAATGGAAGAGGATAACCAGGCAAAGAGTAGGGCCCATTAGGGACCCATGGGGGAATCTGTGGGTGGAGCCAGAGGACATTGGTAGGGTGTTGAACGAATACTTTGCATCTATCTTCACCCAAGAGAATGAGGATGTAGATATGGAACTCAGGGAGAGTTCCTTACAAGGTGGTTAAGCAAATTGACACAGGGAGTGACAAGGTATTGGAGGTGCCGGCAGGCTTAAAAGTGGACAAATATCCAGGTTCAGTTGAAGTGTGTCCCAGGCTGCTGTAGGAAGCGAGGGAGGTGATTGCCGAGGCTCTGACCCAAATTTTTAATACCTCCCTGGCCACGCGGGAGGTGCAAGAGGACTGGAGAACAGCTAAAGTAGTTCCACTATTTTAGAAAGGTTGTAGCGACAAGCCAGGGAACTACAGACCAGTGAGTCTCACATCAGTGCTAGCTAAACTATTGGAGAAAATTCTGAAGGAGAGTATCTATCTTCACTTGAGGCAAAGTTGATCAGGGAGACTCAGCATGGCTTTGTCAGAAGGAAGTCATGCCTGACAAATTTCATTGAAATGTTTGAGGAGGTGACCAGGTATGTAGATGAGGATATTGCAGATTATGATGTTTGTATGGATTTCAGCAAAGCCTTTGACAAGGTCACACATGGGAGATTTATAAAGATGGCAAATACACATGGGATACAGGATTATTTGATAACATGGATTCAAAATTGGCTTCAGTACAAGAGGCAGACGATGATGACAGAAAGCTGTTTTAGTGACTGGAAGCCAGTGTTCAATGGCATTCAACAGGGGTCTGTGCCGCGTCCCCTATTATTAGTCATTTATTTAAAAACATAGATGACTATGTGGGGGCTTAGGATCTGTAAATTTGTTAATAGCACAAAGATTGACCAGGTGATTAACAGTGAGGTTAAGTGTCTTGGGTTACAGGGAGATGTAGACGGGCTGGTCAAATGGGCAGATTTAACTCTGAATGGAATTAAACCCTGAAAATTGTGAGATGATACACTTCGAAAGGAGTAATTTGACAAGGAAGTATTCAATGTACAGTCTGACATTAGGAAGTTCTGAGGAACAAAGGGACTGTAGCGCACAAAGACTCCGTGAGACGAATAGAGTGAAGTCGATGAGGCTTTATTAAGCGTGTCTGTTCCCCCGCAGCTCGATAGTAGAATAGCCTGCGGGGGAGGACTCCGGCTTCTTATACTCCGCCTTCAGGGCGGAGCTAGAGGTCAACGGCCAACCAGGACCCGGGATCTGTCAGCCAATTACATTAGGGCTTCCAGTCCCACATGACCCCTAATACATACTACCACATTCACCCCTTGTCAAAAATGAACCCGGCGGGGTGATGCTTCGTATGGTGGTAAGGGTTTACAGGGCTGGTCCTGGGAGGAAAAAACATTCACATGGCAATACAGTATTGTACAATTTTGTCCTGTTTCAACTATTTACAGAAGGTATCGGGAGAAAAGCAAAATGTTCTTGTGAAAAGTCCATATATTGATTTAGATCGACGCCACGAGTCGGTCGGGCGGTCTGGTCGTCCGTGTCGATCGCCTCGGCCCCGGTGGTGGTGGTGGTGGTGCTTGTACCGGTGTTGTCGTCTCCGGGAGCCTTACGGTTTCTGCTTGGGCTTTATTCTTGGTCGGGCCTGAGGGGAGGGGAACCGATCCTCCTGGTAAGGGGGCGGTCGCGGGGTGTGGCGGTGGCAGGAAGGGGGGGGGTTGGGTGAATGGTGTCGGGGGGGTGTGTGTGTTGCCAGCGGGCGCCAGATCCCGCAGGGAGACCGTGTCCTGTCGGCCGTCGGGGTACTCCACGTAAGCGTACTGCGGGTTCGCGTGGTGGAGGTGAACCCTTTCGACCAACGGGTCCGCCTTATGTGCCCGCACATGCTTTCGGAGCAAGATGGGTCCTGGGGCCGCCAGCCAGGTCGGCAGCGACGTTCCAGAGGAGGACCTCCTAGGGAAGACAAGGAGACGCTCATGAGGCATTTGATTAGTGCTCGTACATAATAGCGACCGGACGGCGTGGAGAGCGTCCGGGAGGACCTCCTACCACCGTGAAACTGGGAGGTCCCTGGACCGTAGGGCCAGTAGGACAGTCTTCCGGAACGTGCCGTTCTCCCTCTCTACTTGCCCGTTCCCCCGGGGGTTGTAGCTGGTCGTCCTGCTCGAGGCTATGCCCTTGCTGAGCAGGAACTGGCGCAGCTCGTCACTCATGAAAGAGGACCCCCTGTCGCTGTGGACGTATGCGGGGCAACCGAACAGTGTGAAGATGGTGTTCAGGGCTTTAATGACTGTGGCCGCGGTCATGTCAGAGCAGGGAATGGCGAATGGGAAGCGGGAGTATTCGTCAACCACATTAAGAAAGTATGTGTTGCGGTCGGTGGAGGGGAGGGGCCCTTTGAAATCGAGACTAAGGCGTTCAAAGGGGCGGGAAGCCTTAATCAGGTGCGCACCATCCGGCCTGAAAAAATGCGGTTTGCATTCCGCGCAGATGTGGCAGTCCCTTGTGACTGTACGGACCTCCTCTAAAGAGTATGGGAGGTTGCGGGACTTGATAAAGTGGAAAAACCGAGTGACCCCCAGGTGGCAGAGGTCCTCGTGGAGGGTTTGGAGGCGGTTAATTTGTGCGTTGGCACATGTGCCGCGGGATAGGGCATCGGACGGCTCGTTCAGCTTTCCGGGACGATACAAAATCTCGTAGTTGAAGGTGGAGAGCTCGATCCTCCACCTTAAGATCTTGTTGTTTTTGATTTTGCCCCGCAGTGCATTATCGAACATGAAGGCTACCGACCATTGGTCAGTGAGGAGAGTGAATCTCCTGCAGGCCAGGTAATGCCTCCAATGTTGCACAGCTTCCACTATGGCTTGGACTTCCTTTTCCACTGAGGAGTGGCGGATTTCTGAGGCGTGGAGGGTCCGGGAGAAAAAGGCCACGGGTCTGCCCGCTTGGTTAAGGGTGGCCGCTAGAGCTACGTCTGAGGCGTCGCTCTCGACCTGGAAGGGGAGGGATTCGTCGATGGCGCGCATCGTGGCCTTTACGATATCCGCTTTGATGCGGCTGAAGGCCTGGCACGCCTCTGTCGACAGAGGGAAGGTCGTGGTCTGTATTAGGGGGCGGGCCTTGTCTGCGTACTGGGGGACCCACTGGGCGTAGTATGAAAAAAAACCCAGGCAGCGTTTCAGGGCTTTGGAGCAGTGCGGGAGGGGAAATTCCATGAGGGCGCGCATACGTTCGGGGTCGGGGCCTATTATCCCATTGCGCACTACGTAGCCCAGAATGGCTAGCCGATTGGTGCTAAAAACGCACTTGTCCTCGTTGTACGTGAGGTTCAAGGCTTTGGCGGTCTGGAGGAATTTTTGGAGGTTGCCGTCGTGGTCCTGCTGGTCGTGGCCGCAGATGGTTACATTGTCGAGATACAGGTACGTGGCCCGCAACCCATGTTGATCAACCATTCGGTCCATCTCCCGTTGGAAGACCGAGACCCCGTTTGTGACGCCAAATGGGACCCTTAGGAAATGGTATAATCGCCCGTCTGCCTCGAAGGCTGTGTACTTGCGGACACTTGGGCGGATGGGGAGCTGATGGTAGGCGGACTTAAGGTCCACGGTGGAGAAGACTTTATATTGGGCAATCCGATTGACCATGTCGGATATGCGGGGGAGAGGGTACGCGTCTAGTTGTGTGTACCTGTTGATGGTCTGGCTATAGTCTATGACCATCCTTTGTTTCTCCCCTGTCTTCACTACTACCACCTGCGCTCTCCAGGGACTATTGCTGGCCTGGATTATGCCTTCCTTTAGTAGCCGCTGGACTTCGGACCGAATGAAGGTCCGGTCCTGGGCGCTGTACCGTCTGCTCCTAGTGGCGACGGGTTTGCAATCCGGGGTGAGGTTCGCAAACAAGGACGGGGGTTGCACTTTGAGGGTTGCGAGGCCGCAGATAGTGAGTGGGGGTATTGGGCCGCCGAATTTGAATGTAAGCCTCTGTAGATTGCATTGGAAATCTAATCCCAGTAAGGTGGGGGCGCTGAGTTGGGGAAGGACGTTTAGTTTGTAGTTTTTGAACTCCCTCCCCTGCACCGTTAGGGTAACTATGCAGAATCCTTGGATCTGTACGGAGTGGGATCCTGCAGCTAGGGAAATCTTTTGTGCGCTGGGATAGGTGGTCAAGGAACAGCGTCTTACCGTGTCGGGGTGGATAAAGCTCTCCGTGCTCCCGGAGTCGACTAGGCATGGTGTCGCGTGGCCGTTTATTAGCACCGTTGTCGTCGTCGTCTGGAGTGTCCGGGGCCGAGCTTGATCGAGCGTAATTGAAGCGAGACGTGGTTGTAGTAGCGGAGTGGGGTCCGTTGTTGCCGTCCAAGATGGCGTCGGGGATGAACAAAATGGCCGCCCCCATACATTGCACATGGCTGGGGGGTCACAAGATGGCGGCGGGGGTGGACAAAATGGCCGCCCCCACGCGTCGTACAGGTTTGGGGTGGTCCAAGATGGCGGCGCCCTTCCTCCCCTCGTGGTGGCCGGGACCCAAAATGGCGGTGTCTGCAGGTCGCACATGGGGCGCTGGGGTGGTTGGGGAGCGTTAGGACCGCGCGGGGCTCCCTCATCTCCGGGGACAGCGGTGGTTGGGACCCAAGTTGGTAGCGCTGGCGGGTCAGACGTGGGGCGCGGGGGGGGGGGGGGGGTTAGGGGGGCGTTAGAGACGCCCAGAACTCCCTCTTCTCCGTGGGGAGTGGTGGTCGGGACCCAAAGTGGTAGCGCCGGCGGGTCATACATGGGGTGCGGGGGGGGGGGGGGGGTTTGGGGAGCGTAAGCGGTGTGCAGGGCTCCCTGTTCTCCCGGGATCACGGTGGTCGGGACCCAGAGCGGCTGCGCCTGCGGGTCGTACATGATGCGCTGGGGGGGTTGGGGAGCGTAAACGGCATGCAGGGCTCCCTGTTCTCCCGGGACAGCGGCGACCTCACGGGACCAGCACACAACCGCAAAATGGCCCTTTTTCCCGCAGCTCTTGCAGATCGCTGCGCGGGCCGGGCAGCGCTGTCGGGGGTGTTTCGCCTGGCCGCAGAAATAGCAGCGGGCGCCCCCGGTGCGACTTGTCGTTTGGACCGCGCAAGCCTGTGGGGTGTCCGGGGGGGGGGGGGGTTGGTTGTCGCGACGGGTACGTACGGAGCCCAATGGGCTGCCGCGCGGTCGGGGCCGTAGGCGCGGGTATTACGCGCGTCCACATCTAGGGAGGCTGCTAGGGCCCGGGCCTCTGAGAGTCCTAGCGACTCTCTTTCTAGAAGTCTTTGGCGGATTTAGGAGGAATTCATACCTGCCACAAAAGCATCGCGCATTAACATGCCCGTGTGTTCATTTGCGTTCACCAAAGGGCAGCTGCAGGCTCGTCTCAAAATCAGCAGCGCGGCGTAGAATTCGTCCATCGATTCTCCGGGACTTTGCCGTCTCGTCGCGAGCTGGCAGCGAGCGTAGATTTGGTTAACTGGGCGGACATAGAGACTTTTCAGTGCTGCGAACGCCGTCTGGAAATCCTCCGAGTCTTCGATGAGGGAGAAGATCTCCGTGCTTACCCTCGAGTGCAGGACCTGTAGTTTTTGGTCTTCTGTGACCCGGCCGGTGGCCTTTCTGAGGTAGGCCTCGAAACAAGTCTGCCAGTGCTTGAAGGCTGCTGCCGCGTTCACTGCGTGGGGGCTGATCCTCAGGCATTCCGGAATGATCCTGAGCTCCATAGTCCTTTTTAGGCACGCTTAATAAATTGTAGCGCACAAAGACTCCGTGAGACGAATAGAGTGAAGTCGATGAGGCTTTATTAAGCGTGTCTGTTCCCCCGCAGCTCGATAGTAGAATGGCCTGCGGGGGAGGACTCTGGCTTCTTATACTCCGCCTTCAGGGCGGAGCTAGAGGTCAACGGCCAACCAGGACCCGGGATCTGTCAGCCAATGACATTAGGGCTTCCAGTCCCACATGACCCCTAATACATACTACCACAGGGACCTTGGCATGTTTATCCATAGATCTCTGAAGGCAGGAGGGCAGGATAATAGGATGTTGATAAAGGCACACGGGGCACTTGCCTTTATTAATCAGAGCATAGATTACAAAAGCAGGGAGGTCATGTTGGAGTTGTACAGAACTTTGGCGAGGCCACAGCTGGAGTACTGTGTGCATTTCTGGTCACCACATTATAGGAAGGATGTGATTGCATTGGAGGGGGTGCAGAGGAGATTCACAGGGATGTTGCCTGGGATAGAACATTTAAGTTATGAAGAGAGGTTAGACAGACATGAGGGTCATGGACAGGATGGATAGGGAGCAGCTGTTTCCCTTAGCTGAAGGGCCGGTTAAGAGGGGACACAAGTTCAAGGTGAGGGGTAGGAGGTTTATGGGACAGGTACAAACAAACTGCATGTGGTAACTAATTTATATGATTCTGTATCTTCGGAATATGTCCAATCTCTGACTATCTCTCTGACTGGAAGATCCATGTCCCTTTATAACTTAGTGTTCCATACTATACAATTTACAGTGTTTCAAAGCATAATGCCATCCAAAAACCTGGATATACAATTAGCTTAGAAAGAAGACAGGTAGAAACAAATGTGGTGACTGACTCCTGCTTGGGAACATTTAGGCCTGATGTATAGTGGACCTCAGTTTGGTGAGTTGCTCATGCCTGCTGGAGGTAGGAGTATGTCCAATTACAGTTTCCAGCCCTACTAGTTTACAAAGTAAACAATTATTTACAGCACAAACCAGGCCATTCGTCCACTAGGTTCACGTCAGTGTTTATACTCCACACTAGCCTCCTCCCATCCCGCTTCATCTAACCTATCAATATATTATTTTGTTCCTTCCTCCCTCAAGTGCTTATCTAACTTCATCTTAAATACATCTCCGTTGTTCGCCTCAACCACTACCTGGGGCAGTGAGTTCCACATTGCATACTAACAGATGAATTAAGAGCAGGAGTAGGCCACTCGGCCCCTCGAGCATGCTCCGACTTTCAATAAGATCATGGCTGATCTGATTGCAACTTCAACCCCACATTTCTGCCCACCACTGATAACCTTTCACCCCTTTGTTACTCTAGAATCTATCTAGTGCTGCCTTAAGAATAATCAAAGACTGCTTCCACTGCCTTTTGAGGAAGAGAGTTCCAGAGACTCTTAACCCTCTGAGAGAAAAGATTTCTCCTCATCTCTGTCTTAAATGAGTGATCCCTTATTTTTAAACAGTGACCCCTCGTTCTAGATTCTCTGCCAAGAAAAAAGATCCTTGCCAAATCCATCCTGTCAATGCCCCTCAGGATCTTAAAGCTTTCAATCAAGTCAAACCACTTGCTGGCTAAAGAAATGTCTCCTGAATTCCCTTTCGTATTATCGAATGTTAGAGTTTTCTCTTTGCATACAATCAATGAAAGGTGGATATTGATCGGGATTCTCCACGCTTGACTGTGATGGGCGTGTTTGGTGGTGAGAGAAGGCCCAAGTTGCATTTCCTGATGATGTGAATCCAGTAACATGATTGTCCCCTCCTCCCATCAACAGCAAGCCATGAACCCCAGCCCCCTCCCTCTCCCCATGGCCTTCCGTCAAATGGCAGGAACTTAATTTTCGTAAAGTAGCATTTCATTGTTGTGGCCGCACGCTAGAACCATTCTCCCATGTCAAATTTAAATTCCATCCCGGCATGATTTAATCCGTGAGCATGACCCCAACATTCCTGTCACTTTCCATTTCAACTCAGTATCTTGGTCTCATGCCCACATGTACGTCCTTGGCCTGCTGCAATGCTACAGTGAAGCCAAACGCAAACTGGAGGAACAGCACCGCATGTTCCGATCAGGAAAGTTGCAGCCTTCGGAACTCAACATGAAGTTCAACAACTTCGTATTGTGAAATCAATCCTCCCCCTTGACCATTTTACTTTACCCAAATTTTTTTTGTCCCAATGCAAACCCTCGCCCAACCTCCCCACTGGACATTCTGTGTCTTGTACTTTAGTTTTGCTTTCAAAAGCATTAACAGTTGTTCTCTTATAAATACATGCTGCTCTCTTATCGTTATGCCATTATTAGCATCTTCAGTAGCACTTCAGGCTACCAGTAACACTTCCTCTGTCATGTGCCCGACACATCCTTGTTGCAATCTCTCCTAGCCCCCACCTATCACTGACCATCTTCTCTGTTCCAGCTGCTCCACCCCCTCTTACTCAGTACATAATCCATCACACTTCTCCCTCTCTTTAACTCTTGAGGTAGAGTCATACGGACTCAAACCATTAACTCTGTTTCTCTCTCCACAGATGCTGCCAGACCAGCTGCGTGTTTCCAGAATTTTCTGTTTTTATCTCACTTCATGCAGAAGTTTCTGGCGTACAACGAGAGTATGAACATTAAAAGTACTTGATTCTTTTGCTGCATAAACAGCTGTCCCCTTCAGCAACACACCTACATCTGTCAAGTTTGCAGGTGAGAAAGGGGCCAGTCCTGCCTCAAAGGTGCTCAGAGCACACTTAACAGCACAGGATCCAACTACGCTAGAGGGTGATATTCTTGCAGTAAACACAATCCACCTCATGGTGCAAGAACCACTGATGTGGGCAGTGATTTTGGGACAGGACAATCACTGTGGCCAGAGGGTTATGCACTGCACAGACCGAGGTTTCACTCCTGAATGACACAAATCCATCTCATCATGACAAGGAGACATGATTATCAGTGTATTTACATTGATGAACATCTCATCTTGACTATCTTAGCTCTTGACTATCTTAGCCACGATGTCTTGGTGAATTCTCAACATCCGCAGCAGAAGTGGAGGTGGCCTGCTGACTGCTAGGCCCTGTTGTCTGTGATGACCTTGGTGGGTGTCCTCAAGGGAGCCGAGACCTGGAGGGCTCTGGCCTGCTTTCAGGGTCCTGCTGTGTGGCCCTCCTCAGCATGCGGAGCCGGAGCTGAAGGGGTCATAGTAACAGGAGATTGGGAGTGGCTGGACGCTCCCTGAGTCATGTGAGCTGCTGGTCCCCCTCCCTATGGGTGCCTGAGGGCCCCAGGCTGGCTCCTTGAGGAGAATGGGCATCTGGAGTGAGGTTGAAATGCCCTACAGCCGTCTTGTGTTAATACTGATGGATGCCATCGATGAAGTACAGCTCATGCAGCAGTGCAAGGCTTATATCCTGGACCAAGGCCTGCAAAGTGGGTGAAGAGACGCGTCCCAGGTTCTGCTAGTGTTGACCTCAATGTTATGGCATACTGATGTGATCACCTTGGACTGAAGGTGTATGGGTCTCTCCATTGTGTTTGCAATCTGAAGAATGCAGCAGACATCAATTCAAAGGTGTTCCCGAGCTTGTCTTTGCAGCTCCAGCAGCTGAGGTAGACCCAAGACCAGAGGCCCATCATCTGAGATGAACTGAGAAGATTTCCGGCCTTCAGCTGCCAACACCCTGAGATATCCCTGCCTCTGTTGGCTATGGATCAGACAGTCTGCTGTGCTCACCACATTGTGACTCTGCGGCTACTCTCAAACCAGGTCCCACTGAGGTGTGTGACTCTGCATTGTGGAGGGTGTGGGCGATCACTGTCACAGGTCTTCAAGTAGTGTGTCATCAGATTCATATTCCGAGGTGTCTTCAGATGTTGAGTCGGGGGCTTGGCTCATGGATGGCCACTGATGCTTCCCAAATGCACCTGTAAAAGAAAGGAGAGATCATTAGTGCATGGCATGGGACTGTAGAACAACAGGCATCACTGACAGCATGGTTACCTGGTCGATGTTCTAGTGCACGATCCCCACTTCATTAACCAACTCTAGCCGCAACTGTCCACATCCTCAAAGTTGGTCAACACGTTCTACTTGTGCAATTTACTACCAATCAACAACCTCTCCCTCTTTTTCTGAGCCAACTTGTCCTGAATGATGACAGGTGGAGAGAATATAAGCAAATACCTGCCATGGCAGATCAGAAAGATGTGTGGCAGCACGGTAGCATTGTGGATAGCACAATTGCTTCACAGCTCCAGGGTCCCATGTTCGATTCCGGCTTGGGTCACTGTCTGTGTGGAGTCTGCACATCCTCCCCGTGTGTGCGTGGGTTTCCTCCGGGTGCTCCGGTTTCCTCCCACAGTCCAAAGATGTGCAGGTTAGGTGGATTGGCCATGATAAATTGCCCTTAGTGTCCAAAATTGCCCTTAGTGTCGGGTGGGGTTACTGGGTTATGGGGATAGGGTGGAGGTGTTGACCTTGGGTAGGGTGCTCTTTTCAAGAGCCGGTGTAGACTCGATGGGCCGAATGGCCTCCTTCTGCACTGTAAATTCTATGATAATCTATGATAATCTATGGCATGAGTGGGTGGTGAGTGGGGCAATGGGTGGGATGGGGACATGATCCACGGAGGAGATGAAGGTCTGTTTAAGAGAATGAGTGGTGATGTCCCATGAGCTGGCATTGGGTGAAATTCCTGTGGATATTTAGTGGGTTTGAGAGAGTGAGAGTTGAGAGTGACAAGAACGGTGACTTAGCCTGGTGGAGCGGAGGAGATTGTTCATCTTCTTCCTGCACTAGGTAGCTATCCATTTTTGTAGGGCATTGACGTTCACCAAAGCTGACACCTCATCCCATGCAGGGTTAGTTACCTGGGACGAGTCTCTTCACCCAGAGTGAGATTAGAGGGCTTTGCGGTGGTTCCCCACTGCATCCAACATCACTGAATTTGGGACAACATGTTTCCTCCATTTGCAAGCCATGACTTTCCAGCATCTTTCAACCCTACAGCAAGTGTCTGTGCAGGGACACCAGGATTACTGAAGGCCTGAGGTCACAGCAAGGTGGGTGAATCATAGACCATGCTGCCAGCAATCAAATGTGAAATCCATGCCTCTTAACGTATTCAACAAAGTGCCACACAATACAGCTGCTAAACCTGCCATTATCCTCAAAGGATCGAGAGCGACTTGCTCTTTTTGATGTCGGACTTGCCATTTTTTCTCAGACCAAAACTACACCCATTTTGAAGAGCGTTCTCTCGAGGTTCTGAGCAAATTCCTTTGCTTATCCCCAAATTATTACAAATACAAGACTTATGGAGGTTGGATTTTCACAGATGCTGGGAATGATGATGATTTGGAATGATTCCAGGATTCATTGCATCATTCCCAGTGCCCCCAACTTTCACCATGATGAGTTGGGAGCTCTGGATCCGTGGGACACATACAGGCAACCAACACTTAATATAGTGCAACACTATTTTATTAAGTTAGAAACTGTTGAACATACTTTCACTATGGGTTAACACAATGTTAGATTAAACTAAAGACCTATGCTTGTCCAAACCAGTCTATGCACTCAGCACATGGTGAGGATCTGTGCTGTAAGCTGTAAGCTCAGCCCTTGGAGAAGGCTGTGTCCCGAATGAGCAGGAACTCTGATGCCCCCTGTCTTTATAGTGCGTGTGCTCTAACTGATGATTGGTGTTGTGTGTGTTGATTGGTCTTGCTGTGTGTCCATCAGTGTGTGTGTATCTGCACCATGATATACTGGTGTATATTATGACATCCCCCCTTTTATAAAAGAATGTATGTGTGTGGTAATAAATAATGTATGGTGAGAATGTTCCTAACTACGTGTGGGATGCGAAGACATATTTACAGGACTATGTACATGAAAACTAAGCTATTTACATGGGAAGGTGCCAGGTGCAGAGAAGCAGTATCCAAAAAGAATAATGAGATCAACACTATATACAAACCAGGGTAACGATCAAACAAAGCCACGAAACAATTCAGAGAGTCTCCAAGTCAGCAAAGTTCATAAATCAAGTCTCTGAGGTGGGCGATGAATTCTGGTTGACCGCCTCAAGGGTGGGTCGAGAGCCGCCGGTTACGGAGCGGGCTGGACTGCGTCAGAGTCAGGGGGAGGCAGAGTGACAGGGAGCTCTGCACAGTCCTTGGCAGGGTCAGCAGGAGGGCGAGGCGACAGTGGAGGATCACGTGGCGAGCGTGGAACGAGGCGGAGGGCGCGTTGATTGCGGCGCAGAATAGACCCATCCGGTAGACGAACCAGGAATGAGCGGGGGGCCACCTGCCGAAGGACAACAGCGGTTGCAGACCAGCCCCCATCCGGAAGATGGACACAGATGTTGTCATCTGGAGCCAGAGCAGGGAGATCAGCTGCACGGGAGTCATGAGCCACCTTGTGCTGTGCACGAGACATCTGCATCCAGCGAAGGACCGGAAAGTGGTTGAGGTCTGAGACATGGATGGACGGCACCGTCAGCCTCAGGGTACGACCCATGAGTAACTGGGCTGGCGACAGGCCAGTGGACAGCGGGGCGGGCGATAGGCCAGCAAGGCAAGGTAGAAATCGGACCCAGCATCGGCAGCCTTGCATAGGAGCCGTTGGACGATATGTGCTCCCTTCTCCGCTTTACCGTTGGATTGGGGGTACAGGGGACTGGATGTCACATGGGCAAAATTGTACCGCCTGGCAAAGTTGGACCATTCCTGTCTGGCGAAGCAGGGGTCATTATCCAACATAACCGTGAGCGGGATGCCGTGTCGAGCAAAGATTGCTCAACATGTACGAATGACTGCAGACAAGGTGATGTCGTGCAACCGTATCACCTCCGGGTAATTCGAAAAGTAGTCCACGATCAGGACATAGTCTCTACCCAGCGCGTGGAACAGGTCGATGCCCATCTTGGTCCATGGTGACGTGACCAACTCATGGGTCAGCAGGGTCTCATGTGGTTGGGCTGGCTGGAAGCGCTGACAAGTGGGGCAGTTGAGCACTGTGTTGGCTATGTCCTCATTAATGCCGGGCCAGTACACTGCCTTTCGGGCCCGTTGGCGGCACTTTTCCACACCAAGGTGGCCCTCATGTCGTTGTTTCAGGTCAAGCTGGCGCATGCTATGCGGGATGACAATGCGGTCCAGTTTTAAGAGAACCCTGTCTACTACCACCAGATCATCTCTGACATTATAGAACTGAGGGCATTGGCCCTTGAACCACCCGTCGGTTAGGTGGCGCATGACACGCTGTAGCAAGGGGTCAGCCGCCGTCTCGCGGCGAATTTGGACGAGACGTTCATCCGTGGCAGGTAGATAGGAGGCCGTGAATGCCACAGGGGCGTCAACCTGGCAGACAAATCCCGTTGGGTCACATGGAGTGTTGACTGCCCTGGAGAGAGCATCCGCAATGATGAGGTCTTTGCCTAGGGTGTATACCAGCTGGAAGTCATATCGCTGGAGCTTGAGAAGAATACACTGGAGGCGAGGCGTCATATCGTTCAAGTCTTTCTGTATTATATTGACCAGCGGGCGATGGTCAGTCTCGGCGGTGAATTGAGGAAGTCCGTTGACAAAATCGTGAAACTTAACCACACCGGTCAGAAGCCCAGGCCTTTTTATCTGATGTAGCCCTGCTCCATGGTGGTCATCGCACATGACGCATATACAACGGGGGCCCATGATGAGGCCTCATCATGTTGAAGGGGCACTGCCCCAATGCCGGATTGACTGGCATCGGTCGAAATTTTGTTCTCCTTTGCTGGATCAAAGAAAGCTAAGACCGGGGCCGTGGTCAGTTTTGTTTTGAGTTCTCTCCATTCGCGCTCGTGGGCAGGGAGCCATTGGAAGTCTGCCGTCTTCCTGACCAGGTTCCTGAGAGCCGTGGTATGAGAGGCGAGGTTAGGGATAAACGTCCCTCAAAAATTGACCAGACTCAGAAATCGGAGGACCGCCTTCTTGTCCTCTGGTGTTTTCATAGCTGTGATGGCAGCTACCTTGTCCGCATCCGCCTGCACAACCAATTGGGAGATGTGGTCCCCGAGGAACTTGAATTCCGTCTGACCAAAAGAGCATTTGGCACTGTTGAGGCGGAGGCCATGCTCATGTATACGTCTGAATACGCGCTGGTGGCGACTAACATGCTCCTGCGGGGTGGTGGACCAAATGATTATGTCATCTACATAGACGTGAACACCTTCAATGCCTTCCATCATTTGTTCCATAATCCTATGGGTCACTTCTGATGCAGATATGATCCCGAACGGCATCCTGTTGTAACAATATCTGCCAAAGGGGATATTAAATGTGCACAGTTTCCTGCTGGATTTATCGAGCTGGATTTGCCAGAATCCTTTTGAGGCGTCGAGTTTGGTGAAGAGCTTGTCATGAGCCATCTCACATGTGAGCTCTTCGCGCTTGGGAATTGGATAATGCTCCCTCATGATATTGCGATTTGGATCCTCGGGATCAATGCAAATTCTCAATTCGCCGGAAGGCTTTTTTACACATTCCATGGAACTGACCCAGTCGGTCGGTTCCGTGACTTTGGAAATTACTCCTTGGTTCTGGAGGTCCTGCAGCTGCTGCTTGAGGCGGTCCTTAAGGGGTGCTGGGACCCTGCGAGGTGCGTGCACCACAGGCGTGGCATTCGGTTTAATAAAATCTTGTAGGTGTACGGGAGCGTGCCCATGCCCTCGAAGACATCGTGGTACTGGTTGATAATGGCCTCGAGCTGCGCCCTGAAGTCGGAGTCCTGAAAGGCAGATGCGTCAGCAGGAGAGAGAGAGTGAACTCTCTGAACTAGGTTCAACAGCTTGCATGCCTGCGCGCCAAGCAGGGAGGCTTTCGAGGAGCCCACGATTTCAAAGGGAAGGATGGCTTTGCGTGACCAGTGCGTCACTTCAAGTTGACACGAGCTGCTGACAGCAATGGCATTGCCATTGTAATCTAATAGCTGGCAGGCTGATGGGAGGATGGCTGGTTTGACACGAAGGCTTTGGAGGTCAGACCACGCAATGAGATTCGTATTTGGGACCGGTTGACCGTAAGCGTGGCACACCACTCATCGTCCGGATCGATGCTGTAAACCGACAGAGGCTGGACTCTTTGCTTCGGGGACACCCTGTTTTCTGTAACGATACCGACTCAAAAAGGTGCCTTCGGATCCTCGGTGTCAATATCGGGTAGTAGGTCCGCATCGGACTCGGTGACCGTGGGTTGAATGGACCGGACATTCCTGCGAGTCTGGCTGGAGCGATAAGAGTTGGCAGGCTGAGCTGATCTGCATAAAGCAGCATAGTGGCCAAGTTTGCCACATCTCAGGCATTGTCGGGATTTGGCAGGGCATTGCCACTTTAAGTGGGCGGAGCCACAGATGCCGCACGTTGTAGCGTGAGTACGTTCGCTTCGCTACCATGCGTGCGTGGTGCAGCCGTACGTGGTGCGCGCCTGCGCAGTACGTTTGTCGACGTCGCCGTCCCCTAGTTCGGTGCGCACAAGCGCGGGAGTCCGCGAAAACGTGCAAAATGGCCGCCGCATCCGGGCTGAGGCCCTGGAGTTGCTCGATTGCTTGGACCCGTTTTGCCTCCTGGGGACCTTGCCGCGCCGTTTCAGCCGCTTGGATGTGGGAATACCGACGAGTGGTGTGTTCGTGTTGCACGCAGGTCTCGATGGCAATCGCTAGGGTGAGCCGCTTTACCTTGAGGAGCTGCTGGCGTAGGGGGTCCGACTGAACACCGAAAATGATCTGGTCGCATATCATGGAGTCGGAGGCAGGCCCGTAACTACAGGACTGCGCAAGGATGCGGAGGTGGGTGAGAAAGGATTGGAAAGGTTCATCCTTACCCTGCAAACGCTGTTGGAATACATAGCGCTCGAAACTTTCATTCACCTCTATGTTGCAGTGACTGTCAAACTTGAGGAGGACCGTCTTGAATTTTGATTTCTCTTCATCATCAGCAAAGGTGAGAGAATTGAAAATGTGGATGGCATGTTCCCCGGCCGTGGATAGGAAGGGAGCAATCTTCCTGGTGTCCGAGGCATCTTCCCGGTCTATGGCTTCAAAGTCGAGCTGGAAGCGTTGTTTGAATATCTTCCAGTCGGCCCCTAAGTTACCGGTGATGCGAAACGGCAGCGGCGGCCGGACGCTGTCCATTTTGCAGGATGACTGTATGCTGCTGGTAGGCAGATCACTTGCAGGTAGGTCTAAGAAGTTCTAATATCCCTCAACTCCTGGTATCATGATGTGTTGGGTGCTCTGGATCCATGGAATACATACAGGCCACAAACACTTAAAATAGTGCAACACTATTTCATTAAGTTAGAAACTGTTGAGAGTACTTTCACTGTGGGTTAACATGATGTTAGATTAAACTAAAGACCTATGCCTGTCCGAACCAGTCTATGCACTCAGCACATGGTGAGGATCAGTGCTGTAAGCTGTAAGCTCTGTCCTTGTAGGAGGCTACATCCCGAATCAGCAGGAACTTTGATGCCCCCTGTCTTTATAGTGAGTGTGCTCTAACTGGTGATTGGCTGCGGTGTTGTGTGTTTTGATTGGTCTTGCTGTGTGTCCATCAGTGTGTGTGTATCTGCACCATGATATACTGGTGTATATTATGACACACTAGGAGAGACATAAAGCTGCATGCTACTGTGGGTCACAAGCCAGCACTCTGCACTTATGACCTGGCCGGCTTCATTGCGGGCATAACTACCTCCTTGTCTGACTCACTTTGCATCTAGTGAGATTTTCAGGGACTGGTTTACAGCCCTATAGGGTTGTATTGAATCATGGATTGGATGAGGGACTCTTTTGAAAGGTAAGTTCAGAAGGCCTTATCCATGTCTCTTGCCAATCTATGTCCCTCAGCCCATCCCCTGTGGACCAACATATGTACCATGCCAACCAATGGCACTTTGGAACTTCCTACCTTTTCACTCAGTATACACGCTGGAGATAACTAATGAATAATATAGTAGCAAAAGCATGTCAGCTATTTAAAAATGTGTTAAAAACTCATTCATTCATAATTTTCTACTTAACGGAAAAGTGCTTTCATTACAATCATATAAAGTATCAATCCGCCAGGTCTTTAACGTATAAGCTACAAATACTTGACACCTCTTTATCTTGTGCAACAAACATTGTGCAACTGACAGAATAGATCACAGAAAAAGAGCTGTAAACCAATCAATGTTTTCCCTTGGACGAATCTGTTTTAAATAACTAATGGATGTCTGTGCTCTCAGTCAGGAATTCCTTGGAGAGCCCACCAAGGGCTCTTCTGCACAAGGCCCTATGCCCTAGAGCATAATCTGAAGGCAGGCAGTCCAATCTCAGAGAGCTGCCGACCAAACACAGAGGCTGGCAGCTCTCCATAATTTTGGAATAGAGGCTTACGGTGCTGCACCATGATTTAGCTAAATGTATGCGTGTTATTTTGAGTGCCTTGTTGGCAGGTCCCAGCAAGGGGATGAAGGTCTGGGATTTGAAAGAAAGTGGGCAAGAAGTGAAACTAGGGCAGTTTTTGCAAGTGGGCTTCACCTGCTGTACCGGATCAGCTGTGTGGTGCACAGCAGAGAGTGTCCCAGGAGGCTGTTCACTATAATGCCCAACTGAGGTGGTGTCTCTGGGATGCTGGAGGGTGTTGGAGACAGCTCAGATGGAAAGTCAGTGTCATCCTCTGAATCGAGCTCCAGGGTCTCCTGAGTCTCTGGCGGAGGGCTGGTGTCCGAGCTGCTCCCATCACTGCTTGGCTCACGGGGTGGGGGGGCTCTGGCTGTGGCACTGGCTGAATGCGCAGGATGCCAGATAGACCCGCCCCATCTCCAGCAGTTCCTGCAAGACAAGACGCATGATTAGTCCGCGGGCCGGAGGAGAGGGGTTGGGGGGGGGGGGGGGATAGGCATGTGGGTGGGGTTGGGGTGGTGGTGGTGTTGATGTGAGAGTAATGTGGAGGTAAGGGTGATGTTGTGAGGATGGTATTGGGGGGGTGGGGTTGACACATGTGTCACAGGTAACCGCCACTCAGCGGGGCTCACTTCCTTGCCCATGGCCGAGCTCCACGTCGGCGACCTCCCATTCCATCCGACTATGTCCAGGATCCTCTGCTTGGCCACAGTGAGGGTCAGCAGGTCCAACGGTCCCCCTCCTGTCTTCTCCCCCTTCCAATGGGTGTGCGCAGCCTTCTCCTTGGGGGGGTTCACGGGGAGAAACAGATAACGACAGTGTTAGACAGTCCAACGCATTCAGCCCAGGGAGTGGGTAGCTGGTGGGCTGAGTGATCAGGGCACCCGGACATGGCAGCCAGTGTGGGTACTGGTATGTAATGCAGGGTGAGGGTTCGTGCATCCTCCTGGTGGGGGAGGCGGATTACGGGTATGTGGGGTGTGGGTTAGTGCCAGGGACACAGTGCAGCCTAATCACCCTGGCTGTCCTGAGGAGTTTGTGCAGTTTTTTGTGGGATTGCTGGCCTGTCTGGACAGTATTGCCCACGGCGCGCATGGCCTCTGCCACCACCTCCCAGGCACGACGAACGGCAGCAGCTGGCAACCTCCTTCCCGGTCCGGGGTACAGGGTCATTCTCCGCTCCTCCACCATGTCCAAGAGGGTCTCCAGCTCGGCACCTGTAAAGCTCAGGGCTGCTCTCCTCGCTGCCTTCCTGTTGGCTGGGATGGTGTGTGTGGGGAGTGCAGCTTGTCAGCCTCATGAGTGTCAATCATGAAACTACAGACTCGTGCTTCCAAGATTGACTGACTAATACTTGAAGGGACTATCCTTATTCTCTCAAAAACCTAACATCGAATTCAATCATATTTGGTCATGATATGCAAGATGCTATCCTGCCATCAGATTGTTAACCAATTCTGGTTTGTAACTCATCACAAGATCCAATGGGATGAATTGTTCAAATTTTTTCGAAGTGCTGCCTTGTGCAGGAAAAACGGAGGACAGCCCACCAGTTGCCTTGCCAGGTTTTCCCGCCGTATTTTTAAACATGGGCATCACTGGGGGCTGTACTTACCTGTGTGCCCCCAGCGGGTCTGTTTAACCAGATCTCCATTTGTCAAGACTTGGTGTAAACCCTGCCAATGTGGTGTCATGCCAGCAAGATGGGGAGAGGGGGCATCCACTGTGTGGGGGGATGATACAGTGAGGAGGCCCACAAAATTAATCCGACTGGGATTCCTGACTTTCATGGCAGGAACCCCTTACATCATTGGCGGGGGGGGGCGAGGGGGGGGGGGGGGGGGGGAGGGGGGTGCAAAATCTCAACAAATCCCGTCAATGTAAAAGTAAAAGCCATTTTGGAATTCCTGTTGGATTCTCTGCCCAGTCCAACTTTCCCGCCCACCATAAATTAGGGAAAATCCCCCGGTATGATCTTGTTTCTTTTCAGTTTGAGAAAACTATGCAAAATGTATCTTAGAAATTCATTGTTTTATTGCTTGAGCTGTTCTACTTCCCCCGGTCCATGAATCACCACAATGTTAAAGATAGATTCATTGGCAGCTGGAGTGTGCACCATAACATTTTAAGGAGAGAATAATTTATTTAAATTACGTCCCATGTGTTTTGTTTTCGATTTTCGAATGAGTGCTTCATTTATTTAGTTGGCCACAAACGGGTCCGAACCAAGTTGGTCAAAAGAAAACTTGGGTTTATTGCAAAGCAATTATATTTACAATATACATCAGATACCAGCCGGCTCTGCTCTGTTCCGTACCAGGGGAGAAATTCTCCCCCAACGGCGCGATGTCCGCCGACTGGCGCCAAACACGGCGCCAATCAGACGGGCATCGCGCCGGCCCAAAGGTGCGGAATGCTCCGCATCTTTGGCGGCCTAGCCCCAACATTGAGGGGCTAGGCCGACGCCGGAGGGATTTCCGCCCCGCCACCTGGCGGAAATGGCGTTTGTTGCCCCGCCAGCTGGCGCGGAAATGCGGCGCATGCGCGGGAGCGTCAGCGGCCGCTGACAGTTTCCCGGCGCATGCGCAGGAGCGTCAGCGGCCGCTGTCAGTTTCCCGCACATGCGCAGTGGGGAGAGTTTCTTCCGCCTCCGCCATGGTGAAGGCCGTAGCGGAGGCGGAAGGGAAAGAGTGCCCAAACGGCACAGGCCCGCCCGCAGAACGGTGGGCCCCGATCGCGGGCCAGGCCACCGTGGGGGCACCCCCCGGGGTCAGATCGCCCCGCGCCCCCCCCAGGACCCCGGAGCCCGCCCACACCGCCTGGTCCCACCGGTAAATACCAGGTTTGATTTGCGCCGGCGGGACAGGCAATTTCTGGGCGGGACTTCGGCCCATCCGGCGAGAATCCAGCGGGGGGTCCCGCCAACCGGCGCGGCCCGATTCACGCCCCCGCCCAATCTCCGGTACCGGAGACTTCGGCGGGGGCGGGGGCGTGATTCACGGCGGCCTATGGCCATTCTCCGACCCGGCGGGGGTCGGAGAATGACGCCCCAGGTTCCTGGTTCCGTACCAGGCTGACTTTGTACAGATCTCAATCATGAATGTCCTCAGGCTCCCTCCCCCTTAGCGAAAGAGCTTGTACTCGGTGAGGATCATGGAGAGACTAATTGCCCCAACCCAGTAAGCCTCGTCTGGGATATAACAATTTAAAATTTGTGGAACTTGCACAGTACAGGAAGGCACCTCTACGTAACTAAATGAGGAGCAGAGACGCATCTTCCAATTGCACATTGAAGACCATTAAAGGAGGATCCTGCTCCACGTCCACCTCTGCCCCCAACATCCCACACACCACTCCAGCACTATCTACCGGTTCCCTCAACCCAATCACAGGTTACTTTTCTTCGACTAAAACTACATCAATTGGCTCAAAGTCCAATCAAGACCCTCCTCGGCCAACAATTCCTCCCTCCAGCCACCTATTGTCGCTGTTTCTCAGTCCGAGTCAATCGTTTGTCTTTTATAATTTTCCCAAGGGCCTTTGCAACATGAAAAAAGATTCACCAACAGCTTGACTCAGCTCCCTGGTTCCTTTGATGTGCGACCCAAGGCTCAATATTAGAGATATCTCAGGCCTCAATGTTCAGGTATAAGAAATTTACCCTGTGCCCCTGTATTATGTGACCAGCTCGACAGTGTAGACATTTAGTTAATAAAAATTATATTTGAAGGTAAAATGTAATTTTTATCATAATAAGAATGTGATTGGTTAACAAATTGTTACTTTTGTATGTGATACACATGATATAAGTTCAAAGTTTGCATCAGGTATATCAAGGATATAAATTATTTTCCCAACATTGATAAAGTCAATACTTTCCAAGCAAATATATTTCAAAGTTATATTCCATACCTTTGTACATTCACATATAAGCATGTGTACAGCATATTTCCTTCTGGCCTTCGAAATTACAAAGGGCTTCAGCATCTCTTGGTTATTATTTGTGCTTCGAAGTAAATCACTGCAGGAGATGCATGTGAGGTGAATGCTTGTCTTTCTCTTGATGTGTAAAGGTAGTTTTTTATGTTTTGGTAGAATACCTCAAGGGAGTAACATTGTTGAGACTTGTAGGCCACAAACCCATTGTCACTGGGAAGATGGATTGATGCCATTACTAGTTTATGTCTACTGCTGATAGTTTCGCTGAGTATCTAATATACATGCTGCACGCCTTATTGCTCTGTTGAAAAATGTTCTGTCTATGTGGACGTGCTCAGTTATTTGATCATTGCCTGCAGTGAAGATGAACTTCTGTCTTCTGGGAGATTAAGGATTCAGTGTAAGGTGTAAGTAATACAGGATGGTACAGGATTAGACCTGCGAGCAGGCCATGGAAGAAGGGCCCAAGTTGCATGGTAATTATCTGTAAGCGCTCAACCTTCTTTCTTACCTAATGTGCCGTAATTTATTATGAACAAAAGCACCATGCTCAATGAGTGAACTGTACACCTAGATGCTATTTCTTTTGACAGCATAAACCTTAAATATTTTACATTAAAGTATTTTCCTAAGTGACCCTGAGATTATACTAACAGTCATTCAAATGTGTTTTCTTTCTCCTCCTTCCTCGAGCGTCATGGTCTGTAACTCTGGTAAATGACTTACCATGTTGAATGTTTCCTCACGCTTTATCTCATAAAATCAAGAATTAGCATAGTAATGTGTATCTACTGAAGGTTACCATCATATAATTACTGAGTTAGTAAGTGTTCCTTCATAACATATTATCTAAAGAGTTTTGGCTCTATAATATACAACGGGGTGATAATTCCTTTTGAAATGAAAATGAAATGAAAATCGCTTATTGTCACAAGTAGGCTTCAAATGAAGTTACTGTGAAAAGCCCCTAGTCGCCATATTCCAGCGCCTGTTCGGGGAGGCTGGTACGGGAATCGAACCGTGCTGCTGACCTGCCTTGGTCTGCTATAAAAGCCAGCGATTTAGCCCAGTGGGTTTGTCATGGGCACCATGCATGGAAAGCATGCCTGAGGCAAGGCACCAAAATAAATCTGCAATTGCGCCTCAGGCCTAATTAATATTATTTGGTTAAACTGCTGGTAATTGTCATATCTCCACAAAGAGCTTCCCCACTTTAGGTAGATCAATGTCAGGTCTCAGATATGTTCAAGAAAGAGGTAGTTGGAATGGCATCTGCACAGAATGCCGATTGGGATTATTGTGGAGTCAGGGGGAGACTTCTGTTTCTCCTCAGGAATTAATCTTTTTTTAAAAAAAGTTCCAAACCCAAAGTTAGCTTTTATTGCTACCGTTTCTTAGGTGACAGTGGTGAAGAAATGTGGGCAGAGCTGCTCCAATTCTTCTGCAAAGAATTCACAGAGCGAGTGCACCTAAAATAGATATTGCAATTGGGGAAAAGGTGAATGTAATATCCTGCACGGGACTTATGGGGTGGGAATAATTATCTTCCCCATGGCTCTCACAGAGTACGAGCTCCTCCACTGAGGAATGGGAACTCTATTAACCTTTGTATGAAAGGTTAGTCAGTAAGGCACCAACCAGAGAAGGAACACGATAGGGATCCACCAAGTAGTGTGAATGCCATTAATACAAATAACCTAAGTTCTTCATTTTACTTGGATTGGACTCCCAGTGTCCTTATTAAAGTGAGCGCAAACAGACCAGAAGGGCCTCACTGAATCCGTCGGTCCTGACTCCTGCAGAGCAGAAGGTGATGGAGCTGGCCTGGGAGGTGGGAGAGCGACAGTCTCCCAGCAGAGGGTAGCATGGGACAACAAAGTGAATTCTCAATGAATTGCGATGCCCCTATGGCAAGTGAGTTACCCCTTTCTCCCACACCACGTTTACCTGATATCTCACCCTGTGTCTTGTATTTTGTTTTGCAGGATCACCATCTGACGAGGCAGGACCATCCGATATACCTCACAATCAGCCGGAACACCGCAATACATCGGAGCACCAGTCCGGGGTTGAGGCCAGCTTTTCGTCACTACTGTCATGCACCCTTCACCATCCCAGAGACACTCATCTCGGTGGGTCATTTAAGTGAAGAGGCACCGGGGACACTCTCTGGTGCGCACGCCACACATGCTGTGGCACATCAATTGGAGATAGGAACACCTGAGATGCGGACAGTTGGAGAATGGCCAGAACCCAGGGACTAGCTGCAGTCCAGGTGGGTCTTGCAACTCTGGAAAGGGTGGTACCATCAATTTTGGAGATGCAAACGCTGAGCCAGGGTCTATCGGAGGGATTGTCAGCAACCTTCCAGTGCCTGCAGGTGCAGTTGGAGGAGTTCAACCGCCTAAAAGAGCAGGAGGTGGTGCCAACAATGCGTACTTCCCAGGCCAAAAATAGAGGGATGGCATCCATGGGGAAGCTTTGGGTGCAAGGGTTATGGCCATGGGTCAAGATGTCCAAGGCCTGGGGCACACAGTGTTGGCGGTGGCTGAGGCACAGGACAGGGTAGACCAGCCGGAGGCAGCCATGTACCAGGCCCACATGGACATTGCTGCGGTGCTCCAGAGGGTGGCCAAGGCACAAAGGGCCTGGGCTGAGGGCGTCGAGAGCATTGGCCAAGTGCTGGCTGACTTTGGCCAGGCACAGAGGTCTGTGTCACAGTCCCAGAAGAATGTGGCATAGTCCCAGAGGGACATGGTCCACCCTGTGCTCCATGGCCTACTTCATCGAGACCCTGGTTGAGACGAGAGCGCGCCTCCTGGACTGGCACTGCCAGGTGATAGTGAAACCTCTGGAGCACACTCTGGTGAACGTAATGGGGCCTGTGCCGGTGACTCCTGCCAGGGAGGTGCTGGAACACCTCTGAAATCCTCCCACTTTACATTGACGGCTTGCAGAACAGGATAGCACTTCGTCAATCGAAGGTCAGTTGGGCCCATCCCCATCCAGGCCTTGCAGATGATGGCTGCCAAAGTAAAACCATGTCACAGGGTGAGATGCGCAGCAGGCCGCCTCCACATCTGGGGCGGGATTCTCCGAACCCCCGCCAAGTCGGAGAATCGCTGGGGGTGCGGCGTTAATCCCGCCCCCGCCGGCCTCCGAATTCTCCGGTACCGTTCGCGGGGACGGGAATTGCGCCGCGCCAGTCGGCGGCCCCCCCCGGCGATTCTCCGGCCCACGATGGGCCGAAGTCCAGCTGCTGTCATGCGAGTCTCGCCGGCGTGAATCAAATTATCTCTCTTCCCGGCGGACTGGCGGTGCAGGCGGGCTCCGGGGTCCTGGGGGGGCGCGGGGCGATCTGGCCTTGGGGGGGGTGCCCCCATGGTGGCCTGGCCCGCGATCGTGGCCCACCGATCCGTGGGCGGGCCTGTGCCGTGGGGGCACTCTTTTCCTTCCACCTTGGACATTGCCTCCGCGATGGCTGATGTGGAAGTGACCCCCCCCCGCGCATGTGCGGGGATGACGTCAGCAGCCGCCGACGCTCCCGCGCATGTGTGGCCTTCCGCCGACCGGCGAGGTCCCTTCGGCCCCGGCTGGCATGGCGCCAAAGGCCTTTCCCGCCAGCCGGCGGCGCGCCAACCATTCCGGCGCAGCGCTAGCCCCTCGGGGCGAGGACTTGGCCCCTAAAGGTGCGGATATCCACACCTTTGGGGCTGCCCGATGCCGGAGTGGTTCCCGCCACTCCATCCCGCCGGGACCCCCCGCCCCGCTGGGTAGGTGAGAATCCCGCCCCTGTTCACCGATGTTCCAAACTGCCTCGATCCTCTATCTGAAGGATATGAGGGATCGTTTCCACAGCACAGTATTGTGATTTTGGAAACTTTTCTTACCTCCTCTCTCTCCCTCAGCAGCCATGGCGCCTAGTCCAATGTTTAAATACCTGTAGTGAACCGCGCTCACGTCACCTCCGTCGAGCCGGGGCGGTGCATCGTGGAAGCCCGGAGAATACTGGGTCAAACCCGGTAATGATGTGTTAACGCATGAAAATCCTCGTTTCGCATGCCGACGCTGGGCATGGAGCGCTTGTCACCACCAGCGGGGCCCCGGAGGATTGGGGTCAGTTTGGCGCCTGAAACCACCTCAATTTTCAGCAGGCGCCCAATCGTGATCCATGTTTCCGTCGAGTTGAGGAAGACAATTCACCACCCTGTTTCTGGTGATTGAGCGATCTGCAATGAGGTGATGTGGATACAGCATCAAATGTAAGAGACTTGGGACAAAGAATCATAGAAGCCTATCCACAACACACTGTTAGAGAGCTGTGAAAGGTATTATCAGATAGCTGGCACACTTCCAGTGAAGTTTTGGTGGGAGACGGGTTGAGGGGGGGGGTGCAGTTAGGAGAAATTCTGAACTCATATCAACAATAAAGAACAGGTTAGCTAATTGGTTTAATGGACCGGCACAGTGGCACAGTGGTTAACACTGCTGCCTCACAGCTCCAGGGATCCAGATTCAATTCCAGCCTCTGGTGATCATGTAGAGTTTGTACATTCTCCCCATGTCGGCGTGGGTTTCCTCCGGGTGCTCCGGTTTCTACCCACAGACCAAATTTGTGCAGGTTAGGTGGGTTAGCCATGCTAAATTGCCCCTTAATGTCCAAAAGGTTAGGTTAGGTGGGGTTATTGAGTTGCGGGATAGGGTGGGGGACTGACCTTAGGTAGGGTACCCTTTCACAGGATCAGTGCAGACTCGATGGGCTGAATGGCCTCCTTCTGCGCTGTAGTGAGTCGATGAAAAAATGAATGAAAGATTATGGATGCAAGCTGGTGGAGAGATCTAGAACTTATAAATATTGAAGCCAAAAAGCCCACTTCCATTTTGTATTTTTGTGTCCAAGGCCCAAGCACCTTCAGCTGTTTCATCAAGGCTTTCCCTCCATCATTAGGTCAGAAGTGGGGATGTTCACTGATATTTGCACAATGTTCAACACAATTCGCGACACATCAGATATTGAAGCTGTCAATGTCCATATGCAGCAAAAACTGGACTGTATTCAGGCTTGGGCTGGTAAATGGTGAGTAATAATTGTGCCTCACAAGTGGCAGGCAATTACCATCTCCAACAAGAGAGAATTGAATCATCTCCCCATGAACTGGACCAGCCATTAAATTACTACGGCTTCAAGAGCAGGTGAGAGGCTGAGAATGCTGTGGAAAGTAACTCTCCTCCTAACTCCCCAAAGACTGCCCACCATCCTCAAAGCACAAGTGAGAAGTGTGAAGAAATATTCTTCACTTTCCTGGATGAGTGCAGCTCCAACAACACTCAAGAAGCTCGACACCACCCAGGACAAAGAAGCCCGCTTGATTGGCACACAATCCAGCACCTTCAGTATTTGTTCCCCCCATCCCCAACATACAGTGGAGCAGTGTACCATCTACAAGATGCACTGCAGCAACTCACCAATGCCCCTTCAATGGCACCTTTGAAACGCTCAACCTCTATCACAATGGCATCAGATGCATGAAACACGGCCACTACCTGCAAGTTCCTTTTCAAGCCACACACCGCTGTCCCTTCACTGTCACTGGGTCAAATTCCTGGAAGACCCGAACAGCAGTATGGGTGTACCTACACCAAGTGGATTGGTTCAAGAAGGCAGCTCACCACTACTTTCTCAAGGGCAATTAGGGATGGGCAATAAATGTTGATTTGGCCAGCGACAGCTGCATCCCATGAACAAATACTAAAAACCATGTACTTTCAAAGTTACATGCACCAAAAAAGGAAATGTCATAATTTTTTTACAATATTACCAGGTAAAGCTTTTGAAGTTGATGTATAAAATGATTAAGAACACAATATTAAAAAAATCAATATAAAATCAAAAATTAAAATTAAACACAATAAAGCTAGTCTCAGTAATGGTGACCATGACAGTGTATCATCCATTGTTGTGAACACCTATCTGGTTCACTATGGACAGCATGGTAGCACAGTGGTTAGCACTGTTGCTTCACAGCACTAGGGTCTCAGGTTTGATTCCCATCTTGGGTCACTGTCTGGGTGGAGTCTGCATGTTCTCCCTGTGTCTGCATGGGTTTCCTCCAGGTGCCCCGGTTTCCTCCAACAAGTCCCGAAAGATTTGCTGTCAGGTAACTTGGACATTCGGAATTCTCCCTCAGTGTACCCGAACAGGCGCCGGAATGTGTCGACTGGGGGATTTTCACAGTAACTTCATTGCAGTGTTAATGTAAGCCTTCTTGTGACAATAAAGATTATTATTGCAGGCGGACTTTCAAACGGTGGCGGACATGGAGATTCGAAGGTTGAGAGACCAACAAAAAATGCTCCTGGAAAAGCTGGAGGACCTGGAGAACAGGTCTCGCCGGCAGAATTTAAGAATCGTTGGCCTCCCGGAGAGGACCGAGGGGCTGGATGCTGCCGCGTATGTGGCAGATATGTTCCAGAAGCTGCTGGGGAAGGAGGTGTTCCCTTGCCCACCGGAGGTGGACAGGGCACATAGAACACAGGTGAGGCAGCCGCGCCGAGGGGGTCCCTCACGAGTGATGGTGGTCCGGTTCCGCAGGTTCCTGGATAAGGAGTGGGTTCTTCAATGGGCCAAGAGCACGCGGAGCTGCAACTGGGACAATGGCACCCTGCGCGTTTACCAAGACCTGAGCGCAGAGGTGGCCAGACGGAGGGCAGGCTACAGGCAAGTTAAAGAGATTTTATGTAAGAAGCAGGTGAAATTTGGGCAGCTCTATCCGGCGCGACTGTGGGTTACGCACGAGGGCCAGCACCATTATTTTGAGGAACCCGAGGAGGCGATGGACTTTGCAAAGAGGCAAGGGCTGGTCCCGAGCTGAGGACTCTTGGACTCGTGTTGGAACTTTTAATTCTTTCTCTCTTGTTTCTGAGAGATGCCTGCATGTTTTTTCATGCTTTTGTATCTTGGTTTTTATGTGTTTTTTTGTCTTTTTTCATTTCATGTCTCTTTTTTGCTTTTGTGTTTGAGTTTGGTTGGAAAAAGAGAATAGTTAGAATGGTTCGGATGTGGGAGGAAGTTTCTCTGGGAATTTTTGCGATCTCTTTCTGCGTTCAGATAAGAATGGTTGACAGTGTCTGCTATTGTGTTTTGTATGACTTAAATTGCACTATTGTTGAGGCTGTCTCTGTCTTGTTTAGAGTATTTGTTCAAGCAGGGCTGATTTGGGGAAGCGGTGTGGATGGGCCGGGGGGAGGGGAGCCAGGGAACAATAGGTGAGAGACTCGCTGGCACAGGAGTTGGAAGCCACCAGGCTAGCTGGGTGGGCTAGTCAATGGAAGTCAGGTGCTGGGGGGTGTTCATTTAGCTGGTTTATGTCAGGGGTTAGGTTATAGGGTGGTGTTGCTAAGGGGGGGCGGGGGGAGGGGGGGGGAATAGTTCTGCTGACCATGTTGGAAATTGGGCATGGTAGAAGTGAGGAGGTCAGGGGTGGATGTGGCCAGGAGGCGGGCCAGAGGATGCGCGACATATGACTTGGGGGCTGGCCAAAGAAAGGAGATGGCTGATCGGCAAAGGGGGGGGAGGGGCGATGTGCCCCCTCACCAGGCTGATCAACTGGAATGTTAGAGGGCTAAACGGGCCAGTCAACGGGCGCGTGTGTTCGCGCATTTACGGGTTTTGAAGGTGGACGTAGTCATGTTACAGGAGACTCATCTGAAAGTGGCTGACCAGGTCAGATTAAGGAAGGGCTTGATTAGTCAGGTCTTCCATTTGGGGCTCGACACTAAGACCAGGGGAGTTGCAATCTTGATCAACAAGCGAATCCAATTTGAGGTGGAGGGCACAGTTGCAGACGGGGGTGGCAGATTTGTCATTGTTGGGGTAAGTTCGAGGGGGTGACAGTAGTCCTCGTCAACGTATATGCCCCTAATTGGGATGACGTAGATTTTGTTAAGAGGTTGCTGGGGAAGATCCCTGACTTGGACTCACGCAAACTGATCATGGGTGGGGACTTTAACACAGTTCTTGATCCTGGCCTTACCCGGTCGTGTTCAAAAACGGGTCGGGTGCCAGTGATGGCAAAGGAACTGAGAGGGTTCATGAAGCAAATGGGGGGTGCTGACCCATGGAGATTTAGTCGGCCGTCGGCGAAGGAGTTTTCGTTCTATTCTCACGTCCACAAGATGTATTCCCGAATCGATTTCTTTATCATGAGCAGGAACTTGCTGACAGGGATGAGGGGTGCAGAATATTCGGCAATTATCATCTCGGACCATGCTCTGCACAGGGTTCTCTGCAGATTTGCAAAGATAGCTTTCAGCGCCCACAATGGAGGCTGGAATTGGGCTGCTGGCGGACGAGGCGGTGTGTGAGAGGCTGAGGAAATGAATGCAGAATTACCTGCAGGTAAATGATGCTGCAGAAGACTCAGCAGCGGTGCTCTGGGAGGCGCTGAAGGCAGTGGTGAGAGGGGAGCTGATTTCAATCCGAGCCCATAGGGACAGGACAGGGCAGAAACGGACCGACTGGTTAAGGAAATTTTACGGAACGACAGGAGCTATGCGGAGTCCCTGAGGCCAGAGTTACTTCGGAGATGACAGAGGCTGCAGACCGAGTTTGGGGTGTTGTCTACAGGGAAGGCCGTAGAGCAGCTTAGAAGGGCAAAGGGTGCAATTTTCAAGCATGGGGAGAAGGCCAGCAGAACGCTTGCATAACAACTAAGAAAGAGAGAAGCGGCTAGGGAAATAGGAAAGGTAGTCAACAGGGAGGGAAACATGGTGGGGCACCTGATCGGGCTGAACAAGGTGTTTAGGGACTTCTACAGCAAGCTGTACACCTCGGAACCCTCCACGGGACCGGAGGGGATGAGGCGCTTTTTGGACGGACTGACCTTCCCAAGAGTAGGTAGGGGGTTGGCAGAAGGGCTGGGGGCCCCGATCTGGGCCGAAGAAGTACTGGGGGGCCTGAAGGTCATGCAGTCGGGTAAAGCCCCGGGGCCGGACGGATACCCGGTGAAGTTTTATAAAAAGTTCTCCGAGAAAGTGGAGCCGGTGCTGGTCAGGGTGTTTAACGAGGCAAGAGACAGAGGGGTCTTACCCCCGATGATGTCGCAGGCCACTATCTCGCTTATACTGAAACGGGATAACGACCCGGAGGCGGGTGGGTCTTATAGGCTGATCTCTTTGATTAACACAGACGCTAAGTTACTGGCCAAGATCTTGGCGTCTAGAAGTGAGGAAAGTGTACCGGACTTGATTTCGGAGGACCAAACCGGGTTCGTAAAGGGCAGGCAACTGGTGGCCAATCTAAGGAGGCTGCTCAATGTGATTATGATGCGCCCGGAAAGCAGGGAGGCAGAGGTAGTGGTAGCAATGGATGCCAAAAAGGCTTTCGACCGGGTTGAGTGGGACTATTGATGGGAGGTGCTGGGACGTTTTGGTTTCGGGGTGGGATTCATTGACTTGGTTAGGCTGCTATATCAGGCCCCAGAGGCTAGTGTAAGGATGAACAGGATGACATCTGACTACTTCAGTCAGCACTGCGGGACTAGACAGGGATGCCCCCTCTCCCCTCTACTGTTTGCACTGGCTATGGAGCCGCTGGCAATTGCTCTGAGAGCTTCAAGGGACTGGAAAGGGCTGGTGCGGGGGGGAGTGGAACATAAAGTCTCGTTATACGCGTATGACCTGCTGTTATACGTGTCAGACCCAATGGCGAGGATGGACGGAATCATGGAAAACCTGAGGGAATTTGGTCGGTTCTCAGGATATAAATTGAACATGGCAAACAGCGAGATGTGGGTAGTGCAGGCGAGAGGTCAGGAGAGTAGGCTGAAGGGGCTGCCGTTCAGGCTGGTAGGAGAAAGCTTCAGATATTTAGGGATACAAGTAGCGCGAGACTGGGGTAAGTTGCATAAGCTAAACTTGTCCCGGTTGGTGGAGCAAGTGAGGGACGAGTTCTGGAGATGGGAAGCGCTCCCCCTGTCATTGGTGGGGAGAGTGCAGACGGAGAAGATGTCGATTCTCCCGAGATTCTTGTTCATATTTCAGTGTCTCCCCATTTTCATTCCGCGGTCCTTCTTTAAGAGGCTAGATAAAATTATCCTGGGATTTGTTTGGACGGGAAAGTCCCCACGGGTGAGGAAGGCGATGCTCGAGAGGAACCGAGGGGATGGGGGGCTGGCATTGCCGAACTTTAGCAACTACTACTGGGCAGCTAACATAGTCATGCTAAGGAAATGGATGGTGGGTACGGGGTCGGTTTGGGAGCGGATGGAGGCTGCTTCGTGCAGGGGCACCAGTTTGGCAGCCTTGGTTACGGCGCCTCTGCCGCTCCCGCCGGCACGATACTCAACCAGCCATATAGTGGTGGCGGCTCTACGGATCTGGGGCCAGTGGAGGAGGCATATAGGGGAAGTGAAAGCATCGGTTTGGCCCCCAATCTGCGGTAACCACCGATTTGCCCCGGGGAATATGGACGGTGGGTTCCAATTATGGCGGAGGGCGGGGATTGCCAGGATGGGCAATCTGTTCCTGGAAGGGAACTTCCCGAGCATGAGGGTGTTGGAGGAGAAGTTCGGCCTGGCGAGAGGGAATGATTTCAGTTACTTGCAGGTGCGGGATTTCGTACGCAGATTGGTACCATCCTTCCCACGCCTCCCACCAAGGGGGATCCAGGACAGGGTAGTTTCCAGAGAAGAGGTGGGAGAGGGGAGAGTCTCCAACATTTATAAAGAACTAATGGGAGCAGAGGAGGCACAGACCGAAGAACTGAATCTTAAGTGGGGGGAGGAGCTCGGGGGGGAGATAGAGGATGGCATATGGGCAGACGCTTTGAGTAGAGTAAACACGACCGCAACATGTGCCAGGCTCAGTCTGATCCAGTTCAAGGTCGTACATCGGGCCCACATGATGGTGGCCCGGACGAGCAAATTCTTTGGGCTGGAGGACAAATATGCTAGATGTGCCAGAGGACCAGCGAACCATGTACACATGTTCTGGGCGTTATGTTATTCTCTTAGTCTGAATAAAGATTGTAGACTTCCAGTTAACACAAATACTTTATTCAGTAGGTTTGTTCTATTTCCAGAGCTTAACTAGATATAATACAGTCAAGAGGTATGACCAGTGAAGATAAGGTAAGCTGCCTATGCTGAGCTGTCTCTGTCTGCTGCTACTCACTAGCCCTGTGCTTCTGAAAGAGGCGGATCCTGCCTTGGGCTGGACCCTTTATACCCGTCTCTGATGCCCTCTAGTGGTGCTGTGGATGTTACATCTGTCTGCAGTCTCTGGTGTATGTGCAGATGTATGTACAGATGTGCAGATCACTACAGGCGTGTCCTAAACTAAGGGGGTACTGGCAGGGATTCGCGGACATCATGTCCCGGGTATTGAAAACTAGGGTAGCAATGAGTCCTGAGGTGGCAATTTTGGGGGTTTCGGAGGACCCGGGACTCCAAGAGGAGAAAGAGGCCGGCGCCTTGGCCTTTGCTTCCCTGGTAGCCCGGCGACGAATACTGTTGGCATGGAGGGACTCAAAGTCCCCGAAGTCTGAAGTATGGCTTTCGGACATGGCGAGCTTTCTCGGGCTGGAGAAAATTAAGTTCGCCTTGAGAGGATCGCTGTTAGGGATCGCACGGAGGTGGCAGCCATTTGTTGACTTCTTCGCGGAGAATTAATTGTCAGCAGGGGAGGGGGGAGGGAGGGGGGGGGGGTTAGGGTAGCGTAGAGTAGAGGGTTGCTCAGGCAGGTTCTTCTGAGAGGGGAACCGATGCTTGCATTATGTCTTATTTGCTTTTTGAACACTACGGTATAATGTTGCTGTTTTATATGCCAAAAATACCTCAATAAAATTGTTTATTAAAAAAAAATAAAGATTATTATTATAATGTTCTTCAGGGAAGGAAATTTGCCATCATTACCCGATCTGGCCTACATGGAACTCCAGACCGACAACACTGATTTCAACTTCCCTCTGAAATCCGCTCAGTTCATGAGCAATAAGGTACAGGCAGAAAACTAGTGACATCCACATTCCATGACAGAATCAAAGAAAAATGGATGTTCTTCTGGGAAGTGGAAGGGTTCAGGAAACAACAAGTCTTGTTGGCTGCTATGTAGAACAATCTGTTTAAATACCTGCTTGCTTCAGATTCCTCTGGCAAAACCATGAACATGTGGTACAATTTCACTCGAAACACAGAACAAAAGAAGTCTTCACTGATTCTGTTATAATGTTGTTACATATAAAACCAGAAGAAACCTTTTTTCACCATTGAAAAGGAAGGAGATCTATGATCTCAGACAAAGGAATGGGTTTATGGTGATGATAAAGGTTTATGGCCTTGCCTTGTTCCTAAAAATTCTTGTTACAGATCAACCTCCTGAAATAGAATAAGACTGGTTTAAAATAATTTTTTCCATTTGTATTTAAAATCCTTTTTCACTAATTATCTTCTCCCTCCATTGTATAACGTTGATGAAGATGTCAAGACGCTTGACAGATTATGCTTCACTGAAGCTTGTAAATCAAAGGGCTGTCTTGGAAAGCTCGTTGGTAAAGATAGAGAACCAGAAAAAATTCCCAAATCTGTGATCCCTATGGTTACATTAAGATTGTGCATCTTGAGAACCTCCATGGTTAACATTGTCTGTTTCTCAAAGCCAGGGGAAGGTGTTGTTTGTATGTATCAGTGGGAGGAACACCCTGCCCTAGGGATGTATCATAGACACCTGTCTGTCTCTGGACACAGTGAGGAGAAATTGAAAATGAAGGGCAAAAACCAGCAGAGGGATTGCAATGCATGATTAACTTGTGCCCTTCCGTTGCCATGCTGGCAACTCTCAAACTTAGTGCTGCCTGCTAACTAAATCATAATAGCATGCAGTCTGGCACTAAGAGCATTGCTGAGTGAGTGCACATCTCCACAGGGGACCCAGCTTCGTGCAAGGCTCAGACCACTCGAATCAATTAAAGCCGGCATTTCTTAAAGGGAAGGTGTATTCTGGCAGCAGCAGGTGCTGGAACTGGCTGGCAAAGATCCTGTAACTTCTGTACAATGTTCTGAAGTATGGAGATCATACGCTGCACATGCACATCGGGAATATGCAGAAGTCTTGACTCATGGACATGCACGTTGAAAGCATGCCAAGTTCGAACTTTCGCTCTTGTGTTTTTCAACTCCTTTGCTGCAAGCAGTGCGCTGAAGCAGCTGAATATGAAATCACGGGGCAGCGCTAACTTGGCCTGCTTGTCCCCATATTAGGCAAGTATATACATTGTTTATTGGTACATTTTTTTCGCATCCAGAATCATTGAGCAAAGGCAGCAGACATAGGGGAGCATTTTTTCCGTGGGTTACTCTTTTATAATAATCTTTATAAATATGTTTCAAATACACATAAAATGAAAGAAAGATATATATTTTTAACACTTTGATTTGTCATGAGGATATTAATTTCCATTAAAGGAACTATAATGGATAGAATATTTTGGAATGCATGTATTCTTTGATAATCACTCGCTAACGAGTACGATTGTCCACCTACTGGGCATGGGTTCTGTGGGTCCTTACGTGGCAGATGAGCCTGATACCAGAGCTACATCTTCGATTGCACATTTCCAGAAGGTGGGATTGATCCTTGGGGTCTAGATTGCGGGTAATACATTCTCAGGCTCCTTTTCTGGGTCTCCTATTGCTATTGAGTGCCCTTGAAGAATTGAAACCTGTGATCATGATGTTTCTCCAAGTAGGTCTCTTCTGAGCAAGGGTCTCCCAGGTGTTGATGCCTATGTTGAATTTCTTGAGGTAAGCCTTCCGTTGCCATGTAGGCAGCGTGTCTTTGAAGCGATTCCTTTGTCCTCCTCTTTTTTGGGAGACTTCCTTGATCTGGGTGAAGAAGATTTGCTTTGGCAGTCAGGACTCCGATATCCTAAGTCCATGGCCGGCCCAGCGGAATTGGTTTCGGATGATCATGGCCTCAATGCTGGTGCTCTTGGCTCCTTCAAGGACACTGATGTTAGTACACCTGTCCTCCCTGCTGATGCGGAGCTAAAGTACATTTGGATTTTGCAATGTATTTGAAGCTGTGTTGTTTAAGAGTCTCCCTGATGTAATGTTGATCCTTACAAGACTCAGTGATTACTTCAAATGCTTTAGCAAAGTTTAATGCCTTAGTTAACGTATGCAAGCCTTCTGTAAGCTAATGTGGACTATTTCACTGACTGGTATTGCAGAATCCAGTGCAGCTTCAAAATCTGTAGTCAGGCTACATCTCCTGGTGAGGAAGTGAATCAATTACCCACCCCTGAGAGTGCACAGGTAAAGGACATCATATGAAATTATGTCAGAGGGGATGTGTGCCAGGAGACTGTGCTTCAGCAAGGAAGCAATGGGACGACACCTTTGTGAAATGTTGAAGGAAGACCTGAAGCCAAACTTTAACTGCCGCACTGCCTTAACAGTGAAGATGAAACTTACGACAGGTGTAGTGTGTTGTGCTTTGCACAACTTTGCCCTTCAGCATGGACCGAGCATTAACTCAGAAGATGACTTGCCACCAGAAATGGAGGAGCTGGAGGAGAGCAATATGGAGCCTGATGCAGACATACCTCTTGGTGCAGGTGAGGAAGCCCAGGCTTCAGGTGATGCAAGGGCAGTTCTAGATCGCTTAACAGTTGCTGCTTTTAGACATTGAACCCTCCTCCTTCCCCATCCACTCCCTTCCACTCCACTTTTTTCCCTCCCCTCCTGTCTAAACAGAAAGACAACTGAACCGTTGTGTTCAAGTAAAACAACAAACACTTACTGGAAAACAAAAAGCAGGAAGCTGTAACCATTGTAAATAACGTAAGACGACTGATGTGAATAACAGGAGCCGACTGATGTGTATATATTTCTCTTTTTCTTTTGTCTTCAAATGTATGTCCACGCTTATCCTTATTCTGCATATTACAAAAACATAAATAAAATATTTTTTTTCAAGTAAAACAATAACCCAATAAAAAACATTTATTAAAAAAAGTAAAACAATATATTTCATTGATCAGTGTGTTAAAGTGAAACAATATATTTTATTGTAAGAAATTTGGAAAAATTGAGGCAGTTATTAAACAAAATGTCATATAGTAGCTGCTAATGTTAAACATTAAGTTAAATGTTAACATGGTGTAAAAATTTTATATTTCTAACATTTTTATCAATAAATGTTTTTCACTAAACTTAACAAATTTCTACAAATGCCTAATTGAAACATCAAAACACAATGGGCTCAATTCAGCGAACTTGAAACAAAGTCCAGTTTCGGGCAGGTTTGGCGGGATGTTTCTTGGTGGCTGCAGCCGAGGCCACAATTTAGTCACTATTTCCTCGCGGGTGGGGTGCTATTTTAACCGGCAGCCCCAAACTCTGCAATCTCTCCCTTTCAGGCTCACACCATGCTTTCTGGATCCCCTCTCAACCTCTCACCCCCCTCTAATGGGCCAGGCCCTTCAAAGGCCCAACCTGGTAGTGCCAACCAGGCACCAGGACACCTTGGCAGTGCCAGCCTGGAACAATGACAGTGCCCTTAGCACCTTGGCAGTGACAGGGTGGCATTGCCAGGGTGCCCACGTGACACTGCTAAGGTGCCAGGCAAGCAGTGCCAAGGTAACCAGATGCCAAGGGGAGTGCCAGGGTACTACTCTTCCCTGTCCCCGGCCACCTGGGGTCTCTAATGACCCGCAAGAACTCCCCTAGATGCCATCACGACTGGTCCACGTTTGTGGAAACCAGTGCTAAATGTCACCCGGTTGCGGTCTCACAGGCTGTCGGATGAAGGATGCATCCAGTTATTTAAATGAGCCTAATGACTCTTTAAAATATGCTGATCTGGATCACGGATGTAAGGCGTGATCCAGATTGCACCGGGTAGAGTGAGACAGGTGACTCGCAGAGCCTGATTTGGGGCCTTGCACGATTCACCCATTGCGCCCAGCTCTGGACTGAATCTCACCCAACTTTTAATGAAGAGATTATTATAAATTAATAAGATAATAGAAGTAAACAAGTCAGAAAAATAATCACGATAAACACAAATCAAAAAAGATCAGGGTCTGGATTCACCGATTATGAGGCTATGTCCAGAGCAGGAGTCTAGTCTTACGGCCAAAAAGTCGACGCCCCCACACCGTGCTCCACCTGGTGGGGGGCTAGCAGCCATGCCACGTAAAGCTCCCGCCTTAGCTGCAGATACGGATGGAGAATTGCCGGGTCCGTGGCCGCGCACGCGCACGGTAGCGACCTGCGGCGGTCGAGCCGTACAACATGGCGCCAACCACGCACGGATGCGGCCTGCAAAATAGTGCCCCTCTGTAACTCCCTTACCACCCCTGGACCACCCTCCACCAGTCCTTCTAGCCGCCGCCAAAGCCACCCTCAACCAGCGGAACAGCTCCCTCCACCACAACTGGCGGCGCTGGACACACTCCGCAGCAGCCACGCGAGGTTGACGAAACCTCAGAACACAAGTGATCCACGTCGTTGGGAAGTCGGCCCATCGGGGGCAGAGCATCGGGAGAGGGCACCCCAACGGCGTGCAACGTACTCATCGATGCCGTCATTTTAGAGGGGACGGAGCATCCGAAAAACAGCGCCAACCTGACTTCAGCGTCAAAATGGATTCTCCGGCCAGTCACCGATTGCAGTGTCAGCAATCGGAGAATCCAGCCCCATATCCTACAAGGACAGTGAAAACTAAAAGCAAACAGCCCAGGGGAGTGGGGAGGGAGGCACTTTTTCAATCTTATGACCAGGTCAGAACTATCTTGCAACAGCATTTTATGGCCCCTTCTGCAGGTCTATTAGGAGAAGGTATTATTTACATTTTGTCCTACTTCAAGGATCTCCATTTTTAGTGGCTTCTCTTCTTCCCAACTAAACTTTCAATTGCCATCTTCCAAATTAAAACATGCAAACACTTTTAAGCATGTCACACATAAAGTTATATCATGCAGATTTAAATAGTAGTTTCACAGATTTAAAACAAATAACAAAACCTATGTTCACTTCTAAATATTAAATCATCTTCAGTCAAAGTAAAATTACTTTAAAAGAACTAATAACAATAGCATTGCCTCTTTAAAAGAAAGAACAAAACAAATCCAGAAAAACCTTCAACATACCTTCAAAACAGCTGTGAAGCCTGTTGCTTGGTGTCTTCAATGCAAACCTGCAGTTTAAATCCCTGCCCTTATCAGCATTCCCTTAGTTTCTCCATCACAAGGGGCACGGCTACATTAAAACTGCGCCACACTGGAGCCTGCGCAAAGTGTCTCGACACAAGCCCGAGGCTGATGCTGGAGTTTGAAAGTTTGTTTCGATTTTTGAGCGCAGTAAATGGGCACTTTTCCACCTAAGTATCGACGGGCAATTACTTCCCGCTGATACACAGAAGCTGTGAGCCATAATGCAAGGGAAGAAACATGCAAATGGCATAATAGGCCAGAGAGCATCTTCCAAATTTTCTGACATTTCATGCCAGGCCTTGGTGAAGGAAGTAGACAGGTGGAGTGAGATTCTCCATCCGTATAAGACCAGAAGGCCTCCAGACAGAAACTGTCAACATAAGCTGTTCTGCAGTTTAACAATGCTTCAAAAATGAACCATTAGCTGATGTGTTGGGTGCTCTGGATACGTGGAACACATACAGGCTACCAACACTTAAAATAGTGCAACACTATTTTATTAAGTCAGAAACTGTTGAACATACTTTCACTGTGGGTATACACGATATTAGATTGAACTAAAGACCTATGCCTTGTCCTAACCAGTCTATGCACATGGTGAAGATCTGTGCTGCAAGCTGCAGGCTGCAGCTCGAATGAGTGGGAACTCTGATGCCCCCTGGCTTTATAATGCGTGTGCTCTAACTGGTGATTGGCTGCGGTGTTGTGTGTGTTGATTGGTCCCGCTGTGTGTCCATCAGTGTGTGTGTCTGCACCATGATATACTGGTGTATATTATGACATCCCCCCTTTTATAAAAGAATCTATATGTGTGGCAATAAATACTGTATGGTGAGAATGTTCCTAACTATGTGTGGGATGCGAAGACATATTTACAGGACTACGTACATGGGAACTAAGCTATTTACATGGGAAGGTGCCTGGTGCAGAGAAGCAGTATGCAACAAGAATAACGAGATGAACACTATGTACAAACCAGGGAAACAATCAAACAAAGCAACAAAACAATTCAGAAAGTCTATAAGTCCGCAAAGTTCATAAATTAAGTTTCTGAGGTGGGCGACAAATTCTGGTTGACCGCCTCAAGGGTGGGTCGAGAGCCGCCGGTACAGGAGCGGGCTGGACTGCGTCAGAGTCAGGGGGATGCAGAGTGGCAGGGAGCTCTGCATAGTCCGTGGCAGGGTCAGCAGGAGGGCGAGGCGACAGTGGAGGATCACGTAGCGAGCGTGGAACAAGACGATGGGCGCATCGATTGCGGCGCAGAATGGAGCCATCCGGTAGATGAACCAGGAACGAGCGAGGGGCCACCTGCCGAAGGACAACAGCGGTTGCAGACCAGCCACCATCCGGAAGATGGATGCGGAAGTTGTCATCTGGAGCCAGAGCAGGGAGATCAGCTGCACGGGAATCATGAGCCGCCTTGTGCTGTGCACGATACAGCTGCATCCGGCGAAGGACCGGAACGTGGTCGAGGTCTGGGACATGAATGGACGGCACCGTCGTCCTCAGGGTACGACCCAGAGTTGGCGACAGGCCAGTGGGCAGTGGGGCGGAGCGATAGGCCAGCAAGGCGAGGTAGAAATCGGACCCAGCATCGGCAGCCTTGCAGAGGAGCCGTTTGACGATATGTACTCCCTTCTCCGCTTTGCCGTTGGATTGTGGGTACAGGTGGACTGGATGTCACATGGGCAAAATTGTACCGCCTGGCAAAGTTGGACCATTCCTGGCTGGCGAAGCAGGGGCCATTGTCTGACATAACCGTGAGCGGGATGCCGTGTCGAGCAAAGGTTTCTTTACAGGCACGAATGACTGCAGACGAGGTGATGTCGTGCAACCGTACCACCTCCGGGTAATTCGAAAAGTAGTCCACGATCAGGACATAGTCTCTACCCAGCAGGTGGAACAGGTTGATGCCGACCTTGGACCAAAGGGACGTGACCAACTCATGGGGCTGTAGGATCTCATGTGGTTGGGCTGGCTGGAAGCGCTGACAAGTGGGGCAGTTGAGCACTGTGTTGGCTATGTCCTCATTAATGCCGGGCCAGTACACTGCCTCTCGGGCCCATCGGTGGCACTTTTCCACGCCAAGGTGGCCCTCGTGTAGTTGTTCCAAGGCGAGCTGGCGCATGCTATGCGGGATGGCAATGCGGTCCAGTTTTAGAAGAACCCCGTCTACTACCGCCAGATCATCTCTGACATTATAGAACTGAGGGCATTGGCCCTTGAGCCACCCATCTGTTAGGTGGCGCATGATACGCTGCAGCAAAGGGTCAGCCACCGTCTTGCGGCGAATTTGGACGAGGCGTTCATCCGTGGCAGCTAGATTGGAGGCCGCAAATGCCACATGGGCGTCAACCTGGCAGACAAATCCCGCTGGGTCACATGGAGTGTCAACTGCCCTGGAGAGAGCGTCAGCAATGATGAGGTCTTTGCCTGGGGTGTATACCAGCTGGAAGTCATACCGCCGGAGGTTGAGAAGAACACGCTGGAAGCGAGGCGTCGTATCGTTCAAGTCTTTCTGTATTATATTGACCAGCAGGCGATGGTCGGTCTTGACGGTGAATTGAGGAGGTCTGTAGACATAATCGTGAAACTTAACCACACCAATCAGAAGGCCCAGGCACTCCTTTTCTACCTGCACGTAGCGCTGCTCCTTGGGGGTCATGACATGTAACGCATAAGCAACGGGGGACCAGGCCTCATCACATTGAAGGAGCACTGCCCCAATGCCGGATAGACTGGCATCGGTCAAAGTTTTGGTCTCCTTTGCTGGATCAAAGAAGGCTAAGACCGGGGCCGTGGTCAGTTTTGTTTTGAGTTCCCTCCATTCGCACTCTTGGGCAGGGAGACATTGGAAGTCTGTCGTCTTCCTGACCAGGTTCCTGAGAGCCGTGGTATGAGAGGCGAGGTTAGGGATAAATTTCCCTAAAAAATTGACCATGTCCAGAAATCGGAGGACCGCCTTCTTGTCCTCTGGTGTTTTCATAGCTGTGATAGCAGCTACCTTGTCCGCATCCGGCTGCACACCCAATTGGGAGATGTGGTCCCCGAGGAACTTGAGCTCCGTCTGACCAAAAGAGCATTTGGCCCTGTTGAGGCGGAGGCCATGCTCACGTATACGTTTGAATACGCGCTGGAGGTGACTAACATGCTCCTGCGGGGTGGTGGACCAAATGATTATGTCGTCGTCATAGACGCGAACACCTTCAATGCCTTCCATCATTTGTTCCATAATCCTATGGAACACTTCTGAAGCAGATATGATCCCAAACGGCATCCTGTTGTAACAATATCTGCCAAAGGGGGTGTTAAATGTGCAAAGTTTCCTGCTGGATTTGTCGAGCTGGATTTGCCAGAATCCTTTTGAGGCGTCGAGTTTGGTGAAGAGCTTGGCGCGAGCCATATCACATGTGAGCTCTTCACGCTTGGGAATTGGATAATGCTCCCTCATGATATTGTGATTTAGATCCTTGGGATCAATGCAAATTCTCAATTCGCCGGAAGGCTTTTTTACACATACCATGGAACTGACCTAGTCGGTCGGTTCCGTGACTTTGGAAATCACTCCTTGGTTCTGGAGGTCCTGCAGCTACTGCTTGAGGTGGTCTTTAAGGGATGCTGGCTAGTTGCGAGATGCGTGCACCACAGGCGTGGCATTCTGTTTTAATAAGATCTTGTAGGTGTATGGGAGCGTGCCCATGCCCTCGAAGACGTCGTGGTGCTGGTTGATAATGGCGTCGAGCTGCGCCCTGAAGTCGGAGTCCTGAAAGGCAGACGCGTCGGCAGGAGAGAGAGAGTGAACTCTCTGAACGAGGTTCAACAACTTGCATGCCTGCGCGCCAAGCAGGGAGGCTTTCGAGGAACCCATGATTTCAAAGGGAAGGATGGCTTTGCGTGACCTGTGCATCACTTCAAGTTGGCACGAGCCACTGGCAGAAATGGCATTGCCATTGCAATCTAATAGCTGGCAGGCTGATGGAAGGATGGCTGGTTTGGCACGAAGGCTTTGGAGGTCAGACCGCAATGAGATTGGCGGAGTCACCAGTATCCACGCGGAATCGTATTTGGGACCGGTTGACCGTCAGGGTGGCACACCACTCATCGTCTGGGTCGATGCTGTATACTGATAGAGGCTGGTTTCTTTGCTTCGGGGACACCCTGTTTTTTGTAACGACACCAACTCGAAAAGGCGTCTTCGGGTCCTCGGTGCCAATGTTGGGTAGTAGGTCCGCATCGGCCTCTGTGCCCGTGGGTTGAATGGCCTGGACATTCCTGCGAGGCTGGCTGAAGCGATATGAGTTGGCAGGCTGAGCTGCTCTGCATAAAGCAGCATAGTGGCCAAGTTTGCCACATCTCAGGCATTGTCGGGATTTGGCAGGGCATTGCCACTTTAAATGGGCGAAGCCACAGTTGCCACATGTAGTAGTGTCAGTACATTCACTGTGCCACCGCGCATACGTGGTGCGGTCGTACGTGGTGCGCGCCTGCGCATTACGTTTGTCAACGTCGCCGTCCCCTCGTTCGGTGCGCACAAGCGCGGGAGTCCGCGCAAAGCATGCAAAATGGCCACCCTCATCCAGGCTGAGGCCCTGGAGTTGCTCGATTGCTTGGACCCGTTCCACCTCGTGGGGACCTTGCCGCGCCGTATCAGCCGCTTGGATGTGGGAATACCGACTAGTGCCGTTTTCGGGTAGCACGCAGGTCTTGATAGCGGTCACTAGGCTGAGCTGCTTTACCTTGAGGAGCTGCTGGCGTTGGGGGTCCGATTGAAGACCGAAAACGATCTGATCGCGTATCATGGAGACGGAGGTGGGCCCGTAGCTACAGGACTGCGCAAGGATGCGGAGGTGGGTGAGAAAGGACTGGAAAGGTTCATCCTTACCCTGCAAACGCTGTTGGAATACATAGCGCTCAAAACTTTCATTGGTGCAGTGAGTGTCAAACTTGAGGAGGACCATCTTGAACTTTATTTTATCTTCACCATCCTCAAAGGTGAGAGAATTGAAAATGTGGATGGCATGTTCCCCGGCCGCGGATAGGAAGAGAGCGATCTTCCTGGTATCCGAGGCATCCTCCCGGTCTGTGGCTTCAAGGTAGAGCTGGAAGCGTTGTTTGAATATCTTCCAGTTGGCCCCTCGGTTACCGGTGATGCGGAGCAGCGGCGGCAGGCAGACGCTGTCCATTTTGCAGGATGACGGTATGCTGGCGGAAGGCAGATCACTTGCAGGTAGGTCTAAGAAGTTCTAATATCCCTCAACTCCTGGTACCATGATGTGTTGGGTGCTCTGGATCCGTGGAACACAAACAGGCCACCAACACTTAAAATAGTGCAACACTATTTTATTAAGTCAGAAACTGTTGAACATACTTTCACTGTGGGTTAACACAAAATTAGATTGAACTAAAGACCTATGCCTCGTCCTAACCAGTCAATGCACTCAGCACATGGTGAAGATCTGTGCTGCAGGCTGTAAGCTCTGTCCTACTAGGTGGCTGCAGCTTGAATGAGCGGGAACTCTGATGCCCCCTGTCTTTATAGTGCGTGTGCTCTAACTGGTGATTGGCTGCGGTGTTGTGTGTGTAGATTGGTCCCGCTGTGTGTCCATCAGTGTGTGTGTATCTGCACCATGATATACTGGTGTATATTATGACATTAGCCTCACCCGCTGCTCCATCATCCCATCCCCCACAAATCAACTTTCTTGTTTTAAGCATAAGTGATATCACGTTCATAGCCTCACCTCACTGAATTGGTGGACAAATCCATGAGAGCCCTTGCGGACCCGACATTGGTGGAGCATCCATCTGATGGTCCTGTTTCAGCTTGCTTTTCAGCCAGCCAATGTCTTAGACCCTTTGACAAAGGGTCATCTGGACTCGAAAAGTTAACTCTTTTCTCTCCCTCCGGATGCTGCCAGACCTGCTGAGATTTTCCAGCATTTTCTCTTTGGTCTTAGCACTGCAGTTGGAAGTTTAAATTGATGCCATTCAATCTCAACTTGCTTTTCTGCTGGATCAGCTTGCTGCTCTCATTGCTGCAGATACCAGAGTTCAAAGGGCCTTTCAGGCTCTTGCTGCAGTCCAACAAACTGTCCTGCATCAAATTACTGAGATTGTTATGATGCTGACCTGTGTTGCGTTTGAGTACCTCTTTGGAGCACGTAGTTGATATCTTCTGACAGGATGACAGCATTCATAATCCCACCACTACCCTTGTTTATGCTTCTCAGCCAGACAAGATGGCTGCCACGCATGTCAAGGTGATGCAGTCTTAAGTCAGGTCATCCACAGTTAGTACTACTCATGGTTGTCCTTAAAGACAATTCACAACCCCCTCTCCCCCCTCCCGCTCACTGAGAATCAGAAGCCTTCCACAATTCATGCAGCAGGGTTGGTACCGTGCAGAAGAACAAGTCTAGGCAAAAGCACATGCAACACAGGCACCAATGGTATGCAGAAGATAGGGAGGCAGTGGCATATGGTATTGCTAGTAATCCAGAGACCCAGGGTATTGCTCTGGAGATCCGTGTTCGAATCCCACAAAGGTAGATGGGGAAATTTGAATTCAATAAAGAGCTGGAATTAAAAGTCTAATGATGACTACGAAACCATTGTCGATTGTTGTAAAATCTCATCTAGTTCACAAATGTCCTTTAGGGAAGGAAATATGTCATCCTTGTCTGGTCTAGACTACATGTAACTCCAGATCCACAGTAATGTGATTAACTCATAAATGCCCTCCGAAATGACCTGGCACTCAGTTCAAGGGCAATTATGGATGGGCAATAAATGCTAGCCCAGCCAGTTATGCCCACGTCCTCTGAACAAATAATAAAAATGATTGGTCGACTTTTGTCTGGAACAGTAAATTATTTTTGCATGGCACGGTGGAACTGTGGTGAGCATTATGGCTTCACATTACCAGAGACCCCGGTTTGATTGCACCCTCAGGTGACTGTCTTCGTGGAGTTTGCACATTATCCTCATGTTTGTGTGGGTTTAATTTTTTAATAATCTTTATTATTGTCACAAGTAGGCTGACATTAACACTGCAATGAAGTTACTGTTAAAATCCCCGATTTGCAATATTCCGGCGCCTGTTTGGGTACACTGAGGGAGAATTCAGAATATCCAATCCACCTAACAAGCACGGGCGGGATTCTCCAGTCGCCGATGCCAAAACGCGTTCAGCGATCGGCTGGAGAATCCCCGTTTGTGCCGAAATCGGAGGCAGCGCCACCGTTGAGATGCTCCGTCCCCTCAAAAACGGTGCACTCGTGGAGTACACCTCACGCCATATGGACGACCTCAGGACGTCACCTGAGGCCCACCCCCATGCTCCACCCCTGATAGGCCGAGCTCCCGAAGGCGTGTAACACTTATCCTTTTTTTCCCGTGAACCCGGCGTGGCGACTGCTGACTGAGTCCAGTGCCCCCAAGTCAGGGGGGGAGCCGTTCCTTGGGCAGTGGTGGCTTTGGCAGGGGCTGAGGGCACTGGTTGGGGATGGTCCGGGGGTGGTGAGGAGGGTTACTGGGGGACAGTATGTGGCATGCCGGGTCCGCGTGTGCCAGTGCCATGTTGTACGGCGCTGCCGCTGCAGGCCACCGTCATGTGCATGCACAGCCATGGACCCTGGAATTCTCCAGCCGTATCCGCAGGTAAAGCTGGGGGCTTTACGCTGCGTAGTTGCTAGCCCCCCACCAGACGGAGGATCGGTGCAGCTTTTGCGCCATTCTTTCCAGCATAAAACGCTACTGTTCCCACGCCAGCGTCAACACATAGCCTTCAAATTGGAGAATCCAGCCCCACATCTTTCGGGACTTTTGGGAGGGAACCGGAGCACCCGGAGGAAACCCACGCAGACACGGGGAGAATGTGCAGACTCCACACAGGCAGTGACCCAAGCCGGGAATTGAACACAGGCCCCTGGCACTGTGAAGCAACAGTGTGGTACCATGCCACCCACAGGTATTCTGGTTACCTCCTACAGTCCAAAGATGTGCACATTAGGTGGATTGGCCATGCTAATTTGCCCATATGTGTCCAAACGTTACGTGGGGTTACGGGGACAGGGCTGGGGATTGGAATGCCTGGGTAGGTTGCTCTTTCAGAGGGTCGGTGCAGAATCGATGGACCAAATGGCCTCCTTCTGCACTGTACAGATTTGATGATTTGTTCACTAAAAATGATTTGGAATGGTTGTTCTGTGGCAAATGTTATTATAGTATTCTCATGCCCAGTGACGGCATCTCCTATTCATAATCGGATGCACTATATAACTTTTTATTTGACAATTGACACAAGCAAGATAGTTAAGGTGGCTGCCAAGGGTCAGGTGGTTTTTGCAAATTCTTCACAGTCAAAGGACTAATACACGTCTGAAAATGCCTCCATATGCTTTAGGAGAGGAGGAAGTGAGAAAGAGAAAGAAACTTGGAAAAATAGGCTTTCAAATCCAGCTTCATATAATTTGCGGTATGTGAAAAATCGGAATGGTAGAATTTCCTGACAGATTGGATAGTTGTAGATGAAGAGTGTGGGTAAGCATGTAACTCGGTCAAAATCAACAGAAGGAATCTTTGTCGGAAAAACTAAGATGAAGTCACTGGTTCTATTTCTGGACATGCCAGATGTTTTGTGCATTTCATCTGGCTTTCATGCAGCATATATTTGCCGTGACTGGGAGGTGATTGAATTCACTGCATTTCAGCACATAAATGATTTAGTTATGTGATGGAAAGCATCAAAGATTGATGTGGCACAATTAGAATCAAGCCCTAGAACTATTAAGAACAAACTTTAAGTTTACAGTGAAATGTAGCATAAAGTTAATTAACATTAGCATAATTAATGTTGGCACTGCCAGGTTTATGAGGCAATAAACAGCCAACATGCACTGAATTATTCATCATGTTTTTAATAGCTGGAGAGTAATTTTCACTGAACAAACTTGGCGGTTTTGATAGACGTTCTCAATGCTGTATTATTTTATTTTGTGGCTTCCAAAGGGTTCATTGGTGCACTTCAGAAACTATAAGTAAGCTCATATTTATTTTATTGTTCTGATTAATTGTTTGCTTTTTCAGCACGAAATGTTTTAACTTTCTTCATAAACCATTAATTTAATAACTTTCTTCATGAACCATTAATTTACGTTCACCTTTCCAATGGCGAACCATTAAAATGGTCTACGTGATGGATTTCACTCAGCAGCATTCTGCTGCCATCACACACCATTTCAGAGGGTAATAATGTTTGCAGATTATCATAGGTTCTTTGCAATAGCTGTGATGTCAGTAATCCAAAATGACACATGGAGATGGATTCGCCATTGGGCAGAGAATGGAGTGTCCCCCAACAAACGGGTTTGCCACCAGGCACCAACACATTGCGATGCTCTGTCAGTGGCCTCAGCAAGCTACTTACCCCACGCCAATGGGAGGATACAAATCAGTGATTCGCACCTATTTCAATTTAATTAACCGACTGGAATCCTGATTCACCCTCCCCCACTGTTATGCACTACCCCACAGCGGGAAATCCACCGGGTTTTGGTACAAGTTTGCCCAAGTATGGCCCTGACGCGGTGGACCCCCAGGTAGGTTAAGGGGGTCAGTACATAACTGCATAACTGAGATGCCATCCAAAGTCCATCGGAAGGTCATCATACCTATAACACAAATCCTGCCCCCCTCTCTGACAAGTAGGATCATCGTCCACCCCCGTCATGGGAATAATGGGTCACGCCCCCACAGCACGCATGCATGAGGGTGACCCAACACCCTCTCCACCACCCCCCCACCCCCCCATTGGCCTCGCCAGCCTCATCAAACCACCCATCAGTCATCCCCATTAGACCCCCATCAGACCCTGTTGGATTCAACAATTATAGAGGGGGGGTCCTTTAAAATATTAGCTAAAATATACTGGAAAATAAAATGAATCTTGCAAATTATTGAATTTGTAGAAATATGAGTAAGTTATAAAATTGGCTAATCTTTTTAATACTGTCCATGACTCTCAAATGTCATGAATAATGTACAGCAAGTGCTGAAAGTAAGAGATATGAGGGTACATTCAACGAGTTTTAAACAACCTCATAACTGAGACCAGACGTGATTCAGGAAGTTTGAACGTGGAACAAGAGTCGAGGGAAAGTAAATTCATTTGGAGTAATTGATTAATGTCTAATTAACCAATCGCCTGGTAAATGACTTTCCTGAATGAACCAAGGGTGTCTCAGCTAAGAATTATAACCAATGAAACTAAGTAAGGGCTAAACCCAGATAAGGATTCCCTTAAGAACATGATCCATTTGACTGGTTAGAGGGAGGAATGTTAGTCATCGGAGAATCCTTGAAGCATTCGTGAAAATTACTTTTAAGGCCTTTTGTTGAAATGACTTTTAATTTGTAAATCTGGAGTCACTTTTATCTTGAAGTTTTTGCTTTCAGTCTTCAGTGCCTTCGGAACATTTTCAGAAAAGTCTTTCGATTTAATTTTGTGTGAATGTACCAAAATGAGTTTTAAAGAAATAAACATTGCTTGTATATCTATTCAACTGGACTAGGACTTCATATATGAGCGAGAGATAAGGGAATCTTACTGACCCCCAACAGTTACTCCCACCAGACCCCCATCTGGCCTCCCCATCAGTCAACCCCATTAAACTCCCCATCAGAGACCCCATCAGTGACCCCCCATCAGAGACCCCTATCAATCACCCATGCCTGAAAATGAATAGCAGTCCAAACAGTATAACTGAAATACCACTGCATTTTCACAAACCCTTTCCTAATATTTGCTGCCTCAGACAAAAGTGTTCAAAGCAGCATCTGTTAGAGCTGGCAGACGATTCCTCGATAATCAAGTACACTTGAAATGGCTTCAAGTCCATTGACAGCCTTTGAAATGCAAAATTCCCGTTCAATTTCACACATCAATATATTTCACAAGCAAGTGATTGACAGTTTTATTATTCCAGACACAGGTGCTTAGTGGATTGTTTCTCTTTCTTTCCCTTCACATTTGCATGCATCTCAAGTACCCTGCTTTGATGCTGACCACAATGTTTCCACAAACGCTTGCTGTGATTGACAGCTCCTCGCCACATGGAAAGGAGCTAAGTGTTTTTTGCAGTGAATAAGAGGAAGTGCGTAATGCAATGCAGCCGGAGAATCGCCCGCAAAGGTAATGCACGGAATGACATGGAACCCCCATGTTCTGAAACTTTTCATAATTTAAAATCAAATTTTCTTTTCGCCCCAAATATGTTCTAATGGGCAACAGACTGTTTGGGTTCAACAAGCTCTGCACTGAAAATTGCTCTCTCCCACTCCCTGGCCCATTAAAAGCTTTACAAGGAGCTTAATGGGCTGTTAATTGGAGGTAAGCGTGTTCCCTGTTCCCCCTTCCCCTCCTCATACCGTGGGCAGCACGGTAGCATTGTGGATAGCACAATTGCTTCACAGCTCCAGGGTCTCAGGTTCGATTTCGGCTTGGGTCACTATCTGTGTGGAGTCTGCACATCCTCCCCGTGTATGCGTGGGTTTCCTCCGGGTGCTCCGGTTTCCTCCCACAGTCCAAAGATGTGCAGGTTAGGTGGATTGGCCATGATAAATTGCCCTTAGTGTCCAAAATTGCCCTTAGTGTTGGGTGAGGTTAATGGGTTATGGGGATAGAATAGAGGTGTTGACCTTGGGTCGGGTGCTCTTTCCAAGAGCCGGTGCAGACTCGATGGGCCGAATGGCCTCCTTCTGCACTGTACATTTTATGATAATCTTGAAAATTGTGGTGTTTCCTGTCAGTATCCGATTTCAGAGACACCTTCCCAGAACATGATTTTTTAATGATTCCAACACCCAAATTTGACCCGGCCAGTATTGAAAATCTGGTCCAGTGTCTTTGAAGGAACAATAACACAAAGCAGCCAGCATAATTATCCTTTTGATCCCTGGGTAACAATGTAGCTGTATTGATCCTTTTGTTCTAGTCTCTCACTACAAATTGTGAAAAAAAAGTTCAAGATCTTTATTGGCTTCTTGTCTCACATATTGTCCAAGATATACATTATGACATCTCACGAGTTTGTTATGATTTGGATTTGTTTATTGTCACGTGTACCGAGGTACAGTGAAAAGTATTTTTCTGCGAGCAGCTCAACAGATCATTAAGTACATGGGCAGAAAAGGGAATAAAAGAAAATTCATAATAAGGCAACACAAGGTACAAAATCTAACTACATAAGCACCGGCGTCGGATGAAGCATACAGGGTGTAGTGTTAATGAGGTCAGCCCATAAGAGGGTCATGTAGGAGTTTGGTAACAGCGGGGAAGAAGCTGTTTTTGAGTCTCTTCATGCGTGTTCTCAGACTTCTGTATCTTCTGCCCGATGGAAGAAGTTGGAAGAGTGAGTAAGCCGGGTGGGAGGGGGCTTTTATTATGCTGTCCGCTTTCCCCAGGCAGCGGGAGGTAGAGATGGAGTCAATAGATGGGTGGCAGATGGGCTGTGTTCACGACTCTCTGAAATTTTGTGCGGTCTTGGGCCGAGCAGTTGCCATACCAGGCTGTGATGCAGCCAGATAGGATGCTTTCTATGGTGCATCTGTAAAAGTTGGTAAGGGTTAATGTGGACATGCCAAATTTCCTTAGTTTCCTGAGGAAGTATAGGCGCTGTTGTGCTTTCTTGGTGGTACCGTCGACATGGGTGGACCAGGACAGATATTTGGAGATGTGTACCCCTAGGAATTTGAAACTGCTAACCATCTCCACCTCTGCCCCATTGATGCTGACAGGGGTGTGTACAGTACTTTGATTCCTGAAGTCAATGACCACCTCTTTAGTTTTGCTGGCATTGAGGGAAAGATTGTTGTCACTGCACCACTCCACTCGGTTCTCTATCTCCCTGCTGTATTCTGACTCATTGTTATTCGAGATCCAGCCCACTATGGTCGCATCATCAGCAAATTTGTAGATGGAGTTGGAACCAAATTTGCCACGCAGTCGTGTGTGTACAGGAAGTATAGTAGAGGGCTAAGTACGCAGCCTTGCGGAGCCCCGGTATTGAGGATTAGTGTGGAGGACGGGTTGTTGTTTATTCTTACTGATTGTGTTCTGTGGGTCAGAAAGTCGAGGATCCAGTTGTAGAGTGAGGAGCCAAGTCCTAGCTTTTGGAGCTTTGATATGAGCTTGGCTGGGATTATGGTGTTGAAGGCGGAGCTGTAATCAATAAATAGGAGTCTGATGTAGGAGTCCTTGTTTCCGAGATGCTCTCGGGATGAGTGTAAGGCCAGGGAGATGACATCTGCTGTGGACCGGTTGCGGCGGCATGCAAATTGCAGTGGATCAAGGCGTTCTGGGAGTATGGAGGTGATGCGTTTCATGACCAACCTCTCGAAGCACTTCATTACGACTGAAGTCAGGGCCACCGGACAGTAGTCATTGAGGCACGTTGCCTGGTTCTTCTTTGGCACCAGTATGAACAGGATTTCCAGAAAGAGGTTGTCTCTACAAAAGCACAAAATGCACACGTGTCAACAATTAAGCCTATAAATAACCACCTTGAGCTCATTATTCCAATTCTTGTTGTGATCTTGGTCTCATTTCTTTCCTCAACGCCCTTTCAAAACAGTCTTTGGCAACTTCTTGCTGACAAAATACTTTGGGCTGGATTCTCCGATTCTGAAGCTGTGTCCCCATTGCAGGCGTGGGAACGGTGGAGAAAATGCCGTAAAATGGCCAGCGATTTCCCGTTTTGCTGGGGGCTAGCATGCCGGCAGCATATAGCACCCGGCTCTAGCTGCCAATACAGCCTGGAGAATTGCCGGTTCCATGGCCGTGCATGTGCACAGCGGCGGCCTATAACGGAATAGTGCCCCCCGTTGGCCGGTTTGCGTGCCCCGGACCACCCTCCCCCACAGTGCACCCAGCCCCTGATAAAGATCCCCCTGCCCGCGGATTGGCCCTCCCCCGACTGTGGCTGCACTGGACTAAGTCTGCAGCCGCCATGCCGAGTTCCCGACGGATGAGACCACATGCGACCGACGCTGTTGGGAACTTTGCCGGTCGGGGGTGGAGCATCGGGGGTCGGGCCTCAGGCAATGTCCTGAAGCCGTCGATACATCGCGTGGCATACTCTCCACTTTGGAGAGGGCGGAGCATCGCAAAAGCGGCGCCACCCCCGATTTGGTCGGATCTTCGATTCTCCGGCCGATCGGCGAATGCGATTTCAGCGTAGGCGATCGGAGAATCCAGCCCTTTATTTCTCAATATGATTCATATTCTGAAACATCCTGGAATGAACAAGTGTACAATTTCATTATTTCCAACAACCATATAAATCTACAAGCAATCCACAAGTTAAAAGGAAATCAAAACTTTTATGATATGAGATTAAATCAAATCCCGCTTATATCAAAATACATGAAAAAGGTATCTCAAAATTCTACCATGTTTAATGAGTCAACATATTTAATCTGGAAAAATGTGAACTTCCACATGTTCATGTTTACCTACATCCTGCATGCTTTCATTTTGCCTTGTCAAGCATATTCCATCACATCAATACTCACAGCCATTCAGCTTTGGACATCATCCAGATTTCACTTTTTATGCACTCCCCATTTATCCATCCATCAATACCACTCACCCAATTCTTACAAAGGTGATCATAGAATCATAGAATCATAGAGGTTTACAGCATGGAAACAGGCCCTTCGGCCCAACCAGTCCATGCCGCCCAGTTTTTACCATTAAGCTAGTCCCAGTTGCCCGCACTTGGCCCATAACCCACTATACCCATCTTACCCATGTAACTATCTAAATGTTTTTTAAAAGACACAATTGTACCCGCCTCTACTACTACCTCTGGCAGCCCATTCCAGACACTCACTACCCTCTGAGTGAAGAAATTGCCCCTCTGGGCCCTTCTGAATCTCTCCCCTCTCACCTTAAACCTATGCCCTCTAGTTTTAGACTCCCCTACCTTTGGGAAAAGATGTTGACTATCTACCTTATCTATGCCCCTCATTATTTTATAGACCTCTATAAGATCACCCCTAAGCCTCCTACGCTCCAGGGAAAAAAGTCCCAGTCTATCCAGCCTCTCCTTATAACTCAAACCATCAAGTCCCGGCAACATCCTAGTAAATCTTTTCTGCACTCTTTCCAGTTTAATAATATCCTTTCTATAATAGGGTGACCAGAACTGCACACAGTATTCCAAGTGTGGCCGTACCAATGTCTTGTACAACTTCAACAAGACTTCCCAACTCCTGTATTCAATGTTCTGACCAATGAAACCAAGCATGCCGAATGCCTTCTTCACCACCCTGTCCACCTGCGACTCCACTTCAAGGAGCTATGAACCTGTACTCCTAGATCTCTTTGTTCTATAACTCTCCCCAACGCCATACCATTAACTGAGTAGGTCCTGGCCTGATTCGATCTACCAAAATGCATCACCTCACATTTATCTAAATTAAACTCCATCTGCCATTCATCGGCCCACTGGCCTAATTGATCAAGATCACGTTGCAATCCTAGATAACCTTCTTCACTATCCACTGTGCCACCAATCTTGGTGTCATCTACAAACTTACTAACCATGCCTCCTAAATTCTCATCCAAATCATTAATATAAATCACAAATAACAGTGGACCCAGCACCGATCCCTGAGGCACACCACTGGTCACAGGCCTCCAGTTTGAAAAACAACCCTCTACAACCACCCTCTGCCTTCTGTCGTCCAGCCAATTTTGAATCCAATTGGCAACCTCACCCTGGATCCCGTGAGATTTAACCTTCTGCAACAACCTACCATGCGGTACCTTGTCAAAGGCTTTGCTAAAGTCCATGTAGACAACGTCTACTGCACTGCCCTCATCTACCTTCTTGGTCACCCCCTCAAAACACTCAATCAAATTTGTGAGACATGATTTTCCACGCACAAAGCCATGCGGACTGCCCCGAATCAGTCCTTGCCTCTCTAAATGCTTGTAGATCCTGTCTCTCAGAATACCTTCTATCAACTTACCTACTACAGATGTTAGGCTCACCGGTCTGTAGTTCCCAGGCTTTTCCCTGCTGCCCTTCTTAAACAAGGGCACAACATTTGCCACTCTCCAATCTTCAGGCACCTCACCTGTGGCTGCCGATGATTCAAATATCTCTGTTAGGGGACCCGCAATTTCCTCCCTAGCCTCCCACAACATCCTGGGATACATTTCATCAGGTCCCGGGGATTTATCTACCTTGATGCGCTTTAAGACTTCCAGCACCTCCTCCTCTGTAATATGCACACTTCTCAAGACATCACTATTTATTTCCCTTAGTTTCCTAACATCCATGCCTTTCTCCACCGTGAATACCGATGAGAAATATTCATTCAGGATCTCACCCAACTCTTGTGGCTCTGCACATAGATGTCCTTGTTGATCCTTAAGAGGCCCTACTCTGTCCCTAGTTACTCTTTTCCCCTTTATGTATGTGTAGAATCTCTTTGGATTCTCCCTTGCATTATTTGCCAAAGCAATTTCATGTCCCCTTTTTGCCCTCCTGATTTCCCTCTTAACTCTATTTCGACAATCTCTATACTCTTCAAGGGATCCACTTGATCCAGTTGCTTATGTACGTCATATGCCTCCTTCTTCTTTTTGACCAGAGTCTCAATATCTCGAGTCATCCAGGGTTCCCTACTTCTACCAGCCTTGCCCTTCACTCTAAAGGGAATGTGCTTACCCTGCACCCTGGTTAACACATTTTTAAAAGCCTCCCATTTACCAGCCGTCCCTTTGCCTGCCAACAGTCTCCCCCAATCTACCTCTGCAAGTTCCTATCTGATACCATCAAAATTGGCCTTGCCCCAATTAAGAATTTTAACTCTTGGGCCAGACCTATCATTCTCCATAGCTATCTTAAAACTAATGGAGTTATGGTCACTTGTCCCAAAGTGATCCCTCACTAGCACTTCTGTCACTTGCCCTTCCTTATTTCCCAAGACGAGGTAAAGTTTTGCCCCCTCTCTAGTCGGTCCATCCACATACTGAATGAGAAATTTCTCCTGAATACACTCAACAAATTTCCCTCCATCCAAGCCCCTAATACTATGGCTGTCCCAGTCAATGTTGGGAAAGTTAAAGTCCCCTACTACTACCACCCTATTATTCTTGCAGCTATCTGTAATCTCCTTACATATTTGCTCCTCAATTTCCCGCTGACTATTTGGGGGCCTGTAGTACAGTCCTACCAAGGTGATTTCTCCCTTCTTATTTTTCAGTTCCACCCATATAGACTCAGTGGGCGAACCCTCGGATATATCCCCTCTAAGTACTGCCGTGATGTTCTCCCAAATCAAAAACGCCACTCCCCCTCCTCTCTTACCTCCTGTTCTATCCTTTCTATAGCATCTGTACCCCGGAACATTGAGCTGCCAGTCCTGCCCCTCCCTTAGCCATGTTTCAGTCATAGCTATAATATCCCAGCCCCATGTGCCCGTCCATGCCCTGAGTTCATCCGCTTTGCCCGTCAGACCCCTTGCATTGAAATAAATGCAGTTTAATGTAGACCTTCCTTGCTCTCTGCCCTGCTTTCTCTGGTCATGCTTTACACACTCTCCCTTCCTGCCTTTTGTTTCCGTCCCCACTGACTTCCTACATCGGTTCCCATCCCCCTGCCACATTAGTTTAAACCCTCCCCAACTGCACTAGCAAACACACCCCCGAGAACATTGGTTCCGGTCCCACCCAGATGCAGACCGTCCGATTTGTACAGGTCCCACCTCCCCCAGAACCGGTCCCAATGTCCCAGGAATTTGAAACCCTCCCTCTTACACCATCTCTCAAGCCACGTATTCATCCCAGCTATCCTGTCATTCCTACTCTGACTATCACGTGGCACTGGTAGCAATCCTGAGATTACTACCTTTGAGGTCCTACTTTTTAGTTTAACTCCTAACTCCCTAAATTCAGCTTGTAGGACCTCATCCCGTTTTTTACCTATATCGTTGGTGCCTATATGCACCACGACAGCTGGCTGTTCACCCTCCCCGTCCAGAATGCCCTGCAGCCACTCCGAGACATCCTTGACCCTTGCACCAGGGAGGCAACATACCAACCTGGATTCTCGTTTGCGTCCACAGAAACACCTGTCTATTCCCCTTACAATTGAATCCCCTATCACTATAGCTCTGCCACTCTTTTTCCCGCCCTTCTGTGCAGCAGAGCCAGCCACGGTGCCATGAACCTGGCTGCTGCCACCTTCCCCTGGTGAGCCATCTCCCCCAACAGTTTCCAAAACGGTAAATCTGTTTTGGAGGGAGATGACCGCAGGGGATCCCTGCACTGCCTTCCTACTCTTCCTCTGTCTGTTGGTCACCCATTCCCTATCTGCCTCAGTAATTTTAATCTGCGGTGTGACCAACTCACTGAATGTGCTATCCACAACTTCCTCAGCATCGCGGATGCTCCAAAGTGAGTCCATCCGCAGCTCCAGAGCCGTCAAGCGGTCTAACAGGAGCTGCAGTTGGACACACTTCTTGCAGATGAAGGAGTCAGGGACACCAGAAGGGTCCCTGACTTGCCACATCTCACAAGAGGAGCATGACACGGGTCTGAGCTCTCCTGCCATGACTTAAACCTGAAGTTAAATTTGAACTACACTACACAGCTAAGAGAAAGTCAAAGAGAGAGAAATCACTTACCAGTTACAAGCCAATCACTTACCTGCTGGCTGTGATGTAATTGCTCCCGAGGCTCCCTCACAGGTCTGCTTCTCTGCACCTCCTTAAGATGAGCACCAAATTCCCTTAACTAGTTAATTAATTTACTTAATTAATTGGATTTTTCTTTTTTGGCGGGGGGGGGAAACTCAACCCCAAACACCAAACTCCAAAAAACAAACACAGCCCTCACTCACCTCTTACCCGAACTCAGCCTTACCCAAATTCAGATACACTCTGTTTGCCTCCAGCACTCCTTTTCTATAGGCACTTCAGCCACACCCTTTGTATCCTTCCTGATTTACAGTCAGCCAATAGGCCTGCTCCCGAAACTGATCTCCCGAAACTAACAGCTGACCTGCAAGGTAAGGAAGTTGTTAAGCAGTACTTACCTCACCCACGCCGCGACCTTTTAAACTGTCCCCTCTGCCTCGCAGCTCCCGCGCTTTTTCAAACTCCCGCGCTGTTTCCAAGGTCCCAGCTCTCTCTCTCTCCCGAACAGCTGACCTGCAAGGTAAGGAAGTGGTTAAGCAGTACTTACCTCACCCACGCCGCGACCTTTTAAACTGTCCCCTCTGCCTCGCAGCTCCCGCGCTTTTTCAAACTCCCGCGCTGTTTCCAAGGTCCCGGCTCTCTCTCTCTCCCGAACAGCTGACCTGCAAGGTAAGGAAGTGGTTAAGCAGTACTTACCTCACCCACGCCGCGACCTTTTAAACTGTCCCCTCTGCCTCGCAGCTCCCGCGCTTTTTCAATGCATGTGTCTTATATTCTCCACGCTGAATCCACTACTTCCACTGGGTGAATATCTGACTTTCACCCACTCATGGGCCTGTTTTTTCCATGTGGAAAACCTGAGTGCAAAATGCAAGGGGGGTTGGGGAGGATAGGATGTAATCCTCCACAAACACCCAGGCCTTTAACTTCACTTCGAGCTCGGGGCACTGTTCTTGATCTCTGAACGTCAGCTTTTCCGGCAAGCTTAGCAACCCCTTTCCCCTGTCAGCTGGCAGTTTACTCATCACCAGCATTTGGAATTGCACATAGTGCTGTTTGATCTGGCTAAAAAAGCAGCTATGAAACCAGCGATTTTCAAACGGCTTCTCTCGCCTGACCCAACACTGTGCAATTTTTGGAAAATCCTCCCAAATCCATTTCTAGTTAACTGCAGAGATTCTTTTCAGAAGATATTCAAATAAAACAGGACAACCAAAATTTCTATCCCATTTATGATGTTGCTAAAGTTAGCAAAATGTGACTTTCTCTGATTCCCACTACCATTGGAACTTCACTTGTGTTCTTTGTTTTCACCTTCAGAAATATTTTTACTTATGCCTGGACAATTTTCTACGAGGAACTTATTTGTGGAAACGGAACTGGGTGAACGCAACCTGCGCATTTACCAATGTCTTGCAAGGATGCCTGCTTCCTCCTCTGTCTCACACTACAGCAGAGAGGTTTCCTTGTCCACTCTAACTAGATTTTTATTGCCTACTTCAGTAGAAATCCCAAAGAAGTCCTGCTTCTTTTCCCTTCTGTCACATTTATTTGAAAATACCACACATGTGTCTCTTGGTAACGGTGGACGTACAACAACAACTTATATCCCTGCCCCTTCAATATTGTAAAATGTCTCAAAGCGTTTCGTAGGAGTATTATCAAACAAAAATTAACACCCACCCACACGAGGAGAAATTAGAAGCAGTGGGAGGAGAGAGAGGTAATGAGGCAAAGATGCTTAGGGAGGGAATTCCAGAACTTAACGACTTAGACAGCTGAAAGCGCAGCTCCCGATGGTGCAGTGAAGAAAATCAGATGTGTTAGAGGCCGGAACTGGAGGACACGGGCATCTTGGAAGATTACAAAATTTGGAAAAATCGCTCCATGTCACCATTTAAGTCATGATAAATGGTTGGGAAAACATTCTCCCAATCCTTCGGAATGTGATGCTTCAATATTTCCTCCAGAAGCAGATTTGTAGGTGAAAGAATTTTCTTAGATTTCTTGCTGAAAATGCGAAATAAAGGATAGGGTTCTCCGGTCTCGTCAGTGGCGGAACTCTTTGCGAGTCAGAACGGAAAATTGGGCATTCCAGCCAAAATGTCATGGCCGTGATTCTCCCAAAATGGAACTATGTCGCCACGCTGGCGTAAAACGCTGCCATTTCACTCCCGGGTTTTCACCTGCAGGGGGCTAGCAGGGACCCAGAGTGATTCATGCAGCTTTAGCTGTGGATACGGGCCCCCGCACTTCCGGTTTCGAGTCCGCGCATGCGCACGGCGGCGGCCTTCAGTGGCTGCGCCGAGCGCCATGGCGGACTCGGACTGTGGAGGCAGCTCCAAAATGTAGGCCCCCCCGATCGGCCGCCCGCCCGAAGATCCAACCGGTCCGATCTGTCCCCCGGCCGCCCATAAGACCTGCCCGCCCACCCGGTGCCTGATCCCCCCTCCCCCCACCAGGGCGGCCGCGGACTGAGTCCGCAGCTGCCACACAAGCTTCCCGAACGGTGATAGGTGGTTAGAACCACGCCGTCGGGAACTCGGCTGGCCGGGAGCGGAGAATCGCTGGGCGGGCCTCTGGCAATGGCCACCCCAGCCGCGTGGAGTACTCCGCAAATACGCCGATTCTCGGGTCTCAGAGAATCGCCGGACCGGCGGCGGGCCCGATTTCGGTGTGAGGGATGAGGAGCGGTTAAATAAACTCGGTTTGTTCTCACTGGAACAACGGAGGTTGAGAGGCGACCTGATAGAGGTATACAAAATTATGAGGGGCATAGACAGAGTGGATAATCAGAAGCTTTTTCCCAGAGTAGAGGGGTTAATTACTAGGGGGCATAGGTTTAAGGTGCGAGGGGCAAGGTTTGGAGGAGATATATGAGGCAAGTTTTTTTACACTGAGGGTAGTGGGTGCCTGGAACTCGCTGCCGGAGGAGGTGGTGGAAGCAGGGATGATAGTGATATTTAAGGGGCATCTTGACAAATATATGAATAGGATGGGAATAGAGGGATACGGACGCAGGAAGTGTAAAAGATTTTAGTTTAGACGGGCATGGTCGGCACAGGCTTGGATGGCCGAAGGGACTGTTCCTGTGCTGTACTTTTCTTTGTTCTTTGTTCTTTGAAATTAGATTCTCCGGCCCCGCGCCAAACCCCTGCGATTTCGACACCATCGCCGGTGCCAGAGCAGAAGAAATCTTTTAAAAATTCAAGTTCTCCAAGGGGCAAAACAGGAGCGACTTCCAGGCAGTCCTGGACAAATTCGGCAAATACTGTGAGGAAAACACACTCCAACCAGCAAGGAAAGGTAAGAGAAGCGCCAGTACCCACCTCGAGACCGAAATCCCGGAGCAGAGAACGATTTTTGCCATCGGCCATCTTTGTAAAGGGACTGCACCTGCATGCGCAATCACGAAAACGGCCATCAGTAAAGGAACCGCAATCTGCGCATGTGCAAACGCCTCCTACGCGTCATGACGTCAGAGGCTCCGGACCACGTCCATTTAAAGGGGAAACGACCCAAATCAAAGAAAAAATCTTTTAAAGCTGTAAAGCAACCTTCCTTCACCTGGAATGACAGCACAATGCCTCAAATTGAACCAGGAAATGAAATAAACCTCTGAAAAACCCTGCAACGAGCAGTTACCTACGCCCAAACCGAGTCCGATTCCGACTTCCTGCAGACCAGTGATACCGAGGACCCGAGGGAGCCTTTTCGAGTCACTGTTATAACAAAGAACAGGTGACCCTGAATCAAAACCACCAGCCGCTGTCGGTGCACAGCATTGATCCAGACGACGAGTGGTGTGCCACCCTGAAGGTCAACCGATCCCAGATACGATTCCGCCTGGACACTGGTGCTTCCGCTAATCTCCTAGAGTGGTCAGCCTTTCATACGTTTGGGGTTAAACCAACCATTCTTCCGTCGACCTGCCAACTAGTGGACTACAATGGCAACGTCATTCCTGCTACCGGTTCATGCAAACTCGAAGTGACGCACAACTCGCAAAAAGCCATCCTTCCCTTCGGGATTGTGGGCTCCTTGAAGGACTCTCTGCGAGGCGCACAGGCGTGCAAACTCCTAAACCTCGTTCAATGAGTACACTCTCTCTCTCCAGAGGACACGTCTGCCTTCCAGGATGCGGACTTCAGGGCGCAACTCAATGCCATCATCGACCAGCACCACAACGTTTTCGAAGGCATGGGCACGCTTCCATACACTTACAAAATACTGCTCAAACAAGATGCCACGCCTGTGGTTCATGCAACTCGCAGAGTCCCAGCACCCCTCAAGGACCGCCTCAAGCAGCAGCTGCAGGACCTCCAGGACCAAGGAGTGCTCTCCAGAGTGACGGAACCAACCGATTGGGTCAGTTCCATGGTGTGCGTAAAGAAGACTTCCGACGAGCTTCGGATCTGCGTTGACCCAAAGGATCTGAATCGCAACATAATGAGGGAGCATTACCCTATCCCCAAGCGCGAGGAGATCACGTGCGAGATGGCTCGGGTCAACATCTTCACCAAACTTGACGCCTCGAAAGGATTCTGGCAAATTCAACTAGACAGGTCCAGCAGAAAGCTGTGTACCTTTAATACCCCGTTTGGCAGATACTGCTACAACAGGATGCCGTTTGGGATTATATCGGCATCAGAAGTATTCCACCGGATCATGGAGCAAATGATGGAGGGCATTGAGGGTGTGCACGTCTATGTTGACGACATTATCATTTGGCGGAGCATATCAGTCGCCTCCAGCTCGTTTTCAAATGAATACGGGACCAAGGCCTTCGCCTCAACAGAGCCAAATGTTCCTTCAGCCAGACGGAACTCAAGTTCCTAGGGGACCACATCTCCCGGGTGGGTGTGCGGCCGGATGCGGACAAGGTGGCAGCCATCACGGCCATGCAGAAGCCAGCGGATAAGAAGGCGGTCCTCCGATATTTGGGCATGGTCAACTTCCTGGGGAAGTTCATCCCCAACCTCGCCTCCCATACCACAGCTCGCCGGAACCTGGTCAGGAAGACGACAGACTTCCAATGGCTTCCCGCCCACGAGAGCGAATGGGAGGAGCTTAAGACCAAGCTTACCACAGCCCCGGTATTGGCATTTTTTGATCCCACGAGGGAAACAAATATTTCAACGGATGCCAGCCAATCCGGCAGTGGGGCGGTGCTCCTGCAACGCGATGAGGCCTCATCATGGGCCCCCGTTGCATATGCGTCACGTGCCATGACCCCCACGGAACAGTGCTACGCGCAGATTGAAAAGGAGTGCCTGGGCCTGTTGGCTGGGGTTGACAAACTTCATGATTACGTGTACGGCCTCCCCCAATTCACTGTCGAGACCGACCATCGCCCCCTGGTCAACATTATACAAAAAGACCTGAATGATATGACCCCACACCTCTAGCGCATTCTGCTTAAACTCCGGCGGTACGATTTCCAGCTCCTATACACCCCGGGAAAGGACCTGATCATAGCCGACGCTCTGTCCAGGGCAGTCAACACCCCGTGTGACCCAAAGGGGTTCGTCTGCCAGGTTGATGCCCATGTGGCCTTCATGGCCACCAATCTGCCGGCCACGGATGAACGCGTTATCCACATTCGCCGCGAGACTGCGGCTGACCCCCTACTACAGCATGCCATGCGCCACATGACGGACGGATGGCTCAAGGACCAATGCCCGCAGTTCTACAATATCAGTGACGATCTGACAGTAGTCGATGGTGTCCTCCTGAAGCTGGACCGCATCGTGATCCTGCACAGCATGCGCCAGCTCGTTTTGGAACAGCTACATGAGGGCCATCTTGGCGTGGAGAAGTGCCAATGGAGGGCCCGAGAGGCTGTGTACTGGCCCGGCATCAATGAGGACATCGCCAACACAGTGCTCAACTGCCCCATCTGTCAGCGGTTCCAGCCGGCCCAACCACGTGAGACCCTACAGCCCCTTGGTCTAAGGTAGGCGTTGACCTGTTCCATGCGCTCGGCAGGGACTATGTTCTGATTGTAGACTATTTTTTGAACTACCCGGAGGTCGTATTCCTGCACGACATCACATCATCGGCGGTCATCCGTGCCTGCAAGGAGACCTTTGCTCGTCACGGTATCCCACTCACTGTGATGTCGGACAATGGCCCCTGCTTCGCGAGCCAGGAATGGTCCAACTTTGCCAGCAGGTACAACTTTGTGCATGTGACATCCAGTCCCCTGCACCCCCAATCCAATGGCAAAGCGGAAAAGGGCGTCCACATCGTCAAACGGCTCCTCTGCAAGGCTGCCGATGCAGGATCCGACTTCTACATCGCCTTGCTGGCCGATCATTCGGCTTCACTCTCCACGGGCCTGTCGCCAGCCCAGCTGCTCATGGGTCGCACCCTCAGGACCACGGTGCCGTCCATTCACGTCCCAGACCTCGACCACGTTCCAGTCCTTCAGCGGATGCAACAGTCTCGTGCACAACACAAGGTGGTGCATGACGCTCGGGCGACTGATCTCCCTGCTCTGGCGCCGGATTACAACGTCCGCATCCATCTTCTGGAGGGTGGCTGGTCTGCAACTGCTGTGGTTCTTCGGCAGGTGTCTCCACGCTCGTTCCTGATTTGTCTGCCAGATGGTTCCATTCGCCGCCGCAATCGGCGTGCCCTTTGACTCGTTCCACGCTCGCTACGTGATCCTCCACCGGTGCCATGCCCTCCTGTTGTCCCCAACCTGGACGATGTGGAGATTCAGAATACTCTGCATCCTCCTCACTCTGCCCTGGCCCAGCCCGTTCCTCAGCCGGTGGCTCCTGACCCACGCTTGAGGCGGTCAACCAGAATTCGTCGCCCACCTCAAAGACTTGACTTCTGAGTTTTACAATGTTGGACTCTTTGATCTGTTCTGTTATCCTGTTTCATCGTTCCAGTAGTTTGTATATGATGTTCATTTCATTGTTGGTGTGACACCCTATTTCTCTGCACCAGGCACCTTCCCGTGCAAATAGATTAGCCTCATGTACATAGTCATGTAAATAACATGCACACACATAATCAGGTACATTCACTACACAATATTTATTGTCACGCAGGCACATGTTCTTTATTTAAAAGGGGGTATGTCATAATATACACCAGTATATTATGGTGCAGACACACACACACACACTGATGGACATGCAGTGGGACCAATCAGCATACACAACACCGCAACCAATCACCAGTGAGAGCACACGCACTACAAAGACACGGGACAGGAGAGTTCCCGCTCATTCTAGTAGCAGCCAGCTCGGAGCACAGAGTTCACAGCCTGCACACAGACATTCACCATGTGCTGAGTGCATCACCTGGTTAGGACTAGGCAAGGGTCAACAGTTAAAGCTGGTATTGCATTTATCTACAGTTCAAGTATGTTAATATAGTTAACCTTATAATAAAATAGAGTTGCACCACTTCAAGTGTTGGTGACCTGTTTGTGATCCAGAACACCCAACACATCAATGCAGTCATTTTAGCTTTGGAAAAGATAAGTTGCAAGAAGACAGTAAATTTGCTAAAGTTGAAAGATGGTCACAGAAGACATGTTTTATTATGGCTGCCAGGTTGAAAAGTTGCTGCAGCAGAAGTTGTTTATCAAAATCTCTGAAGAAGTTTTTATTGCTGCAAACAACCTTAATGGTTTTCAATTTAAGCCACTGCACAACACCTCAGTGCACCTGTGACACGCATTATGGGATGTCATGTTTATCTTTTGTATATTTTGGCAAAGGAATGTTTGTCAGAAAATCCAAACACAGAAAATGAAAAGGCACAATTCAGCTCACACCTTTGTGAATGAATATTTTTTTTAATTTACTGTTGTTTATCTGGAATGCATAATGAATTTAGTGATGCACCATCAATTACACATGAGGCAAGTTGTAGAAAACGAAGTAATGGTTTTAATGTAGCCTGTCTGCTGCTGAACCCAGACTGGAGACAGGGCTACAGATCAGTCAACTATATACAACACCCAGCGGGAGACTGGGAGACTTCTAGACCATAGGGCCAGGAGGATGGCCTTCCAGACCGTCGCATTCTCCTTCTCCACCTGTCCGTTTCCCCGGGGGTTGTAGCTGGTAGTCCTGCTTGAGGCGATGCCCGTGCTGAGCAGGAACTGACGCAGCTCATCACTCATGAACGAGGAGCCCTGATCACTGTGGATGTAGGTGGGGAAACCGAACATGGTGAAGAGGTTGTGCAGGGTCTTGATGACAGTGGCCGAGGTCATGTCAGGGAATGGGATGGCGAAGGGAAAAAATGAGTACTCATCAACGATGTTGAGGAAGTAGACGTTACGGTCGGTGGAGGGGAGGGGCCCTTTGAAGTCAATGCTAAGGCACTCAAAGGGGCGAGAAGCCTTCGCCAGGTGCGCTCTGTCTGGCCGATAGAAGTGCGGTTTGCACTCCGCGCAGATCTGGCAGTCCCTGGTTCGGTCCTGACCTCCTCGATGGAGTAAGGCTGGTTGCGGGCCTTGACAACATTTTTTAAACGGGTGATCTCCGGGTGACAGAGGTCATTGTGGAGGGCCCGAAGTCGGTCTACTTGTGTGCTGGCACATGTACCACGGGACAAAGCTTCCCAGGACGATGCAAGATGTCGTAATTGTAGGTGGAGAGTTCGATCCTCCACCTCAGAATCTTGATCATGCCCCGCTGTGTGTTATTGACCATGAAGGCGACCGACCGTTGGTCAGTGAGGAGAGTGAATCACCTGCCGGCCAGGTAATGCTTCCAATGTCGCACAGCTTCCACAATGGCTTGGGCTTCTTTCTCGATGGAGGACTGTAGAATTTCGGAGCCCTGGAGGGTACGGGAAAAGAAGGCAGAAGGTCTGCCTGCCTGATTGAGGGTAGCGGCCAGGGCAAAATCAGAAGCATCGCTCTCCACCTGGAATGGGATGGACTCGTCCACAGTGTGCATCGTGGCCTTGGCAGTGCTTGCCTTGATGCGGTTGAAGGCTAGGCGGGCCTGTTCCGACAGGGGAAAAAGGGTGGATTTGATGAGTGGGCGGGCCTTGTCCGCATAATTGGGGACCCACTGGGCATAGTACGAGAAGAACCCCAGGCATCTCTTCAAGGCCTTGGGGCAGTGGGGAAGGGGAAGTTGCAGGAGGGTGCGCATGCAGCCGGGACCGGGCCCTAGGACTCCGTTTTCCACAACGTAGCCGAGGATGGCTAGGCGGGTCATGCGGAAAATGCACTTCTCCTTATTATACGTAAGATTCAGGAGCTTGGCGGTGTGAAGGAAACGCTGGAGGTTAGCGTCATGGTCCTGCTGGTTATGGCCGCATATGGTGACATTATCCAGATACTGGAATGTGGCCCGCAGCCCGTACTGGTCAACCATTCGATCCATCCCCCATTGGAAGACCGAGACCCCATTGGTGACGCCGAAGGGGACCCTGAGGAAGTGGTTGAGGCGCCCATCTGCCACGAAGGCAACGTATTGGCGGTCCTCCGGGCGGATAGGGAGCTGGTGGTACACGGACATCATGTCTACTGTGGAGAAGACTCGGTACTGCGCAATCTGGTTGACCATGTCAGATATGTGGAGAAGGGGGTACGCATCGAGCTGCATGTACCGGTTGATCGTCTGACTATCGTCGACGACCATCCAGAGCTTCTCCCCAGTCTTGACGACCACCACTTGGGCTCTCCAGGGGCTGGTACTGGCCTCTATGATCCCTGCCAGCAGGAGTCGCTGGACCTCTGACCTGATAAAGGCCTTGTCCTGAGCACTGTATCGTCTGCTCCTGGTGGCGACGGGCTTACAGTCGGGGTGAGGTTAGCGAAGAGCGGGGCTGGGGCGACGTTAAGGGTCGCGAGGCTACAGACGGTGAGATTGGGCAGGGGTCCACCGAACATTAAGGCCAGGCTTCGGAGATGGCATTGGAAGTCTAGGCCTAATGAAAGGGGAGCGCAGAGATAGGGGAGGACGTAGAGTTTAAAGTTAACGTACTCTACGCCACGTATCGCAAGAGTTGTGACACAGTACCCCCGGACCTCAACAGAGTGTGATCCGGAAGCCAGGGAGATTGTCTGGGACGCAGGAAAAATTCGGAGGGAGCAGTGCCTTACTGTATTCGGATGGACGAAGCTGTCCGTGCTCCCAGAGTCGAATAAGCAAGTCGTCTCGTGCCCGTTGATCCGGACGGTTATCATGGCGTTCTTGAGATGACTGGGCCGGGACTGGTCGATGGTGACGGAGGCAAGCTGCGGAAGGTGGCTGGTCTGGTCGGTGGTAGCGGGTGGCGTCGAAGATGGCGGCCAAGGTGGCGGCCCCCACGAGTCGCACATGGCGGGTCGCATCGGAGATGGCGAACAAGATGGCGGACTCCATGGGTCGCACGAGGCGGATGATGCGTTATAAGGGGGCGGTCCCAACAGGCAAGATACCATGCGGTGGGATTTGGACGTTTTAGGCCGGGCCAAGCAGACTTTTGCAAATTGGCCCTTCTTACCGCACTCGCTGCAGGTCGCGTTCCGAGCTGGGCAGCGTTGTCTGGAGTGCTGACTCTGGCCACAGAAGTAGCAGGATGGTCCCCTGGAGTTGGCGGGCTGCCACGCGGCACAGGCTTGTGACACCCCCGGATCGGGTGATGGCTGCGCCCAGGACGCCCACGAGGATGCCGCGTGGTCGGGCGTGAAGGCATCCATATTCCGGAAGGCCACTTCCAGGGAGTTCGTGAGCTGCACCATGTCATTTAGGTCGAGGAGGCGCTGACGGATGTAGTCAGACCTAACGCCGGCCACATAGGCATCCCGGATCAGGAGCTCGTTATGTGGGCAGCACGGTAGCATTGTGGATAGCACAATTGCTTCACAGCTCCAGGTGAGGAGCCTCATGGTGAGGAGGTGCCGGGCGTACACCTCATTTACCGCCCTCACATACTGCCCTTTGAGGAGTGTAATCGCCTCGTCGTACGTGGCTGCGCCTCTGATGAGGGTAAATATTCGGTGGCTCACCTGGGCGTTGAGGACCCGAAGCTTGTGCTCCCCTGAGACGGTGTCAGTGGAAGAGTCGAGGTAGGCCTCGAAACAGCTTAGCCAATGCTGGAAGATCGCGGTGGAGTCGGCTGCCTCTGGGTCCAGGTCCAATCGCTCAGGCTTGAGTGACTAATCCATCGTACTATCTTAGAGTATTAAATTGATGCACCATCAATTACACACAAGACAAGTTGTAGAAAACAAAGTAATGGTTTTAATACTCCAAGATGTAGCCTGTCTGCTGCTGAACCCAGACTGGAGACAGGGCTACAGATCAGTCAGCTATATACGACACCCAGTGGGGCGGAACAACAATATATAACACAGTGAGTAACAATGGAACAAACAGTAACAGAGAATAGAGACAGCACTGTAAGTAACAGTGGAACAACAGTGGAACTACAATAACAGTGGTTCACCACACTTAGCATGTTGTTGGGTTACCTGGTAGTGATCAAAAAATGGAAGAGAAAGAAGGATTATGTTTAAGACTTACGGTTAGAAATGCACCTGGGTACCAGCTGTGAAAAACTAGGTTGTCTTGCTATTACCCTGGGGAAGGCCTTGGTGGGGAGGTTGGATAACCAGTCATGTGAGTTCTACAGGTAGGCTCTGGATCCCAGAGTTAGGTGTAAAGGAATTCACCAAGTTCTTGGCCTGAATTCCCCGTGACTCCGGAAACGTGAATTCCGATCGGGTGGAGAATATGGGATCTGCTGAACTGAAAACCATGCTCTGGGGTCCCGCTGGTGACGGCAATGCGATTTGTGCCCTGCGCTGCCGGCAGCGAGCAAAACTGACATTTGCATGCATTAACATATCATTACCAGATTTGACCCAGTATGCTCCGTGCCTCAGCGATGCTCTGCCCTGGTCAGACAGAGGTTACATGGGCACGGTTTACTACAGGTATTTCCAGGTGGGGACTGGGCGCCATGGCTACTGAGGGAGAGAGAGAAGGAAAGAAAAGCTTGTTAAATTGTTAAAAATGGTTGTGTTTGCTGAGGGGTGGCTGCCAGGGCTGGGGGAAGTAGCAGGGAGCGAGTTGCTGACATATAAGTAGATTTGGGGTGTCCCCTTGGGGTCCAGGTGACCAGGCACTGACCGCCAGTGCTGCGATATTTTTTTAAAAATCAACCATTTGGTACAAGTTACAGACTTCTTACTCTGCTGACTGCTGACTGTGTCCTGTAAATATTCACAGAGCTTCCGATCATTTGGAAACCCACCCAGGTCGCCCCTCTGGAAACCCTCAGACCCCAACTGACCTATCAATGGGATGGGTGTGGCCAAGCTCAATCAATGGCACGCCAGGTGTTGCCACTCCTCAGCACGCTCATCAGAAGCCCTGCCCCACTGCAGAGGAAGCAGGGAAATAGCAGAGCTCACCCCAAACAAAGGACACATGCTCTGTGGCCTTTGGCACCTTCCCTGGCACACTGTACTCAGGGCAGAGGCCGCACCAGTCACACTATCTTCTAGCCCACTCTGCAGGACCACCAGCTGCCTCCAAGCCCTGCCTGCTCACTGCGCTCCCATCAACCTTTCCCCCGGACAGGTTATGACACCAAGGACCCGCATCGCACTACAGTTAAGTCCCCAGTTGACACCCACTCTCCTCGCTCAACCCATCTGTAGGACCTGCCCGCACACAGTCTGGAGGCGGTTGGTGGCACATGGTGACCCTCTCCACGAAACAACCAAGTGCCACCCTGCTGGCAGATAAGCCCACCCAGTGCGGACAACCACAGTGGGCTCCACTGGGGAGACAGGACAGGGTCAACAGAGGCTGTGGTGAGGCTGGAGAGCTGGCTGTCCAACAGGCCGTGGAGTAGGTGTGAAGGAGGTGCCGCATCAGGCCATGTTTATACCACCAGCGCTGTCCTTTGAGGACCTGCCGGTCTGGCGTGTTGCTGAAGACTTCGGCTAACCAGGGAGACCATGCAACTTCTGTGCCAGATAATGGTACACCTGGAACCATGGGGGTATGGATGAGGAGACCCTCTCCTGGTGGCCATCAAGGTGATGGTTGCCCTCAACGTTTTTGACGAGGGGCCTTTCCAGGTGCCAAGCGGTGACCACTCTGGGATATCTCAGACAGAGGCACGCATGTGACTACGCACCGTTACGGATGCCTGATATAATCAGGCAGTGGACTACATAAACTTCAGTTGGGACCAAGCCCACCAGGATGCCCAAACAGCAGGATTTGCCGCAATCACTGGCATGCCCCAGGTCCAGTGGGTGATAGATGGGACGCATGTCCTCCTATGGGAACTGGCTCATGAAGGGATGCCTTCCATCAACAGGAAGGGTTTCATTCCCTGAACATGCAGTTGATGTGTGACCACCAGCTGCACATCATGCACGTCTGCATATGATACCTGGGCAATGCGCACAACGCCTATATCCTGGTGCACTCGGCGGCTACCGGCACCTTCAAGGTGCTCCCTCAGGTGAAGGGTTGGCTCCTGGGTGGCAAAGATTATCCGCTCAGATCTTGGCTAATGACGCCTGTTCCGAAGCCCCAGACCGACGCGAGAACCATAACAACAATACCCATGCAGCAACCAGGAGCACCATTGAGCAGTGTATCAGTGTCTGGAAGATGGCAGTCAGATGCTCCAGTGGGGGTCTCCAATATAGCCCTAGGAGAGTCTCACACATCATGGTGGCCTACTGCATCTTGCACAACATCACGCAACAGAGGGGAAACATGCTTGTAGAGAAAAAAGAAGAACGCCAGGCCTCATCCGACAAGGAGGATAGAGGTGATGGTCAGAAGGCCCAGGAGGGCATGGGACCCAAGCAGACACAGGAGGCAGCCCTCCATGTGAGCCAGGGCGCCGTACAGGGAGAACCTAATCACCTCCAGGTTCGCCAACCAGGGGGCCTGTCCACCGACAGCTCAGCCATCCTGTCCCATCCCTCTATACTCCTTCACAGCTGTTCATATCCACCCCTGTCCCTCCTCCCTTCACGTCAGCCCCCCACCCTAACTCCCACATGCCCCTCCAAAGGACCTGCAGCATCACTATAGGGTGTTGGTCCCGGGTTGGCATTCTCAGTGGGTCTTATCAATGGGACAAGATGATGACTTCTTGTGAGATGAGCTTTGGTGCTCCTCATCATTTGGCAAAGTCTGACTCCTGCCTTCAGGATCACATTCCACTGCATGCCCAATCAGCCTGGGTCATCCCTGCATATTTGCTGGCCATTCCATCTCTCAAGTTAAGTTAAGGTCTAGTATGAACTTGTAGTACTCTGTAGAATAACTTGTGTTGATGGTGTGATTGTTTAATTGTAACATTGTGTGAGTTTGAATAAATACTATTCAATTGAAACAAAGTTGACTTACAGTCATTTGTCCACCATATATGGGTTAAGACACACTATGGGAGCAACAATTGGCAACTCTGGTGGGATATCGACAAGAAGTGACTTTGTTGCTCCGATATCGAATCCCACAAAACCTAATATTCCTGGAGTTTCAGCCTGAGCCCGAATTAAGACGGCAAATGCCCCACGTATCGGCCAGGATTTCAAGTAATTCAAAGGGAGTAGAACGTCTCTCTGGAAATATCATTTAAAAATCAGAACCCACAGGTGTGTACTCCGTATTAGATGAATAACGGTCTGTTTTTTTTCAGGAAATTGTGTACTAATTGCATGTGTGACTAATGAGGAGAATAGGATAAACTCTGCATGTTTGCATTTAATCTTGGGGGATTAGGACCGGAACATAGCTCAAAGCCGCACCCGCAGTCCAGTCGACTGCCTACCCCTTGCCCTTAAGAATGTCAGGAAAAAGTTCAGAAGGAGAGAAGTGTCTAACATGGGAGCAGAAGATAAGGGATTACATAAAGAAGAAAGGGTGCCCTGTGGGCAGAATTTTGCGCAAATACGGAAACAGTCCCGAAGCCTGAGGACAAATGTACTGGGATGATTTAACAATGGCTCAGAGAAAGCGATTGCCATAGTGAGCTGCTTGGCGTAGCTAATAGGAACCAAACTGGCCTTACACACCATTTGTGAAGAATTTGAAAAAGCAAAGTCGTTGCAGGAGGGGAGGAGGAAGACATTAAAAAGCTGGAGGAAGAAAAGGAGAAGGAAATAAAATAACTCAAAGAGGAAAGGGAGGAAGAGGTTAGGAAATTAAAGGAGTGCCAGGAAGAGGAGATGAAGAGATTAAAAGAACAACAGCAGGAGAAATTGGAGCAAACAAAATTTTATAAGAATCTTTATTCTCACAAGTGGCCTGACATTAACACTGCAATGAATTTACTGTGAACATAGAACATAGAACATTACAGCGCAGTACAGGCCCTTCGGCCCTCGATGTTGCGCCAACCTGTGAAACCACTCTAAAGCCCATCTACACTATTCCCTTATTGTCCATATGTCTATCCAATGACCATTTGAATGTCCTTAGTGTTGGCGAGTCCACTACTGTTGCAGGCAGGGCATTCCACGCCCTTACTACTCTCTGAGTAAAGAACCTACCTCTGACATCTGTCTTATGTCTATCTCCTTTCAATTTAAAGGTATGTCCCCTCGTGCTAGACATCACAATCTGAGGAAAAAGGCTCTCACTGTCCACCCTATCCAACCCTCTGATCATCTTGTATGCCTCAATTAAGTCACCTCTTAACCTTCTTCTCTCTAACGAAAACAGCCTCAAGTCCCTCAGACTTTCCTCATAAGATCTTCCCTCCATACCAGGCAACATTCTGGTAAATCTCCTCTGCACCCTTTCCAATGCTTCCACATCCTTCCTATAATGCGGCGACCAGAATTGCACGCAATACTCCAAATGCGGCCGCACCAGAGTGTTGTATAGCTGCAACATGACCTCATGGCTCCTAAACTCAATCCCTCTACCAATAAAAGCTAACACACCGTACGCCTTCTTAACAACCCTCTCAACCTGGGTGGCAACTTTCAGGGATCTATGTACATGGACACCGAGATCTCTCTGCTCATCCACACTGCCAAGAATCTTACCATTAGCCCAGTACTCAGTCTTCCTGTTATTCCTTCCAAAATGAATCACCTCACACTTTTCTGCATTAAACTCCATTTGCCACCTCTCAGCCCAGCGCTGCAGCTTATCTATGTCCCTCTGTAACTTGTAACATCCTTCCGCACTGTCCACAACTCCACCGACTTTAGTGTCATCTGCAAATTTACTCACCCATCCTTCTACGCCCTCCTCCAGGTCATTTATAAAAATGACAAACAGCAGTGGCCCCAAAACAGATCCTTGTGGTACACCACTAGTAACTGGACTCCAGTCTGAACATTTCCCATCAACCACAACCCTTTGTCTTCTTCCAGCTAGCCAATTTCTGATCCAAACTGCTAAATCACTCTGAATCCCATGCCTCCGTATTTTCTGCAGTAGCCTACCATGGGGAACCTTATCAAACGCTTTACTGAAATCCATATACACCACATCAACTGCGTTACCCTCATCCACCTGTTTGGTCACCTTCTCAAAGAACTCTATAAGGTTTGTGAGGCACGGCCTACCCTTCACAAAACCGTGTTGACTATCTCTAATCAAATTATTCCTTTCCAGATGATTGTACATCCTATCTCTTATAAACCTTTCCAAGATTTTTCCCACAACAGAAGTAAGGCTCACTGGTCTATAGTTACCGAGGTTGTCTCTACTCCCCTTCTTGAACAAGGGGACAACATTTGCTATCCTCCAGTCTTCTGGCACTATTCCTGTAGACAAAGATGACTTAAAGATCAAGGCCAAAGGCTCAGCTATCTCCTCCCTAGCTTCCCAGAGAATCCTAGGATAAATCCCATCCGGCCCAGGTGACTTGTCTATTTTCACACTTTCCAGAATTGCTAACACCCCCTCCTTATGAACCTCAAGCCCTTCTAGTCTAGTAGCCTGAATCTCAGTATTCCCCTCGACAACATTGTCTTTTTCCTGTGTGAATACTGACGAAAAATATTCATTTAGCACCTCTCCTATCTCCTCGGACTCCAAGAACAATTTCCCACTACTGTCCTTGACTGGCCCGACTCTTACCCTAGTCATTCTTTTATTCCTGACATATCTATAGAAAGCTTTAGGGTTATCCTTGATCCTACCTGCCAAAGACTTCTCATGTCCCCTCCTGGCTCTTCTTAGCTCTCTCTTTAGGTCCTTCCTAGCTAACTTGTAACTCTCGAGCGCACTAACTGAACCTTCATGTCTCATCTTTACACAAGTCTCCTTCTTCCTCTTGACAAGTGTTTCGACTGCTTTAGTAAACCACGGTTCCCTCACTCGGCCACTTCCTCTCTGCCTGACAGGTACATACATATCAAGGATACGCATTAGCTGTTCCTTGAACAAGCTCCACATTTCCATTGCGCCCATCCCCTGCAGTTTTCCTCTCCATCCGATGTATCCTAAGGTTTGCCTCATCGCATCATAATTGCCTTTCCCCCAGATACAACTCTTGCCCTGCGGTATATACCTATCCCTTTACATCACTAAAGTAAACGTCATCGAATTGTGGTCACTATCACCAAAGTGCTCACCTACCTCCAAATCTAACACCTGTCCTGGTTCAATACCCAGTACCAAATCCAATATGGCCTCGCCTCTCGTTGGCCTATCTACATACTGTGTCAGGAAACCCTCCTGCACACATTGGACTAAAACAAACCCATCTAATGTACTCGAACTATAGCGATTCCAGTCAATGTTTGGAAAGTTAAAGTCCCCCATAACAACTACCCTGTTCCTTTCGCTCCTATCCAGAATCATCTTTGCAATCCTCTCCTCTACATCTCTGGAACTTTTCGGAGGCCTATAGAAAACCCCTAACAGGGTGATCTCTCCATTCCTGGGGCGAGATTATCCGACCCCCCGCCGGGTCGTCGAATCGCTGGGGGCTGGCGTGAATCCCGCCCCCGCCGGTTGCCGAATTCTCCGGCACCGGAGATTCGGCGGGGGCGGGAATCGCGCCGCGCCGGTTGGCGGGCCCCCCCCGGCAATTCTCTGGCCCGGATGGGCCGAAGTTCCGCTGCTCGAATGCCTGTCCTACCGGCGTGGATTAAACCACTTCTCTTACCGGTGGGACAAGGCGGCGCGGGGGTACTACGGGGTCCTGGGGGGGTCCGCCACGGTCTCCACCATGGCGAAGGGAGAAGAGACCCCCTCCACTGCGCATGCGCGGGGATGCCGTGAGCGGCCGCTGACGCTCCCCCGCATGCGCCGCCCAGCAATGTCATTTCCGCACCAGCTGGCGGGCACCAAAGGCCTTTCCCGCCAGCTGGCGGGGCGGAAATCAGTCCAGCGCGGGCCTAGCCCCTCAAGGTTAGGGCTCGGCCCCTCAAGATGCGGAGGATTCCGCATTTTTGGGGCGGTGCGATGCCGGACTGATTTGCGCCGTTTTTGGCGCCGGTCGGCGGACATCGCGCCAATTATGGAGAATTTCACCCCTGTTTCATACTACCTCAGTAGACGAGTCCTCATCAAACGTCCTTTCTGCCACCATAATACTGTCCTTGACTAACAATTCCACCCCTCCCCCTCTTTTACCAGCTTACTGAAATATCTAAATCCCGGCACCTGCAACAATCATTCCTGTCCCTGCTCTATCCATGTCTCCGAAATGGCCACAACATCGAAGTCCCAGGTACCTACCCATGCCGCAAGTTCACCCACCTTATTCCGGATGCTCCTGGCATTGAAGAAGACACACTTTAAACCACCTTCCTGCCTGCCGGTACACTCCTGCAACTTTGAAACCCTACATATGACCTCACTACTCTCAACCTCCTGTATACTGGAGCTACAATTCATGTTCCCAAGCCCCTGCTGAACTAGTTTAAACCCTCCCGAAGAGCATTAGCAAATTTCCCCCCCAGAATATTGGTACCCCTCTGGTCCAGGTGCAGACCATCCCGTTTGTAGCGGTCCCACCGACCCCAGAATGAGCCCCAATTATCCATAAATCTGAAACCCTCCCTCCTGCACCATCCCTGTAGCCACGTGTTCAACTCCTCTCTCTCCCTATTCCTCGTCTCGCTATCACGTGGCACGGGTAACAACCCAGAGATAATAACTCTGTTTGTCCTAGATCTAAGTTTCCACCCTAGCTCCCTGAATTCCTGCCTTGCATCCCCATCCCTTTTCCTACCTATGTTGTTGGTACCTATGTGGACCACGACTTGGGGCTGCTCCCCCTCCCCCTTAAGGATCCCGAAAACACGATCCGAGACATCACGCACCCAGGCACCTGGGAGACAACACACCAACCATGAGTCTCTCTCGTTCCCACAGAATCTCCTATCTATCCCCCTAACTATGGAGGCTCCAATGACTAGTGCTCTACTCCTCTCCCCCCTTCCCTTCTGAGCAACAGGGACAGACTCTGTGCCAGGGACCTGTACCCCATGACTTAACCCTGGTAAGTCCCCCCCGCCCAACAGTATCCAAAGTAACAGTATACTTGTTACTCAGGGGAACAGCCACAGGGGATCCCTGTACTGACTGCTTCCTCTCAGCCCCTCTCACCGTCACCCATCTATCTTTATTCTTCGGAGTAACTACATCCCTGAAGCTTCTATCACACTCTGTCGCACTCTGTCACACACTGGCTCCTGTTCGGGTACAATGAGGGAGAATTCACCTAACGTGTCCAATTCACCTAACAGCACATCTTTCGGGACTTGTGGGAGGAAACCGAAGCACCCGGAGGAAACCCACACAGACACAGGGAGAACATGCAGACTCCACACAGACAGTGACCCAAGCTGGGAATCGAACCTGGGATCCTGACAAAGGCAGAGAAATAAATGACCAGAAATGGACTAATCAGGCTAACCTGGTGCATTTCGGTAGCTTCTAGACCCAGTGTGAGAAAGCCTACCAAGACACCCAATGGCTGTCTAGGCCAGAGATGATGCCGGGCGCACTGTGACACGCCAACAGTTCAAGAGCTACATTCTCCGTTTCTGCAGCTAAGTGCCGAACGAAGAATCCTAGGGAGGGTCATGTAAAAAAAATTGGTGCAAACCCCTCACCGATTCCGTTCCGGTACCGGTGAGTGGCTAGCACCAGCATCGTGTAAATCTCCCACAGCTTGCATCGGGAATGGCTGGAGAACGGCCAGGCCGCGCATGTGCACGGCTGACGACCTGCACCAGTCGCGCTGTACAACATGGTGCTGGCTGTGCGCCTAAACTAACCCGCTGACCGCGACCCCACAGCCCACCCTCTGGCCACCCCCGGGCAACCCCCCACCAGTCCCCCCAGCCCTGGCAGATGCCCCCGCCCATTGGCACGGATCCCAGCCGAGTGTGGCGGGGCGAGACACAGTCCACAGCCGGCATGCCGGCTCAGATCACATGTGTCTCGCACTGCCGGGAACTCAGCCCATTGGGGCGGAGCAGCAGAGGTTGGCCGGCTAATGAGGCGCCAACGGCATTGCGACTGCGCGCAGCGCGCATCACGATGACGCCGGTTTGGACGGGGCGGAGAATCGCAAACCGGTGTCAAACCGGTGCCGGCCCCGATTCCAGCGTTGGAATCCATTCTCCGCCCGATCACCAATTACGATTTTGATGTTGGACAACGGAGAATCCGCCCCAGGGGCGTCATTCTCCGACCCGGCGGGTCGAGATTGGGCGGGGGCGGGAATCCGGCCGCGCCGGTTGGCGGGACCCCCCGCTGGATTCTCCGGGCTGGATGGGCCGAAGTCCCGCCCAGGAATTGCCTGACCCGCCGACGTAAATCAAACCTGGTATTTACCGGCGGGACCAGGCGGCGTGGGCGGGCTCCGGGGTCCTGGGGGGGGCGCGGGGCGATCTGACCCCGGGGGGTGCCCCCACGGTGGCCTGGCCCGCGATCGGGGCCCACTGATCCGCGGGCGGGCCTGTGCCGTGGGGGCACTCTTTCCCTTCCGCCTCCGCTACGGCCTCCACCATGGCGGAGGCGGAAGAGACTCTCCCCACTGCGCATGCGCGGGAAACTGACAGCGGCCGCTGACGCTCCCGCGCATGCACTGGGAAACTGACAGCAGCCGCTGACGCTCCCGCGCATGCGCTGGGAAACTGACAGCGGCCGCTGACGCTCCCGCGCATGCGCCGCATTTCCGCGCCAGCTGGCGGGGCAACAAACGCCATTTCCGCCAGCTGGCGGGGCGGAAATCCCTCCGGCGTCGGCCTAGCCCCTCAATGTTGGGGCTAGGCCACCAAAGATGCGGAGCCTTCCGCACCTTTGGGCCGGCGCGATGCCCGTCTGATTGGCGCCGGCTTTGCCGCCAGTCGGCGGGCATCCCGCCGTTGGGGGAGAATTTCACCCCAGGTGCCTGGTACTTGCTAGTCAAACAAAGTCAACTTTCAGTCATTTGTCCACCGCATACGGGTTGTGGTAGCAACAGTGAGCGGTGATGGGTAACTCACTGGGTAAGTTGTCCTACATGGTGCCCTCATTCACCTGGCCCCATTCCCTGCTACCTTTGAGGCGGACCCCAGGTGTAGTGTCAGAATATCCTGGGAGCTCTGCCTCGTGCCATCTTCCAACATCCACACCACACACCACCAGGCCATCATAATCCCCCACCCGGCAAGCCCTCTCCACCCAAATCAGCTCATCCCTCACACCCTTCGACAGAGGATTAAGGCAGGTCGAAATTCTAAAAACAAATGTTTTATTGTGTATTTGTATGTTATTGTGCCCTGATCCCTAAATCTAGCCTGTGTGCTACTCCCATGTCAATTTAACTGGTGTCTAACTTATTAAACTTACATGTTCTACCACTCTTTCTAGATGTTTCCCCAGACAGCACATCAGGCGTGGAGGTGACCTAGTGCCTTTCTTGTCCAGTGACCTGAGGTGCCTTTGGCTGCCATCCTCTGGGGGACCTGGATCTGGATGGGCGCGGTCAACTTCCGGGTGTCACAGTTGATAAGGTGTCACCCGACTCTGCCCGCTGCCCACCAGATGCACCAATGGCAGGGGGGGGGGGGGAGAATTCAGAAGCGCTGGGGTGTTCCAGTACCTCCCATTTGGGGGCACCGGCATGGGCCCCATCATTTTCTCCTTCCTCAGGATGCTTGATGGTCCCTGGGCTACTCCATGAGATGGAGGTGAGGCCGGAGTGAGCTCCAGAGGCTCCACTGTCATGTGATGCTGCCAGTCCTGGAGGCCCACTGTTGTCTCAACCAGGGTCTCGATGTCCTCCACCATGGAGCACAGAGACTGGGACACGCCCCTCAGTGAGTGCGACATGTCCCTCTGTGGCTGGCCCAGGTTTGCCAGTGCCTGGCCAATGCTCTCGGCGCCCTCAGCCATGACTCTTTGTGAGTAGGCCAATCTCCGGAGCACCACAGCAATGTCCATATGGGCCCAGTAAATGTCTGCTTGTGACTGAGCTCCCCAGAGCCTCAGATATCGACCGCACAGTGTGCCACAAACATTGCACGTCTTGGATCATAGCTGTGCCCTTCTCACCCAAGGCCTCTACCGCAGATGCCACTCGTTCAGTGTTGGTCTGGGTACCATGCAGTGTCAGCATGATCTCCTGTACCTGAAGGCAGTTAGACTGCTCCAATTGCGCCTGTAGGTGCTGGAAAGTTGCTGACACATCCTCCTATAACCCTGGCTCTGTGTCTGCATCTCCACCAGTGATGGGATTAATTTTTCCGGAAGTGCGATGCCTGTCTGGACTACAGGCTTCCGACTGCCCGCTCCTTCAGGAGTTCCTATCTCCGCCTGATATGCTGTAACATGTGTGATGTGTGCACCAGAAAGTGTCCCAGGAGCCTCTTCACTAAATTGCCCCACCAAGAGATAGTCTCTGGGATGGTGGAGGGTGCAGGTAAATGCAGTGCTGGAAAGTCAGTGTTGTCCCCAGACTGGTCCTCTGAGGTATGTTGGGGCCTCGTCTGAAGGCGATTCTGCAAGACAAAAGACATAACACATGGTGCGATCTTTGGAAGGAGACGTGTGGGGGAGAAGGGTGACTCACTTTCTATAGATACATCACTATGCATTAAGGTCTCACTTTGTTGACCCATGCCGACATCCGCCTGGGAGATAGCTCTCTTTCCCTCCTCCTCAGCTAACTCAATCGCCCTCTGCTCAGTGAAAGTCAGGATCCCCAGGTCTGGCGGTTCCTCTCTGATCTTCTCACATTCTCGGGGATTTGTAGCTGGTGGCATGTGTTTGCAAGATACCTGGCTAAAGTGGACATTGCAGTTGTTGGGTTTGTTGCAGGATGGGATACAAGAGGGATACCAGCTGATGGGTTTTGATTGGCCTCTAGGGGTGTGGGGGGGTTGTGAGGAGTGAGTGACAGGAGTGATGCCAGGGGCACAGGGGTGGTGACTCACCCGAGCTGCTCTCAGGAGGTTGTTCATCTTTTTGCGGCACTGTATAATCTGTGTGCCTGGTGAGACCCACGGCACTCGCCACCTCTGTCACCTCTGTCACCTCCACCCAGGCCCGGTTAACATCGGCTGGCGGTAGCCTCCTGCCCACTCAGGGGAAGAGTGTGCCCCGCCTCTCCTCCATGCATCCAGCATCCGTTTGAGATCTGCATCTGCGAACCTCAGGGCTGCTCCCCTAGGTGCCATCTTGTTGGCTGGAATGAGAGTATTTGGGGAATGGAGTGCTCATCAAGCTCTCAGTGACAATTCCGGCCCCAGCAAATCCAATGCTGGTGCTGATGAGAATTGCACTTTTCATGTGAGCAAAGTGTTGGCCCATTAGCATGTCCTGAATTGCTCCAGAACTGGCGTCCCCAATGGGAACACAAAATTCTCGCAATTCAGTCCTGGCGTCAACATTTAGGGGTGAATTCTCCGCCTCCGCAGCCGCGTGTTCCGAGGTGGTGTGCCATCACTGGCAGCGGGGTTCTCCGTTCCCGCCGCTGGCCAATGAGATTTCCCATTGTAGCCACTCCATGCTGCCATGAAAGCTGTGAGCGGAGGGTGCACCTATGGAAAATTCACCCTTTAGACACTCAAATAGATAATTCCGCCCTTCTGACCAGAATGCGTCACTTCATGGGCTGGATTCTCCGCACCCCGTTGCCGAAATCGCGTCCGGCGCCGGGGCGGAGAATCCACTTTCGCGCATGGAATCGGGACCGGCGGCGGTTCCCTGATTCTCCAGGCCCTGAAGAGCGGCCTACCCGGAGAGTACGCCGTGCCGTGTTTCGCCTACCTGCGGCCATTGCTGGAGGCCCGCCCCGCCATTCTCCACCCCCGACCGGCTGAAGTCCCGGCGGCGTGGATCTAACATGATCCTGTCATTCGTGATACTAGCTTGGCCGGGTCGGGTCGGGCCAATTGAAGGGCAGGCGGGGGGCCTCATACGGGACAAGGCTATTTTTGGGCGGGCGGTCTGGGTCGGGCGCACGGCCGATCAGGGGCACTATTTGGGGGAGGTCCAGCTCCGCGGTCTGAGTCCGCCATGGAGCTGGAGGCCGCTGCCGTGCGCATGCGTCGCCTCTGACACGGAAGTGAGGGGGCCCATATCTGCAGCAAAAGCTGCGAGATTCACAACAGGTCCCTGCCAGCCTCCTGCAAGGCTATGAATATGTGGCCTTTTCAAGCCAGATTTTCTGGCGTAAAAGGCCACAGTTTTTATGTCGATGTGGGGACATAGTCCCTGAAACGGAGAATCCAGACCCATATTTTTCTGCATTAAATTCCATCTGCCACATGTCCCCCATTCCACCAGCCTGCCCACATCTTCTTAAAGTCTATCACTATCCTCATGGTATGCAATATTCCAAGTTTTGTGTTAAATGCAAGTTTTAAAATTGGTCCCTGTATGCTCATAATATGTGTTCTTAATGTATATCAACAAAAGTGGTCCGTGTACTGACCCCTGGGTCACTTTATACCATTATGCACTCTGAAAAATACATGTTAACCAGAACTGTTTCTGCTCATACAGCCAACTTTGCACCCACTGCTGTCACTGTTCGTTTTATGACATGAGTCTCAACTTTGCTGACAAGACTCTTATGTGGCACTTTATTGAGCATCTTTTTAGAAGTCCACCTACACCAAATAAAACACATTACTCTTATCAACCTTCTCTGTTACCTAATCAAAAAACTGAATCAAGTTAATTTCACAATTTACCCTTAAGAAGTCCATGCTGGCTTTCCTTAACTAGTGCACACTTGTTCATTGTGTTTTCCATACAGAGGCTAAACTGACTGGCCCCTAATTGTTACGTTTATCTGCACACACTTCTGTGAACATTTGCAGTTCCTTGAGTTCTCTGGCACAACACCTTTATCTAAGAAGAACTGGAAGATTATAGCCAGTACCTCAGCAATTTTCACCCTTACATCCCTTAATATCCTCAGATCTCATCCAGTCCTGTTGACTTATCAACTTTAAGTATGATAGCCTTTCTAATACCTTAGAATCATAGAATCTACAAGGCAGAAGGAGGCCATTCGGCCCATCAAGTCTGCATCAGCCCTTGGAAAGAGCACCCTACTTAAGCCCACACCTCCACCCTATTCCCGTAACCCAGTAACCCCACCTCATCTTTTTGGACACTTCATGGCCAATCGACCTAACCTGCACATCTTTGGACTGTGGGAGGAAACCTGAGCACCCGGAGGAAACACACACAGACATGGGGAGAAAGTGCAGACTCCACACAGACAGTGACCCAAGCTGGGAATCGAACCTGGGACCCTGGAGCTGTGAAGCAACTGTGCTAACCACTGTGCTGCCGTGCTGCCCCAAACATTCTCTTTATCAATTTTTATGCATGTCCAGGATTCCAACTAGCAACACGTTCAAAATGACTTTGGCAGCAACTTCTTCTTTGATCATTTAGTACCTCGGCCATGACTTCTGCCTCCATGTGTATATCGCCTTTTTCGTCCCAAATCATCTCTCTCCTCCTCTTTCCACCTTTTTACTATTTATATCAATGTTACTTGCCAGTCTCTTATATTCCCTTTTTGCCTCTCTGATTTCCTTTACACGACCTCTCTCAACATTTGATAGTCAACCTGTTTCTCACCTGTATTATCTACCTGACACCTGTCATATGCTCCCTTTTTCTGTTTCATCTTACTCTCTATCCCTTACATCATCAAGCTTTGTTTTCCCAGCTTTCCTACTTGTGGGAATGCGCCTCAACGGTATTTGAACCCTTTCCTCTTTAAAGGGTACTCATTGATCAGGTCCGTTCACAACCCTCTAAACCTGCCCCCCTCCAATTAAGTATTTTTTTACTCCAGATTGTTCCTTGACATTTTTCATAGCAAATCTAAACCTTGTGATACTGGTTCCTGAATGTTCCCCTAAAGACACTTGATCCAATTTATCCATCTAGTTCCACAGGACTGGTTCCAGCAATAGCTCCTTCCTCTTTGGATCAGAGACATATTAATCAAGAATATTCTCCTGAACACACTTCAGAAATTCTTCAACTCTTTTCTTGTTGCTCAGTGACAGATAATTTAAGTCCCTCATTATCATTACTCTATATTTCTTGCACATCTCTATAATTTCCCTTAAAATTTGCTCCTCTATATCTTTCCGACGATTTGGTGGCCTACAGAATCTACCTCCATTATAGCACCTGCCTTGGTCCCTACTGTACAAGAACACAAATCATTGGAGAATGCAGCCTGTTAAACCTGCTCTGCTGTTTGACACAATCATGGCTGATTTGGACTTCACCTTCATTTTCTCACCTGTTTCTCATATCCCTCGATTGCCCAAGAGATCGAAAATCTGTGGGCGCGATTCTCCACTCCCACGCCGGTTGGGAGAATCGCCTGGGCCGCCAAAATTTCCGGGGACGCCGGTCCGACGCCCTCCCGCGATTCTCCCAAGCGGCGGGAACGGCCCGGTCGAGTTTCACGGCCCGCAGGCCGGAGAATCGCCGGAGACACCCAAAATGGCGATTCTCCGGCACCCCCCGCGATTCTGAGGCCCAGATGGGCCGAGCGGCCAGGCCAAAACGGCGGGTTCCCCCCGGCGCCGTCCACAACCTGATCGCTGCAGTCGTGGGCGGTGCGTGAACGCTGGGGGGGCGGCCTGTGGGGGGGCGAGGGGGGATCCTGCACCGGGCTTCACCTGCAATGTGGGGTGGCCCGCGATCGGTGCCCACCGATCGTTGGGCCGTCCTCTCTGAAGGAGGACCTCCTTCCTTCCGTGGCCCCGCAAGACCCGTCCCCCATCTTCTTGCGGGGCAGATTTGGACAGGTCGGCCAACCACGCATGCACGGGGTGACGTCCGTTATGCGGCGCCGGCCGTGTCATCTATGCGGCGCCGCTTTTACGCGGGCGACACGGCCCTGGCGCATGTAGATGACGTGGCCCCGATCCTAGTCCATTGTCAGAGCTGAATCGTTCGGGATCGGGGCCGTTTCGCGCCGTCGTGAACCTCGACGGTGTTCACGACGGCGCGGTCACTTCGGCATGGGAGTGGAGAATCCTGCCCTGTATGTCTTAACATTCAATATATTCAAAGATGAAGCACTCACAATCCTCTGAGGTAGTGAATGCTAAATATTTGCAACTCGTTGAGTGAAGAACAATTGCCTCATCTCAGTGCTAAATGATTATCCCTGCATCCTGAGATTGTAGCTCTGTGTTTCAGATTCCCCAGCCAGTGGAACACTCACAGTGGAATTCTCCATCAGTGGGATCCTCCGGACCGTCGGCAAAGCACCCACGTCCGCGGGGTCCCCCACAGTGTGAGGTGTCCATAATGGGAAACCCCATTGGTCGGCTGCGGGAACGGTGAACCCGGCTGCTGGCAGTGGCACGCCGCGCCGTAAAACGTGGCTGGCAGACCAGAGAATCCCATCCTCAGTGTCTATCCAGTCAAACCCCTTCAGAATCTTGAATGAGACAAATTCCCATCTTCTAAACTCCAGAGAATATAGGAACAATTTACTCAGCCTCACATCACAGAACAACACTCTCATCCCTATTGTACTGCCTCCAATGCAAGTACATCTAAAGTTGCAGGCATCAACTGCATATAATGGGTGGGTGTTATGGGCCAGGGTTTAGAAAACCCCAAAGTGTATCATGGAATTCACCTGACCCACAACTTTTAATAGATTGTGGTATGGGGAGCACACGGCCCACTCTACAGGTGTGTACAACAGAAATGGAAAAGTATTTTTTAAAGCAAATAAAGCAAAACAATATTTATTCTATGAACTCAAGTTAACTTTTTTAAAACATACAGTGAACATCTCAGCAACCATCAATTCAAATACAACCCCCAAAGAATACAACATTAAGTAATCCTTAATACCTTCCCAAACAACATCCAGAAGACAAAAGAAACACCTTTTAACAGAAGCACATTAGGTTTACATTCACTACTGAAAACATTTATAATTCTGAATTCACCAAATGACCAAGAGATAGTCTTTTCATGGCAGAAAGATCAACAGCACACCTGCTCTGTCTGGCTTCAGCTCCAACACTGAAAATGAAACTAAAACAGATCCTGCAGCAAACAGCCTAAAATGAAAGTGAAAAGCTGACAGACAGCCCAGCTCCACCCACACTCTGACATCACTGATAAACACCCATTTTGTAAAATTACATTTCTTAAACACCCATTTCTTAAAGGTACTCTCACATGACAGCGGGATTCTCTCAGACCACGCCGGGTCAGAGAATTGGCGATCGTGCCAATTTTTTATGCGACGCAACTCTGACGCCATTCCGTCATTCTCCCAACCGGTGTGAACGGCGTCATCGTGAACGGAGCTGCACCGCCTGGAGAATCGGTCGAGGGGGCAAGACCCGCGATTCTCCGGGGTCCCCTGGATTCTGCGGCCCAGATGGGCTGAAGTCACGCCATTCACACTTGCAAATAAAAATCGTCAGCCAGTCGTGCCGGCTGATGATGCGGGAAAGGAGGTGAGCGGTGAGCTTAGTGCGCTTCTGAGACTCTCAGGACAGACACGGACGGGGCTGCGGGTGAGGGGTCGGGGGGGGGGGTGGCCTCCATGTTCGGTGGGGGTTGGGTTGGGGGCCTCCATGTTGGGGCGGCCTCCATGTTCGGGGTGGCCTCCATGTTCAGGGTGTGGTTGGGGAGGGGGCCTCCATGTTCATAAGGGGGGGATCAGGGCTCTATGTTGGGGGGGGCGGGGCCTCCATGTTCGGGAAATGTGGGGGCAGGCCTTTACGTTGGTGGGGCGGGGCCTCCATGTTCGGTGGGAAGGGGGGTTCGGTTGGGGTCCTCCATGTTCGGGAGGGGCATGGGGATGACATGCCAGCCGGCCTGCCAGTGCAGGGCGTTGCCAGAGCCACTGCCGCTAGTAAGGCAGCCAGGCTGATGGGCACTGGCCCCGGGCGCTGTCTGCCCACATGGCCCTGGGCCTTTCCCATGGGTGCGGGACCCACCAGGGGCACACCTCCCAGCAGCTGGCAACCATCGGCGGGAAGGGGCGGGTCTGCACCCCTGGCAGCCCCCAGTGAGGGCATAGCCATCCAACGATGGCGCTATCAGGACGGATGGGCAGTACTGGGTGGAGCATAGAGGGTGTGGGCAGGGGTCTGGGTGCATGCGTGGCTGTGGCGCAAACTGGGGCAGACATGTAGCCCATGGCACAAGGCTGTAGAGGGGGCCATGCACCATCCCTAAACATGTTGTATACCCCCCAACCCCTGCAGATCATAATGTTTGGGCACCAGCCAGCGATGTAGGCCGCCATGGCGGGAGCCGCTGCCCTGCATGTGGCCCTGTGGCAGCTTCGGCGCAGGCGGCTCAGAGCATCTGCGGCAGCAGCGGCTGGCCCGCCCGCCCGACGGGCGCAAGAGGAGGCTGAGGCGGACGACGACCAGAACAACGAGTGGGAGCACAGGATGGCGATACCGATGTGGATGAGGAGCAGGGTGGGGAGGAGGAGGAGGAGCAGGTGGTGGTGGGGCCAAGAGGCCGTAGGCGCCCGAAGAAGCCATGTGTCTACCGGCGCCGCATGTCCTTCGAGGACCTGCCGGACAGGGCATGCAGGAGGAGACTCAGGATGAGTCGGGAAACGGTCGCACACATCTGCTAACCGATGGCACACCTGGCATCGCGTGGCACTGGGGGGGGACATGCTCTCCCGGTGGCCGTCAAAGTTACAGTGGCCCTGAACTTCTATGCGACTGGATCGTTCCAGTCAGCTGAGTGGGGACCTGTCCGACATCTCCCAGGCGTCGTTGCACAGGTGCATCCATGCAGTGACTGACGCCCTGTATGACATCACGGACCGCAATATTCAGTTCCCTGTGGACTGCGTCCACCAGAATGCCCGGGCTGCGGGATTTACTGCCTTGGCTAGGACACCCATGGTATAGGGGGTGATCGAAGGGGGGCACATCGCCTTGCAGCCACCAGCGGAGAACAGGGACATGTTCATGAACAGGAAGGGGACTTCTCCATGAACACTCAGGTGGTCTGTGACCACCGCAAGAAGGTCATGCACGTCTGCGCACAGTACCTGGGCAGTGTACATAATGCGTTTATCCTGGCACAATCATTCGAGGACCCCCCCCCCCTCCCCCCCCCCCCCCCCACCCCCCCCCCCCCCCTCTGTGTTTCCGATTCCTGTGTCCCAATGATGGAGGAAGGCCTTCCTTGCTGTCTGCCCTCCCCGCCGTGGCGTGCGTTCCTGGGGGCATCTGGACCTGGAACTTGTTGGGGGCTTGCAGTGCCAGGCGGACCGGGACGATCGGCAGCAGGTCCTGGAACACACAATGCAGCAAGTATCGTTACACATGCGGACTGGGATGAGTGGGTGTAGTGGGGGGGTGGGGGGGGAGGGGATGAGGGGGTGTCGCCAGGCAGGGAAATGGGGTGAGGGGGTGTAGTGTGGGGGGGGAATGGAGTGAGGGGGTGTCTTGAGGGGGGAAATGGTGGGAGGGGGTGTACTGGGGGGGGGGGGGGAAGGGGGAGTGGGTGTACTGGGGGGGGGGATGGGGCAGGGGGTGTACTGGGGGAGGATGGGGGAGGGGGTGTACTAAGGGGAGGATGGGGTGAGGAGGTGTAGTGGGTGGTGGAATGGGGGGAGGGGGTGTAGCCAGGCAGGGGAGTCTCTCTTTCTGGTGCGGCTCCGATCTGGCAAGGGGCAACCTCCCGGTCCCCAGCTCCGCCAACGAGGTCCAGTGCCCTCTGCTCGTGTACTGTGAGGGGGTGCAGTACAGGTGAACCCCCTCCAGTTCGCGCACACTCCCTGTGGTTGTGGGCGGTCTTCTCCTAGGGTGGGGCAACAAAGCATCAGAGTTATGCGGTATCCCGCGCAGATGTTGCCCAGATGATGATATGGGAGCACTGAGCACCCGGCCATGGTGGCTCTCAGGGGTGTGTGCAGCCCATATGGGTCCAGTGGGGGTTTTGGCACCCCTCCTGGGTGGGGGGGGGGGTTCTGTCACATGTGTGGGTGGTATGGGTTGGGTGGTGCCAGGGGCACGTCTCGGTGTCCTCACCCTGGCTGTCCTCGTCAGGTCATGCATCTTCTCGCGGCATTGCTCGTCCGTCCATGGGGTGTACCCCACCGCGCTTATGGCATTGCCCACCTCACGCCAATTCCTCCGGACTGTGCTGGCAGGGTGCCGGTGGCCACGTCTAGTGCACAGGACCGCCCTCCTCTCCTCTACCGTGTCCAGCAGCGTCTCGAGGTCATGGTCCTTGAACCTCGGGGCGGCATGGCGGGGGCGTCCATCTCGGTGGTCTCGGGACTTTGCGACGACGTTCGTGCACATTTTATGCGACGCGGCAGCACGTCATTGGAGCGTCCATTGACACCGGTATGGCGCCACGCCCCCGCGCCCGTGCTGGCCCCTTTTGCAGGCTAGAATTAGTCATCAGGTCGGCCCGTTCACGCCGTCGTAAAACACGACGGCGTTTACGACGGCGTGGACACTCTGCCGCGGGATGAGAGAATCCCGCCCAATATTCCAGATGTGATCTCACCAAAATCCGATACAAAAGCAGCAAGACTTCTTTATTCTTGCTCTCCAATCACATTGCAATAAAGATCGACATGCCATTTGCCACCCTAATGATTTGCTGTATCTGCATGCTAACTTTCTGTCTTCCTTTTACAATCGCACCAAGTATCTCTGAACATCAAAGCTGACATGTTTCACGCCTTTTAAAAATTGTTTTTATTCTTCCAACCAAAGTAAATAACCTCAGACCTCCCCATGGCACAGTGGTTAACACTGCTGCCTCACAGCGCCAGGGTCGAGTTTAATTCTCACTGTGTGGAGATTGCACTTTCCCCCCGTGTCTGCGTGGGTTTCCTCCTCGTGCTGCGGTTTCCTCCCATAGTCCAAAGATGTGCCGTTTGGGTCATGATCAATGTGTGAGGTAACGAGGATAGGGTGGGGGATGTGGGCCTAGGTAGAGTGCTCGTTTGGAGGTTTGGTGCAGACTCTATGGGCCAAATAGTCTGCATTGTAGGAATTCTATTGATTTTAAGGATTCTACTCCATCTGCCACCTTGTTGTCCACTCATTTAACCTGTCTATATCTCTGTGCAACAGCTCAGTATCCCCCTTACAGCTTACATTTCCATCTAGCTTTGTATCATCAGGAAATTTATACACGTTAGTTTCTGTCTCCTTGCCTAAGTCATTAATATAGTTTGTAAACAGCTGAGGCCCCAGCACTGAACCTTGTGACATTCCATTAGTCACAGCCTGCTGACTTGTAAGTGCTCTTTTCCTGTCTGCTCTTTGCTTCTTGCCTGCCAATCCATCTTCAATTCATGCTAATATATTACCCTAACTCCATTAGCCTTCATTTTGCCTGTTAACCTTTTGTGTGTGGAACCTGATTGAATGTTTTTGAAAATCTACTTTTATATTCTCCATAAGTCACACGCTCAAAAAATGTAAATAAATTTGTCAAACATGATTGTCCTTTCATAAAACCTTGTTGACTTTGTCTGGCCATACTGGATTACCTTTGTGCATTGTTAAGACTTCCTCAATGATAGATTTCAGCACTTTTCCAATGACTGATGCAGCCTGTAGTTCTGTTTGATCTCTCTCCTTCCTTTCTTGAAGCAGTGTCACATTTGCGAACTTTCAATCTGGTGGGACCATTCTAGAATCTAGAGAATGATGGGAAATTATAGCCAGTGCTCTGCAGCTAACTCATTTAGAATATATCAGATTTTAGAACATTGGTTTCTCCAGTAAGTCCTCTCTTCTGGTATAAGTTACATTAACTTCCGCATTCTTTTTCGCACCTCGGCTAGTTTCCTTATTTTTCTTTATTCTTTCATGGGTTCTGGGCATTGCGAGTATTTGTTGACCATCCCTAATTACCTTTGAACTGATGCCCTTCCCTAAAGGACATTAGTGAACCAGATGGGCTTCTCCAACAATCAACAGTGGTCCACCAGAGGATTATCCTGCATCCCTGGATTGCTAGTCCATCATAAAAGAAAGTAGCATAGTCCCAGATGACCATAGGCTGCTTCCCCCTTTGAGGGGGAGTAGTGACTGGTGGTGATTTAACCCGAGGATCACCACACATCAGGTGAGGGCAAGGTTGAGAAGGCAGGCCTGCATGAATAACCTCAGCCAGTACAGGAATTGAACCCATGCTGTTGGCCTCGCTCTGCATCACCAACCAGCTGCCCAGTCAACTGAACCAAACTGACCCCCTTTTTCGTCAACTTTCTAGTATACAACTTGTATCTTCTACTGTGAAGACAAATACAAATGTGTGTTGAACATCTCTACTATTTTATCATTTCCCATAATAATTTCTCCTCTCTCTGGTTCTAATGGACCAATATTTACTTTAGCTACTGTCTTTCTTTTTATAAACTTGCAAAATCCCTTGCATTCCTGGCTAATTTACTCATTTTCCATTTTCCACTTTTATCAACATTTTCATGGCTGTTTGTCATGAAATGCTCCCGATGCGCTTTCTATAATGCTTTGCAACATTGTAAGTCTAACCTTTTAATATAATATTATACTCTACTAGTAAACTACAGATGGATCTTTCTTGTTGAGTTTGTGTTTTTCAGTGGAATGCATTGTTGAACATTTTGTGAGGAAGGATTGTTTTGTAATTTTGGGAGAATATTAGTGTCTATGTGTGTGTAGAAGAAGATGCAGGCCAGGACTCTCCGTTGTGAGTCCACCCCACTACCACTTCCAGCGAGGTTGGAAATTTGGCACTCAGCCAAATCTCCCATTCACTGCAGCAGGACTGGAGAATCCCGTTGTGGTGAACCGACAGGGAATCCCGCCCCGAATTAAGCTGGGGAGAGATTAAGGAAGACACTTTGGGCGAGATGCTCTGGCCTCCCCATGGGGTGTTTCTGGCGGTGGGAGGTGGCCTGCCATGGGTCGGTAGCAGGATCTTCTGGTCCCATCTCTGTCAATTGGATTTCCCATTGAATCCACCTCACTGGGAAACCCACAGCGGGAGTGTGACATCGACGGGACCGGAAGACACTACTGGCGTGAACAACCAAAAGATTTTGTCTATTGTTATGGGACCATGTTTACAGAACCCCAAAGTGTTTCATGGAGTTCAACCGACCCACAACTTTTAATAGATTGTGGTGTGGGAAGCACACGGCGTACTCTCCAGGTGTGATACAGCAATTATGGACAAATGGTTTTTAAAACAAAACAATGTTTATTCTATGAACTCAAGTTAACCTTTTAAAAAGAAACATTGAATATCTTAACACCCATTACTTCAAAGATAACCCCAAAAGACTACAACACTAAATTATCCTTCAAACTGTTCCTTTAAACATCCAAAAGACTTCAACCTTCAAAAACATAAGGTTACATTCAATATATTTATAGTCTTTGGATTTGCAGACATCAACAGACCAGCTCTGTTTCTTCCTGCAGTTCTCAGCAAAACACACAGACACTCCCAGCGTTCTCCTCAAACTGAAACCAAAAGCAGAACTAACCTCAAAATGGCCGAACTGAGCTCAGCTCCACCCACTCTCTGACATCACTATTTTCTTAAAGGTACATTGCTTAAACATCCATTTCTTAAAGGTACTCTCACATGACACCTCCCCCCAAGAAAAAAAAACCATCAACTTCAAGAGGGTTTCATTTTTAACCTTGCACCATCAATTAAGAAATGCACACGGTAAAACACTTTTTCATTTCAAATAAACAACACACACAAACAGGTATTTTAGTTCTTCTCTCTCCAACCGAACACCCTCATCGATTGACAGTCTCTTTGAACAAGAAAGTCTCTGCACGATCCATCCATTCCTCTACTCCTCGACATTTCTCTTTAGAATCATATACTGTAGTTCAATCTGACCACAGAGTCCCTTGAAATTCTCCAATACAGGAGTATCAGTTACCACAGCTTTCAGGCAGTCACATGCATGTTGAAACTCCGCTGTCCATTGAAATTTTTTTCTACGTGGCTTCAGCAAGACCATTAGTGGAGAAATCACGCTACAAAACTCTTGTACAAATGTTCGATCAAATCTACTCATTCGGAGAAAACAGTATTTCCCTTCGTCTTGAGGGTATCGGAAACTCCTCAAGGAAAGTGACTTGGGCTTCTCCAAATTCACTTTTGGCTAGGTTCATCAACAAACCCGCCACCTGAAGTCGATCGAAGAACTCCATACGATGTTTTAAATGTTCTTTCCACGTCAGGAAGTCGGAAATAAAAGCAGATTGTCCCATTTTCTCAATGCAATCCTTCAAACGTGGGATAGGATAAGAGTCAGTTCTTATAACTGCATTCACCTTTCTATAGTCCACACACAACCGTTGGGTACCGTCTGGTTTAGGTACCATCACTATGGGGGAGCTCCATTGGCTGCAACCCACTTCAATTATGCCATTTTTAAGCATACTCTCAATCTCTTTGTTAACCTGAGCCAATTTTAAAGGATTAAGTCTATATGGATGTTGTTTGATAGGAACAGCATTTCCCACATCTACATCATGAAAAGCCATTTTAGTACTTCCCAATTTATCTCTACAAACCTGCCCATGTGATAGCAATAACTCTTTCAGGTCAGTTTGTTTTTCCTCTGGAAGGTAACTTAACAATTCATCCCAATTTTTAAGAACATCCTCATTTTCCAATTTAATTTGAGGTATGTCAAATTCACAGTGTTCTTGATTTGGTTCGTCACTTTGAATTAAAATCATTAAAACCTCCTTCCCTTTCAAAGTACCTTTTAAGCATATTCACATGACACACTCGGTAAGTCTTCCTTCTATCTAGCGTTTTTACCACATAATGCACCTCACTTAATTTCCTTTCAATCTGATACGGTCCACAAAACCTAGCTTTTAAATGTTCACCGACCACAGGTAACAACATTAAAACTTTATCTCCACTGGCAAAACTACGAACTTTGGATTTCTTGTCCGCTCCCCGTTTCATCACATTTTGTGCAACTTTCAAATGTTGTCTAGCCAATTCACCTGCTCTATTTAATCGTTCCCTAAAATTTGACACGTAATCCAATAGTGTAATTTCCGATTTCTCACCCATCAATTTTTCCTTAATCAATTTAAGTGGCCCTCTTACCTCATGACCAAAAATTAGTTCAAAAGGACTAAATTTGGTAGACTCATTAGGTGCATCCCTAATTGCAAACAATACGAATGGAATTCCATTATCCCAATCCTCTGGATAATTATGACAATAAGCCCTCAACATTGTCTTTAATGTCTGATGCCACCTTTCTAACGCTCCCTGCGATTCTGGATGGTACGCAGTTGATTTAAATTGTTTTATTCCTAAGCTATCCATAGCTTCTTTGAATAACGTTGAGGTAAAATTTGATCCTTGATCTGATTGAATTTCTGTGGGTAGTCCATATCTAGTAAAGAATTTAAGTAACTCCTCCACAATATTTTTAGCTGTAATATTACGTACTGGAATGGCCTCTGGAAACCTAGTAGACACATCCATTATAGTCAAAAGATATTGATTCCCACTTTTTGTTTTAGGAAGCGGTCCTACACAATCAATTAGGACCCTTGTAAAAGGTTCCTCAAATGCTGGAATGGGTATTAAGGGCGCTGGTTTTATCACTGCTTGAGGTTTCCCTATCACTCGACATGTGTGACATGATTGACAAAATTTAATTACATCTTTATGTTGTCCAGGCCAATAAAAATGTTTCTGGATTTTAGCTTGAGTTTTCCTTATTCCCAAATGACCTCCCACAGGTACCTCATGTGCCACTCGCAACACCTCCTTTCTATACCCTACCGGCAATACTACTTGATGAACTTCTGCCCACTTTTCATCCGCCTGCATATGTACAGGTCTCCATTTTCTCATCAATACATCACTTTTATGGTAATAACACTCTGGTATACTCTCAGATTCCTCTTCCGTATACATTTTCTGATATATCCGTTTTATTTCTACATCTTTCTGTTGTAACTCCGCCAATTTTCCTGAACTAAAAATATCCGCCTCATCCTCCACCTGTTCTTGTTCTTTTTCAACCATCTGGTCAAAAATCGTTTCTGATAATTGCACTTCCACTTCATCTTCACTCTTTGATTTCCCTCTTGTCTTAACCTGTGACTTTGCGACCTTGTCACTACACAATCCGGAAAAATCCCAGGATATTCGTCCTTCAACACTTCAGTTGTCTGATTTTCCACTGGCTTATCAACCACAGTAGGCATCACTCCCACCTGCGATCCAGCTATATCATTACCCAAGGTAAACTGTATTCCTTGTCAAGATAGTTCCTCTATTAGTCCTACTACCACTCTTCAGTGAACTTTCCAACCTTACCTTATATAATGGAACTCTACTCCTCTCACCCTGAATTCCACATATTACGACCTTTTCTGGCAACATTCTTCCCAAACTACATAATTCCTCATCTCTTACTATTAAAGATTGACTAGCTCCCATACCTCTTAAAATTGTGACTTCTTTACCTGCTCCTCCTGATACACATGAGTAAACTTTACCCACACAAGTAAATTCTTTAAAGACATCTGGCACCTTCTTATCATTCACCTCTTGATTAGGCTGTACAATGTTTTGCACCTCCTTCACTTCAATTGGGCTTTCCTTTACCACTTTAACAAACCCCACTGTCTTATCCTGTTTTACCACATCAGCCTTCCCAGTGCTTTTCTTCAACCACCAACACTGTGACTTTACATGGCCTAGTTTATTACAGTGAAAACATTTGAAACTTTTCATCTCTTTTTCACCCTGCTGGATCTCATTTTTAATCCGAGGTACACTCTCTTTATTATTTCCCATCAGATCACCTTTACCTTTACCACTTGAGTATTTCTCATGTCCCCAGTTTCTATCCCTCACCGGCTGAAACTGATGTCGGAAACCAAGTTTTGATTTATGAACTAATTCATAATCATCTGCCATTTTTGCTGCTAACCATGCAGTTTTAACCCTCTGCTCTTCCACATGAGTTCTCACTACATAAGGAATTGAATTTTTAAACTCCTCCAAAAGTATAATTTCTCTGAGAGCTTCATATGTTGGATCTACTTTCAAAGCCCTTATCCACCTATCAAAATTACTCTGTATGAGCCTTTCAAACTCCATGTATGTTTGTCCAAATTCTTTCCTTCAATTTCTAAACCTTTGTCTGTAAGCTTCAGGCAGTAGCTCATATGCACTTAAGATGGATTTCATCACCTCCTCATACGTTCCAGATGCCTCCTCCGGTAGTGATGCAAAGATTTCACTAGCTCTACCTACCAGCTTTGTTTGAATTAGTAATACCCACATGTCCTGTGACCATTTCATTTGTTTAGCTACCTTCTCAAATGAAATGAAAAAGGCTTCTACCGCCTTCTCATCAAACCTTGGCAAAGCTTGGACATATTTAAATAGATTCCCACCAAGCCTTCAACTTTGACACTCTTTCTCACTATCCTTATCATCATCATCCAACTGTCCGTTTCCCTTTACATCTGCCAATTTTAACTGACTGTCATGTTTCATGGCCATTTTCTGAAGTTCAAACTCTCTCTCTTTATCTTTTTCCCTGATCTGTGTCTCCCTTTCTTTTTCTTTTTCCTCTCTCCTTTCTTTTTCCTCTCTCCCTCTTTTGTGTTCCAGCTGCTTTAATTCTTTCTCCATTTGTTTAATTTGCAACTGAATTTTTGCCATTTCCAATGAATCAGACTGTATCTCAGGCAACTTTAAATGCTTAGCCACCACCATAATTACCTCACCTTTTCACATTTTGTCAGGTAATGTTAACTGCAATGTTTTTGCCAAATCTAACAGCCTGCTTTTAGTCTCTGTCCGTAAGGTACTGCGTGTGACCATCTCCACCCCCAAAAACTTCTGAGCCTCTGAAAGAGCCATTGTCCACAACACAGTCCCCACTTAAACTAAAATACCACACCTGAAAAGCAACCACAATATGCTCACCCCTCACTGTCTTTAAGTTCGTTAAGCCAATCGAATAGATAGACTTTTATCCCCCTCGAGCCCCCAATTGTTATGGGTCCGGGTTTACAGAACCACATAGTGTTTCATGGAGTTCAACCGACCCACAACTTTTAATAGACTGTGGTGTGGGAAGCACATGGCGTACTCTCCAGGTGTGATACAGCAATTATGGACAAATGGTTTTAAAACAAAACAATGTTTATTCTATGAACTCAAGTTAACGTTTTAAAAAGAAACATTGAATATCTCAACACCCATTACTTCAAAGATAACCCCAAAAGACTACAACACTAAATAATCCTTCAAACTGTTCCTTTAAACATCCAAAAGACTTCAACCTTCAAAAACATGAGGTTACATTCAATATATTTATAGTCTTTGGATTGCAGACATCAACAGACCAGCTCTGTTTCTTCCTGCAGCTCTCAGCAAAACACACAGACACTCCCAGCTTTCTCCTCAAACTGAAACCAAAAGCAGAACTAACCTCAAAACGGCCGAACTGAGCTCAGCTCCACCCACTCTCTGACATCACTATTTTCTTAAAGGTACATTGCTTAAACATCCATTTCTTAAAGGTACTCTCACATGACACTGGGAAAATTCAGATGAAAGTAGTACAGGTTGTTGCTTACTTTTGGGTTCGTCCAAGTAGATGTTTTTTGGGGGATGTTTTGTAAGACGAGTTGACTATATAATTGAAATATTATGTGCTTAGGTCTGCTTTTCTTCTTGTTAATCTTTTAATTTTTAAAATCCCAAAAGCGTTCTGGGAATTCTATGCTGCCAAAATCATTTTCGGAATATAAAATACTGGCTTATGGTCCATAAGCCAAGTTTTCCTCCGGGATTTTGTCTGCTCAACAATTAGCAATCTGCTGTGGAAATGTTTCCAACTAATCATTTACTACCATCCCTCTTAGTCTATGTAACCAAAAAAAATTGGTCAGCTCTCCTCTTATACCTGCATAATTGGCTTCATTTAAGTTTAAGATTCTTGTTTATTGCTGCCACTTTCTACCTTTATGTGGAATTAAGTTGAATTATGATCATTTGATCCCAGCAGACCGTTTACTATGAGATTACTATTAATCCTGCCTCATAACATAATACTAGATCAAAAGTAGTTTTATCCCTGGTTGGTTCCGCTACAGTTTATCTGTTACTGGAGCGCTCATCACACCTTTTCCTCCTGCATGCTCAACTATTTAATGTTCCCTTGGGTATTATCCCATCCTCCACAAACTCTGCTGCCTATTTCCTGTCTTAGGTCATGTTCCGTCTCCCATCATCTGTCATCAATTAGTTACATTGGCTCTCCAATCCCCTAATTCCTCAAATCTTGAATTCTCACCCCAAATTTAAATCCCTCACGGCCCCTGTCTCTGTAATTGTTTGTAGCCATCCTATCCTCAATAGATGCCAACATAATAATCAGCAAGTATAATTGGGAGATAACTAGAAGTGAGAATCCTGGCCAATGTTGTAATTCAGGGATGCAGAACGTACTCAAAATGGTTTTATTCCAATCATTTGATATCAACGACATAAGCACTGATTGCACATTGGGCCTGGAACCTTCTTAATTTCTGTGGCTCAGTCCTGACTGGATAAACACATTGAACCATGGACTGAGTTTTGAATTTATAGCTAAGTGTGTTGTAATCTTACCATTGTGAGGTTGAATTTATGTACATTTTAAAATAAATGAATTATAATTCGAAAACTCAGGCTCAATCAAAATATTAATCAACGGTTGAATTAAATTTACCTTGTCACTTTCAACGGTATCTTTAATTAAATCACACTGTTAAATTAATATGCTTTGATGTGAAGAATAAAATGTTTCAAAGATTTCATAGAATTTATAGTGCAGAAGGAGGCCATTCAGCTCATCAAGTGTGCACCAGCTCTTGGAAAGAGCACCCGACTTCAGCTCACATCTCCGCCCTATCCCCGTAACCCAGTCACCCCATCTAACCTTTTGGACACTCAGGGGTAATTTAGCATGGCCAATCCACCTAACTTGCACATCTTTGAACTGTGGGGGGAAACCAGAGCACGCGGAGGAAACCCAGGCAGACACAGGGCGAAAGTGCAAACCCCACATAGACAGTCACCTGAGGCCGGAATTGAACCCAGGTCCCTGGAGCTGTAAGGCAGCAGTGCTAACCACTGTGCCACCATGGAGAACAGAAATATTAAATGTTAGCACTGAATAATCCCACGATCCACATGGGACCATTTTATAAACTCTTCTTTCTGGATTTAGATCACACACGTGCCAGACAGTGACCATCGACAGTAAGAGAGGATCTAACCATCTATGCTGGACATTCAATAGCAATACCATCACTGAATCCCCACTACCAGCAGGTTTAGCAGCCGGTTTAGCTCACTTGGCTAAACAGCTGGCTCATGATGCAGAGCAAGACCAGCAATGCCAGGTTCAATTCCCGAACCAGCTGAGGTTATTGATGAAGTCCCCGCCTTCTCAACTTTGCCCTTGCTTGAGGTGTGGTGATCCTCAGGTTAAGTCACCCAGTCAGCCCTTCCCCTCAAAGGGTATTGGGACTCTTGTTTTACCTTCCAGTTGATTGGAGGTGTCACAAAATACAACTTTATTGTTAATTATTCACTTGGATACACTTGGTTAAGAACTGAAATATCAAACGATACATTGAAAGGGTCGAACTCATGGCAAAAAGCATAAAACATAAAGAAATCACATCCAAAACAAACAGATAGATGATTCAAGAATTCAGGAATGCAGGAATTCAGGAACAAGACATCGACCACGGGGTCCTACTTTTAAGGGTATTCGTATTTTTGGTTAATCCCTCATTTACCCTCATTGGTTACTAATTCTTAGTGAGACCTCCTGGTTTGTTCAAATGGATGTCTGTTATGTAGATGATGTTTTATTAATCAAATATTGGACATTAGTTAAGATTGACTGGTGCCTATCAAAACAAGCTCAGCATCTGCATGCGCAGCCTTAGGAAAATTACTGGATAGGTTTCTCAAGCCACAGCTCGGCCTGGAGACCTTGCTGTAACTGATTTTATTGATTCATTTTTAGTGCTGAATATACTGGAATGCAATGCTGAAACATTATATGGAACATGGACTGAAACAATGTCTGGCATCCCTCAATCAAGATACTGGAATATAATATCTAATTCATTATGTGAGACAATGACTGGATTCTCACAGTCAAGACACTTGTAATAATTTTATCTCTCAGCTAATTGTATTCAATTAGCACCTAAAACTATAAATAAATCAATAAATCAAAAAATCAATACTCTATCAAAGGGGAAAGCAGCCTATGGTCATCAGGGTCTATGGTGACTTTACCTTTACTACCAACATCCTGGGTGTTGACCAGAAACTGAGCAAGACCAGCTATATAAATGCTGTAGCTACAAGAGCAGGTTAGAGGCCGGGAAGTCTGTGGCGACTAACTCATCTCTTGGATCCACGCAGCATGTCCACCATCTATAAGGTATGAGTCAGGAGTGTTACGGAATACTCCCCACTTGCCTGGATGAGTGCAGTTCCAAAACACAAAAAGCTCAACACCATCCAGGACAAAGCAACCCACCACCCATTTGCACCCATCCACCACCTTAAACTTTTACTCTCTCCATCACTTACGCATAATTGTAGCAATGTGCATTATCGGCAAGATACCCTGCAGGAATTCATGCAGGACCCTGAGTCAAAATCTTACAAACTGATGACCTCTGCCACCTCGAATGACAAAGGCAGTAGATTCATGGAAACACCACCATCTGCAAGTTCCCCTCCAAACCACACATCATTCTGACTTGGAAATATATTGCCGTGCCTTCACTGTCGCTGGGTCAAAATTCGGGAAATTCCGCCCTAACAACACTATGGGTGTACCTGCGCCACATGGACTGCAGCAGATCAAGAAGACTCCACACCGTCACCTTCTCAAGGGAAATTAAAGGTGGGCAATAGAAAAACTGGCATAGCCAACAATGTTCACACCCTGTGAAAAAAACAAAAATAATTTGAAGGGTCAACTCCATTTTGTTTACATTCCATGTAAAGACCATGGGCGCAATCTATCAGCTGCGTCACACCAGACTCGAAAACTAGCATACTGGTTAGATGACCGGAGAGGCCAAAATCGGAAACCACGCCAGGTGCCAATCAGTTCCCAATGTAACCTGCCCGCTCCCGTCGGTGAGATCCAGATCCCGCCGCAATGCAGCGAGAGACCAATAGTCACCAATTAGGACCGCCCTCCACCACATTAATGGGAAGGACCCCCTATCAGATGGCCTCCCATGATCTAACTGGCTCCCCAGTGAGTAATCCTATTTAAAAACTGAAGCTAGCGAATTGGCTGCTGTGGGATCCGAGGAGGTGAGTGGCCATCTTCGAAATTGGGCAGTCAGCCTGAGGGTACCCGGGCCGCTGCCCGAGTTCACGGGTGGGGGGGGTCGGGCTCCATGGGGGGGCACTATCGTTCGGCGGTCATCCCTCGTTCGTGGGGCAAGGAGGCACAATGCCCGCGGGTCCGCTATCCTATCTCGCAGATCATTTTACCCATAACGGGAACTCCTCCGCTGCCTGTCCGTTCCACCGAACATCCCGTGACAGAACCCTGCCCACAGTAATATGGTTGTGGGTTTCTTATTTTACCTTCTAATAAGAATCCGTAGTCCGTTTGGTGGGAGGTGTCAAAAGTACAACTTTAATATTGTTAATTACTCACTTGAATACACTTGAAATAGAACTGAACAAAAACTTAGAAACAAAATATTAAACAACACATAAAAAAGACGAGTACATGGTAAAAAGTATAATGCACAAAAAAAATCACTTAAACACAAACAAACAGATGGACGATTCAAGAATTCAGGAAGAAAGACCTCGATCACGAGGTCCTACTTTTAAGGGAATTCTTATCTCTGATTTAACCCTTCATTTACTTTTATTGGCTTCTAATTCTTAGCTGAGACATTCTGGTTTGTTCAAATGAATGTCTGTTACTTCAAAGATGATTTGTTAATCAAATATTGGATATTACTTAAGATTGACAGGTGCCTAACAAAGTTAGCTTAGCGTCTGCGTGCGCATTCTTAGGAAAATTACTAGCTGTGTTCTCTCACACTTCGCTGGGTTTCACAGCTTGGCAGAGACCTTAAGAATTGATTAGTTGATTAGACAGAGAACAATACATTCTCAGTGCTGAATACACCGGAATACAATGGTTAGTTCACTATATGAGACAATGACTGGATTCCCACAGTCAAGACACTTTTAATATTTTTGCCTCTTAGCTACATGCATTCAACTAGTGCCTTTATGAGTAAAACTATTTATAAAACTAGACTATCAATAGTGATGGACACTTTACCTCCCATTGAGCATGACGGCCGCTGGCCGCACAACTGAAGGCTATTGCTAATGAAGAATTGGTAATTCTGGTAATGTGAGCACTTCACAACTGCAGGTTGTGTTTGCTGCTGCTGGTGGCTGCAAATGCCTGGAGGCTGCTGTTGCTGTTGCCTTCCTTTTCTGTAGCCGGAAAGAAGGACATTTTATTCGAAGATATCTGGGTCCTGGACCACCGGGTTCAGAGGGACATATGAGCCCAGAAGGCAATCCGGTTTGAAACAAGGAGACACTGCGGGACCTGATGCATGACGCTGACCCAACCCTGATGACACCGTTGAAGAAATGCTTTCACACATTGCTGGTGTTTTTATGTTTCTGTTGCTGGTGTGGTGAGTGCTGCATGTAACTGGCATGTCACCATGGGTTAAACAGACTGGAAGTCAAGGATGTTGAACTGCACCAGTGGAATATGTGGGTGCCAGGATTTGGTTCCATTGAGTTTGGGATGTGTGGAAGGGCCTACAGATCTGCTCTCCTTTATAATAATAATCTTTATTGTCACAAGTAGGCTTACGTTAACGCTGCAACGAAGTTACTGTGAAAATCCCCGAGTCGCCACATTCTGGCACCTGTTCGGGTACACTGGGAGAATTCAGAATGTCCAACTCACCTAACAAGCACGTCTTTCGGGACTTCGCCTACCGCTGCAACAGGTCCACAGCTGACGCCATCGCCATGGCCCTGCACTCTACCCTGGAACACCTAGATAACAAAGACACCGATGTCAGACTCCTATTTATCGACAACAGCTCAGCCTTCAACACCATCATTCCTACAAAACTCATCTCCAAACTCCATGACCTTGGCCTCGGCTCCTCCCTCTGCGACTAGGTCCTGAACTTTCTAACGCACAGACCACAATCAGTATGGATAGACAACACCTCCTCCACCATCATCTTCAACACCAGTGCCCCACAAGGTTGTGTCCTCAGCCCCCTACTATACTCCTTATACACCTATGACTGTGTGGCCAAATTCCCATCCAACTTGATTTTCAAATTTGCTGATGACACCACCGTAGTGGGTCGGATTTCAAACACTGATGAGACAGAGTACAGGAATGAGATAGAGAATCTGGTGAACTGGTGCAACGACAATAATCTCTCCCTCAATGTCAACAAAACGAAGGAGATTGTCATCGACTTCAGGAAGCGTAGAGGAGAACATGCGCCGATCTACATCAATGGGAACAAAGTAGAAAGGGTCGAGAGCTTCAAGTTTTTAGGTGTACAGATCACCAACAACCTGTCCTGGTCCCCCCATGCCGACACTATAGTTAAGAAAGACCACCATCGACTACTTTCTCAGAAGACTCAGGAAATTTGGCATGTCAGCTACCACTCTCACCAACTTCTACAGATGCACCATAGAAAGCATTCTTTCTGGTTGTATCACAGCTTGGTATGGAGCCTCCTCTGCCCAAGACCGCAAGAAACTACAACAGGTCGTGAATGTAGCCCAGTCCATCACACAAACTAGCCTCACATCCATTGACTCTATCTATAATTCCCACTGCCTCAGAAAGGCAGCCAGCATAATTAAGGACCCCACACACCCCGGACATACTCTCTTCCACCTTCTTCCGTCAGGAAAAAGATATCAAAGTTTGAGGTCACGTACCAACCGACTCAAGAACAGCTTTTTCCCTACTGCCATCAGACTTTTGAATGGACCTACCTCGTATTAAGTTGATCTTTTCTCTACACCTTGCTATAACTGTAACATTATATTCTGCAGTCTCTCCTTCCTCCCCTATGTACGGTATACATTGTTTGTACAGCATGCAAGAAACAATACTTTTCACTGTATACTAATACATGTGACAATAATGTTAACCCGCTGTGAGCAGGACTCTTCTGCTCCTTGATCTATGCCATAGTCTGACTCCTGTCTGCCTGCTGAGAGCACGCACCCACACCTGCATGTGGCATGCCTTTTTTGGGGGGGGGGGTCTGGTTGCTGGGAACCTCGGGGATGGGGGAGAGGGTTGGACAGGGTGGAAGGGTTACCGGGGGAGGTACGGTGCACGACGGCCCATGACGCGGAATAGCTGGATAGAGGTTTTACATCTCTCGGGCGTAATGTTCTTTAATGATGTACAATCATGACCGCAACCATCCATAGCTCCCAATTGTGTTGCCCCCCCTCCCCCCCAGTATCCTCTCAGTGATCCCCTATCTTCTTAGTCCTCCATGCTCTACTGATACGTCGAGGTGTGGCCACAGGATGCATATCAGAGGTGGGGGCAACCTGCTGCTTTCCACATCCTGTGGCCTGTGAGGCCCCTGGCGGGTAGCCTGTGGAAGGTTTGGGGCCGGGAGGCCAGAATCAACTTGGCAGTGGGACATGCCTTACCATGTCACCCTGTTCTGCACGCTGACCCCGAGATGTGCCGTTGACAGGAGGTGGGGAGCAGGTGGGGTGGACTCGGGAGAGCTGGTGACCGCAGTTGTCACCCTGTAGGGAGGCTCCAGGTTGGCCTGCAGCGCTCCCTTCTCTGAATCGGTGGCGTAGAGCTCTGGGTGCCACCACAGACAATCGCAGCTGGATTGAGCCCCCGATGCCCCTGTGTCACCTGGCGGCTCCCCAATGTCTGCACCATGGTGTCGATGCCTTAAGCGCTGCCCCTCTGTGAACAGGCCATGCTCTGTAGTGCCTTGCCAATGTCCACCTGCTTCTGGGACATGGTCATCAATGTCCAGAACATGCTCTGGAGTGCCTCAGCGATGGCCACTGAGACCAGAACGTGTTCCGCAGCACACTGGCAAGGTCCACTTGAGACTGGGTCACGTCCCCCAATAACTGTGACATGCTCCGCAGTGTCTCAACAATGCCCACCTGAGACTGGGACACGTCACCCACTGACTGGGACATGCTCCGCAGTGTCTCGTCAATGCCCAGCTGAGACTGGGACACGACACCCAATGACTGGGACATGCTCCGCAGTGTCTCGACAATGCCCACCTGAGACTAGGACATGCTCAGCAGTGCTCTGGCAAGGTCTACCTGACACTGGGACACGACACCCAATTACTGGGACATGCTCCGCAGCGTTTTGACAATGCCCACCTGAGACTAGGACATGCTCAGCAGTGCTCTGGCAAGGTCTACCTGAGACTGGGACACATCCCCCAATTACTGGGACATGCTCCCCAGTGTCTCGACAATGCCCACCTGAGACTGGGATGGCACCACAGGAAGGTTCACCTGCGACAAGTACATGTCCCCCAGTTACGCAGCATGCTGTCGAGGCGTTCCGCCATAGCCTTCACTGACTGAGCTACGCCTTGCACATAACCACTTATGGTGCTGGTCTCATGCTTCAGGGTTTCCACTGTGGTCACCACCGTAGCAGTGTTGGCCTCGGTGCCAGACATTGCTGCTGCTATCTCCTGCACCCGCAGCCTTTGCAAATCCTCCAATCGGCTATGAACCCACTGGAGCACGGTAGCACAAGTGGTCCCAGATTCGATTCCCGGCTTGGGTCACTGTCTGTGTGGAGTCTGCATGTTCTCCCAGTGTTTTTTTTGGGTTTCCTCCGGGTGCTCCGGTTTCCTCCCACAGTCCAAAGACGTGCAGGTTAGGTTGATAGGCCATGCTAAACTGCCGTTAGTGTCCAAAAAGGTTCGGCGGGGTTATTGGGTTATGGGGGTAGGGTGGAAGTGAGGGCTTAAGAGGGTGGGTGAAGATTCGATGGGCCGAATAGCCTCTGTCTGCACTGTATGTTCGATGTTCTATGAGTGTCGCTGACATCCCCCTCTGAATCTCACGGTCACAACTTACCAACTGCATCAGCTCAGGGATTACCTGGTCCAGAGACTCAGAATTTGACTGGAATCCACCCCGGTCCCGGGATCCAGCAGACCTACTACTGCTCCCTCCCCTGGACATTCCTTCCCCCACCTGATGTGCATCTACAAATGTGTGGTGCTCACCAGATTATGCCCCAGATGTCTGTCCACTACTTTGGCTCACCGAGGTGTGTGCCTCCACACTGAGGGTGGGAATGACAGCCATGACGTATCAATGGTGGCATCCTCGGAGCTCTCCTCTAAGGTGTTCTCTTGGACGGTTGGGAGAGGTCACCCCAGATGGGCCGGCACAATCGGATGGAGATCCTATAAGAGAATGGACATATGGTCAGTGGGAGGGAAGGATCATCATGCTGGTATGACCAACCCACGTGTGACAGGTCATCTGTTGGGGGCCAATGGATACTTCTCTCTGAGGCGCAAACTGGTCTCGACGTCTGTGACCTCCAGGCCCATTCCTCGTAAGAGATGAGGACCTTGAGGTCCGGCACCCCGCTGCCCGTCTGGGACGTTTCCTGTCTGTTGTGAACAAACTTCTCCTGCAGGGACACAGAGGAGGGAGACATTGTGAGCTGCTGGCTTCATGCATCGCAGGTGGGGGGTGGTGTGGGGGGTGGCATGGCATGGGACAGGTGACTGCACCACTGCTAGGCATGGGTGTAGTGTGCTGGTGAGTGAAAGGGTGTGCTGTGGCATGTCGCGGTCTTGTGATAGGGGGGCAGTGTCGGGCGCAGAGTCGTAGGTGGGGGGGAGGGGTTAGCAAGTGGGACCAGTGTCAGGGGGCCAATGCCAACTCACCCATGCGGCCCGGTGGAGGTCGTTACGCTTCTTGCAGCACTGGATGGCAGTCCTCCTGGTGTCACTCCCCTATTGCCCGCCATCTCGCAGGCAGCACTGGCTAACCTTTGGCTGACCCCCATCCGAACCCCTCGGGGGAACAGCATATCCCGTCTGGACTCCACCCGTCCATCAGTCTGGCCAGGTCGGCATCTCCAAATTATGGAGATGATCTTCTTGGTGGCATGGCTGTGTGCTCTCTGGGGTTTCCTCTGCAGGATTGGTTTAAGAGCTGCTCCCCCTGGTTAGCAGGGAGCTGCCAGGCACTGTTCCGGTGACTCAGCCGGCATGACAGTCTTTTGCGGAGTGAAGCCCGTGGGGCATCATTAAGTGCCTAATTAACGTTCGCTACTGGTGACGGCTTTGCTGGGTCGGCCATCAGGAAACACCCGGCAATTTCCACTCACTGCCGCACTTAGAATTAATTCACTTGGGTCGTGCCCCATGAAGACCATAATATACAGCAGCAGAATTAGATCATTTGGCCCATAGAGATTGCTCTGCCATTTGACCATGACTGGTATTTTTCTCATCCCCATTCTTCTGCCTTCTTCCTGTAACCCCTGATCCCATTATTAACCAAGAACCTACCTATCTCTGTCTTACGGACACCCAGTGACTTGGTCTCCACAGCCTTCTGTGGCAATGAGTTCCACAGATTCACCATCCTCTGGCTGAAGGAATTTCTCCTTATCTCTGTTTTAAAGGATCATCCCTTCAGTCTGACGCTGTGCCCTTGGGTTCTAGTTTCTCCTACTAATGGAAACATCCTCTCCATGTCCACTTTATCTAGGCCTCTCAGTACAAAGAACAAAGAACAATACAGCACAGGTACAGGCTCTGAAGTCCTCCAAGCCTGTACCGGTCATGATACCAACCTTTGCCAAAACGCTCAGCACTTTCTTGTGCCATATCCCTCAATATCCTCTATACCCATCCTATCCATGTATTTGTCAAGATACCTTTTAAACGCCATTATTGTACGCCATTATTGTCTCGGCTTCCACAACTTCCCCTGGCAACGCGTTCCAGGCACTCACCACCCTCTGCGTGAAAAAACTGTCTCGTATATCTCCTCTAAACTTTGCCCTACGGACCTTAAACTTATGCCCCCTGGTGACAGACCCCCTCCACCCTGGGAAAGAGTGCCGACCCATCCACTCTATCCATGTCCCTCATAATCTTGTAGACCTCTATCAGGTCACCCCTCAACCTCCGTGGTTCTAATGAAAAGAATCTGAGTCTATTCAGCCTCTCCGCATAGCTAACACCCTCCAGACCAGGCAACAGCATGGTAGACCTCCTCTGCACCCTCTCCACAACCTCTACATCTTTCTGGCAGTGTGGCGACCAGAATTGTGCGCAATATTCCAAGTGCGGCCTTACTAAGGCTCTATACACCTGTAGCATGACTTGCCAGTTTTTATACTCGATGCCCTGTCCAATAAAGGCAAGTATTCCATCTGCTTTCTTGACTACATTGTCCACTTGTGTTGCCACTTTCAAAGGCCCGCATGCCCAGATCTCTCTGACTTTCTATATTCCGAAGAGTTTTGCCATTTACGGTGTATTTCCCCTCCATGTTAGACCTACCAAAATGCATTACCTCACATTTGTCTGAATTAAACTCAATATGCCATTTCTCTGCCCAAGTCTCCAACCTATTTATGTCCTGCTGTATCCTCTGACAATCTTCAACGTTATCTGCCGCTCCACCAACCTTGGTGTCATCCTCAAACTTACTAATCAGACCGGCTACATTTTCCTCCAAAACATTTATGTACACCACAAACAACAGAGGCCCCAGCACAGATCTCTGTGGAACACCACTAGTCACAACCTTCCATTCAGAACAACACCCTTCTACTGCTACCCTTTGCCTTCTGTGACCGAACCAGTTCTGTATCCATCTTACCACCTCACCTCTGACCACCTTTTGCACCAGTCTGCCATGAGGTATCTTGTCGAAGGCTTTATTGAAGTCCATGTAAACAACATCTACCATCTTCCCCTCATGAATCATCTTCGTCACCTCTCAAAAAACTTGATGAAGTTAGTGAGACGCTTCACAAAACCATGCTGTCTATCGCTAATGGGTCCATTTGTTTCCAAGAGGGTATAAATCCTGTCTCTGAGAATTCTCTCCAATAATTTACCTGCTACCAACATGAGGCTCACCGGCCTATAGTTTCCAGGATTATCATAGATTATCATAGAATTTACAGTGCAGAAGGAGGCCATTCTGCCCATCGAGTCTGCACCGGCTCTTGGAAAGTGCACCCTACCCAAGGTCAACACCTCCACCCTATCCCCATAACCCAATAACCCCACCCAACACTAAGGGCAATTTTGGACACTAAGGGCAATGTATCATGGCCGATCCACCTAACCTGCACATCTTTGGACTGTGGGAGGAAACCAGAGCACCCGGAGAAAACCCACGCACAAACAGGGAGAATGTGCAGACTCCGCACAGACAGTGACCCAAGCCGGAATCGAACCTGGGACCCTGGAGCTGTGAAGCAATTGTGCTATCCACAATGCTACCGTGCTGCCTGTTATCCCTGCTACCTTTCTTAAACAGCGGTACCACATTAGCTCCACTTCTCTGGGATCTCTCCTGTGGTCAATGAGGATACAAAGATATCAGTCAAGGCCCCAGCAATTTCATCCCTTGCTTCCCTCAGTATTCGAGGGTAAAGTATTATGTAAGTTTCAATGTGATCCACCCTCGTCCCTCTAAATTCCATCAAGTTCAGACCCAGAGTTCTCAACCGCTCCTTATATGACAAGCCCTTAATTCCGCGGATCATTCTTGTGAACCTCCTCTGGACCGTCTCAAAGGTCAGCACATCCTTCCTTAGAAACAGGGCCCAAAACTGCTCACAATGTACCGATATTCTGTAAAGAGTCATACCCTACTCATATTAGAACTCCTAATGCAACTGTATCTATTCTGCTTTATTTTGAAGCAGTACACCAGCAAAGCCGACAGTTTTAACACACACCTCAGATGGAGGTTGTATTTCTGATTTCAATGGAAACAGCAAGTGGTGCTGAAATCAGAGCAAATGCACCAAAACAGCATGCCCACCATGAGCAGAATGGATGAGCTGCTCCAATTGAAGCACTTTAATTCATGAAAAATATTGATTTCAGCAAAGATGTGCTTGCACAAGATTAATGTCTGATATGATGCGAACAATAGTACTTCAGTTACTGAGGCTGGCAGACATTATTTTGGAATTGCCTTCTCTGCTGAATTATAGCTCAGAAGTTTACAGCTCCTCCTTCCCGGCGGGATGTTACGGCCCTGAAGTAAATGGCAATTTAAATGAACTGCCGCATCTGCCGTGGGAGACACGCTGTGTCAGGGCCATAAAATCCCAGCCATAAACTGGTCTATAGAATAAAGGCAGGCTTCTGAAGAAATTGGTCTGGAAGCTGACACAAGAAAATAACATCAACAAAAACTGACACTTATGTTGCACCTTTAACATAAATAGCAGCCAGAAATATTTTTACAAAGAATTAATAAGGGGAATGGAACTGTGTTTTATTTCTTTGTTGCCGCCAAAGGAAAAGGTATGGAGGTGCTCACACTCTGGACTCTTGTAAAACACGATGAAAGGTTTATTAAGAGCGTTGCTCACTGCAATCAAGATGGTGATCTGCTCAAAGCCCACGCAAACACTCTGCTAACGTCACTACATATCACATGATGCAGAATCAGCAAGAGTGTATTCCCAGCTGCACAACATCCCTCCCTCATTACTTCATTAGTGCAAGGACAACAATTAACCTATTGCAAACCCATGCAGCATGATCAGCATGACGTCGCCAAACTTTTCCTTCATCCATCTGCACGGTGCATAATATTGGACTTGTCTTTGCTCGGATCATAGCTGGTACTCATGCCCATAGGTGGTATAACTCCTAGCTAGCACTCTCTCCTTGGTTAAATACTCGCCTTTTCAAGATTTTCTCCCTCTGAGAAATTTCTGCCCATTGTTATCGTTTGACAATCTCTGAAGTATCAGGTGGAGTAATCAAATCAAACTGTGTTTGTATTTTTTTCTTGAACAACAGCATTGCCAGTGAACTTTGCATGGTAGCATGTACAGTGTTCCCATCAGATATTAGAAATTTGTTTATACATCTTGATAATATCCCCTGGTCCTTCAATACTTTGATAGAATGCTTTAATCACTAGACAAAATGTTCAGTCAATCTATTCATTGCTGTTTGATATAGAGCTGAATTGGCATGGTGTATACCGTTCCCTTTCAAGTAGTCCTCAAGCTCTTTCCAAGTAAACTGCATACCATTATCACTGACAGCCTGCTTTGGTGTTCCAAACATTGCGAATATTTTGTCTCGTTTTTCAATGATCTGTTCAGTCATTGTTGACTTCATTATCGTGACTTCTGCCATTTTGAGGGTGTGTTCACAATCACTAAGAACATGTGTCCCTCCAGTGGACCAGTATAATTGATGTATATTCTATGCCATGGCTGAGTTGGCCATTCCAATGGTTGTAATCGTTGTAATAATGGAATGTTCCTTAATCTTGGTCAAGATTTGCATTGCCCAACTTACTCTTCAATTTGAACATCTAACCTTGGCCACCAAAAATAACTGTACGAATTCCTTCATCCTCACCACACGAGGATGTCTCATACAATTGGTCAAGGACGGTTCTACTTTAGCATAGAGGAATAATCACATGGATTCCCCATAATAGAACCCAATTCTGTACTGTCAACTCAAGTCTCGGTGTGATGTAGGGCTTGAGGTCTGGATTTTTCCCATTTTCTGGATTTTGTCCATCACTTTCCCCATCACTCAATCAGTTCTTGTATATCTTTAAAATCACAGGTGCACTATCCACGAGTGATGAATACAAAATGTTGACAACATTTTCTTCTGGGTCATGCATGACTTGTAACGGCAATCGTGATAAAGCATCAGCATTTGCATGCTGCTGGACGTGCGATACTGGATATCGTAAGTGTGTGCCAGCAATATCAATGACCAACCTTGTAATCTACTAGCTGCCAAAGAATGTATATCTCTACACAGCCAAAAGATTGTAGTCAAGGGTTAATAATACGTAAAATGATGCTAGAAAGGTAATGCTGGAACGTTCTTACACCAAAAATGAAGCTCAAAGTTACCTTTTGCAGCTTAGCATAATTCATTTCTGCACTAGTAAGAGTGCGTGAAGCAAATGCTATCGGTCGGTCCTCTCCTGAAGGCAAAATGTGCAAGACAACTGCACCAATCCAATAGGGTGAGGCATCACAAGCTAATTGCAACTTCATTTTTGGATTATAATGAATCAACAGCTCTGACTTCAGAAAAGCTTCTTTCACTTCATTGTCTGAATACTCACATTCCCCTGATGAGTGCCATGCCTGTTTGACACATAGCAATATGTGCAAAGGCTTTGATTGTGTTGCTAAATTTGGCATGAGTTTACCAGAATAATCAACCAGTCCTAAAAACGACCGAAATGGTGTCACATTTTGAGGACGTGGTGCTCGACACTTTCTTCAGCTGTTTGTGTAAACTGGCTTTGGTGATGATATGACCAAGGTAACTTATGGGTGACACACTTTTCCTTCTTAACTCTTATCTTGTGGCTCTGTAACCACTTCAGGATAGTTTCCAAATTCTGCAAATGTTCCTGTTCACTCAATCCAGTGATGAGTAATGAGTAACAAAATAACATTGCACTCCATTCAACCCACTTAGAATTTGATCCATGGATCTTTGAAAAAGAGCAGGCGTATTCCAAAAGGAAGTCTTCTGAAATGAAACAGATCTCTGTGCGTCACGATGGTAAGTAGTGGCTATGATTCAGCAGCCACATTCATCTGCGGATATGCCTGTGAAAGATCAATTTTACTGAATTTCTGTTCACCAAAAAGGCCAGCAAACAATCTGCAATCAGCGACAGTGGATAATGATTTACGCACAAAACTGGGTTCGTAATAGTATTAAAATCTCCACAAATTCTCACTGAGCCATTCCATTTTAATACAGGAACGATTGGTGTCACCAAATCACTTGCAACAACAGCTTCAATTACTCCTGCCCCTACTAACCTTTCTAGTTCTTCTTCAACTTTTGGCTTGATAGCATATGGTACAGTTCTAGCTTTGAGACATTTGGGTGTGCTATCTGGCTTGATGTTTAGGTGTAGCTCAACCCTAGTCATAGAGTCTCGTGAATCTTCAAACACCTTCTTATACTTCTTCAGATATTGTTGTGGGTTGCTCTTTGAATCATAGAATTATAGAATCATAGGATCATAGATTGTGAGTTGCTCTTTGAATCGTAGAATCATAGAATCATAGAATCATAGAATCGTAGAATCGTAGAATCGTAGAATCGTAGAATCGTAGAATCATCGAATCTATGGCACAGAGCCAGGCCATTCGGTCCAAACTGGTCCATGCCAACCAATAAGCCCATCTAAGCTAACCCCATTTGCCTGCATTTGGCCCATATCCCTCTAAACCTTTCCTATCCATATATCTGTCCAAATGCCTTTTAAATGTTGTCAATGTCCCTGCCTCAACCACTTCCTCTGGCAGCTCATTCCACATATGTACCACCTTCTGTGTAAAAGTGTTGCTCCTCAGATTCCCATTAATTCTTTGCCCTCTTAACTCAAAACTATCCCCTCTAACATCAGGTTAAAGTCCAACAGGTTTGTTTTGAATCCTAGGTCCCGGTTGAGGCCGTACTCATGTGTGCAGAACTTGGCTATCAGTTTCTGCTCGATGATTCTGCGTTGTCGCGCATCCTGAAGGCCACCTTGGAGAACGCTTACCCGAAGATCAGAGGCTGAATGCCCTGGATTGCTGAAGTGTTCCCCGACTGGAAGGAAACACTCATGCCTGGCGATTATCGCCCGATGTCGTTCATCCGTTATCGCAGCGTCTGCATGGTCTCACCAATGTACCATGCCTCAGGACATCCTTTCCTGCAGCTTATGAGGTAGACAACGTTGGCTGAGTTGCATGAGTATGTACCGCGTATCTGATGGGTGGTGTTGTCACGTGTAATGGTGATACCCATGTCGATGATCTGGCACATCTTCAGAGGTTGCCATGGCAGAGTTGTGTGGTGTCGTGGTCGCTGTTCTCCAGAAGGCTGGGTAGTTTACTGCAAACAATGGTCTGTTTCGGGTTGCACGGTTGATTAAAGGCAACATGTGGTCTCAACAGTCAGGAACCCCGCATGGCAGCTGCGGACTGTGTCCAGTGCCACCACACTTGGATGGGATCTGTGCCGTGTCCGGGGGGGGGGGGCTTCCGCGATGGCTGAGGGGACTGGTGGGGGATGGATAGTGTGTGGCCAGGGGGTGGCCTATGGGGTCGCTGATGGCGGGTCGGGTCCGCACATGGCCGGCACCATGTTGTACGATGCAACCGCTGCAGGTCGTCACCGTGCTCATGCGTGGCCAGGCCCCGGCCATTCTCTGGCCGTTTACGGCGCGGGAGCTGTGAGTTTCACCCGGCGTCGCTGCTAGCCCCTCATCGGTCCCGGAATCGGTGAGGGTTCGGCGCCGATTTTCGGGTCGTAAAATGCCTGCTAATTCTCCACTGAAACGGAGAATCCAGCCCAATGTCTTTCCAAATGACTGTGGACCTTATCGCTCAGAATCCTCTCTAGTAACTTACCAACCGCAGATGTTAGGCTTACCGGTCTATAATTCCCAGGATTTTCTTTGCCGCCCTTCTTAAATAAGGGCATAACATTTGCTACCTTCCAGTTTTCTGGTACCTCACCCGTGGCTAGCGATGATGCAAATATCTCAGCCAGGGCTCCCACATTTTTTTCTCTCGCCTCACACAGTGTTCTTGGATATACCTGATCAGAGCCAGGAGATTTATCCACTTTTATACATTTGAATACATCGATCACCTCCTCAACTGCAATGCAAATATCCCCAATATATCATCACTAATCTTCCCAGGTTCCCAAATCTTCATGTCTTTCCCCTCGGTAAGACCACGTTGGTCCTTGAGGGGTCCTATTTTCTCTCTAGTTATTCTTTTTCCTTTAATATACTTAAAGAATCCCTTTGGATTCACCTGAATCCTCTCAGCTAATTCAATCCGCTAATTGATTGACTATTTCCCAATTAAGCCTAATTGTAGCCAACCATGCTTTGCCAAATAGAGCAGAAAAGTTTCCTTGGACAACAGGAACAGGCAACTTTGCCGCCTGCCCATTTGCTTCTACTTTCACCATAGTGCATCCTCTTAATTGTATACCCTCTTCAGTGTATGTCCTTAGGATCACATTTGATGGTTGTAAAGGCAGATACCTCAGCTTTTCATGATAAATTGTCTCAGCTTTTAGAGATGCTGCTGCACCCAATTGATAGCGAACAAGAGAGAGTCAAACAAATAAACTCAAAAATCGGATGACCTTTGGAAAAACGGCTACAGCGACATTCAACCCAGGTACTGTAGAAGAAGGAAGGTAAATGGGGTATTGGCAAAATGTCCACATAAGTCCCCAGTTTGAATATGGTTGCAGCTGACTTATTATCCAACTTCAAAATGTTTAAACAACGCACAGAGATGGTTTCTACATTCAGGTGTGTCTGATCTAGAAAAGCAAACCATAAAAAATTGCCTAGCTATTTGGAATAAAGGTCTAAACAGATTGAACATGTCAGTATTAATTGAGGGAGAGCTAAATGATTGCTAAGGGATTACATTTGAAAACCTGAAAGCTTTGTTGACCTGCGAGGATCACTTCATACTTACGTCCGTCCTTGAGAAATTCTTTGATGCTATAGCAATGAATCAGCGACCCCGTTGCGCCGAGTGTGGATCCGGGTGCGACTGGTTAAGCTTCCACATTCATCGATTGGAGTTCATGCCATTTAGATAACAACCTACAGAATCCATAAACCACTTGATCGGCAGATGCAGAGAAAAGGGGACGTACTGTAATTTTGCAAAAACACATCTAGCAGGCGGAATTGTTGAGTTGGTGATCAGCTCTATTCAAATAGAAGAATTCCAGAAAGTCCAAAACATATAGGACTGGATTCTGCAGACAGAAGTGAAAGTCTGCTGTTGGGCATGTTTAGCGGGATGTTTCTCGGCGGCTGCAGCTTGACTGCCCCTCAACCCCACAGCCTCGGGGAAGTCCCATCACCCCCACTCTACTTGGCAAAGCCCTCCCTGGGTCTGGCCACACGCAGTGCCAACCTGGCACCTGGACACCCTGGCATTGCCAGCCTAGCACTCTGGCAGTGCCCCTTACACACTGGCAGTGCCACCTGGGCACCTAGGCAGTGCCAGGATGCAAGGCCACCAATGCCAATGTGCCCAGGTGCCACACGTTTGTGTGGACCAGTACTAAGCAGCGCCCTGGAGAGAATTCCCAGACCCGGCTATTGAATCCTGGGCGCTGGGTGAATCTGGCATCCAGGTATTCAAATGAGCTGTTAGGTTTATTTAAATAATCAGATCTGGATCTCACACAGCAAGAGCGAAATCCAGATCGCACTGGGTGGAGCAAGTCTGCTGACTCATGATCGGCCCGGTGCACGGCATGGAACCAGATTTGGGGCTCACGTATGATTCACCAGTTGCACCCGGATCCACACTAGGCGCAACGGGGTCGCTGATTCATTGCTTTAGCATCAAAGAATTTCTCAAGGATGGACGTAAGTATGAAGTGATCCTCGCAGGTCAACAAAGCTTTCAGGCCTGAAGCACAACCTCAATTGTTGACGCATTCACTAGAACACTGGCGCAGATGCAATGGGCCGTAGGGCCTTTTCTGTGCTGTATGATTCCATGACTCCATGACTCTAACACCCAAGCCTAGCAACATATGTGGAAGATGTGGCCTTTGGGGCAACACGGTAGCACAAGTGGCTAGCACTGTGGCTTCACAGTGCAGGGTCCTAGGTTCGATTCCCCGCTGGGTCACTGCCGGTGCGGAGTCTGCGCATTCTCCCCGTGTCTGCGCGGGTTTCCTCCGGGTGCTCCGGTTTCCTCCCACAGCCCAATGACGTGCAGGTTAGGTGGATTGGCCATGCTAAATTGCCCTTAGTGTCCAAAAAGGTTAGGAGGGGTTATTGGGTTACGGGGATAGGGTGGAAGTGAGGGCTTAAGTGGGCCGATGCAGACTCGATGGGCCGAATGGCCTCCTTCTGCACTGTATGTTCTATGCACCAAGGAAAGGCGCTTCTTTCTAACAATTCTGCAGGGCATGTGACAGAAAGTTTCATAGGCAGCGGTAGTGCACTGGAACAAAGGTTGGTGCAGCTATAAAGAGCTGTGCACTGATCCAAACAAGGATACCTCCTGGCAATAGAAATGACCATTCAGTGTTCCATCAGAAACATGTACATATGGTGACTGACAAATCAAAACATGAGCATGATGAGATGGAAAGCGGTGACCACAGGTTTCACACTGTCAACCTCGTGGAAAATTAAATGACTTCACACCGTCTGAGGTTTTTGCTTGAATACAAATTATCTGCTCGAAGAAAGTTAGCAACTATTAGTTATTGGATAAGATTGACAGAGACAAGTTTCAACATCGTACCTCTGCGGATCCTGATAGACATGTATCCACAGATAGGGAAGCCCATGGTGAAATATACTGTTGCATAATTTTCAGCGTACAATCATTCACTAATTCCATGTGCACGTTCCATAGTCCTGGTGTGCAAGTATAATCAATCTCAAATGTAGACAGACGATGCAAGGCCTACACATTACAATGCTACATCAGAGAGAAACGCCTTTATGTGCAACTATACCATCACTGGCAGAGATCATATTTCGCAGATCAGTGCCTATCAATTTACCTACTGTACCCATTGTGCTCTCTCAGGCATCATAGAGCAACTTTTAAAACTATTAGAGAAGGTGACCAACACACATGATAATAATGCAGGTAGAGAATCGCCAAGTTTACAGATGGGACAATAGGTCCACATTTAGGTTTCCACAAAAGTTGTGTCAACCAGTCAAGGTGACAAGGATTTATTCAGAACCGAGGTCCTATGAAGTCATAATACAGAAAGGGGAAACGCTGAAGAGTAACCAAGGAAAAATCAGATCCATTCCAGCTTCTCAACCGCTGTACTATTGTCTATTATCTCGGACAAGAACCCAAATACAAGCAGAAAAAACACTCAGGAATAACAATCCCACAGATCTCGATGAACAAAGAAACCTCCAGACAAGGTTACCATTACAAGATGTGGGCATGCTAGCAGATTATCTCTACACTTTAGGTGGTCATAGATTCACCAATCTTATGCATTTATACAATGGTAACTAAACATGAACATGCATTCTAAATTTTTATACTTTTTTATAAGCAGAGAAATTATATTTAAAGAGAAAGGGGGATGCTGTCATATACCATTAAGGGACTGCAGCATGACATCACTGAAGGGGAAGTGTGTCATGTGATCCAGTCTCAGTTTTGCTTGGCCTGTGGGCACACACAGCTCTGTTGCTGATGCCTTCAAGCTTTTTACTTTTGTATAGCTGTTTTTGTGCCTAGACTAAATAAATGAACCCACAAGGTGTTGACAAAATCCCTTTTGAGTGATTGGTGCCTTTATATCATTACAAAAACACAACTGATTTCGCTCACCTTTTCCAATGCCCTTCCAAACCGCCAGCCTCCAAAGCTCAAAGTGACCTTCAGTGATTATCTCCCAATTGTCAGTGACGATATTTGCCATCTTCATAAGCTGCTTGCTCGTCCCTGTGTTACATAAATGCTCTGCAGTGGAAGTGAATCGTCCTCTACAGGGCACAGGCCTGGGAAAAGACGATGCAGACCCTGGGCCATCTAAACTTCAGGGTCACCCTCTCAACATCCCCGGTTGAGTTCAAAGGAATGCAACACATTACATTTGACAAAAGCTTGGTTGCAGGAGTTGCTAGAATGATTGCATGTTTAGACATCAGTCCACCTTTTGGCTTCACTCCAGACTTTTTGTCAGGATTCACTCCCTTAACCTTCAAATGTCAGAGGCATGGCTGCGAAACTATTCGCCCATAGCTAGGACAGGTTTATTAGTCACAGGGCATGTCCACATGCCAGTGGGCCTGTGCATTGCATGTCTGAGGGCCACACCTCCTCCAAGTTCCTCTGAGGTTTTAGCCTGAGGGCAGGAGGGACATGGTTTCCATGTGACATCAAAAGTGGCACTGTTGAGGACTTGCCAATGAAAAGGCTGTGCATCGACAGTGAGAGACTTACATATTTGGCTCTCTTTTTTGCATTGATTCAAACCAGCAGCGTTGGCTGAAAATGAGAAGCAAACTAGCACACAAATGTGCAGACACAATGTGCTGAATGACCTCTTTCTGTGATGTAACTTTTTTATGGTTCTAAGTGTGCCAATTCTCTTCATGTGCACTCTAGGTGCATCACATCAACCTGTTGGATACAAGGATTCTCCTCCAAAAGCAACAGAAAAATATATCACAAAAGCAAAATATCTGAGATGTTGAAAATCTAAAATAAAATTAGAACCAAAGGGGAAGATTTAATGCTGCCGTGAGCAGGCCCATCCACCAGCTGAAGAACCAGTGACAACCGCATCGTGGCCATTCTGCACCCCCAGCCTTATACATTGCCACTCAGGAACTTACCTGGTCAGAGTCGGGAGGGCCCTGACCATCCTTACTACCGATCAGAAGTCAGCAGCTCTCTGGTATCAAGAGCATCCCCATGGGCAGTGGCCACTGCCGATGCAAGAGGATGCTCAGGTAAAGGATTGGGATTGAGCCCCATGAGTAATATACAGAGGGTGGGTTCACTGGAGCTAGACAAGAAGGGCAAGGTGAAGGGGAGAGGATGTTGGGCTAGTACTTCGGCAGGCTTCATCCACGCCTTCACTGGGTATCTTCATTGGGCTTGTCTTGCCCAAAAGAAGGACCCCTCCAACCAGGATTCAGGATACCCACCAGAATTCATCTCGTGGGTTGCTCATATTCCATGGTCCTTAGGGCCTCAATTGGCTTCCAGGCCAGAAGACCATACTCAAACCTTTGCTCCTGGACATAACTGAGTCAAGTCAGGAAGGGGACAGGGTTTGTACACCACAACTTGCCATCTGTTTAAATGGGGCACTATGCCATGACCACCACCACTCCTTGGGGGAGTTACCCCCTTGACCCACCGCGAGGTCCACCATGCCAGGGCCACGCTGGTACAGACCACAAGTAATCGCCGCTCATGTGATTCCCGGCTGCGGGGAGCGTAGAATCTCAGAGTGCTGCAGCATAGGGTCCTGGGCATGCTAAATGGATGCAAATGGATCATTAAGACCAATTTGCATTCATCTACATGTTCACACTGGCATGCAGCCGTTGACCTTGATCCTGCCACCAATGGGAGCCGGAGCATCACGATTTGGTTGGTGTCTGACGTCGATTCCGATTTTGCCCTGATACCCGATTCTCCGTCCCTCAGGGAGTGCGATCCGGGCATCCTGGGACGGATAATCCCACCCACAATGTTTTGGCCTCAACTGATTTCTGAGGTAGAGAATTCCACAGGCTCACCATTCTCTGGGTGAAGAAATTTCTCTTCATCTCAGTCCTAAAGGGTCTACCCCGTATCCTCAGACTGTCACCTCTGATCTGGATCATCGGGAACATCTTTCCTGCATTTACCCTATCTAGTCCTGTAAGAGTTCCATAGGTTTCTATGAGTTCCCCCTTCATTCATCTGAATATAATCCTAACTGACTCAATCTCTCCTCATACACCAGTCACACCATCCCAGTAACCAGTCTGGTAAACCTTCCTCCATAGCAAGAAAATCTTTCTTCAGATCAGGAAACCAAAACTGCACATGATATTCCACGTGTGGTCTCACCAAGGCCCTGTATAACTGAAGCAAGATATCCGTGGTCCTGTATACAGGGGCTGGTTTAACACAGTCGGCTAAACAGCTGGTTTATGATGCAGAACAATGCCAGCAGCGTGGGTTCAATTCTCGTACTGGCCTCCCCGAACAGGCGGCGGAATGTGGCAACTAGGGACTTTTCATAGTAACTTAATTGAAGTCTATTTGTGACAATAAGCGATTATTACTATTATTCAAATGCTCTCGCTATGAACAAAGAACAAAGAACAAAGAAATGTACAGCACAGGAACAGGCCCTTCGGCCCTCCAAGCCCGTGCCGACCATGCTGCCCGACTAAACTACAATCTTCTACACTTCCTGGGTCCGTATCCCTCTATTCCCATCCTATTCATGCATTTGTCAAGATGCCCCTTAAACGTCACAATCATCCCTGCTTCCACCACCTCCTCCGGTAGCGAGTTCCAGGCACCCACTACCCTCTGCGTAAAAAACTTGCCTCGTACATTTACTCTAAACCTTGCCCCTCTCACCTTAAACCTATGCCCCCTAGTAATTGACCCCTCTACCCCAGGGAAAAGCCTCTGACTATCCACTCTGTCTATGCCCCTCATAATTTTGTAGACCTCTATCAGGTCGCCCCTCAACCTCCTTCGTTCCAGTGAGAACAAACCGAGTTTATTCAACCGCTCCTCATAGCTAATGCCCTCCATATCAGGCAACATTCTGGAAAATCTCTTCTGCACCCTCTCTAAAGCCTCCACATCCTTCTGGTAGTGTGGCGACCAGAATTGAACACTATACTCCAAGTGTGGCCTAACTAAGGTTCTATAAAGCTGCAACATGACTTGCCAATTCTTATACTCAATGCCCCGGCCAATGAAGGCAAGCATGCCGTATGCCTTCTTGACTACCTTCTCCACCTGTGTTGCCCCTTTCGGTGACATGTGGACCTGTACTCCTAGATCTCTTTGACTTTCAATACTCTTGAGGGTTCTACCATTCACTGTATATTCCCTACCTGCATTAGACCTTCCAAAATGCATTACCTCACATTTGTCCGGATTAAACTCCATCTGCCATCTCTCCGCCCAAGTCTCCAAACAATCTAAATCCTGCTGTATCCTCTGACAGTCCTCATCGCTATCCGCAATTCCACCAACCTTTGTGTCGTCTGCAAACTTACTAATCAGACCAGTTACATTTTCCTACAAATCATTTATATATACTACAAACAGCAAAGGTCCCAGCACTGATCCCTGTGGAACACCACTGGTCACAGCCCTCCAATTAGAAAAGCATCCTTACATTGCTACTCTCTGCCTTCTGTGACCTAGCCAGTTCTGTATCCACCAGCTCACCCCTGATTCCGGGTGACTTCACCTTTTGTACTAGTCTACCATGAGGGACCTTGTCAAAGGCCTTACTAAAGTCCATATAGACAACATCCACTGCCCTACCTGCATCAATCATCTTAGTGACCTCCTCGAAAAACTCTATCAAGTTAGTGAGACACGACCTCCCCTTCACAAAACCATGCTGCCTCTCACTAATACGTCCATTTGCTTCCAAATGGGAGTAGATGCTGTCTCGAAGAATTCTCTCCAGTAATTTCCCTACCACTGAAGTAAGGCTCACTGGCCTGTAGTTCCCTGGATTATCCTTGCTACCCTTCTTTAACAAAGGAACAGCATTGGCTATTCTCCAGTCCTCCGGGACATCACCTGAAGACAGTGAGGATCCAAAGATTTATTCAAGGCCTCAGCAATTTCCTCCCCAGCCTCCTTCAGTATTCTGGGGTAGATCCCATCAGGCCTTGGGGACTTATCTACCTTAATATTTTTTAAGACACCCAACACCTCGTCTTTTTGGATCTCAATGTGACCCAAGCTATCTACACACCCTTCTCCAGACTCAACATCTACCAATTTCTTCTCTTTGGTGAATACTGATGCAAAGTATTCATTTAGTACCTTGCCCATTTTCTCTGGCTCCACACATAGATTCCCTTGCCTATCCTTCAGTGGGCCAACCCTTTCCCTGGCTACCCTCTTGCTTTTTATGTACGTGTAAAAAGCCTTGGGATTTTCCTTAACTCTATTTGCCAATGACTTTTCGTGACCCCTTCTAGCCCTCCTGACTCCTTGCTTAAGTTCCTTCCTACTTTCCTTATATTCCACACAGGCTTCGTCTGTTCCCAGCCTTTTAGCCCTGACAAATGCCTCCTTTTTCTTTTTGACGAGGCCTACAATATCTCTTGTTATCCAAGGTTCCCGAAAATTGCCGTATTTATCCTTCTTCCTCACAGGAACATGCCGGTCCTGAATTCCTTTCAATTGACACTTGAAAGCCTCCCACATGTCAGATGTTGATTTGCCCTCAAACATCCGCCCCCAATCGATGTTCTTCAGTTCCCGCCTAATATTGTTATAATTAGCCTTCCCCCAATTGAGCACATTCATCCTAGGACCACTCTTATCCTTGTCCACCAGCACTTTAAAACTTACTGAATTGTGGTCACTGTTACCGAAATGCTCCCCTACTGAATCAAATACCACCTGACCGGGCTCATTCCCCAATACCAGGTCCAGTACCGCCCCTTCCCTAGTTGGACTGTCTACGTATTGTTTTAAGAAGCCCTCCTGGATGCTCCTTACAAACTCCACCCCGTCTAAGCCCCTGGCTCTAAGTGAGTCCCAGTCAATATTGGGGAAGTTGAAGTCTCCCATCACCACAACCATGTTGTTTATACTTTTTTCCAAAATCTGTCTATCTATCTGCTCCTCTATCTCCCGCTGGCTGTTGGGAGGCCTGTAGTAAACCCCCAACATTGTGACTGCACCCTTCTTATTCCTGATCTCTACCCATATAGCCTCACTGCCCTCTGAGGTGTCCTCCCGCAGTACAGCTGTGATATTCTCCCTAACCAGTAGTGCACCTCCGCCACCCCTTTTACATCCCCCTCTATCCCGCCTGAAACATCTAAATCCTGGAACATGTAGCTGCCAATCCTGCCCTTCCCTCAAACAGGTCTCTGGAATGGCAACAACATCATAGTTCCAAGTACTAATCCAAGCTCTAAGTTCATCTGCCTTACCCGTAATACTTCTTGCATTAAAACATATGCACTTCAGGCCACCAGACCCGCTGTGTTCAGCAACTTCTCCCTGTCTGCTCTGCCTCAGAGCCCCACTGTCCCTATTCCCTAGTTCTCCCTCAATGCTCTCACCTTCTGACCTATTGCTCCCGTGCCCACCCCCCTGCCATACTAGTTTAAACCCTCCCGTGTGACACTAGCAAATCTCGCGGCCAGGATATTTATGCCTCTCCAGTTTAGATGCAACCCGTCCTTCTTAAGGCCAACATACAATTTGTCTTCTTCACTCTCTGCAGCACCTGCATACTCACTTTCAGTGATTGTTGTACAGGGCACACAGGTCTCATTGTGCATTCCCTTGTCCCAATCTATAGCCATTTCTAAGGTTTATCTATGTGCTTCATACAAAAATTCCCAGTGGCTCACTGCACAGCCTTATATGGGGAGGCAGTGGCGTCGTGGTACTTTCAATGGACAAGTAATTTAGAGACCCAGAGTAATGTTCTAAGATCCCGGGTTGAAATCCCACCATGGCAGATGGTGAAATTTGAATTCAATTAAAATCTGGAATTAAAAGTCTAATGATGACCATGAACCCATTGTCAATTATTGTAAAAATCCTCCTGGTTCACTACTGTCCTTCAGGGAAGGAAATCTGCCATCCTTACCCGATCTGGCCTACATGTGACTCCATGTGAACACAGCGATACTGTTGACTCTTAACTTCCCCCCACTGAAATGGCCCAGCAAGCCATTCAGTTCAAGGGCAATTAGGGCAATTAGGGATGGGCAACACATGTTGGCCCAGCTAGCGACAGCCACATCCCAAGACCGAATTATTTTTAAAAATCAGTCAGATTAGAATGAATAGCATTCCAACTTTAAAACCCATTCCAAAATTGTTATAAACCAACACGTTTAATTAAAATGCCCTGTTACACCTTTATGGCACAATTATTATATTTCAGTAATCTACAAAAATAAAGGACAAACTATTTTGTAAGTTTTTTGATAACAAGAATACTAATAAGACATTTTAAAATATGACCGTATCAAATTTGCTTCCACTCCCTAAGCCTTACTTTCTCCGGCTCAACCAATGCACAATTTTCACTTTAACTGGAGAAACATCAATAAGAAGTAAAATAAGATTGAAGTTTCTGGACAGAAATGATCAAATACATGATTGAAATGATTGTTCAATGTCTGCTGGACCATGGAAATGTCATTCAGGAAATGCAACCATCTAGAAATGAAACATGGAGGCTGTGAATTTCAAGAGATATTCTGCAGTTTCACTCAATTACCATTAGAATTCAGAAAGGATTTTTTCAGAACTTTTGCTTAACAGATTAAATCATCAGTGAAGATAGATTCCATGAGAGGGTAGATTTACATGATATGTAAAAGGAACAAACATCTTTGGTCAGAGGAATAATAAAATGGTTCCGGCAGAGAAGGCCATTTGGCCCAATGTCACTACTGGCCCTCTGAAGGAGCAACTCACCTGTGCCACTCTCCTGCCTTTTCCCTACTGCCCTGCAAGTAGTTCCTTTTTAGATAATGATTCAATTTCAATTTGTAAGCCTCAATTAAAACTGCCTCCACCATATTCTCAGGTAGGGCATTCCAGATCCTAACCACTCGCTGCATGAAAGAAAATATTCTTCATTTCACCATTGCTTCTTTTGACAATTACCATAAATCTGTGTCCTCTGGCTCTCACTCTTTCCATAAATGGGAACAGTTTTTCCCTGTCTGCTCTGTCCAAACCCCTCATATGGGGCGAAATTCTCCGTTATCGGCGGAAACTCCGCCGATCGGCGCAAAAAACGGCGCAAATCCCACTTGCGTCACGTCATAAAAATGGGCCGATAGTCTGCGGCCCGAAATGGGCTAGCAGCGACGTAACGGGATCCGCGCTTGCGCAGTGGTTCACGCCGTGCAGCGTCATACGCGCTGCACGACGTGACGGCTCATAAGGCCGCGCAGCTCCCCCCCACCCGACCGCAACACCCGACCGCAACACCCGACTTGATGGCTGGCCGTCGCTCAGCCCCGAGGTTCGAGTCACGCGATGTGGAGGCGCTCCTGGACGCGGTGGAGCAGAGGAGGGACGCCCTGTATCCCGGGCACGGCCGCAGAGTTGCCCCACGCCACAGCCGGCGTCTGTGGAGGGAGGTGGCAGAGGCCGTCACCGCTGTGGCCCTAACACCACGGACAGGCACCCAGTGCCACAAGAAGGTGAACGACCTCGTCAGAGCAGGCAGGGTGAGCCTCCCCCATATCCCCCCCTCCCCATATCCCCCATATCCCCCTCCCCATATCCCCCATATCCCCCCTCCCCCATATCCCCCTCCCCCATATCCCCCCAACCCCATATCCCCCATATCCCCCCTCCCCCATATCCCCCCTCCACCATATCCCCCTCCCCATATCCCCCCTCCCCCATATCCCCCCTCCCCCATATCCCCCATATCCCCCTCCCCCATATCCCCCCCTCCCCCATATCCCCCCTCCCCCATATCCCCCCTCCCCATATCCCCCCTCCCCCATATCCCCCATATCCCCCCTCCCCCATATCCCCCCTCCCCCATATCCCCCCTCCCCCATATCCCCCCTCCCCCATATCCCCCATATCCCCAAGTGAATCCAGCCCTAACCTTAACCTCTGCAATGCACGCGCAACCGATGGCGTGCATTCATATACCTGCCTAACACTGTTGCCTTTTACCCCTGCCACCACCACCCCCCCCCCCCCCACAGGAGAAGCGCGCACACAACAATAGGGAGCATGTGAGGACTGGAGGAGGGCCCGCTGATGAGAGGCCACTGACCGTACACGAGGAAAGGGCCCTGGAACTGGCTGGCGGACCTGAGGACCGGGAGGTTGCTGATGCAGAGGTCGGGGCCCCACGAGCAAGTGAGCCACCAACAGCCCGTCCCCATATCCCCCCTCCCCTATATCCCCCTCCCCGTATCACCTGATCACTGCCTGATGTCTAACCATGCATGCTTCATTGTGTATCGCAGGACCAAACGTCCAGGCACCCATCCCCGCTGATGCAGACCGCCCGCAGGATGCCCCTCGGAGACCACAGGAGACGGAGAGACCCGCACCCTCCAGCATGCGACGCCCGCAGGATGCCCCTCGGAGACCACGGGAGACGGAGAGACCCGCACCCTCCAGCATGCGACGCCCGCAGGATCCCCCTCGGAGACCACGGGAGACAGAGAGACCCGCACCCTCCAGCATGCGACGCCCGCAGGATCCCCCTCGGAGACCACGGGAGACGGAGAGACCCGCACCCTCCAGCATGCGACGCCCGCAGGATGCCCCTCGGAGACCACAGGAGACGGAGAGACCCGCACCCTCCAGCATGCGACGCCCGCAGGATGCCCCTCGGAGACCACAGGAGACGGAAAGACCCGCACCCTCCAGCATGCGACGCCCGCAGGATGCCCCTCGGAGACCACGGGAGACAGAGAGACCCGCACCCTCCAGCATGCGACGCCCGCAGGATGCCCCTCGCACACCACGGGAGACGGAGAGACCTGGAGCAACAGGGAGATGACACCCCCGTCACGTGCGGGAGCGACCACCCAACGATGAGGGGGGCAGCCACAGGCCCCCGTCACATCCGAGCCAGGACACCACTACCCAGGACACCACTATCCAGGACACCCCTACCCGGGACACCACTACCCAGGACACCCCTACCCGGGACAGCACTACCCGGGACAGCACTACCCGGGACAGCACTACCCAGGACACCCCTACCCGGGAAGACGAAATACCGGACAGTGACTCAGAGTGGATGGGTGGAGACGAACCCCCACCCCAAAGTGCCATGGACTCAGAGTGGGACGAAGAGCACGACACAACGCCACTGCTGTCACCAACACCCTCCACCATCGCAGAAACACTCACCACGGTTGGGCACTTTAGTGATGAGGCGTCTGGTACACTCACTGGTGCGCACAACACAGCCGTCCCGGTACAGCAGGTGGAGGTAGGAGCAGCAGAGGGACCGGGCGGTCGGAGGGCAGCCCAGGCCAAGCGAACATCTGCCGCCCAGATGGATCCCGGGTTCCTGCAGTTACCACACCCACACATAGATCCGATGCAACCACCGACACGGAGACGAGCGAATAGGGTGACGGGTGGCTTGCGGCGGCTGCGGTCGCAGGTGGAGGAGTCCACCCGCGTCCAGGAGCTGGGAGTGGTCCCGGTCATGCGTGCCACCCAGGCTGACACCGCACGGGTGGCGTCCGCGGTGGAGGCAATGGGTGCGACGGTGTCAGACATGGGGAACGGTTTGCGAGGCCTGGGGCCTTCCGTGCAGGCGGCGTCTGTGGCCCAGGAAATGGCTGCCCTCTCACAGGAGGCCATGAGCCAGCGCCAGATGGCAGAGGCGCTCAACGCCATAGCCCAGTCTCAGCAGGCCATGGCCCAGTCTCAGCAGGCCATGGCCCAGTCTCAGCAGGCCATAGCCCAGTCTCTGCAGGCCATGGCCCAGTCTCTGTAGGCCATGGCCCAGTCTCAGCAGGCCATCGCTGAGGGCATCGGCGCCAGTGGCCATGTGCGAGCTGGCGTCGCACTGTCGCAGACAGGGTTCGACAACCCCCTGGGCTCCATGGCTGCAAACCTGCAGACCCCTGTCGATACCAGCACGGGCTTCCAGGACTGGCAGCGCCAGATGTCGGGGGCGCGTCGGATGGCCAGTCCGTTCGCATCCCCCACCCATGTAGAGGCCTGGGGGCCATCGGGCACCCCGAGGGAGGAGGAGGTGGTGTGGTCCGTCCTGGCTCCCTCTGTAGGGGAGGTCCCGCGACACCTCGGACTCCCCCCCTTCCGTCCCAGGTGCATCGGGTGGGCAACGGGCAGGACAGGCTGGCAGCTCGCCATCCCAGTCGCCCGGGCCGCAGCCTGGCCCATCTAGGCCAGGACGCCTCAGGAAACGGCCGCCAAAGGGATCCGGTGTCAGAGGACAGGAATCACAGGAGTCCACCTCCAGTTCTGCTGTACCGTCTGGGGAACCACGTAGACGTAGTCAAAGGGCCCGTAAGGCCAAACAATTAGACACTGAGTAAGTTGGCATGGGTGCAGGGCACAGATGAGTTTTAGGGGCTAGGGCACGTGCATGAACTCCTTTGGTTATTAAAGTCAATGTTACACCTACCGAAGCTGCCTTTGTGCTCTGTCCAAAGTGTGCGGGCGTGTCATGTACGTTGAGCGCAAGTGTGTGTGTGACGGGTGGTCTTACCTCAGCCCCAGGTGAGTCTGCCCCCTTCCCCCTGGGCCGCCATCAACATCCCCCGGGCAGAGGACGGGACCGTGCGCTGCAGTGTCACAGCCGCATGCAGGGATGGTCCGGGTGGATGGTGGTACTGTGGCCATGGGTCAGACATAGTCCAACGATGTAGAGCCAGGAGCTCATCGGAGGCGGGTTGTCATCATCCTCCATGGCCTGCGATAGACACGCGTCCACCCGCAACTGGGTGAGCCCGGCCCGTTGTGCCGCCGGTGGATCGGCAATTGGGGGTGGGGGGGTGGTGTGCATGCGGGTGGGGTGTGTGGGGTTGGGGAGGGGGGTGAGGGTGCTGGGTGGGTGGATGGGTGGGGGGTGTGGGTGGTCGGCTGTTGTCATGGTGTGCGGTCTGTGGCCATACTACCCGATTCCCACGCCCATCTAGTCAGTGAAGCGGGCGTCTATCAGTCTGTCCCGTGCCCGCTGGGCCAGCCGGTAACGGTGGACAGCCACCCGCCTGTGTCTACCCCGTCTGCCCTGACCATTGCCCCCATCCCCCTCATCTGGGGAGGACTGGGCCTCTTCCTGCTGCTCCTCCACTCCGCCCTCCTCTGCCTGCTGGGCTATGTTGTGCAGGACGCAGCACACCACAATGATGCGGCCGACCCTATCTGACCGATACTGGAGGGCGCCCCCAGAGAGGTCCAGGCACCTGAAACGCATCTTCAGCACGCCAAAGCACCTCTCGATCACTCCCCTTGTCGCTACATGGGCATCATTGTAGCGGTTCTCCGCCTCATTGCGTGGCCTCCGTATAGGCGTCATCAGCCACGATCGCAATGGGTAGCCCCTGTCGCCCAGCAACCAGCCCCTCAGCCGGGGATGGCGTCCCTCGTACATGCCGGGGATGGATGACCGCGACAACACGAATGAGTCGTGTACACTGCCTGGGTGACGGGCGCAGACGTGCAGGATCATCATGCGGTGGTCGCAGACCACCTGTACGTTCATCGAATAGGTCCCCTTCCTATTAGTGAACACGGCCCTGTTATCTGCAGGTGGCCGCACGGCGACGTGCATCCCATCAATCGCGCCCTGGACCATGGGGAACCCGGCAACGGCAGAGAAGCCCACGGCCCGGGCATCTTGGTTGGCCCGGTCCACGGGGAAGCGGATGTAGCGGTGCGCCATGGCATAAAGGGCATCTGTCACTGCCCGGATGCACCGATGCACCGATGTCTGCGATATGCCGGACAGGTCCCCACTCGGTGCCTGGAATGACCCCGTTGCATAAAAGTTCAGGGCCACCGTAACTTTGACGGACACGGGGAGAGGGTGTCCCCGCCAGTGCCACGCGGTGACAGGTGTGCCAGCAGGTGGCAGATGTGTGCCACGGTTTCCCGGCTCATCCGGAGTCTCCTCCTGCATTCCCGGTCCGTGAGGTCCTGGTATGACTGCCGGGGCCGGTACACACGGGGCGCCCTCGGGTGCCTCCGTTGCCGTGGGGCCACGCGTCCTCCTCCCCCTCCTCGTCCTGTCGGTCAGGTGTCCCTCCAGCCTGGGCGGCTGCCGCCTGCCCCTCTGCGGCAGCCTGCGCCGCCTCTCTGGCACGCTCCTCCTCCTCCTCCTCCTCCACCTCATCCAGGGCAACATAGACATGAGCGGCTGCCACCACGGCGGCCAACATCGCTGGATGGTCTGAAAACATGACGGCCTGGTGGGGGGGGAGGGGAACGACGACATGTCATCATTGCCCATATCCCCTCCTCCCCCCAGCCAGGTGGCATGGACCGCATAGGTCCAACTGTTGGAGGCTGGCACCTGGCCAGGTGGACCAACTCATTTGCCCTCCCATCACCCACCCCAGCACGGACCCCCTCCCCAACCCCCAACCTCCACCCCAGCACGGACCCCCCCCCCAACCTCCACCCCGGCACGGACCCCCTTCCCAACCCCCAACCTCCACCCCAGCACGGACCCCCCCCCAACCTCCACCCCGGCACGGACCCCCTCCCCAACCTCCACCCCAGCACGGACCCCCCCCCCCCAACCTCCACCCCGGCACGGACCCCCTCCCCAACCCCCAACCTCCACCCCAGCACAGACCCCCCCCAACCTCCACCCCAGCACGGACCCCCCCGCAACCTCCACCCCGGCACGGACCCCCTCCCCAACCCCCAACCTCCACCCCGGCACGGACCCCCTCCCCAACCCCCAACCTCCACCCCAGCACGGACCCCCCCCAACCTCCACCCCGGCACGGATCCCCTCCCCAACCCCCAACCTCCACCCCAGCACGGACCCCCCCCAACCTCCACCCCAGCACGGACGCCCCCCCAACCTCCACCCCGGCACGGACCCCCCCCAACCTCCACCCCGGCACGGACCCCCTCCCCAACCTCCACCCCGGCACGGACCCCCTCCCCAACCCCCAACCTCCACCCCAGCACGGACCCCCCCCCCCAACCTCCACCCCAGCACGGACCCCCCCCCAACCTCCACCCCGGCACGGACCCCCTCCCCAACCCCCAACCTCCACCCCAGCACGGACCCCCCCCCCCAACCTCCACCCCGGCACGGACTCCCTCCCCAACCCCCAACCTCCACCCCAGCACGGACCCCCCCCCAACCTCCACCCCGGCACGGACCCCCTCCCCAACCCCCAACCTCCACCCCAGCACGGACCCCCCCCCAACCTCCACCCCGGCACGGACCCCCTCCCCAACCCCCAACCTCCACCCCAGCACGGACCCCCCCCCAACCTCCACCCCGGCACGGACCCCCTCCCCAACCTCCACCCCGGCACGGACCCCCTCCCCAACCTCCACCCCAGCATGGACCCCCCCCCCAACCTCCACCCCGGCACGGACCCCCTGCCCAACCTCCACCCCAGCACGGACCCCCCCCCCCCAACCTCCACCCCGACACGGACCCCCTCCCCAACCTCCACCCCGGCACGGACCCCCTCCCCAACCCCCAACCTCCACCCCAGCACGGACCCCCCCCCAACCTCCACCCCGGCACGGACCCCCTCCACAACCCCCAACCTCCACCCCGGCACGGACCCCCTCCCGGCACTCCCTCAGAGCCCAGCCTACTCTAACCCCCCCCGCCGCACACACACACAAGCCGAGACACACCTCTCCTCACGCAATCAGTCTGCGGCCACGCCATTTCCTGCCCAGAGCCAACTCCCCAGGCCGTCACTCACCTCCTCGCTGGTCGGCGTGAGCCTGGAGCACCGGGTCACGCCGATGAAAAGGAGGTTTGATTGACGTCGACGTGAACGGTCATCACGTCGACGGGACTTCGGCCCATCCGGAAGGGAGAATATCGGCAGGCCGAAAATCGGCTGCCTTGCGCAGACCCGTGACATTCTCCGCGGCAGCGGCGCCATTAACGCCCCGCCGACTTTTCTCCCTTCGGAGACTTCGGCGGGGGCGGGATTCACGGCGGCCAACGGCCATTCTCCGACCCGGCGGGGGGTCGGAGAATGACGCCCATGATTTTGAACACCTCTATCAAATCTCCTCTCAATATTCTCTGCTCCAAGGAAAACAGTCACTACTTCTCCAACCTATCTGCATAATTATAAAGTATAAAGTATAAATTATAAGTATAAGAATTGGCAAGTCATGTTGCAGCTGTATAGAATCTTAGTTAGGCCACACTTGGAGTATAGTGTTCAATTCTGGTCGCCACACTACCAGAAGGATGTGGAGGCTTTAGAGAGGGTGCAGACGAGATTTACCAGGATGTTGCCTGGTATGGAGGGCATTAGCTATGAGGAGAGGTTGAATAAACTTGGTTTGTTCTCACTGGAACGAAGAAGGTTGAGGGGCGAACTGATAGAGGTCTACAAAATATGAGGGGCATAGGCAGAGTGGGTAGTCAGAGACTTTTTCCCAGGGTAGAGGGGTCAATTGCTAGGGGGCATAGGTTTAAGGTGCGAGGGGCAAGGTTTAGAGGAGATGTACGAGGCAAGTTTTTTACACAGAGGGTAGTGGTGCCTGGATCTCGCTGCCGGAGGAGGTGGTGGAAGCAGGGATGATTGTGACGTTTAAGGGGCATCTTGACAAATGCATGAATAGGATGGGAATAGAGGGATACGGACCCCGGAAGTGTAGAAGATTTTAGTTTAGACGGGCAGCATGGTCGGCGCGGGCAGCATGGCCGGTGCAGGCTTGGTGGGCCGAAGAGCCTGTTCCTGTGCTGTACTTTTCTTTGTTCTTTGTTGTTTGTAAAGCTCCTCATCCCTGGAACCATTCTTATGAATCTTTTCTGCAACCTCTTCCCACAGTGTGGTGAGCAGAACTGACGCAAAATACTTCAGTTGAGTCTGAACTCGAGTTTTACATGACTTGCAACAGCTATACATTTCTTTCTGGTGTAAAAACACAACAATCCTGACTGCAATTTTTTGAGGACATAACTAGATAAGGGTGAACCAGTGGCTGTGGTGTATTTGGATTCCCACATAAGAGGTTAATGAGCAAAATTAAAGCACATGGGATTGGGGGTAACGTATTGGCATCGATTGAGAATTTGTTAGCAGACAGGAAAAAGAGTAGGAATAAATGGCTCTTTTCCAAAGTGGCAGGCAGTGATTCGTGAGGCCCGACAGGAATCAGTGCTTGGGCCCCAGCTATTCACAATATATATCAATTAATTGGATGAGGGAACCAAATGTAATATTTCCAGATTTGCTGACAACAGGAAACTTGATGAGAGTGTGAGTGGTGAGGAGGATGTTAAGAGGATCCAAGGTGATTTAGACAAGTTGAGTGGGAAAATACATGGCAGATGTAGAATAACGTAGATAAATGCGACATTATACACTTCAGATGGAAAAACAGAACGACAGAGTATTACTTAAATGGTGGATTGGGAAATGTTGACGGACAAAGGAATGTGGATGTCCTGGTACACCAGTCACTGAAAGCAAGCATGCAGATACAGAAAGCATTCAGGAAAGCAAATGGTATATTGGCCTTCATTGCAAGAGGACTAGAGCACAGGGGCAAGAGTATATTACTAAAGCTGTTCAGGGCCTTGGTGAGATCACACCTGGGGTATTGTGTACAGCTTTGGTCTCCTTATCTAAGAAAGGATATACTTGCCAGAAGGAGTGCAGCGAAGATTCACCAGACTGATTCCTGGGATGGCAGGATTGTTGTATGAGGAGAGATTGGGTCAACTGGGCCTGCATTCACTGGAATTTAGAAGAATGAGAGGGAATCTGGTTGAAACGTATAAAATCCCGACAGGGTGGACAGGCTGGATGCAGAGTTAATGTTTCCTAATGACGAATGTGATATAAAATAGTTACTTTAGAGATACTAGTTAATGTAATGTAGAAATAAGCCACTTTGATTCTGGCAGTTAGGGACAAAGGGGTTTGAGACCGCATGGAAAAAGCAGGAAGAGGTGTGTCTATGAGAGTGATGCTGCATTGATAGGGGCCAGAGAAAGGGATTGGAAGTGAGCCAATCAGAATAGATTAAACAGGTCAGGAGGGACATAGGCTGACCTATGTCCGTCGAGTATGTGAAACTTGATACCATTTGAATTGATTTTGCAGAGATCCCTTTGTCTTTTAGTTCAGTCGTTTTCTGGGGTGTAAGAGGCTGGATGTCTCTTACGTTTCTGTAAGATGATTTAAGCTTGCAAGCTAAATAAATAACTTCTTTTTACGTGCAAATCCATCTCAACTTTTATTGAGGCCAGACTGACAGAGAAAGAAATTTGGGGATCTACACTCTGGCTGGATGGTCTAGAACAAGGGGGTCGGCCTTTTAGGACTGAGATGAGGGAGGCTTCTTCACTGAGAGGGTGGTGAGCCTATGGAATTCTCTATCACAGAGCGCTGCGGAGGCCAAATCACTGAATATATTTAAGAAGGAAGTAGATCTCTGGACTCTAAAGGTGTCAAGGGGTATTGGGAGAGTGTGGAAATACAGTAGTGATGCAGAAGATCAGCCATGATCATGTTGAATGGCAAAGCAGCTTGAAGGGCTCCTCCTGCCCTCCATCCAATCACAGATCTTGGGCAGGATTCTCCACCGCATCGGGAAGTCTATTACCAGCGGCAGGCAGCAGAGAATCCAGCGTCAGGCAAATGTTCTGATGCTCAATAACCCCGCTGATGTCAGGATCCAAGTTTACACCTCACGCCAGTGGGAGGATGCAAATAGAATAGATCATTCAGACAGATTTGCATCCTATTAATGAGCTGGGCACCATATTCTCCAGGCCCTCGTGATTCTCCGGTCCTCCGAGCTGGGGGTCACGTGGTGAGAATTAGTGCAGGTCTTAACAAGCATGTATCTGTTGCAGTGGACCTTGCAGTGCACCAAGGGAATAACTCTTTAAGGGAGTTGCCCCCAAAGTTCATCAGAGGGCCACCCTGTCCCCCATAATGCAAAGACTGCCCACCCAACATCCACCAAATCCCCTCCCACAAGAGACTCTAGAATTAAAGCAACCCCCACTAGAGATCCCACTGAAGAAAGACCTCTGCCTGGAAGCACCCCAGATGCGAGACACTGTTTGGAAGTCCCCTCGAAGACAGTCCCTTGCCTGGAAGCTACAGAGACAGTGAAAAGAAACACTGCTTTAACACTTACCTGTGCAATGTACCTGCTGGCTCAGACAGAGGGAGCAGCAGCTGTCAAATCCTGGAAAGAGAAAACTAGTAAACTGGGTTTAAACATCCTCAGACATTTGATCTGCAAACTATTCAGCTGTCTGTGATATTGATTTTATTAGGCTGTGATCAACATCTTCCACACACCCCAGCAGTCTGCATTGTTCCATTCATCTCATTTCACACTTGAGTGACTTTGATGTATTTAGCTGTGAAACCAATCCCAATGTTTGCAAACATCAAGTTTTGTTTGATATCTCATGGACCGCATCAAGGAGAGTAAAGTACTTTCTGTTAGTTTGACAGCTGGCTACTTCAAATTCACCCAATTACCAACCCCATACTAGGAGGAGGGGGGGGGGGGGGGGGGGGGGGGAGTAACACAAAATCTCAGGAGGAGGTGCTGAATAGCATTACGGGTGGGGGAGGAGTGGAGATGAATTACATTGGGAGAGGGTTGCTGAATTGTGTTGCGAGGGGCGGGGAGCAGCCGCCAGACATCGCTAGCGTTTGCCCACTCAAAATGGTGGCCCAATCATAGGATTCCCTAGGGAATCACTTGCAATCCTTGTCATGCAAAAATTTGAATGGCTAAGGATCAGGAATCGCTTTCCGATTTACGCTTCCAGCGTGAGCGCAAATCGGGTGCAATTCAGCTCTGACGGGAGGAAGTCACCCAAATGGATCTTTTGTTCTTCCTGTCCTCCCTGCAAGACACTTCACAACCTACAAACTGACAAGAACCCCATCTATGAACAGCACCTCCTGTTGATGAGAAATATCACCAACTGCAACCTGGTAACTGACCCGAGAGGTGAAGTCCCAGGTTCCAACCTTCTTCGGAAAATCTGGACAAACCTCAACTGCTTGAGGATGTCAGGAAAGCCAGGGCTACACAAGTGGAACATAAGGAGCTGCTCAAAATGTGACTGTGACCATCTAGGTCAGACCATTGCCCATATACTGCACATCTGCCATGAAAGATCCATTCCTGATGCAATTACAATTGCTCACACTGCATCAACTGAAGGTGCAGAATGGATTGTCAACCGTGACATTGAACTGCTTTACTGCTTGACTGTATCGCTAGCTATGCAAATAAAAAACTGGCACTTTATCCAATTGGCCCATTTCATTCCCCAAAACCAGTTCCAATAGTGTCTTCTTTCTCATTGGAGTGGCAACCTAGCCTTTACTACAAACATCCTAGTCTATATTTGTATAATTTACGTCCCCCGTTATAACTACTCTATAATTCATGCACTTCCCTGTAATTTCCTTGGAAATTTGTTCCTCTACATGTTTCCCACTAGTTGGTGGCCGATAGACTATACCAAACAATATAATTGGACCTTTTTTGTTCCTGAGCTCTCGCCAAATAGATTCTGTCCTTGACCCATCTGGGGCATCCTCTTTCTCCAGCACTGCAATGTTCTCTTTAGTCACTGCCACCCCTCCACCTTTCCTTCCTTTCCTATCTTTCCTGAACTGCTTGTATCTAGGAATATTTAATATTCTTTGAGCCAGGTCTCTGTTATCACCACAACATCATATTTCCTGTGCTGCCTGAGATTTTTATATTCTTTGAAGAATTATAGTGAGTTAGAATTGATGTATGCAACCAAAATGAGACTTACAAATGCCAAAATGCATTCCTCTATTCTAAAATAATAAATACTCATGCTAGTGATTTTCCAGTGAGAATGTAGTTATTCCACCAACATTCAACACGCACTATAATGAATTCAGCTGCACTAATCCTTCTGTCACAAAACCTGCTGATGAAACGTCTGTATCATTGCTTTCCAATTCATCCTAAATGTGCCATCCAGTCACATCAGGCAAACTGACTCTAATTCTACTTCATGACAATCAACATTTCATTCTTCCAGGGCTACCATTTTATAGCTGTGATCCATCCCTTCACTTGGTATCCAGAAATTAAACCTCCCCCTCAATCCTGCAGACCATTTTCTGTAACTAGTAGCATATGGAATACTCTCCTCTTGCCTGGATGAGTGCAGCTCCGACAACACTCAAGACGTTCAGCACCATCCAAAGCAAAGCAACCCATTTGATTGGTACTCCATCCACAAACATTCACTCCCTTCACTGTCAGCATTACAGTGGCAGCAGTGTGTACCATCTACAAGATGCATTGCAGGAACTCACCTAGGCTCCTTAGGCAGCATCTTCCAAACCCACAATACTACCATCTAGCACAATACTACCCAAATACAATACACAAACACACAATGCTACCTTCTGCACTGTAAATTCCATGAAATTCTATCTAGACGGACAAGGGTAGCAGATACTGGGCTGGAATTTTACTGCCCCTCCTGCCGTGGGGGGTATATTACAGTTCCGCCAAACTGAATGGAGATTTTAAATAGTTCACCCCATCCGCTGGAGCCACGGGGTGGGGTGGGGGGGGGGGGGGCTGGTGGGAGGAGGGGGGGGACGGTGGCAGGTTTGAGACATGCCAGAGCAGAGCTGTAAAATCCTGGCAAAGGGAATATGGCCACCTGGTCATTCCCTTCCAAGCCAATCACCAACCTGACTTGGAAATATATTGCAGTTCATTCACTGCCGCTGGGTCAAAATCCTGGAATTCCTTCCCGAACATCATTGTGGGTGTACCTACACCACATGGATTGCAGTGATGCAAGAAGGTGGCTCACCGCCAACTTTACAGGGGAAATTAGGGTTGGGCAATAAATGCTGGCCTAACCAATGATGCCCACAATGAAAAAAACTATGGGCATTATTCAGCGACCCCATTGAGCCGGCCATGGCTCCGGGTACAACCGGTGAATCGCCTGCGAGTCTCCAATAGGGCTTCGCACCAGGCCGACCGCCTGTCACCTGACTCGTTCAGAATCTCGCAGGGCGAGATCAGATATGAATATTTAAATGAGCCAAATGTATTCACTCAGTGCCCGGGACTCAACGGCTGCACCTGGGAGAGCTTGACAGGTTGCCGTTTAGTACTGGTTCACACAAACATAGATCACGTGTAAAGGCACCTTGGGGGGAGTCTTGCTTCCCATTATAGCCCGCGGGTGGTCGGGGACAGGGAAGGGTGGCACCCTGGCTCTCACCCTGGTACCTGGGCACCTTGGCACTGCCAGCTCAGCACCCTGGCAGTGTCAACTAGGCACCATGGCAGTGCTACCTTGGCATTGCCAGGATGCCTGGGTGGCATCACATAAGTTCCAGGGACATTACCAGGCTGGCATTGGCAGGGTGCCTGTCTGCAAAGTTGGCACTGCTGTGGATCGGGCCGGCCTTGCCAGATAGAGGGAGGGTTTCCGGGGACAATCCATGATGGGGTAGTGAGGGGGGAGGGGTGTATCAAAAAAGCACCGATGGGAGGGGTTGGGGGGGAGCGGAGCCTGAAAGAAGGAGGGGGAAGATCAGGGTGCTGGATAAAATAAGCTCACCATCAAGAAATCCCTCTGAATGTGGCCTCGACGGGGAGAAACTCTCCGAGGCCAGAAATAAGTGCCATTGGATAGTAGGATGCTTCACGCCACTTCAGCTGCCAAGAAACACCCCGTTAAACTTGCCATTCAGCAAATTCTAACTTGAATCCACTGAATCGCATCCTATATATAAAGATTTTATGGTTATCTAATTTAGTCAAAGTTTATTAATAGTCCTGGGGTCATTTCCATTAAGACAATCATGGAATGAGAAAATAATACTTGGTCCATCAAATTTCATCATTCCTCAACTATTTCCTAACCATTTTGGAGGACTCCGCCATTGAATCTCCGAGAGGAAGATTACATTCCTGTCTGCCTCCACTTCAAAGATAAACCCAACTAATCTCCAGAATATCTATCTAACAATGACATTGTGGGTTAAACTAATTAATCCCTTTCCTGAGACAATGCTTCCTGGTTCTAGACTCGACAGCCAAGGGAAACTGCCTCTCAGCACTTGTGTTCGCCTCTGTAATAACAGTGACGACAAATTAATTTCATTGGTTCTGAAATGCGTTGAGTATCTGGAGGAAATTTGATTGTCTTTTCTTTGTTACAGATGAAACCCTATGCATGCATGGTGCTTGTGTAGTCACTGTTGCCCAACCTGCTGGGTTTTTCCAGCACTTCCTGGTTGTATTTCAGATCTCCAGCATCCGCAGTATTTTACTTTTATTTGCAGGTGGCTAAGTTCAATATAGAAAATGATTTGCTTCAGGTAGGAGAATGAATACTGATTAGGGCATCAAGGAATGTCCCGATCATTTTTGAAAAATTGCCATGGGATCTTATGCATTCACCTGAACAGACAGAGTTTCAGCTTATAACCTCATTCGAAAGACAGCAGCTCCAATAATACATTATTGACCCAGTACTGCACTTAGATGTCAACCTTGATTATGTGCTCAAATCCTGGAATGGAACTTGAACTCACAGTTGTCAGACTCAGGTAAGGCTGCTTCCGTTGTGCCAAGCTCATATGCTGAGCCTTATAAATTATTTGATGTAGAGGAACGTGGACAGTAGCTGCTCAAAGTATTGGAAACATGTGTCAGTTGAACTGCACAGGTGCAGGCAAATGTATTATAACTTTATACAAAGAAGACAAGTTATAATATGGAGTTAAATTGGCAATTATAAGTTAATTAGGGGATGAATTGAAGGATATGTGAATGCTTCCTCTGCCACTTGATTTCTTCACTAGAACATGGCGTATATACTGTCAAAAATAAAGTTGTGGCTTCTTATTACCAACTGTGCAATAATTATAAAGTGCATCTGCACCACTAACCTTTTATATGCTTCATTTGAGATACTTGCATTCAATGTGATAACTGCAGATTATAATAAGCTGCTTTCTATATCGCAAAACAGCAACAAGCTCACAATATCATGAGTTTAACATTTGCACCTGTATTTTAATAAAAGGAAACAAAAAGTTACAGTTTTAAAGCACTTTCCATGACCACCAGACATCACAAAATGTTTTACGGCCGATAAAGTCCTTTTTTGCAGTGTGCTCACTGCTGCAGTGTAGGAAATCCAGCAGTTAATTTGCGCACAGCAAACTCCCACAAATGATAATGGTTTTTGTAATGTCAATTGAGGGATAGGTATTGGCCAGGACATGGGAAGAACTGAAATTAAAGCGAAATACTACGGATTCTGGAAATCTGAACTAAACCAGAAAATGCTGGATAAACTCAGCAGATTTGGCAAGGTCTGTGGAGAGGGAAACAGACCTTTCAAGTCCACATGACCCGAAGGAAAACATTAATTGTATTTTTCTCTCCACAGATGCTACCTCACCTCCTGAGTTTATCAAGCACTTTCTATTTTTATTGTCATGGGAAGAACTCCCCGGCTCTGGAAATACAACAATGCTTTGGAATCTTATAAATCCACCCAAACAGAGAGACGCAGGGCGCAATTTAACGAGGAAAAAACAGAGTCCTGTTTTGGGTGTGTTTAGTGGGGTGTTTGCGCCGACAACCACCCAGCTATCAAATGCAGCTCATTTTCTTTTCAGTCTCAGCGAAGAATGCTGCACCAAGGCTGCACTTACCTTAATTTGTTGAAGGAATCAGAGCAGCATTGTTAAATGCCGCCCCAGTGTCTCAACCCCCCCCCCCCCCCCACCCACTGCAGCAGCCATACACTGTCAACGCCTCAAACTACATGTTGGGGGTCCTTGAGATCCCCTCGCCCACCTCATAAAGGCAGGCACCCCCAGGCCTCATCCCTGGCATGGGCAACCTGGCATCTGGGCACCTTGGTACTGCCAGCCTAGCAACCTGGTGATGCACCTGCCGGCCCAACGGTGCCATCCAGACAATCCAACACTGTCAGGGTGCCTGTGTGGAACTGCCAGGGTGCCCAGCCGGCAGTGCCAAGGTGCCAGGCTGGCAGCAACAAGGTTTCCAGGTGGCAGCAGGAGTATCAGAGTGCCCACATCCTTGGGGACCCCTCCCAGATGCTGTTACGTCTGGTCCACATTTGTGTGGACTAGTGCTAACTAGCTCCATGGGAGGTTTCCCAACGCAGGTGTTCATTCCCGGGTCTTAGGAAAATCCGACGGCGATATAGTTAAGTAAGCCACACTGCTCATTTAAGTATGTAAATCTGGATCAAGCCCAGTGAGGGCGAGACCCAGATCGTGAAATCTCGCAAGATCTCGGTAGATCTCACAAGGCATTTCGAGCATCGTAAATCTCACGAGAGGCCTCTCACGAGATTTAGCGGCCTCTTCGCATCACCGCGTTGGGCGCAATGAGGCTGTTTGATCTTGCCCTGAGCCTCTCTTTAATGTTTCATTCAAAAGGCATCACATTCAAAAGTTAAAAGCCCCATCCGTCCTGCACTGCATGTTGAATATTGCAGTACTAACGTACGGTTGATGTGCAACCATGCTCAAAAATCCTGGGTTGGATTCTCCGTTTCTGCGGCTAAGTGCCGGCACCAACAGGGAATCTGTGGTGCTCCTTGACGGGGAAATCGGTGCCACACACTCACCGATTCCCATACCGGTGAGGGCCTAACACCGGTGCTGCATGGAGCATCCACGGATTGTGCGGACAACAGCCAGAGAATCATCCGGTCCTGTGCCACGCATGCGCAGGGCTGACATGCTGCAGCCCTGCCCACCTATGCCCCCACTGGTCGCACCGGGAAACATGACGCACAGCCCGACCCCATAGCCCACCACCTGGCCACCCCCCACCACACCCCAAGCCCTAGAAAAAGCCCACCCACGGCCAGCGGCACAGCTCCAGGTTGAGTGTGGCGGCACTGGACACTGTTAACAGCCATCACGCCAGGTTCCCAACCGCTGTGACCACACATGCTCTGCGTCGTCAGGAACTCGGCCCATTGGGGGCAGAACATCACAGGTGGGCCAGATGATGTCGCGCCAACGGTGTTGCGACTACGCAACTGCGCACAATGACGCCAATTTGGAAGGGGCGGTGCATCGCCATCCAGTGTCAAATCGGCACCTACCCCGATTCCGACGTTGGAAGCCATTCTCCGCCGAATCGCCGATCCCGATTTCGGCGTCAGGCTACGCCGAATGCTGCCTCCTGTCTGTACATGTCTGCTAGCCTAGCAGCAGGCAGCCATGATGCATTCATCCTGTGACAGTTGGGTATACTCACGGGGCCAACCACAAACAATGAGGGTCTGGTTGCTGAGTGACCACCTGGCTCATGATTCCACTTGACCACCTGGCCATCATGGACAGCTCACGCACATACATGATGGTACCTGGAGTGTTGTGGAGCAAACCATTGGCATCCTCAAACAATTATTCCACTACTTGGACCAGATGAAGGGAGCCCTTCAATATTTTTTGGACCATGATTCTGAAACCCAAGGATGCAGAAATATCTTCCCCAATGCCAGTCAGTTGATTGTGAAACTAATTGTATGAAATTGATACTTCGGCCAGGTTTTTTCTTGCGCCGGTCCCAACTTTGCAAGTAAAGCACATGTGACAGTAAAATCTAGACTGCAATCGCTAATGGTGGAAACAAATCAGTATTTTCTTGGAAACCAGCAGAAAGTAATTAAAGTAGCAGTCACAACCTGTGCATCTAAATCCAACTCCCTGCAGCACAGATTAGGAGAGTAAGAAATCATCAGCGGTTAACAACAGTCAAGGCTACATCAGTGTGATAAATCCCTCTGAACTCCTACGGGAAAAGGAAGGCTGACATTGCAATAAGACCTCATACTCTGGCAGATGGCTTTAAAGCATTTTCAACTCATAATGCTTGAAGAATAGAGGTGAATCCTAAACTGCTGTGATTGGGATGCTGGAATTAAAATACTGCATTCAAGAAATTGGGGTCTCCTGAGCTACCTTTCTTTTAAAGTTATAAGAAGAATAGTTTTTGCCTATTAACATAAAATTACAGTGTAAAGTTGTACAAGCTTCATGAGCGTTAGATTCTGTGTTATGGCCATGGTAATGATGTACGCATCTAGTTCTTTAACTAGTAAAATGATTTATTAATAAACACATGGAAAGATAACCAATGAACTATAATACTGATGATGACTAGTGATTGAATTCAATGAATTCACCTGGAGCTACTTCTTCTGCGACTGTTCTCTGGTATGACTTACTACCAACTGGCGAGTGAATTGAGTCACATGGTAGATCCCTATCGCCACCAGCTGGTTGGAGGTTGAACCTCCAAAACTGTGCGCAGGCATATCACCACATCCCCTTCCTCTGGAACTGTTAACATTTCCTTACAAATAAATGTAACTGTGTCTTACAATACATGATCTGCCTCATAATTTGAAACATGTCATATATACAAATGCAACTGTGCTTTACACAACATGATATGCCTGATAATTTTTAAAATATCCCTTGTGCACAGCTTCATGGACATTCAAACGACATAATCCCTTTGGTCTTCTAAACTTTGATCGGCTACTCGATGAAGCTTCCTTCACGGTTTTCTGGTTTTTTTTGCCACGCCAACGTTTTTAGCCTTTTGACGCAATGCTTCCTGAAGACCAGATTTCTTTTTTGCATCACCAACCTTTTCAATTTTCTTACGTGGTGCTTCCTACTCTGTCTTCGTGTGCTTTCTTGCAGTCGGCTGTATTGCCGATGCCTTCCTCTTCATTATCGTGGGTGCTCCCCAGTCGACCAACTGTGTCCTCAACTCTTCTTCTCTTCCCCTTCCTTCTCATGTGAATGATCCTCTGACTGTGTCTCCTTTTCTTTTTGACTTTACTGGCATCCATCTTGCTGCTAGACTCTGCCATGGGACGAGTTGCTTCTGGTGCTTTTGCCATAGTCACTGCTTTTGTATCATCTGGTGTGCAAGCTAACTCTGCCACCATAGCTGATTTTGAAGCCTTAGCTGGTTTGAGGAGTTTTGGTCAATCATGGTGCTTGCACTCGAACACTGAACTGTCTACCCATCACCTCATGAAGCATCCAGTGTCAGCTTACTTTTGGATGATTGTGCAGTTGCAGTCAAGTGTGCAACTTCAGGAATGATCTGCAAACCCTCGCATTCTGGTATCTTAACTGGATCAATGTCCTCAATGTTAGGCGTTGTTTCTTCACCTTGCATTTAAGCCTCAATTGGTGGCTCATCCTCATCTGATATGATATATATGCGTCATCTTCCATTGTAGAACTGCACGCAGATGTATCCACCTGCTCTTCTTGCAAGTCTTTTGGTGGATTGCCCTTGTGTATTGGGGAGTCCGCTGCAGGAACCATTCCGTAGGCATGGGACGGCGATTCATCGTACGTCTTTGGAGCCAGTTTCTCCAAAATTAGAATTATTTCTTCAGTTACCAGTTGAGTTGTCTGATGTATCTCATTTTCAGCATCTGCACATGCCATCTTAGAGCTTTCACACTTATCGTTGTCCTGCGCAGATTGGGTGGCCCATGTGACCACCTCGTCACTACCGCCAAACCATCTGAATGGGCTCATCATCTGAGTCTTCACTTTCCTCATTGTAATCAAGGTCATCGTAATTATTATCATCATAGTCATAATCAGAATCATGGAATCATTATGATCAGCAATGGCTTCTCCTGTAAAGTATGACATTGCACGTGGCATTATGTATTCACGCAAGATGTGACCAATTTCAAAGTCAGCAGCAAGTCTTGCTGCAGAACCTTCATCCAACACTCCATGCTCTGGAACTTCAGGAGGACTGAAGAAATTGAAGAAAGAGTCATTTGGTTCAATTTTCACATCTGTTTTACCACTGCCCCGACCCTTATGTTTCTGCTTCATTTTAATGGTTTCAGTGTGACATTTTTGCCTTTCTTCCAGTCGATATGGCACCCTGTGCATCCCATGATTTTTGGTTCATCAAAGAATGAAAAGACTAACTCGTCAGGCCGCGACTCCATCTGGTATGCTTTTGTGACTACTTCATTTGTGAAATACTCCTTTGGCTCAAATTTAAACTCCAGAGTTAAGCTCATTGGCTGTCCAGGCTCTGAACATTTTACATTTACATCTTGTAGGTCCGTTGAGATAGGCTCATCATGCTCCTGTATCATGTCACTGAGCAAATCCACATTTTTGAAGACTGTTAACCAGAATTCTGGAATTCCCTTTGGATCCTCCATCTCTTCGTCTGGTTTGTTTTCCTCCACTTTAACTTTCGCTGGTATGTCATCTGATAAGTGTGCCATTAACTCTCATTGCCAGTTGCAATGATCCTCTGTCGCAGCTCTGTCTGGAATGTACAGCCGCTCAACTAGGTTCAGGGCCTCACATGTGTCCGCTCCTATGATGGACTCGCGTTCAGTGCTCACAATGGAAAATGGTATGATGTGACTTCTGTTGAGGGTACATACTTCGAGTTCACATGCTCCCAGCATTGAAATCTCATTCCCATAGTAGGTTTTCAGTAGGATCGTTTGATTGACAACTTTTGTTTTAACTCACAGCCCATTCAAATCAAACAAACAGAGTAGGTTGGCCCTCATGCCCATGTCAAGCTTGCATTTGATCAATGTAGCATTGAGCAACACTGGAATCATCTATCTGCCTTTTTTGGTATCAGAATCATCAGTACTATTGCTGCAACTGGGCAGTAAGACGTCTTCACTTTTCACATTCGGAATCATCGTGTCCTTGGTCGAAATCATTGGATGAAGACTGTAAGACTTGGAACTTATATGTGGAAAGATTCCAATTATATCTCATAGCGAATTAGACACTGGAGGACCTAAAGGTTGCAATATTTCTCAGCTCAGTATGTGTTACAAAATAAAGTTCACCCAGAAAAACCAGGAGGTAAGTCCTACATCTAATTAATGAAGATCTTAGAGGGGCATTTCTTTCCTCGGCAATTATTGATTGCAGAAAAGTTTTGGTTCCACATCCTCAGTCAGGAAGAAGGTGAAAGCATATTGCAATTCATGGCGACTTTAAGAAGGTTAGCAAAATATTGTGAATTTGTTGCAACATTTGATGATACTCTTCGTGATAGGCTGGTTTGTGGATTTCTCAGTGAAGCTATTCAGAGGAACCTGCTTATTCAAAGTGACTTAACTCTGAATGCTGCTGCTGTAACCCTAACCCCCAACCCGGAGGGTGACAGAACCCCCACCTTGCACCACATGCTGGCACCCTTACCGGCCACCATGGCTGGGTGTCCTGGCCACTGAGATCTCCAGCTGCCCACCCAGAGCTGCATGTGTCGGACAGTCTAACACTGTTGTTTTCTGGGATATCGTCAGGGCACATAGCCTCAGCATTATCCAGTGCCTTCAGCTGTTTCTTGATATCACATGGAGTGAATCGTATTGGCTGAAGGCTGACATCTGTGATGCTGGGATCCTCCAGAGGAGACCGAGATGGATCATCTACTCAGCAGTTCTGGCTGAAGATTGTTGCGAATGACTCAGCCTTGTCACAAGTGTCAGCGCCAATGGACAGCGAGCTTATAGATCTCACTCCAGCTGCCCCTCTACCCCACAGCTCCTCAGCACAGGGGGCTCTGGGAAACTGAAGAGAAGAGGATAGGCAGAAGTGCAGCCTGGGGCCATCCACCCAGGGTACTCTGGGGGTACCCATCTCATCTTAAAGACACCTCCCTGTGACCGACACACCTCCAGCCATGAACACCGAGGAGGATAACGCTGCAACATCTGTGCTGCTCAAAGCTAGACCCAGACCCTCAATATCCCCAGGAGATGAACACAAAAGTAATTTTGCTTAATAGGGGGTGGAAGGCAAAAGACTGCCTCAAACTCAGCTGTGAATCATGTGGACACAACTAGACATAGAGGAAAGATGGGGAAGACTAAGAAACCGTAGGCACCTCGTAGGAAAATGGGAGCAGAGGCAAGATAGGTCACCACTATAAAAACAAACATGTAAGTAAACATCACTTTGTTCACCAGAAGATCTTGCTCCATGTCATCTCATGGCACCATTGTTCCGCGAATACCCACACACACTCGGTGCTTCATCCCTGTGCAGAGTGAGAATGGCAACACTGTGTCTCTCCCACCTCCCACACTGATGGTTAAGTAAAGACACGCTGCTGCTGGCAGCTCCCACCCCTCCTCCCCAACAGCATCAACACTCAGGCCTCTCATCGCAGCCACTCTTCTCCATGGGCTGACAAAGTGAAAGGAGGTTGACCCACCCAGAGGTTAGTTTGAGTAACACAACAGATTGACATGCTACGATATTAAAATGAAGTTCCTGGGCTCCCTCGCCATGATTCGCACTGCTTCACTGGAGGGCAGGGAGGGGTTGTGGTAGTCACCACTGTTGTATTATCTTGCATATATGGGTATTACGGTAAGGCCCCTGTACTACAGGTACGGGGTAGATCCCTGCCTGCTGGCTCCGCCCAGGAGGCGGAGTATAAATGTGTGTGCTCTCCGAACAGCAGCCATTTCATAAGCTGCTGTAGGAGGCCACACATCTCTGTGTCATAAAGCCTCGATTACATTCTACTCTCGTCTCGTCGTAATTGATAGTGCTTCGGGGGCGTGAAAACTGCAAATTCCATTCACGCCACAGAAAACAGCTTTTTCCGATTCTCCCCGGACTTTGAGTCTGCCCGCTTTTTTCACAGACGGAGAACGTGGGCTCAAAATCGTCTCCTCGATTTACTTCTCAGATATCTCGTAGCAACATTTTTCTGTGGACTAGATTTATTGATTGAACACTGTGTATTACTGATGTATTAATTTCATTTCTTCAACATTTTTTGAACTTTGTGTGACCAGGTGTGCTGTACTTGAAGTACTGGGTATAAACTTTACCCTAATCATGTCTAAGCAACAGTCTAATTTAACTCTCCCATTTGCTAAGAGGAAGACCATTAATTTAGTGGTTAAGTTTAATATGTTTAGGTGCATTGAGCAGGGTAATTGTGTGATTGATACCCCTAATTCCATGATATTGGCTGAATCTATTGTGCGTACTATTAGGAAAGATCAGGATGAAATGAAGATCAATGATCACACTGTAGTTCTTTCATCTACAATTAGATGATCATGCATAGTCATGCGCTAGAGAGAATGGAGCACTTACTGGGTGTTTGGATTGTAGACTCACCCGAACAGCAAATTCCTTTACGTACAGCTGTAATTTAGGAGAAAGTTAGGAGCCCCTTCGAAAATGTGAAATTAAATGGAAGCAGTTTCAAATGAACTTTCACGCAAGTTCAGGCTAGTTTGTGTGTATCAAGAGGAAGGAAAATGTATATCATCTGAAGCTTACTGGTGAGAGAGCAGGTGCTGACTCAAATGTTGCAAATGCATATCCTGAAACCTCAGAGGCAATTATTGAGGAGGGAAGTTAGTGTGCTGATATGCATCACTGTAAATACACAAGGGGTTAATGCAAATACACTACGACTAAGTAAACACTAGAGGGAGCACCAGAGATGTCATGACATGCAGACATACAGCCAATGAACACATAGAATAGGACACGACCAATGGGCAGTCAAGACACCCAGAGGTGACACTACCACAAGGGGGCATTACACAACCCATATATAAGGATAGGGCACACATGCTCTGTCTCTTTCCACAGGTGACACTTAGAGAGTAGGACAGGGGCAGATCAGAAACATCACACCCACCACGTGGCTTAGAGCAGACTGGTTAATTAGACTGAGTTACTATAGCAAGATTAGCAGGAGAGTCGAACTCATAGAGAACTGTGCTCATGGTTCAATAAATCACATTGAACTTACTTCAAAGTCTGGAGTATCTTTTGGTCAAAGCTGCATCGAGTTGCAGCCTGTGTTATCCCAGCGTACATAACACAACATGGTACCAGTAGTGCCTGTTGAATCTATATAGTTCAACTCAGCAAGATCCGAGACAACTCAGCAAGATCCAAGTTGCAGCCTGTGTTATCCCAGAGTACATAACAGTTAGTTGGTATGGTGTGTCTTCAATGTTGATGAGACAGGTCTCTACTGAAAAATAAAGTATCTGGCGAATGGATTTTTTACAGAAGAAGTGCATGCTTCTTGGTTTAAGGCTTTGAAAGATGGGTTAGCTCTTCTGTGATTCAAGCTTTTAGCTTGAAGCCTTTGCCTGTGCACTGTAGTAGAGTCTAAAGGGGTGAATTAAGGCTTATCATTCTGTTTTATGGTGTTCCAACAAGAAAGTATGGGGATGGAATATTTTAGAAGATTGGCTTACTTCTTTCTGCCCTGCTGTTGGAAGTTATTGCAAAAGTAAGAACATTGTCCAAATGACATACTGCTTTGAGACAATGCCCTTGGTCATTCCATAAATTTGAACGGTTTATCTGATTATATTCATGTTGAATATCTCACAAAGAATATTACCAGTTTAATCCAGCCTCTGGATCAAAGTATAATTTTTACATTTAAGGCGTATTACCTGGGTGGCATGTAGCACAGTGGGTAGCGCTGTTGCTTCACAGCGCCAGGGTCTCAGGTTCGATTCCCGGCTTGCGTCACTGTCTGTGTGGAGTCTGCACGTTCTCCCCATGCCTGCGTGGGTTTCCTGCAGGTGCTCCGGTTTCCTCCCACAAGTCTCGAAAGACATGGTGCGGGATTCTCCGCCGGGCCGGAGTATCGTTGGGGGGGCGGCGTGAATCCCGCCCCGCTGCCGGCTGCCGAATTCTCCGGCACTGGGGTTTTGGCGGGGGCGGGAATCGTGCCGCCTCGGTCGGCGGCCGCTGGCAGCGGCCCCCCTCAGGCGATTCTCTGGCCCACGATGGGCCAAGCGGCCGCCTGTTTTGGGCTGGTCCCGCCGGCATAAATCAACCCAGGTACGTACCAGCGGGACCTGGCTCTGCTGGCAGCCTGCGGAGTCCTCGGAAGGGCGCGGGGGGATCTGGCAAGATGGCCTGGCCCGCGATTGGGCCCACCGATCCGCGGGTAGGTCTGTGCTGTGGGGGCACTCTTTCCCTCCATGACGGCTGCTGTCAACCTCTGCCATGGCCGGCGCGGAGCAGAGCCCCCCTGCGCATGCGCTGGTATCACGACAGCACACGCCGTCTGGCGTGGCGCCGACCCTGCCGGCGCCAGCCTAGCCACTTCTAGGTGGCTCGACGTCGGAGTGGTTCACGCCACTCCTCGGCGCCGGTACGGCCCGCCCCGCCGGACAGGGGAGAATCCCGCCCATGCTGTTAGGTGAACTGGACGTACTGAATTCTCCCTCTGTATATCCAAACAGGTGCCAGAATGTGGCGACACTGGGGGCGGGATTCTCCGTGAATCTGCGTGATGGCCCGAATCCGGTGGCAAAAATGGCATGAATGATTCCGGAGTCGGACCCCCCGGAACATCGCGAATTCTCCGGCCGGGAATGGGCTAGCAGCGGCGTTACGCCATTCGCAACAGCGTCACCCTTCACGGACGCGCGCGCCGTCAGTGACGCCACGCGTCGTCGCAGCACAAAGGACGGCCCCCAGCCCCACGTCGCAGCACAAAATATTCCCCACGGCACAGCACAAATGACGGCCCCCTACCCCCAGAGACCTGTCAAAATGGCAGCCCGCCGCCGAGGTTCCAGGAGCGGGACATCGAGGCGCTCCTGGATGCAGTGGAGCAGAGGAGGGAGGCCCTGTACCCTGGACAGCCGGTGCCTGTGGAGGGAGGTGGCAGAGGCCGTCGGTGCCGTGGCCGTGACAGCCAGGACAGGCGTCCACTGTCACAAGAAGATCAATGACCTTGTCAGGGCAGCCATGGTGAGTACCCCACCCCACCTCCGATGGGCGGCACAGCCCTAGGTGCAACCGACATGGCTGCACCCACCCATGCAGGCTGCAGTGGCAGGATGGGTTGTGAACCTCTGCCAACATACACACAACCGCTGGTCTGCATGTATATGACTGCCTAACACTGTTGCCCTTTATCCCTGCCACCCTCCCGCCCCCCACAGGAGAAGCGCGCTCACAACAACCAGGAGCGTGAGAGGACCGGAGGGGATCCACCCGAACTGCGACCTCTCGCCATCCATGAGGAGAGGGCCCTGGAACTTGCAGGTGGACCCGAGGACCGGGAGGTTGCAGATGCAGAGGTCGGGGGCGCACCACCAAGTGAGACCCCCCAGTGCCTGCTCCCCTTTCCCCCTTCCCCCATATCCCCCTTATTCTCCTTCCCCCATAACCCCCTTCCCCCATACCCCCCTTCTCCCATATCCTCTTCCCCATATCCCCCTTTCCCCATATCCCCCATATCTCCCTTCCCCCTTTTTCCCCCTTCCCCCATATCCCCCATATCCCGCTTCCCCCATATCCCCATATCCCCCATATCCCCACTTCCTCCATATCCCCCTTCTCCCAAATTCCCCTTCCCCCATATCCCGCTTATCCCCTTCCCCCATATCCCCCTTCCCCCATATTCCCATCCCACCATGCCCCATATCCCCCTTCCCTCACATCCCCCTTCTCCCTTATCCCCAATATCCCCCTGCCCCCTATCCCCCATATCCCCTTCCCCTATATCCCCCTTCCCCATATCCCCCTTATCCCCATATCCCCCTTCCCCCATATCCCCCTTCCCCCGTATCCCCATTCCCCCTTGCCCCATATCCCCCTTATTCCCCTTCCCTCATATCCCCCTTATTAATACCCCCCTTCCCCCATATCCCCCTTCCCCCATATCCCCCATATCCCCCTCCCCCCATTTCCCCCATATTCCCCTTCCCCCATATCCCCCTTACACCCATATCCCCTTCCCCCATATCCCCCCTGCCCCCGATCCCTGTCTGCGTGTCTAACCGTGCATGCTGTATTGTGTATTGCAGGACCAAACGTCGACCCACCCATCCCCGTGGATGGCGACCGCCCTCAGGACGATCCAGAGCGTCCACGAGCCAGGGACAGACCCCGCCCATCAGGCATACGACGCCCCCAGGATGATCCAGGGTGGCCACGAGCCTGGGACAGACCCGGCCCATCAAGCATACAATGCCCCCAGGACGATCCAGGGTGGCCACGAGCCAGGGACAGACCCGGAGCACCAGGGAGACGATGCTCCCATCTCGTGCGAGTGCGACGATGCCGGCGGGCCAGAAGCAGCGACGAGAGGGGCAGCCACAGGAACAGGCTCCTGTCGCAGCTGACCCAGAACACACCTACCCAGGACACTCCGACCCAGGACACACCTACCCAGGACACTGACGCCCAGGACACCGACGCACAGGACACTGATGCACAGGACACTGATGCACAGGACACTGATGCACAGGACACTGATGCACAGGACACTGACGCACAGGACACTGACGCACAGGACACCCACACACAGGGGACGAATGGACAAGAATCACCACTCCAGGGGACCCTGGAATTCGGGTCGGATGAGGAGCATGACACTACGCCAGTGCTATCTCCTCCACCCTCCACCATCACAGAGACACTCACCTCGGTTGGGCACTTTAGCGATGAGGCATCTGGTACACTAACTGGTGCGCACAACACAGCCGTCCAGGTACAGCAGGTGGAGGCAGGAGCAAACGAGGGGTTGGGCAGTCGGAGGGCTGCCCGGCGCAGGCAACCATCTGCTGTCCAGATGGGTCCCGGGTTCCTGGAGTTACCACACCCACCCATAGACCCGATGCAGTCACGGACCACGGGACGATCAAAGAGGGTGACGGCCGGCTTGCGGCAGCTGCAGACGCAGGTGGAGGAGTCTAGCCACGTGCAGGAGCAGTGAGTCCTGCCGGTCATGCGTGCCACCCAGGCCAAAACCGCATGGGTGGGGTCCGCAGTGGAGGCAATGCGTGCGACAGTGTCAGACATGGGTCGCAGTATGCAAGGCCTGGGGCTTTCCGTGCGGCCGGCGTCCGTGGCCCAGGACATGGCTGCCCTCTCACAGGAAGCCATGAGCCGGAGCCAGCAACAGATCGCAGAGCGCTCAACGCCGTGGCAGGCCATAACGCAGTCCCAGCAGGCCATGGCCCAGTCTCTGCAGGCTGTGGCCCAGTCTCAGTAGGCCATCGCTGAGGGCATCGGCGCCATTGCCCAGGTGCTGGCCGGCGTCGCCCAGACACATACAGGTGGTCAACTCCCTGAGCTCCATGGCTGCAAACTTGCAGACCCTTGTCGATACCAGCACGGGCCTCCAGGACTGGCAGCGCCAGGTGTTGGGGGGGCGTCGGATGCTCGGTCCATTCGCATCCCCGACCCTTGTAGAGGCCCGGGGGCCATCGGGCACCCCGAGGGAGGAGGAGGTGCTGGGGCCCGTTCCGGGTCCCCCTGTAGGGGAGGTCCCGGAACACCGCAACACCTCGGACTCCCCCTCCGTCCCAGGTGCATCTGGTGGGCAATGTGCAGGATAGGCTGGCAGCTCGCCATCCCAGTCGCCCGAGCCGCAGCCTGGCCCATCTAGGCCGGGCAGCCCCAGTAAACGGCCGCCAAAAGGGTCCCTAGACACAGGGCAGGAATCACAGGAGTCCACCTCCAGTTCTGCTGTACCGTCTGGGGAACCACCTAGGCGTAGTCAAAGGGCCCGTAAGGCCAAAAATTAGACACTGAGTAAGTTGGCACGGGTGCAGGGCATAGATTATTTATAGGGGCTAGGGCATGTGAATGAACTTTCACACCTACAGAAGTTGCCTTTGTGCTCTTTCCGATGTGTGCAGGGGTGTGGTGTGAGGTGAGCGCCAGTGTGTGTGTGAGGGGTGATAGAACGTCGGCCTCAGGTAAGTGTGCCCCCCGCCCCCTCCCGGGTCGCCCACGCCATCCCCCCGGGCAGACGACGGGACCGTGCGCTGCAGTGTCACGGCTGCATGCAGGGACGGTCCGGGTGGAGGGTGGTACTGTGACCATGGGTCAGATATTGTCCGAGCTCATCGCAGAGCGGGTTGTCATCAGACTTCATGGCCTGCAATAGACACGCTTCCACCGGCGGCATTGTGAGCCCGGCCCGTTGGGCCGCAGGTGGATGTGCAATGGAGGGGTGGTGTGCATGCGGGTGGGGTGCGGGTGGTTGGTGGTGGGTGGGTGGGGTGAAGGTGGTAGGCTGGTGGGTGGGTGGGGTGAGGGTGGTAGGCTGGTGGGTGGGTGGAGTGAGGGTGGTAGGCTGGTGGGTGGGTGGGGTGAAGGTGGTGGTGGTGGGTGGGTGGATGGGTTGAGGGTGGTAGGCTGGTGCCATAGTGTGCAGTCTGTGCCCATACGTGGCGATTACCACACCCCCCCTAGTCCGTGAACAGGGCGGCTATCAACCTGTCCCGTGCCCGCTGGCTCAGCGGGTAACTGTGGACAACCTCCCGTCCATGTCCAGCCCATCTGTCCTGACCATTGCCCCCATCCTCCTCATCTGGGGAGGTCTGCGCCTCGTCTCGCTGTTCCTCCCCTTCCCCCTCCTCTGCCTGCAGCACATCGCCCCTCTGCTGGGCTATGTTGTGCAGGACGCAGCAGACCACAACGATGCGCATCTTTAGCAGCCCAAAGCACCTCTCTATCACACCCCTGGTCGCTGCATGGGCATCGTTGAAGCGGTTCTCCGCGTCAGTCTGTGGCCTCCGTATAGGCGTCATCAGCCACGACCGCAACAGGTAACCCCTGTCGGCCAGCAACCAGCCCCTCAGCTGGGTGGGGGGGTTGGGGGGGGGGCGGTGTCCCTTGAACATGGTGGGGATGAAAGATTGCGCCAGTACGAATGAGTCATGTACACTGCCCGGGTACGGGCGCAGACGTGCGGGTTCATCATGCGGTGGTCACAGACCACCTGAATGTTCATGGAAAAACTCCCTTTCCTATTCATGAACACGGCCCTGTTATCCGCAGGTGGCCGCACGGCGACGTGCATCCCATCGATCGCCCCATGGACCATGGGCATCCTGGCCGCCGCAGCAAAGCCCCCTGCCCGGGCATCCTGGCTGGCCCGGTCCACAGGGATCTGGATGTAGCGGTCCGCAATGGCATGTAGGGTGTCTGTCACTGCACGGATGCGGTGCACCGATGCCTGTGAGATGCCGGACAGGTCCCCACTCGGCGCTTGGAATGACCCCGTGGCATAAAGGTTCAGGGCCACTGTAACCTTGACAGCCACGGGGAGAGGGTGTCCTCCCCCAATGCCAAGCGGTGCCAGGTGTGCCATCAGGTGGCAGATAGGGTGACAGTTTCCTGGCTCATCCGGAGTCTCCTCCTGCATGCCCGGTTTGTGAGATCCTGGTTAAACGAGCGGGGCCAGTACACACGGGGCCTCATCGGGCATCTCCGTCGCCATGGCACCACCACCTCCTCCTCCTCCTCCTCCTCGTCATGTCGCGCGGGCGGCCCTCCAGCCTGGGCAGCTGCCACCTGCCTCCCTGCGGCACGCTCCTCTGCGGCAGCCTCCGCCGCCTCCCTGGCACGCTCTTGCTCCTGCTCCCCCAGGGCAACATGTAGAACTGCGGCTCCCGCCATGACGGCCAACATCGCTGGGTGATCACCAAACATAACGGCCTGCAGGGGGTGGGGGATTGGGGTGAGGGGGATAGGTGACATGCCATCATTGCCCATAGCCCCACCCCCCCCCACCCCCCCGCAGCCAGGTGCCATGGGCTGCATGGCCGCGACTGCTGGAAGCTAGCACTTGGCCAGGCGGACACCCTCCCTAACCCCCCCCTCCCCGGCATGCACCTTCTCCTCCCAGCACTCGCCCTCTCCTCCCCGGCATGCACCCCTCAACCCCCGGTTGACGCCGTTAAATAGGTGGTTTGATTTACGGCGACGTGACCCGTGGTCACATCGGCGGGACTTCGGCCCATCCGGCCCGGAGCACCTTGCCCCTGCCAATCTGGTACTTTTTAATTGACATTAGTGGATGCAGAAATGCTATGATTGCAGTTTTCCCACCAGCAATTTGCCAGTTAAATGTATATATTTTACATTAAATGTATCCTACAGGACAGAAGAACAGCAACTAATCATTTAAAATTAAATGAATTTGAAAGGAAAAGTTATATTTTTTGACCTTCTCAAGGTAGATTCAAAATGTTACAGTACGTACCGAATAAGTCATTGTTACTTCTGAGAAAGCTCAATAATTTCTTGCACAAGTTATTATTGCCTGTTTTTCCATTGAATTGTTTGTCTTTTAAATTGGCACCCAACGTCTTCAATGCAAACACGTGGAGCTCTAAAACAACTGTTTCGTTTTTTGATTGTATTCCAGGTATTTTGGGGAACACTCTCCAATCAAGAATTCACGCCTCTCATATCGGGCGAAATTCTCCGGAAACGGCGCGATGTCCGCCGACTGGCACCCAAAACGGCACAAATCAGACGGGCACCGCGCCGCCCCAAAGGTGCGAAATGCTCCACATCTTTGGGGGCCGAGCTCCAACATTGAGGGGTTAGGTCGGCGCCGGACGAATTTCCGCCCCGCCAGCGTTCAACAGACCTGTCAAAATCAACTGTCAAAACCATCAGAAGCAGCTGTCAAAGGGACCTGCCAAAACTAACAAAAGTGCCTGCCAGAAGCCCATATCAAAAGAGTGACTGGTCCAGCTGTCAAGGCATTTAAAATTCCTGCCCTTTAAATATTTTGAGAAAAAGGACTGGAGTGTTAAAAAAAAATGATTGCCTGTTATGTCATTCTGCCGTTTGGCAAAAACGTAAGGAGCTACAAGGCAGCATTTGATTGAGTATGGCATGATGGAGCTTTAGTAAAACTGGAGTCAATGGAAATTTGGGGAAACTCTCCATTGGTTGGAGTCATACCGATCACAAAGGAAGATGGTTGTGGTTGTTTATGTCATCTCAGTCCAGGGACATCACTGCATGAGTTACTAATGGTTTGTGTCCGAGGCCCAACCATCTTCAGTTGCTTCATCAGTGACCTTCCTTCCAACATAAGGTCAGAATGTGGGGATATTCGCTCATGATCACACAATGTTCAGCAACATTCACGACTCGTCAGATACTGAAGCAGTCCATGTCTAAATACAGCAAGGCCTGAACAATACCCAGGCTTGCGCTGACAAGTGGCAAGTAACATTCATGCCACACAAGTGCCAGGCATTGACCATCCCTGATAAGGGAGAATCAAACAATTGCCACTTGACATTCTATGACATTACCATCACTGAATCCCCATCCAGGATGTTACCATGGATAGCCATATAAATACTGTGGCTACAAGACCAGGTCAGAGGCTTGGAATTCTGCAGAAATTAACTCACCTCTTGACTCCCCAAAGCCTGTCCACCACCTACAAGGCACAGGTCAAGAGTGTGATGGAATACTCCCCATTTGCCTGGATAAGTGCAGTTCCAACAATACTCAGGAACCTCAACACCATCCAAGACAAAGCAGCCCACTTGGTTGCTCCTCCTTCCACAAATACTCACTCCCTCCACCACTGACAGACAGTAGCTGCCGTGTGTGCAATCTATAGGATGCACATCAGGAACTCACCAAGACTCCTTTGGCAGCACCTTCCAAATCCATGACCACTACCATCAAGAAGGACAAGGGCAGCAGATGCATGTGAACACCACCACCTAGAGGTTTCCCTCCAAATCACACGCTATCCTCACTTGGAAATATATTGTCGTTCATTCACTGTCGCTGGTTCCAAATCCTGGAGCTCCCTGCCTAATAGCACACTAGGCATACCCACAACGCATGGATTGCAGTGGTTCAGGAAGGCAGTTCATCACCGCCTTCTCAAAGGTAATTAGGGATGGGCAATAAATGCTGGCGTAGCCAACAAAGCCCACATCCCGTAAAAATGAATCAAACAAAATACTGGATTATTGATTGATTTCATGTCCATCAATTATCACACGAGAGCCTGGCATGTCAACTTTGATTGACAGCTACAAGTCGCTATAGACTTTTTGATTTGGGGCTAAAATACTTGTTGTTTTGTGATCCAGACCATATGTGAATGAACAGGCATTCCGTGGTCGAACATACCATGCTGCACTATAGGTCACTTCAACCTGGACAGCATCATTTTAAAAAATTCATGGACAGGATATGGACATCGCTGGCTAAGCCATAGAGGATGGTCCACCTCATGGCGTTTCGATCTCATATCCTGAGATTCTGTCCTCCTGGATTTCCAAGTCTGCACTCAAACAGCAACTTGCAAGTGCAACTTCCACTCTTCGTCCGTACTAAGCAGAATAATACTGCTCCAGAGAGTTATCTTTTCCCCAACGACAGACTGTATAGAATCACTCCACTCTGCTGCTTTCTTAGACCTTCAGGGCTTCTCCTGAGCCCTCCTCAATTGTCAGCACTTCTCCTGAGCCATCACTGCTCAAAGTCTGCCAACTGCAGTGCTTTCTTTAAATGGACTGTCTTTCTCTGCTGCTCTGATTTTTTTCCTTAACTGGGACCTGACTCTGCCTCCTGTCTTGGATTCTATTTTTGGGGACCTATCCCTGTCCTGTCTCCATTTGTGGCCTCTCATTGTCTCCTTTCCCTGTTCTCTGCCTGGGATTCTTGTCACCAAGCGCACTCCACGCCCAGTCACATGGTCTGGTTTGCCACACCACTTTCCTTTTCTGAGCACCAGTTCATCTGATATTGTAGATATATTGGTTAATACTGCTGACAGTTCACATTTTGTGCATCATTAGTAGATCCTCAACTGGAACATGTCAACCATTTTTATTGAAGCTGTTCCCACCCAACTGGTAACGTCACCAGACGTGTGATAGAAATAGATTTCCACCAAATCTAAGGTAGTATATAGGGAGCTGTTTGACAATATTCTGGCTGTATATTCTCGAGACTGTGAACTGAGAACTAAATACTTCATGTCAGTTTACAAGTGTAACCCATGGCTTCTGGTGACCTGTCATTTTAACTCAATCTCACTTCCATTGTGAACATTTTGTCCTTGTCTTCTACACTGTTCTAATGAAGCAACAATGACAAAAAAATTATATTTATACAGTGCCTTTAAGAGAATAATGATCCGAGGTTCTTTCCGGAGCACAATAAAGCTAAATCTGACACCAAATCACATAAGGAGGTTAGATGACCAATGATTTGGTCAAAGAGGTAGGTTCAATTGTGCTTTGGTGCTGTTTTGTAAGTATGAATTTTGGACCAATGTGCTGTAAAGAAATCTGAAAATATGCAGACGTTCTGCCACAAATGTCTGATGTAATGATGTAATGTGACAGAAAAAATAGGGATAGAAGCAATCCACTATGTCCTGATTATGCACTTGCAAATTTTCAGGTTGATGCACTATCAATTATGACAACTGTTCACAATTTACATAGATGATTTGGAGTTGGGGACCAAGGGCAATGTGTCCAAGTTTGCAGACGACACAAAGATAAGTGGTAAAGCAAAAAGTGCAGAGGATACTGGAAGTCTGCAGAGGGATTTGGATAGGCTAAGGGAATGGGCTAGGGTCTGGCAGATGGAATACAATGTTGACAAATGTGAGGTTATCC